>NC_046313.1:95704852-96369852 GCF_009819535.1 Lacerta agilis | reverse complement strand
ATATTGGGCTGATCATATTACATCAATTTTGGTAGAGTTTGCAAGCCCACCTGCTGGTTTTGACCTATAAAGCCCCGTATGGTTCTGGACCTCTGTATCTTTAAGATATGAACCCAGATTGCCCATTGGCCTGACCCAGAAGGCACTTCCTATTTTTTTATGTATCCAACACTTTGGTCTTCACCTGAGGCCCTCATCCAGGTGTTTCAGGGAGGTTTGGCGGCTGGTGGCAATGGAGAGAGACTTTTCTGTTGTGGCTCCACATTTCTGGAATCTTCTCCCAGTAAAGTCCACCTGGCATTATCACTAACATCCTTTTGACACCATGTAAAAACTTACCTCTTCTCCCAGACATTGGACAGTTCATGATAAATGCTGCTGTTTATTGATGAAAGAAGAAGAAGAAGAAGGGTTTGGATTTGATATCCCGCTTTTCACTACCCGAAGGAGTCTCAAAGCGGCAAACATTCTCCTTTCCCTTCCTCCCCCCACAACAAACACTCTGTGAGGTGAGTGGGGCTGAGAGTCTTCAGAGAAGTGTGACTAGCCCAAGGTCACCCAGCAGCTGCATGTGGAGGAGTGGAGACACGAACCCGGTTCCCCAGATAACGAGTCTACCTCTCTTAACCACTACACCACGCTGAAAGGTTTTCTGCTGCTGCAATTTCTGCTGTTTGCCTGGGTCTTTTGTGGGTCATTGCAAAGTTGTTGTTTCTTGTAATGCATCAGTTTTATCCTGTACCATCAGTTCTTAATTTCTGGTAAGTTGTCAGTCACTTACTACAGGAAATAGGTCCCCAATGAGCCAAATAAACATTTCCTCTGAAATAGGATATGCACAGGTTCCACTCTCCAAATGCTCATTATACAAAAAAAAATCTCTTATCCAAACATGAGGAATTAGTACCCAAAACCTCACTATACACACCACAGCCAGACCTGTGTGCAGTACCCTAAACAAATAAGCTGACTCAAATAAGCCTCACTTTTTGTGTTCTGCTGGTCTGTGACAGCCATTTTGCCAAAATCTATGGTGGGAGAGGAGAAGAGGGGAAGGGAACAGACAAATAAGAGAACTTTTCCTCTTCTTCTTTGCTTTTTGCAAGGCTTCAGAGGGTTTTGGGGGGGATTCCCCCATTTTGTGGTTGCGAACACATTAGCAATTTCCCTATAGGAATTAATGGAAATTGCTGACTTGTTGTGCAAATGCTCACCTAACGAACGATTTCCGAATGCAGTGGAAATTTCCGAATGCAGTGGAAATTGCTTGGATCAAGGTGCTGAATCCTAACTGGGAGATGTGGCTGACTGTTGCTAGCTCAAATGGACCAGCTGGATTGATTAGCATGTGTGCATCTGTATTGTAAAACTAGCAATCACACTGTGCAGGTAAGGATTCACTGAGGTGCTTCCTGCTACTACCTCCTAGTCTAGTTCATGAATAACGATAATGATCTCATGTAGCTCATACTGTAGACCGTCCTGATTTTTTTCTTTGTTTTATGTACGCCAAGCAACAGGACCAGGCATTTAATGTTTTTTGATTAGTTACAAATGTGGTGCAAAATGTTGATAGCATATTCCCCCTCCCCTTTAAATTATCTAAAAAGAATAGTGTGTGCATTGGGCATAGTTGCATGAAACTCAGTCGATTGCTTCTTCCTTTTTCTTACACACACAAATAAATGAATGCATTTTATTTACCACTGATTAAGATTTATTATTTTACTCTAAGGAATAAGCATACAATCTGAAAGCAATTTTGGCTTACTTGTTGATGGTTTTATGCACAAATTAAGAAATGAGTTATGACAACAGCTCTGAAAAAGACAGTGATTTATGCTGGGTTTCCTGAGATTGAAGTATTGTAAAATTATTGTGAAAAAAGGGATTGTGATTTTCAAAAGCAGAGCACAAAATCAAGGTTTACATTACAATTATAACCAACCAACCCCCCCCCAGACCACCAGCAGATCTTTCCTGATATCCAAACAAAACTCTACCAGAATCTATTATTACTTATTTAGAATAATTACAGCCTGTTTTAGACCCCCCAAGGCTCTGAAGTGACTTACAAAAGATACTCAAATCATGTTCACATATCTCCTAGGAACAGAAATTACATGGGGCTTGTATGGGAGCAGCATTTCCTGCCCTCATCCTTGTTCTATCCTAGTGTCATACCAGGTAGCAGAGGCAGTTTTAGGGCAGCACAATCGGTTTTCCCACACTGGGCCCACCCCATAAGCAATTACCTGGCTACAGGAAGGAGGTGTGAAGGCTCTGACAGGGTCCTAGAATCCTCTCATCTACATCCCAAAGCCTAGTTAGGGATTGCCTAGCTTTGGGAAGGAGATGGGAGGGCTCTAGGACCCTGCCAGAGCTCTTACACCTCTTTCCCAAAGCCTAGCTTGATGAGTGAACCAAGGCACCAAATTTTGGCCTAGCTCAGGGTGCCATAGCACCAAAAGTCTGCCCCTGTAGGAAGAAGCTCCCCATGGACCTTTCTGAGACAAGAGAGTAGGGCTAAGCATCTAGAACTCACTCAGCTCAAGATGGGAGCAGTCTTCCCTTGATGGCAACAGCTCATCATCCCTAGCAAGCTTAGGCAATGATAAGAGAGTTACCAGTGAAACAATACTCTAGAAATCCACAAGCCATCTTCATATAAATCTCTCCTCACCCATCTCAACCCATGTTGTTATTTTATTTTATTTTATTTATTTATTTTTGTTCTTCCAGCATGGCTTTTATCCTGGTTGTTCCTGAGTGTTGTGGAGCTGGAGGTGACAGTTTGGAATTTCAACTGTATTCCTCTGAGAGGTTTTTCTGTGTTTGGTGAGCCACCAAACTCATGCAGAAGGTGCCATTTCCATCCTATGTAGTTAGTGCAATCTCTCAACAATCTGGGTAGCTTTAAAAATGCATCCCCATCTATATCTTCCAGAGAAGCCACATGGAAGGCGAGGAGATGGAAACTGGAGAGAGCTGGAGTTTGTAAGACAAAGCAGTCTTGTGGAGGAAAGCTATGAACCTGGGAGGAAACACAAAGTACAGGAAAGAATAAACAGGCATGGTAAAGAGGCTGATTCAGACTCTGACTCAAGCAGCATATATATATATATATATATATAATCTGAAAAAGCAGGATTTCTGATTGTGCAGAGATAGTCCTATATGTATGTAACTTTGCATGCACACACTATGTATAGACTTTCCCCAACCTGACGCCCTCCAGATGTTGTTCGACTGCAATTCCTAATGGCCCCAGCCAACAGAGTCAAAGGTGAAGATGATGGTGTTGCAATCCAACAATATCTGGAGAGCACCAGGTTGGAGAAGCCTGGTATAGACCTTCAAATGCTTGAAGCAGGACCTGTCACTGCAAGGTTAATCCTCTAGCTATTTTACCTTGTGTGTTGTCTGAAAAAAGATCACAATTCAAACTTTAAATCAATTCAAGATCAAGATACACTAAGAATAGAGTAGTGAATGAACTGTTGCTTATAATATATAGTGATGGAAATGAGCAATCTCCTGGAAGCGGGTGAACTGGAAGATAAGAAGTTGCAGAGAAAAAGTAAACTCAGATGTCAGAGCTTCGAATGTTTGGATGAACTTATCCAGGGATATAATTAGAATCAAATCTTAAAAGGACCCCTGTTGGTGATCTTGCACAATAAAAGTTGTTTAGAAACGCCATGCAAGAAGTCACTGTAGATGTCTAAAGGAGCAAAGTGGAGGGAGGAATATATTTATGGACTCATTATGCGATAATTGTATTCTTATGTTCTGAAATAACTCCGTTGAAATGCAACAGTAAGAAAAAATACCACCAGTTATTTTGTGTAAAACAAATTGCAAACTTACAATGTATACAGGGCAGCCAATTCTCATTTTGTATTTTTAGCAGTATTTCATGTAAAGGTTTGCAAGAAGCAATTAATCATCCTTGATTTAAACAGCATGCTGTACATTCCCCATGTTTGATCTTCCATTGTGCACTCTTCTTACCTCCCAAAACATGGCTTCGACATCAGAAAAAGGCCAGCGAAAGCCTTTCTCACGGGCCAAAACTCCTGTTGTAAATGGTATCAAAGCTCAGAAATAAATGTTAGTTGCCTTCCAGTCTGTGTCTAGACCCTTTGATTTTGAGGTTGGCTCACTCCACAGTCAATTTCTTTTGAGTGTGGTACTGCCATTGAAGTTAATGCCAACATGTTTCTAATATTGCCAGCCACAAATCAGGAAATTGCACCAAAGCTGAGTTCAAGGCATTAGATTATTCCCATTTTGCAAAACTTTAGGGCACAATAGTTAACAATTTTGGAGTCCTTGAATGGTTTAAAATACAGGACTGGCACAGAGAACCTATTCAGGGGAACAAACTAGAGAGTTGTGTACAATTGTTTTCACAATAGGCAGTAATGATTCCATAATTCCACACGGAAATTACGATGGTAGCCAAAAGTTACAGTTGTATTTTGGCTGACTTATTTATTTACATGTCGGTTCTTTCGGTCATCTGCTGAAACGCACTGGGGAATTTTAAAGTTTCATTAGTGACTGGTATTATTTGATAAAGATATTGCTCAGCACTGTTTTCGAGGATCTGCCCTGTTTTTTATTTCCTTTGGGCTTTTGCTGCTCCCTCCTCTCTTCCCCTTTGTCAAAAGTAATAGATGACTCGCTCTCAAATACAGAAGTCACACGCACTTAAGAACTGGTGAAACAAATCTTTTAAAAGAAACTGTATCAATGAATAGAAAACTCAGCATAGGAGAAAACAGTAATTTATGTTTACCATTACTGGGTTTTTGAACTACTGGTAAAATTTAAAAAATACTATGAGTAACCTAAAAAACAACAACTATTCTCTTGACTATTTAAAACACCTATAGCCCTTTCCTAGTTTGGTAGTTTGTTTTCTGGGCACTCATCAGCATCAGACTTTGGCAGCTCACACAAATTCATTAGATGAAAAACCAAACCCATGCGACATTTATTTTGCTCTTGTAAAAAGATTATTTTGCTCTTGGGTTCCATGATCACTGCAGATGGTGACAGCAGTCACGAAATTAGAAGACGCCTGCTTCTTGGGAGAAAAGCAATGACAAACCTAGACAGCATCTTAAAAAGCAAAGACATCACCTTGCCGACAAAGGTCAGTATAGTTAAAGCTATGGTTTTCCCAGTAGTAATGTACGGAAGTGAGAGCTGGACCATCAAGAAGGCTGATCGCCGAAGAATTGATGCTTTTGAATTATGGTGCTGGAGGAGACTCTTGAGAGTCCCATGGACTGCAAGAAGATCAAACCTATCCATTCTCAAGGAAATCGGCCCTGAGTGCTCACTAGAAGGACAGATCCTGAAGTTGAGGCTCCAGTACTTTGGCCACCTCATGAGAAGAGAAGACTCCCTGGAAAAGACCCTGATGTTGGGAAAGATGGAGGGCACAAGGAGAAGGGGACGACAAAGGATGAGATGGTTGGACAGTATTCTCGAAGCTACTAACATGAGTTTGGCCAAACTGCGGGAGGCAGTGAAGGATAGGTGTGCCTGGCGTGCTCTGGTCCATGGGGTCACGAAGAGTCGGACACGACTGAACGACTGAACAACAACAACAACAACAAAAAGATTAACCTAATTTAATCAATCCAAAAGGAAAGATGGGTATAACCAAAGGCAGGGTGCGAGAAAAATAACTTCCTCTCCTCCTTTGAGTTCTAAGCTCTAATCAGAATCAAGCATGTAGAAAGCAGCATGATAGATGCTGGCCAATGAGTTACCTAGGAGTTTATTTATTTTTAAATGTTGGGCAAATCCTTTCCTAAAGTACTGGAGAAGGACATTGATGTAATCTCAACTCATGATTTCACTCTGTCTTCTTTCTTCTGGCAGTTTGCAGAAATAGCTTGTCCCTGTCCCTGTGAGGCAAGACCTTTTTCCAGAGGTGTCATCATGGTCCTGCATATAAATTTTCACATTCGAAATAAAGCGAAGCCCAATATATTGCACACAGCTTCCAGTTTCTTAGAAATGCAGGTTTTTAGAGTCTTTCTAGAGTATCGTTCATTAATGCATTATAACTGTCTTTCTTACTGTATCTTACGAAATGCACACACACATCACCCACAGAGTTTTGAGCAAATATAGCCTGAGACATCTTAGTATAATTTCTGTCTACTTTATGAGTACAGTTTGGTTATTAATACTGAAGGAAGACACAGCAGAGTGACCTATTATCCTTCAAATCTTCCAATTAAAATGCAGAGGAAGGAAGCTGAATGCTTATGTTTGCTAAGTAAATTCCAAGAGAACGTCGTCTTTGCTGGATCGTTTATATGTTGTGTGCAGCTGGAGCTTCCACATAAAAATGTCCAAAAATATTAATCCCATATTGCTGCTTTTGGCTTTTTTTTTGGGGGGGGGGAATACAGCAAGTTCTATCTATTTACAAATTACAAGATGGGGGAATATTCTACTCCCAGCCTGATGTGTAATTAATCCAGGAAATTATTTGGATTAATATTGTTTTATCAGTTTAATTATCAGCAATCTTATAATTCATTAGACCTGTTCTTAAACCAAGTGATGTCATCACAAGTTATTTCCTCTCCACTCTACCTACCATAAATCCTTATGCTGTTTACCAAAGCAGGGGGGTGGGCTGGCAGGATCCTTTGCATTGTGATTCGTAGGATCTATATGGTGAGTGTTAAGTATAATTGGTTTAATTGACACTGAAATGGTAATGGCTATGTGTATTAATGAAGGCTTTTACATGGGGATTTTCCATGGGGTCATATTAAAGTGAAGAATGGGCTCTCTGAGCAATAACTGAGTTGATAATTTACTATTTGTTGTTTCCTGCTAACTAACACATGGGTGTTTAACCTTAGATCAGGTGACAAAGGTATTTGGTTGCAAATCTCCATTTTGAAGGGAGTTGCCTTAGGTTCTTTGTTCTCATGCTCCGTGGAAGTAAGGACCTGTAAATGAAGGTAAACAGCCTAAAGCAGGTTGCAGGCTGGAATGCAAGCTGTGGCGAGAGAGAGACCTCTGCTTCTAGGTCTGTTGTAATTATTTCATATTTTGTAAGATGCTAAGCCTATACCAGGACAAGGGTGGCACTGTGGTCTAAACCACAGAGCCTAGGGCAGGGGTCAGCAAGGTTTATCTTGCCTGGGCCAGATCAGTCCCGCGGACATCCCTCCTTGGGTCGGATTGCACGCGCATGTGTGATTTTCGGTGTCTGCATCTACAAAGATGCGATTTCCAGTGTCATGGAAGCTAGTCCCCGTGCCATGCTGCGCCAGTTTAGCACAGCATGCAAACGGGCAACTCAATTCGGGGGTGGCTCATGGGCTGGTCAAACGACCTCCGCGGGCTGCTTCCGGCCCAAGGGCCTTAGGTTGCTGACCGCTGGCCTAGGGCTTGCCAATCAGAAGGTCGGCGATTCAAATCCCCGCAACCGGGTGAGCTCCCATTGCTCTGTCCCTCCTCCTGCCAACCTAGCAGTTCGAAAGCACATCAAAGTGCAGGTAGATAAATAGGTACCGCTCCGGTGGGAAGGTAAACGGCGTTTCCGTGCACTGCTCTGGTTCGCTAGAAGCGGCTTAGTCATGCTGGCCACATGACCCGGAAGCTGTCTGCTTCTTTGGATGTATCATTTACTGCTTTTGGTTATTTTTGAAGAAAGTTCTGTAAGTAAGGTTTTGAATAATAACTAATGGGTCTGGACAATGCTTTATTTCCAAAAGGAGTCAGTTTTCATGCATCCAGTCACTTCAAACTGCGCAATATTAGTATCTGCAATAGTGAGTTGCAGCTGGTGACATATTACACTCAGTATGTTGGTGCATTTATGACAGGAAAGGTATTTTAGGGGTCTTCTCAATGGCTAGTATAGTGTGTAAGCCGGTTTTGGTTCTTAGACATATTTCAGCCTTTGGATTGGGTCCTTCAGAAGCATAAATTATCAAAATGACTACTGGGTCATTCCACTATCTTAAAAGCAATGCCAAACTCTCTGGGGAGCAGGGACCACTGGTGAGTTTTAGCCCACTTTTAAGTAGGCCTCATCCCTCGGCTGTGCTGTAGCCTGTTGATTGGACTAATGGCGGTAGCAGCATCCTGAATTCGTGATGTGTAGACTTCTGTGGAACAGGAGCTGATTAGAGAGCAAGGCTGGAGCGTGCTAAGCTGGAGCGGAAGAAGGGAAAGAAAAAGAGAAAACGGACAAAGTGGCCAACTGAGGAAGAGAGAGGAAGAGGCAAAAGTAACAAATGGACTGAGGGACTGGAACAGGAGAAACAATTTCCAAAGAGGGATTCAATGTCAGTAGTAAATAGTAACTGCCAACTGATTGTGCCAAGCGCCGCCTCAAATTTGCCACCATTTTACGACTGGCTTTGCCCCTGCACCGCCATTTTGTGACTGGCGGGGCCATGTAATTTCTATCCCTCTCAGTTGGGCCCTGGGGATAGGTAAGTTTCAGAACCTCCGAAACAGAAGATGCCTTCAAATGGAGGACAGTCCTCTGTAAAGTCAGCCACGTGGCAGTTCACACTGACTCCTGATATGGTTCAAAGCCCAGAGCTCTCATAACGCAAGGAGAGGCCCCAGGGAGGTAGAGAAGTGTAAACTGCCTGCACTTCTCTAGGGAAGCTGAGCTGAGCTCATGGTGAGTTATGTAGTAGGTTTATACAAGTGGCTTTGGTATGGCAATGCGTGACTTGCGACATTACATAAACAGTGCCTCCATGTGTAATAATTAGCCAAAGGTAAAACACTTTTCGACTTTATACGCACTCTCGTGAATGGGGCTTTCCATTCTGATCAATGCAGGCATTCTCTATCCTTCATTTTTATGTTCCTTTGTCCTGTATTGATTCCTGGGGGCCTGGAGGGTCCCCCCCCCGGTTATATTCAGTGTCAGTGGAAACAGTATGAATTTATTCTCTGCACTGCAAACAATAATTCTCATAGTCTAATTAGTTAGTTTGGCTCCCTAGAGAGTCTATGTAATTATTTATTTTCAACCCAGATGCCTTCACCAGCTCTTATAGGGCCATTTAATAGTATGTGATACACAACCCAGATTAGATGTTATTGCTGATATAACCACTTCAGGCAATATACTGAGGTAAAATTTAATACCAGGAAGGTCTTAATGTAACTCGCCGTCTCCCTATTGAGCTTTTGGTATATTTTATTGATTTCTTCCCCTGCATGTAAATGAAGGGCTCAGAACTCACACTTAAATATTGCTCCACTGGAAGCAGAAATAATTCTTGAATGTTTTTTATTTGCTTTAAATTAGCATACTCCCAAGTTCACTTAGTGGGAAAAGTTGAGCCTGGGGTTGCCAAATAATTTTGGGTCTGTGGACCTTTGCAACCCCGGGGAACTACACACGTAGGCACTCTGCAACTTAATTCTATTGACTTCAACAGAATCTTTGTTTCAAGCTTAATTTCAGCAGCAGAAAGAGATCCTGTGGTTGCCCAGGAAAGCCTCTGTGGGTGTATGTGCACCTATGGGTGGCACATTGGGAGTGGCTGGGCTAAGCTAAAGAAAAATTGCAAGCAGCCATAAATAACATCCAACAGACAAAACACAAACACACACACTGCCAGGGATGTGAAACCTGTGATCCTCTATGTGTTGTTGGACTAAGACTCTCAACATCTTGGGCCATTGACCAACCTGACTGGGGCTGATGGAGTTGTAGTCCAACAACATCTGGAGGGCCATAGGTTTCCCATCCATGATTTAGGTTGATGCATCAGATGCTGGAAAGGGGCTTAAAAAAATTAGCAAAGGAGAAGCTGTTTTGTATTTCTTCACACCCAAAGTCCACATCTGGTTTACTGGCACATTATCTGAAGTTCAGAAGATCTGTATTGCATCTGCACTTATCACTTATGAAACATCAGGTGTGAGGCAGAAAAAAACAAAGTCGTGCCAAAGACACCAAATGCCAGATAACAAAGTTGAGAATTGACAGAGTGCACAGAAAAGCAGGGCCTTAATCTTTGATTTTGGACACATATTATAGATGGTTGCAGGTGTAGATGTCTCCACAAAACCCACAAGACTGGTTAGGGCTTACGATGGGAACCCCACATTCAAATCCAGGTTAACACATATTCTCACAATATTGTCCTGGCTCTCACTCTTGGACTTGGAACTCCAACTCCACACACAATTACACCCAAAAGCTGTCTTGAAGAAATCAGTACATGGCCTGTGCACGAGCTCAAGACTACAGGCTAGTTTTACTGGCAATGGAGAAGCAGTTTTGGAATTCTTCACACCCAATAGTTTGTAATCTGGTTTACTGGCACATTACCTGGAGTTTCGAAGAAAAGCCTGTACAACATCTGCACTTACAAAACACCAGGTGTGAGGCAGAAAAGTCAATGCATGAGAAAGACACCAATGCCAAATAAATAGTCTGTGAGTACCAGACTCCAGGAAAAGCACTAGGTGACGCTTATTGGGGTGGTTCACCCATACACTAAAAAGTATGAAAATCTCAGGTATGCCCAGGTGGAATCAAGTAATAAAAAAGGAGGGAGGACTCTCCCTGTGCCTGGAGTGGTGCTGTTCCCCAAGGAAATGTTGTCAAGGCCTGCATAGGCCTGGGTGCCGTGTAGCAGCAGGGATGGGGGACAGATGTTGCTCCTTTCTGCTTGCCCATACACATCTACCAGAGGTCCGTCAGCAGCCAAGCCAGTGGGAATGGGAAGACTGGAGATTATTGAAGGTAGGGATGGATGCAGTTTGAATTCAAAAAGCTTGAAGATTGGTTGAGCTGTCTTCCCATTTGGGAGAGGGGGAAATAATAGCTTGGCTGATTTCCAAGCCTGTCTAATTTGAGCCAGGGGGCAGTTCTCCCCCTTCAGTATCCATGATTCTGCCCTGAAATCTTGCCTGGTCTGTTTGCCCTCAGTTTACTCCTGATTCAGCAATGCCACCCACACGGGGTGGGGGGTGGGACTCCAGATAAAATGTAACCCTAGTACTAAAAAGTGAAGCTAATGTCATTTTTAAGGACAAAGAAAAGAGGAATCACCTGATTATTAAGGATTTGGGGAGAGGAGGAGACAACATTAGCACACAGCTGCAACTGGACAAAGGGCTATTTGTAAAGAAATGAGTCATGACAGAATTACATTCACTCTCTCCCCACAGACTTTATAGCCCAAGCAGACAAATAAATTGTGCCTGTAATATGCTTGGTTCAAAATGCTTGGTAAGAGAAAACCTTCCTTTTGTCTCCTGGCAGCCCAAATGACAATAACATGCTTAAGGAGCAGAAGAGCAAATGGCTCCTTGTCTTTTGTGTGGTGAGTTTAAAAAAAAACATATGAAGGCCTCCTCCCAACCACAAAACCAGGAGTTTGTTTTCTAGCTGGTTTTTACCTTCCAGGCAGAGAAAATGACGATGTGGCAAATGAGAGAATAAAAGAACAAAAGATTCTGAAGGCACTGATACTCTTCTAAAGTTATAATGATTTAAGAGTATATTTAAAAGCAATTTTAAGGGTGTTTCAAATTACTACAGGTTGGCATCCAATAGGCAACCAGGCTGCAGTCTGTTCACATATGTTCTGCTATTGATAATAATGCAAATATCATAATTTGTAGTGTATCTTGTGACAGAAAACTACTGCTTCATTTCCAGAGTTTTCCATGTAACTCAAGTTTAATTATAGTTAAAGAGCTCCAAAGGTTCCACTATTCATTCCCATTCTGTCAGGAGCTTTCAGTTCTCAAACGGGAAACCTTCTGATCTGGGTAAATCAGAGATCTTTGGCCCATCACATCTTGTTTGGTTGCGTATCAAGGACCTCAAGCCACCCCCCCCCCCCAATGACTTGACACAGGAGACATAATTTTTGTTTGGGTTTTTGGCAATAATTTAGGCCACAACTTTATTTAAATACAAATTCGGTGAGTGGTTGCGTAGGCATTGGTTCAGACTAAAACCAGCGATTGGGAGAATGCCTCTGAGGAGAGTTAAGGAGCGGGGGGGGGTATACACGCTACCCTCTCCCCATGGTCCCGGGGACTCGGCCACGGCCCTAACCCCTACCGGGGGCTTCGGACAAAGCATAAGAGTCGCCGGATTCCTTTAACGGAATTCCCAGTATCATCATGATTCTGGATGGGTACCGCCCAAACCAGCAATCCACACAGGAACCAATGCCTAACCTTACAATTTGTGACAATTTGCTACTGCAGTAGGCAAAACCAAATGGCAACAGCCAATCAGCCAGATGGACAAATTCCTACTGGGCCCCTGCCACAAAGCAGACGACCCCATGACAGGCAGTTGCAAGGTCAAGCACAGAGGCCTAAGAAAAAGAGGGGGGGCGGGATGGGTGATCAGAAGCCGAAGCCAAGAGAAGGATCACCCTGCATGCAGAGGAATATATAGGACGCTAAGCTGTCCATCACAAGTTGCAACATTTACTTTTGCCCAGTAACTCCTCTCTGCCCTATAGCTGCTAAGGCCGGCTACCGGCCCCACCCCCACAGGAGGGGATGTGTCTTGCCAGGTCCCGATCGCAACACGTGCTCTTACTCATGGTAGAACCCGATTTCCAACTCCCTCCCATCCATCCTAGCAAGCATGGCCAATAGTCAATGATTATGGGCAGGGGCGTTCCTAGCCCCTTGGCCACCCGGGGCGGGAAGCCAAGAGGCACCCCTGGGGGGCGGGGCATCGTGACGCGTGCGTGCGTCATGACGTCATGACGCACGTTCACAGCGCGATGCCACGCCCCCGGGGGGGGAAAAGGAACATAGCAGGCGCTTGAGAGCGCCCGCTTTGCTCCCCCACTTCCCTTTCGGCTTCTTTCAGCGCCGAAAGGGGAGGAAAAAAGGAAGCAAAGCGGCGCGTTTAAGCGCCGGCTTTGCTTCCCCCCCTTCCCTTTCAGTGCCGAAAGGGGAGGAAAAAAGGAAGCAAAGTGGCGCGTTTAAGCGCCCGCTTTGCTTCCCTGCCCGCTTTCTCTTTCGGCCGCCGTTCATTCTGTCGCCCCGGGAGCAGCAGCACCGCACACACTGTGCGCTGCTTCTCCCACGGCGACGGAGCGAGCGGCGGTGCGTGGGGGTGACAAGCGGCGGCCCCTCCTGCCACTCCCCACGCACCACCGGTCACCCCGGGAGCAGCAGCGCTGCACAGACGGGGTGCTCGGCTGAGCGAGCACCCCGTCCGTGCAGCGCTGCTGCACCCGGGGTGATGGAGGGAGCGGCGGCGCGTGGGAGGGGCCGCCGCTTCTCACCCCCACCCGCCGCTTATCACCCTGTCACTGGGGGCGTACCGCCCCTCCCGCCCCTCCCCAACGACGCCCCTGATTATGGGAGTTATGGTCCAGGAACACCTGAAGGGCCACAGATTAACTACTCCATGTGGTAATCCACAGAATTGCAGGTTGAAGCTTTGGCTTAGGCAGTTAAGTGCTCTCAGGCACTGTGCTGGGCCACCCACTCAAATCAGTCATCAAGCCTGGAGAAAAGGGCTTCCTCTTTGAGTTAGGCCTAGCCTGAGCATCAAGGGCTTCTGAGCTTTGGTGTGTCCCTGTGTATTCTTCGTCTTCGTCTCCCTCCCCCCACCTTTTGTCTCCCAACTTCTGACTTTGTTCCTAGTTGTTTAAAAATGGCAACCACAAAATGACTTTTCCCAGCTGAATTAGGCTGTTGAAATGAAGGGAGCTAAGCAGGAGTGGATGTCTGTGTGAAAGAACTATGAGCTTAGATCAGGACAGATGCTAAAACCAAATTTCCAAGCTCAGGATATGCTCAGAGGCCACCTGTTCCTTAAATCTAATATTATGAGTGGTTGTAACCTCAGTCTTTGGTCTGAGCAAATTGTTGCTTTGTGCAAATCGAGTCCCATTTTAAGGCCTACTAAACCATGTATATGCAGATTTACCAGCACAAATGTGTAACTTCAGTTCATATATCCAGTTACAGGTGGGTAGCCGTGTTGGTCTGCCATAGTCGAAACAAAATAGGAAACAAAATAGGAAATTCTTTCCAGTAGCACCTTAGAGACCAACTAAGTTTGTTCTTGGTATGAGCTTTCATGTGCATGCACACTTCTTCAGATACTTTTATGCACACTTTATCTGGTGTATGCATATTTGTTGTGCCCATTACTTGGCTGGAGAACCACTGATCTACACAATCCTCTAATTTCAAAGCATGTATCAGAAGCTTTCTTCCTATTTTCAGATTTCTTTCTTCTTAGCCAATACCCTCAGTCATTATGCGGACCAGAATGTTCCTTCAACATACAAAGGAACCTCAAGGCTGTGGGGAGAGAATTCCACAACTTAGGAACAGCCACAGATACTGTAATACCCTCTCCCAGACTGCTATCCTCCACACATCTGAGGGTAGTGGAACTACCAAGAGATCTTAACTCGCAAAGGGGTCTGTAGGAAAGGGGTCCTCAATCTCTCACTGTAGGAAAGGGGGTCCTCCCTCTCTCACTATATATCAGGGTCTGGTGACTTCTGTTTCAGTGTATCTGAAGAAGTGTGCATGCACACGAAAGCTCATACCAAGAACAAACTTAGTTGGTCTCTAAGGTGCTACTGGAAAGAATTTCCTATTTTGTTTCCTATTTTGTTTCAGTTCATATAGAACTCTTTAGGGATGTTGAGTCATAAAGGGGAGCTCATCAAAGTGGCCTTCACTGTTTGATCACTTGTGCGGAGGTGTGGGTCAAGCTATCAGCAGACTATCAACAGGCCTCTGTTGACCTGGACCCCAAGCGCCCTCCGCCATGTTTGCTGTTCCAGAGTGGGGCTGAACCTCAACAACTGATCAGAGAAGCTGATTTGGAGGAATGGAGATGTAAATAATTTGGGCCAATACATTCAGGACAGAGAAAGCAAAGACTACTTCATGCTAGAACACAGGTGGATAACTTTTTGTTCTTTATTAATTATGATAGATAGCATTTTGTCTTTAAGGATCCAAACACATTTCAGCACATAGTTTCAGCATGTGATATGAACGTGGAAAGCCACCGTAGCTCAGTTCTGTCTACACCGACTGGTGGCAAGTCTTCAGGGTTTCAGAAAAGCTCTTCTCCCAGCCCTACCTGAAGATACCAGGCATTGAACCTGGGACCTTCCTGCATTCAAGGCAGAATGCATTAGTGTACCACTGAGCTACAGCCCTCCCCAGAAGAATACTGATGTCTGAATCCTATACTTGTCTACAAGCTGAACTGCAATCCTGAAGAAACACTGCCAATGTATGAACAGAGCTCATCAATACTAAGCTGCTGATAATTCACACGAAACAGTCAATAAACAGCTCCAAGGATACTGATGTTTGAAAATGCCTTTCCTTTTTCTTATCTCTTGCATGTTAGCTTTAGGCTCTATTAATCCTTCACCTGTCCTGTGTGTGTGTGTGTTTGTGTGTTTATAGGATAAAAGGAGCGATAAAGCAGAACTTTAACTCCATAATTATTTGTTCCATGTGTATTATTATTTTAAAAAACAGGGATGAAATAATGAGATAACCTTTTTAGTTAAATAATAATTAACCCAAGTTAATCTGTTTCCTTTGCTGTTAAGAAACGTTTTGTTAAGAAACGTTTTTATAAACAAGGAAAGCTGGAGAAAGAGAGACGTCCGAGGAAGACTTTGCAACGAAATACCTTTAATCAATCATTTACCGGTAATAAGGCAAGCAATTAGCATCATCCAGTAAATGCAGGTCTCCCACGTGAAAGGGTGCAGTTAACTGTTGGGTGGGTTAAGGCTCTCGTCAGAATTACTGGTACTACATACTTGCATGAGTGACTCTTACATGTTTGTACAATTTGTTGATAACACAAAGGCTTGGGAATTCGTGAAACCACTGGTAACTGAATTCACTAATAAAACCCTTTCACGAACTGCTGATTTACACAAGAAATTGTCAAACTGGTCTAGGAACTCCCAGTGAATATCCTTGCAACTTCCCAAGCTTTGAGGATCATGACCTAGATCACGTGATCAAGATGAATGGGGTTTGGTAACAGTGTAAGTTTACAGTCATGACATGCCACACTGCCAGAATGCCGCCTTTTGTGGATTTATGCCATCATAAATTCCATTGGCTTAAGTTCTTCTGGTTGAGCCCTGCCTAAGCTGTGGTGAGGGACTTATGCCAATGTACCTCCATCTTAGCTAGAGTAAGAGACTTGTGCCAGCACAGTCCTGGCTAATCCAGGAAAGCCCTAAATCCACCAGATCCAAACTCTGCAATCCCAGTGGATTTGGGGTGTGGATTGCACTGCAAATCATTATATATCCTGCTTCTGTTTCGTCTATGTTTTCCCATTAATAATACCTTTTCCATTCATTTTCCACATTAATACACATGTCCATGATCAAAATCATAAGAATTAAGGACAATTTATTTGAAATGAAAGATGGTTCCAAAATAATGAAGAACCTTCTAAGTTCAACCAGGCTGGATGTAAAAATAGACTTGTTGAGTGTGAGAGAAGCACTGCGTGGGAGCTTGATTTAACAACTTTTCATCGTTTCTATATATGTAATTGCTTTTACATAGGAAATAGTTTTCAATTGTTTTAATTGTTGGTGTTTGGCTGTGAAATTGCTCTGAGGCATTTTATGAGCATGGGATCACAAATGGAATTAATCAATTGACCAAATTCATACCCACTGACATAAGCTTCCATTCCCACCCACATTGATGCTTTGCTCCCCTCAGCTTTCCCACAATTAACATGTCTCAGATTCCCCTTTTTATCCGTGAAGGTAGTACAATTATTGAACCCATTTACCTGACTCGAAAGAATTTCAGCAAGGGGGGAAAGAGGGGTATATCTGTCCCCATCTACATGTTTCCGTCAGGAATTGCATAGAAAGAGGATGGTGTCCTTCAGTTTGTTAAACCTCCTTAAGTCGTTTACATACTGTCTTTTATTGTACATTATTTACTACAAAGCTCGATGACTAAGCTCATTAGCGACAAAACGTCGGATTACCGGAACGACATCCAAGCACTGGAGCACTGGTATATCACAAGTGGACCCTTATTACCGCATTTGCAATTGTTTAAGAAAACAAATTATTTTGGAAAGAGAAGAAATGAGCACTGAACCGCAAGTGAGCACTTTATTTACTGTGTTTGCTATTGTTTAAGATAAAACCTATTTGGGGAAGAAACTACTTTTGCCATTTTAATGGACGTTTATTGTTTGTTTCCAGATAGTTGCCTTGGTGATATTATCTTGTGTCGATTGCAGTAGTCGTTGTATCACCACCCTGCTGATTGTTTTGTCAAAAGAATTTCAGCAGCATTCCTATTTCAGGCTACCGTCTATTTATTCAACAAAATTTATATCCCGCTTCATTGCAATAAAACTAGATATTTGAAACATATGCGCATCTGAAACTGCCTCCAACCAATAATGTATCATTTCAACATTTTAAAATTCAGTTTGGGGGGTGGGGAATTAAAAACTACCCATCACTTGCTCTGCAATTTCCCCCTCTGTCACCTAGCAATTCTCTTATGCTCCAATCCAAAATGGGAAACCCTCCATTTCAAATGTTGAAACTCAGCATTCAAAATCACAGGGACCCTATGGCTAACAAATGCAAACCATAGTGCAAAAGGCAATAGTTGGTACTGTGTGATCTGCATTAGATAAAAATTAATTGCCCACAGATACATGGCAAGCCAATAACATGCTTTCCAACTTTACACAGTCAAAAATAGGGGCACATTTGTGCGCTTGTGACGTTCCTTTTCTCGCACCAAAGATCTGTGCTTGAGGACTTCCTTCAGTGCTGCCTTAATACCCTGCTGGGGGATTGCTTCCCACTTCCTGCACACTGCATTAATTTATGGATAGTCACTGCCTTAATGACTTAAAACCAAACAGGATGTCCTTTTGATTAACTATATTCTACAAATATAATTGCCCCATAATACGTAACCAGCAGTTCAAAATGAACACCGCCAGCAGCTTGCAATTTGTCCAGCTTTCATTACAACGATGCCTTTGCATGAATATGAGTGCTTCATTCGCGCATATGTATGCTAGAGAAATCTGTCTCCACTCCTGTTTTATTTTATTTTTATTTTCTAAAAAAAAAATCACCAGACAAGGATGAAAAGAAAAATGGGCAACAAATGTAGGATGAGCCAAGTAACAGGTGAGTCCTATCTCATCAAACTTTTGGATTTCTTTGAGAATGTAGATGGAGTGATCCAGCAGATATTGACAAAGTTCCTGACCAAATATTCATTGGACTCAAGATCATCTGGAGAGGAATCAGAACTGTGTAGAGTTCTGGTTGCTGCACCTCAAAAAAAGGTGCAGAAAAGGGCAACTAGAATTATCGTAGGGATGGAGCAACTCCCCTATGAGAAAATGTTACAACATTCAGGGCTTTTTAGCTTCTTTTTTTTTAAAGAAGAAGCAGCAAATAAGCAGGAGGGTGTAACAGACATGTATAGTGTGAAGAAAGTGGATAGAGGGATGCTTTTCTCCCTCTCTCGTAATACTATAACTTGGGATCATGCAATGAAGTTGCGCTCTATTGAGGTTTCCCAAAACCTCAACAGATGACCTTTTTTTTTTAGTAGTAGTTATCCTCTTACCCGCTTTTTCTTCCCCAACTGCTTCCAAATTGCAATCCCTCTGGATCCAAAGTCACACTGCACAACCACATCACTCACCCTCAGTCCCTTCCATCTCGCCCCCTCTCCATTCCCGGAAAATCTTCAGCTGCCAGTGGTTCAGTTAATAGTTTGTTATACTTTCTCAATAAAACATAGTTCTGATGTTCTCTCCATTACTTCCTTGATTACCTTATGTGCCGAAGTGCCAATTTGGGCCTGCAATTGTGGGTGCCCAGGGCTGTGGGTGCACGGCCCTGGCACTGAAATTTGTGGGTGCCCAGACCCTTCGTGGGGAATTTTGTGGTTGCCCAGGGCCCCAAGGAGTTGGCACGTATGCTTATGTGAGTGCTCCCATGTCTTGACTAGTTTTCCCCACCGTCTCTTGTTCTCCAGAAGGATCTGTTCCCTGAACACAGAGACACTGTCCTCAGCAAGCATGGTGACAGAGTTTTTACTCAAGGAATCACAGTGGTGCAGTGGTTAGAGTGTCAGACTAGGAATGGGGAGACCCAATGTTTGAATCCTGACTCAGCCATTAAACTCACTGAGTGACATGTGTGCTTCTCCTCATCTGATCACCACACAAAAAAAGGCAGCTGGCTGCAATTATTAAGGGATGAGGGCCAAACATTGGCTCCGTCATGTCCCCAGAGCTGAGTTGTGCCACTGAAAGACAGTTTCTAGGGTTAAGCCCTGGCTCAAGCCAAAGGACACAAAGGGATTCCAGCAAAGCTTGGTGAAGCATCACAGAGACGTAAGTTGCCAAATGTTATCGAATCTTGGAGCAGAGATGATTTCGAAATACATCTGGCAGCAGTTAAGGTATGAGATTAGCAGGCAGGTCTAGGGCTTTAGAGGACTAAGCTTAGCGGAACTGACGAATAAGACATCGGGGAAGGAGCCCGTCATCAAAGCCAAAATAAACCCCTCAGAAAACCCAAAGGAAGCACGGCTGGAAAATAAATTGTGAGCGGGCCGAACGCTCTTGAGAGCAGGCTTCCCACCTCATCACCATGAATTGTCATACTATTTCCCTGCCACTGCCATTAAATTGCCTTTTTATTGACCCAGAAGTGTCTTTTCCATTCCATTAGCACCTGAGTGCCAACCAAGAAATCCGGAAGAAGTTATATAGAGCAGCAAATGCCTGTGAATTTCACCCTGTCACAATAAAACAAGGTCTGACAAGATTTGGTTTTTTTAAATAAAAAGAAGCAGAAGCAGAGAGATGGCCAAGAAGTGAACCAAAGACCACCACTCCGCCACCTGACAACAAAGCCCTAAGTACTCACTGCTTGGGAAAGGCTTTGGAATAAAACCAGATTTGTGCTGGAGTTCGTTCTGTCCTTAAGATAGAAAATGGTTTGGTATATAAGGTGCTGCTGGTCCTAAAAGCAATAACTGCAGCAGCTTCTCATGGTGACAGTTTTCTTTCCACATGACATAACTGTTAAAGAAAGATCTCTTCCGAAATTACAGCAATGTAAACAGTGAAGCCTGAAGTTCTTGACAGACATTACGATAACTGGATAGGGGTAGGGGAATACATTCATTTGAAAGTGCAGGCAGTTCTACTTGGTACGACTCTCTGCATGCTACTAGAAAACCTGGGAAAGCAACTGTGCAAAAGGAGGCCTATACAGATAGAAATGTGCATGTATAATATCTCTAGAGGGAAGGGCTGTATGTCAGCAGTAGAGCATAGGATTTGCATGCAGAAGGTTCAGTCTCTGGCATCTCCTGGTAGGCCTGGGAGAGAACCTTGTCTGAAATCCTGGAGAGCCACTGCTAGTCACTGTGGACAATTCTGAGCTAGATGGACCAAGGGTCTGTTGGGAATTCCATTCCTCCCGTGCTGCAGATAAATAGGTACTGCTTTGGCGGGAAGGTAACTGGCGTTTCCGTGCGCTGCTCTGGTTCGCCAGAAGTCGTTTTGTCATGCTGGCCACATGACCCGGAAGCTGTACGCCGGCTCCCTTGACCAGTAACACAAGATGAGTGTCGCAACCCCAGAGTCAGACACGACTGGACCTAATGGTCAGGGGTCCCATTACCTTCACCTCCGAGGAAGAAAGATAGAGAGAGAAGCCATGTTTTTCTTAGTTCTGTTACGTTTGATTTAATTTGCAATAAATTAGGCTTAGATGGTACTCCTCAAGGTTGAGCTTCTGTTTGGACTTTGCTAGTCATGTGCTCATGTCCTTGGATATGGGTCACATAAGCATGACAGGAGACTGCAGTGATGAATCCCAGGCGATGCTGCATTGGGGGGAAGGCACTGGCCTCGGCGTTATCTCCCAACAGGATCTGACTAGGAATAAGGCAACTTCCTATGTACCTATGCTGGTATTGAACTGAAGGACAGTGGAGGCCAGGATCAGGGAAAGGTTGTGTAATCCCATGTATCCAGTAGCATAGTGGCCAATTCAGAAGTGCAGAGTCCCTCTGTGATAATCACAGCCATGCCTTTTCCTAAGATCATGCAACCTTCTACGATTATACAATAAGGTAAAGGTAAAGGAACCCGGGATGGTTTAGTCCAGTCAAAGGCGACTATGGGGTACGACGCTCATCTCCCTTTCAGGCCAAGGGAGTCGGCTTTTGTCCACAGACAGCTTTCCCGGTCATGTGGCCAGCATGACTAAACTGCTACTGGTGCACAGAGGACCGTGACGAGTGCCAGAGTGCACGGAAATGCCGTTTACCTTCCCGCTGCAGCGGCACCTAGTTATCTACTTGCACTGGTGTGCTTTTGAACTGCTAGGTTGGCAGGAGCTGGGACAGAGCAATGGGAGCTCACCCTGTTGCGTGGATTCAAACTGCCGACCTTCCGATCGGCAAGCCCAAGAGGCTCAATGGTTTAGACCATAGTGCCACTCGCGTCCCTTGTTAAACAATAATCTTATCATGATAAACAATCATATTTAGGGATGTATTGTAATGATCAATGCAGATCTCCATGTATTGCTTTTCAGCTTGATCTACAGCGTTCCATCCACATATGTGGGCCAATGAATTGGAGTACTCAAATATCTTCTTTACCTGTTGTGTTTTCAATAATAATAATAATAATAATAATAATTTATTATTTGTACCCCGCCCATCTGGCTGGGTCTCCCCAGCCACTCTGGGCGGCTTCCATCAAATATTAAAATACATTTAAAACTTGTACACCATTTCTCTTGAAACTGGAGTGTCATACAGTGGCTAAAAAGCACTCCTTTCATGCTGATTGGGTGGGTCTAGGCAGTTGGAAACAAGAACCCAGCTGCAGAGGTAGGAATGAGTCCTCAGCCCCCACCCCTTTGACCCCAGAGCACTACACCGCTGTACTCGTCCCTCCATAAATTCACTGCAATGTCTGCACAGAGCTGCATATATATCCCAAATGGTTTGAATGCCAGTTCACAGCATTCTGAGGCATTTGCTTTGGAACCACTTCTGCCTCAATTAGAATGTCTGTCTTCACTCTTAAATGTAACACGTTGACTCTTGGCCCTCAGCAGAGTCAACCAAAAGGCAGAAGAGGAGCAGGAATGCAAGTCGACTTCTGCATCAGCTCAGTGCTTTATTTCTTCACTCCAGTTAAAAAATTGCAGCAATATCTGAATCCAAGGAAGAGCTTGCATCTGCCCAAGCAAGCATCCAATTTTCTTTAAGTTACCTCCCCACAAACTTTGAGAATTGGGGAATTTAAGGCTGTTTATGAGCCACAATGGCTCTTTTGATTTAATGTGAGATTAACAAGCCTGAAACAAAACAAAACACTCACCTTGTGTATGGTTATCACTGACACTGTTAAAATGGAGCCTGGGAGATAATCTGTGAGTTAATGAAAAAGGAAGGAAGGAAGGAAGGAAGGAGATAATCTGTGAGTTAATGAAAAAGGAAGGAAGGAAGGAAGGAAGGAAGGAAGGAAGGAAGGAAGGAAGGAAGGAAGGAAGGAAGATCAGAGCAACAGTTCTTATCATGCGATAGCCTAACTCTGACTCCCAGGGAGCTTACCTGATTCCTAGAGCTTGCTAAATGCTCAGTCAGCACGGCAGTGAAAGTTGCAATCTGAACTTGGGTCAAGCTTACCTCTCTTTATCTTCACTCCATGTTAACGTGCAAAGTTAAAAGTCCTAAGAATAGTTTTTGAGACCTTGGGCTCTACCATTGAGTTCTCCTTCAGCATCCTTTGAAGGTGTGTGGGGAAATAGTTTTTGCGTGCCAAATACATCAGGTATTGCTATTTACACTTAAAAAGATGATAAATCATATTCCACTTTGGAAGCAGATAGGAAGCCAGCACTCCAGTCCTGACAAAGGATATGGATAAATCCCATAGACCTATGAATTTAAAGGGTTCGTATGTATCTGGGACATATTTTTAAGGGAAAAGGCGGTGTGGGGGTGCAAAGGCAGTGGGGAGGAGCAGGGAGAGAAAGATCAGTATGTCTTTCCACTGACATCTTAGGGAACAGAATGTGCATTTGCTATAGCAACTGATCTATTCCTAAAGGGAGAAAGTGGAGTGTATATTTCTTGTAGCGAAGAGGCTAATGTAAATAGAAGAGACTACTGTAATGTATATCATCTCTTCCCCAAAACAGACACTTGAAAGTACTCCTAAGAAATAGGACTGTTTTGACTCACTGACCCAATTCCAGGAAAGGCGTCTGTGAAATACCAACTCTGACAGCAGCAGAGTTTAGCCCTCTTCTTATGGAAACATAAATGCACGAAGCTAAAACGTACATACGCTTAACAGCCAGAGGAGCTGAGCCAGCACTGATCTCCAGCCACAGATTTGTGAACGCCGAGAAGGGAAAGGCTTCAGATTTCATTGCCTGCAAAGTATCCTGCAGGCCCTAAGGGATTCCAAAGCATTTAGGAGAAATAGCTTCAGAACATTATGAGTGAGTGAGTGAGTGAGTGAGGGTGTGATGGCTAGCAACTCAACAAATGTCAAATGCCACCTCTGAAACAAAGTTAGGATCTTTGAATCCTTATACTGCCTTGCAGACGAGAGGACTGCACATGCTCCCCTCCCCCATTTTGCCAAGATGGCAGCAAATACAGATTGAAATGACTTTGTAAACTCGCCTCAGAGATTCAGGTTACTTTAAGCAGCACTTGTCAATGTCACAATTAAGTGCCAACAGCATAGGCTCTCCCTGGGGGCGAACCTGCCCACGGAGCCTGAGGAAGGACCCCCGGAACGGACTCGTATAGAAGTGGAAAGAGATATACTGCTTGAAGCAGGTGGTGAAGATGTTTTATAGTTTCCAGGAGGGATGCAGGTGGCGCTGTGGTCTAAACCACTGAGCCTCTTGGGCTTGCTGATCAGAAGGTCAGCGGTTCGAACCCTCGCAATGAAGTGAGCTCCCGTTGCTCTGTCCCAGCTCCTGCCAACCTAGCAGTTCGAAAGCATGCCAATGCAAGTATATAAATAGATGCCGCTGTGGCGGGAAGGTAAACAGCATTTCTGTGTGCTCTGGTTTTTGTCACGGTGTTCTGTTGTGCCAGAAGTAGTTTAGTCATGCTGGCCACATGACCCGGAAAGCTGTCTGTGGACAAACGCCAGCTCCCTCGGCCTGAAAGCGAGATGAGAACTGCAACTCCATTGTCACCTATGACTGGACTTAACTATCCAGGGGTCCTGTACCTTTTTTATAGTTTTCAGGACAAATGGGGTCTTTGGCCGACTATGGAGTTTCTACCGCAAAGGGTTATGTTGGCCTTACTAATGAAGAAGAGTATTACATCAGAGGTAGAAACATGGTTTTATGTATCTACTGGTCTTTGATGCCCTTCACCAGCTTGGCTTTCACTCACATAGATATTAAGTCAAAATAAATAAATAAATAAATAATCCTTCCAGTAGCACCTTAGAGACCAACTAAGTTTGTTCTTGGTATGAGCTTTCGTGTGCATGTATCTGAAGAAGTGTGCATGCACACGAAAGCTCATACCAAGAAAAAACTTAGTTGGTCTCTAAGGTGCTACTGGAAGGATTTTTTATTTTTATTTTTTGTTTTGTTTTGACTATGGCAGACCAACACGGCTACCTACCTGTAACAGATACAGTGGTCCCTCGACTTACGAATTTAATCCGTTCCGAATGCACATTCGTAGGTCGAAAAGTTCGTAAGTTTAAAAAGGTGATTTCCCATAGAAATGCATTGGAAACGGAAAAATTCGTAAGTCGAGGAAACCGCATCTAAAATTCGTAAGTCGAGGAAACCGCATCTAAAACCACCAGCAGATTTCCTTCGGATGTCGAAAAATTCGTAGGCGTGCGGCCACTTCTTTTGTTCGTAAGTCAAAAAATTCGGATGTCGAGTATTTTGTAAGTCGAGGGACCACTGTATTAAGTCAGCAGCCTTGCTCCTAAACAGGACTTGGGATTTGGCATTGTGTGGCAAGGTCCCAACCGCCCCCCCCCCCAGTTGAATAAAGACACTTGACATCAGTATTTTAGGTTAATGGGCTAAAAAAGGCCACAACTTTATTGGTTACAGATTGTGAGCGGTATTAGCTTAGGCATTGGACCTAACCGACTGTATTGGACTCCTGCCCATCTGCAGGGAGTCTGGGAAGGGTTGACCACCAGTAGGGGGAGTCCTGCTGATGCACATCAACTAGGAGCTCCCCCGGGGCCACTGATAGGGGTTGTGCCTTAGGCCCTAGCCTCCCCAGGCTTCGGACAGGGCGACACCCCTGAAATCCTTTAACGGAATACCCTTCAATGTATGGGGCAGGCGATGGCACATCCTCCTCTCTTTTCAAACAATTTTCCAATGCCTAACAGCCAAACCCTACAAAGTTGTGACATTTTGTTACGAGGTAGGCAAAAACCAAATGGCTGTTGCCAAATTGCCAGGTGGAAAAAGTCCTACCAGGCCCCTCGATGCCGACCAACCGAAGTCCATAGCAAGAGAGATGAGAACTTAAAAGGGTGGGAGGGTGGGAAAACCGGAGCAGCCTGAAGCGCGAAAAGGGGAGGGCTCCCACCTGCATCCTGCTTAAACCGAGCAGGCCACACCTCCCAAGCAACCCGATTGATCACCTGGGCAGTGATGCAGCCGGGAACCCCCCAATCATGTGGAACTGTCCACACACCCTCCCCAAGCACATGGAGGGGTCGTGAGTGCCTGCAACCCCACCTCTTCCTTAAGGCGGAAGTGGCTTAGCTTTATACCAGCCAAACTTACGCCAGCTTGCTTTGCACTAGCTTCTCATATGTAGGATTGCTCCTTGTGTGGTGTTCAGGCCCACTGCAGCAAGGCCTACTGTGCGCAATCATTGGATCCCCAAAACAGCATTGTATATTACCCCAAATGGTAATTCTTCGAATGCATGTTGAAGGTACTCGGGCACATAGGCACAGAACTGGTAACACGTGATTACCACAGAGAAACAAAATGAGACGACATAAAACATTGTATATTTTGTGTTTTTTATATTGTAATTATATGTTGTGAGCCAGCCTGATATATACAGGTATCTGGTAGTATACAAGTTCAATAAATAATGATAAAATAAGACTCTTCTGGGGGATATGCGCTGAAACAATAACAGTTACAGTATATAGCAATATTCTTTTTTCAACAACAAAAATGAAGCAAAGCATTGGCACAGTGTGGGTTAGCCATTCATAAAACCTACCCTGTAATTTCCACTGTATATTTATGGAAACATATCAGTATTCATGCTTACAGCAAAAATGGCCTATATATTAATGGAAGAAGAAGAAGAAAGAATAGCTGCAAACCTATCTGCATTTGACTTGTGACATTGCCATTAAACAAGCCCTGAGGTAAGGGAACCCTCTGTAAAGCTTCATGAGAACTATTTCTGTACATATGGGTCTCCCAAAAAAATAATAAAATGGGATTTTTGGATGTTTATGAGGTGACCATGCAAAGGAACCATTAATGTTTGAGAATGGGTTTACAGCTGTGATGCTTAGTTGTGCTTTATCTCTGCCTCTATTAATCTTGCATAATTTTGTCATTTAGCAACATTCAACATTTCGCTGTCTGTAGGATGGTCTTTGGCAGCCCTCTCCAACCCGGTGCCCTCCAGATGTTTTCGACGATGGCTCCCATCATCTCTGGTCACTGGCAATGCTGGCTGCAAAAGCATATTCACCAAAGTCTCCTTATTCTAAAGGAAAGGGGGGAAGCTGGGCTGCATCTATTTTTGATTAAAGCTGGAATCCCAAGCCTATTTTATCAGAAGTCCCACTGAATGCCCTGGCACTTTCCTCTGAGCAAAAAAAAAAAAAAAGCACATCAGTTCAGGCAGCAATTGGAGGGGAACAGCCAGCCTTGTGCCTCACATTCTTCTGCTCATCTGCATGATTCCTCCCTCCCAGTTGCCATCACAATATGGCTTCCTGCCAAGGGCCTGAGGTGAGCTTTGAGCTTTTCTTATTTCATTCAATATCCCAGCTCAGCTGTAAAAAATTAATTCCCAGTTCTTCTTCTTTTCTTTTGTTCCTTAGGGACTTTGTGCTAAAACTGGGAGGGAATTAATTTTTGTGGGGGGCATGGTTAAAAATAAAGCTAGCAGGAGATTCCCTGGTGGTGCTATAATTTTAAATATTTTAAGTATTAAATATTCAAGAAAAGTCAGAAGCCCAATGTAACTTCGTTTATTCAACAGCTCACTCCCATATTAAAACAAGAACACACTCTGAAAGCCCCAACAAGAACTGCCAGTTGGCAGTTGACAGTTGACAGAGCTTGCCATTAGAACTTTCATCCACCTACGCTTCTGCGATTGGTTAGAATCATAACATGTGTTAAACCCAATGCATAACACTTTGCTGAGGCTCTTCCCACCTCCCTAATCTTCTACATGATACGCTTTCCCCTTGACCTGAGGACAGCACAGCACAGGTGCTTGGGAAGGGTAGATATAGGAAAGAATAGATTGCCAAACAATCACTGGGCTCAAGATGGGGACTCACTCAGATTTCCTCCTGCGTATCTTCTTTCTTAATAGCATCTTGGAATTGTGCTTTTACTAGATTCCTTATAGGACTACTGTATTGAAAATATTCAACTTGACTGCAGTGTAGTAAGTGCAATTGTGCTATATATATATATATATATATATATATATATATATATATATATGTGTGTGTGTGTGTGTGTGTGTTCCTATATAAAACCGTTCTAGTTAAATGTTAGCATTACATCACTAACAACCATTCATCATAAGGCTTGGTTTCTAGATAGGGTTGCCATCTTTCAAAAAGTGAAAAAAAACCATGACAGCTTTTTTTTTTTAGGAAACCAACGGAATTTTTTGAGCTTGTTTAAAAATATATATTGCCACCCCATCCCCCGCAATTTTTCAATTGACTTGCTTAAGATCCAGGACCTGCTCCCTCAATATTTTATTCAAGTTGACACCCCTGATGGAGGTAGAGCACACCCATCATGTCTAGTAACCACTGATAGCCTCACCCGGCATTCCCTCATGGGCAACCCTTCTGGGCCCCACTATTGAGTGGCATATGTGGGTGGGTGTGTCTCTTACCTTCATTGCAGTAGGCTAAATTCCAGGTACCTTTATGGTCTTAGGGGGATGCGGGTGGCACTGTGGTCTAACCCACAGAGCCTAGGGCTTGTCGATCAGAAGGTCGGTGGTTCGGATCCCTGTGACGGGGTGAGATCCCGTTGTTCGGTCCCAGCTCCTGCCCACATAGCAGTTCGAAAGCACGTCAGGTGCAAGTAGATAAATAGGTACCACTCCGACAGGAAGGTAAACTGCATTTCCGTGCGCTGCTCTGGTTCGCCAGAAGTGGCTTAGTCATGCTGGCCACATGACCCGGCTCCCTCGGCCTATAGAGTGAGATGAGCGCCGCAACCCCAGAGTTGTCCGCGACTGGACCTAATTGTCAGGGGTCCCTTTACCTTTACCTTTTATGGTCTTAGACTTTACAGGTTTGCATCCACACCTACACCCCCTAGATGATGGAAGTTATAATCCTGCAATGTCGGAAGAATCACAGGTTCCCCTTGTCTTTCTATTCTTCCATGAGGCATTTGCATCTAAGTGGCAATAGGAAGATAGCCACTTTGGTGAGCCTCACAAAATCTGCCTGCCTCTGATTTTTCTCCTTGCAATCTGCATTCATAAACTGACATCTTGCTCCCGTGTTCAGCTTTTGTCTAAATAACTCTTCCTGAACTTCTGCCTGAAACTCAGTGATTTTAGTCAAGCATTCCATGGTCACTTTTAGAACCATAGTTTGACGGCTATCCAAGCAAGCTGTCCTGTTTGGGCATTGTAGAAATGGGAGGTGTTTGTTGTGTTTGCCTGGGAAACTCTGTTTTGCAGATTGAGTGCAGCCTAAATGTAATTGGTAGTTTTAATGGTTGTGTGTTCAGACCCAGAGACCTCCCCGCTAATTATATTCACACTTGACTCAAATTTTAGTTTGGTTTTTGGCAGAATTTAGGCCACAACTTTATTGATTACAGAAAGTGAGTGGTTGCATAGACTCTGGTTCAACTAGCTCCCTGCACCCTTGCAGGTAGCGCTGACCCAGGGCACCAGCATAGGTCAGCCAAGGGTGAACACCTGGATAAGCAAAAAGTCAAGAACAGACTATGTCCGCCACCCAAATGTCCCCCTGGACTCAGGCAGGGGCACAACCCCCTCTCAGGGGTTGACTAAACCATTTGAGTCCCTGGGTTCCTTTAACGGAATACCCTTCACATGGGGATGGCGAGAGCGTTCTCCCATCCCTATCACCTGAACCAGTGCCTATCTGCAACTTACAAGCTGTGACAATTTGCTATGCGGCAGGCAAAACCCAAATGGCAACAGCCAGTCAGCCAAGTGGGTAAAATTCCTGCCGTGCCCCTGTCCCAACGACAGACGACACACGACGGCATAGCAAGGTCAAGCGTAAAAGCCCTAAAAGTAGGGAGAGGTGGGTGGGTGTTCCAAATGCACGCACAGAAAGAGGAAGCTCTGGGACACATGCATGGGTATATATAGGTCCCTCGATATGTTGTGGCTGCGCCCCACTGGCCAGATTGAACCCAACATTGAAGGACCTTCCAGTCTCATGTTGTGGCTGACCAATCCTACCACCAACAAGGTCTAGGTCTCACTGCAACACGTGCACTCCAGGAAACAATCTCCGGCTGAAAGGTAGACATGTGGCTATGATTTCACTACAACTGCTAGGTGATCATTTAAACCCCTCCTGTATTTGATCTTGCAGTCAAATACACAATGCATATGCATTTGAAATAAGGGAAGAGAGAAATTTCACTAGATAAGCTCTGTGTTTCCAGACTCGTTTAAAACATGTACCCACATAATCAACCAAGTGGGGACATTTTGAATTTTGAGATTGTGTTGGGGGCGCCAGTCACAAAATGGCTGCCAAGTGGCACCACACAAAATATTTGCCAGGGGAAGCATGGCATAACATAACATTAGATAAACAACCACACCTGATAACCTTATGCTTCTCATGGGAAGTCAGTCATGTCCTGCTGGCTCTGATTATAAAGACCACACAAACACTGATGCTGTTGCTGTCTAATAACCACAGGGAACATCCCTCCGTTCCCCCCCCCCCCCAAAATAGACAAGGGTGCATATTTTCTGTGGCAAATCAATTTAAGATAATGTACTCCCTACAGATGCCAACCACGGTACTTCCTAAAGTTACTTTATGCAAAGACTATTACACAGTAAGTGTGGGTGGATGCTAAAGAATTCCCCCCTCCAAAATGGCAATGAAAAATATCAAATATTTTGCTAAGAGGTTTAGGCACATCTCCTGCTGTGCAGAAGCTGCAGACCAGGCACTTGTTAAGAATTAACTTACAATATAATGGCGTGCGTCTCTAATCGGAAGTAAATCACTTTGTGGTTAATGGGACTTCCTCCCAGGTAAGTGGGTACAGGAATGCAGCCTAGGATGTGGTTTAGGGTTGGAATTGGGAGAAAGCTGGTGTCCTGTGTCCTTTGCAGGCAGGCAGAAATTCAAACCTTTTATATTACAGAAATAGAATTATGGGGGCAGTTTTGCCTGTTCACATTCTGTCTGACCAACATTTTATTACATTGATTCCCCCCCCCCCCGTACCTGCAACCCCACCTCCAAAAGAAGACACACATTGGCATATGTCCCAGAGCACCTGCACATTTTATACATCCTATTTGGCAAGAGTGTTGGAGGGCCCAATGCCCATACAGTGCATAGGGCCCAGAAAATCCACCTGGCACCTATATATGTATGTATTCATTCAATCAATCAATCAATCAATCAATCAGGGTGGCCAACTCCCAAGAGACTGTGATCTACTCACAGAGTTAAAAACTGGCAGTGATCTACCCCCTTTTGGGGAGTTCAGGTCAAAGTTGTTGAGCTTTTCTTAGGAAGGAAAACCCTGTTTGGGGGGGGGGGTTCAAGTTACAGTTGTTGAGCTTTTTTAAGGAGGATTAAAGCCCCATATTGGGGGATGCAGGGCTTTTTTTAAGGGGAGCCAAAGTTGTTTAGCTTCTTTGGGGGGAGCCAGTGATCTACCAGTGATCTACCACAGATGTCCAGTGATCTACCAGTAGATCACGATCTACCTGTTGGACGTGCCTGATTCAAATGTTGACTTTTCTGTCAGAAGAAAAATCAAGAACAGAATAGCTAGAGGACTTGTAGAGGGATCAGCTTGTGGGAAGACCCCTTTCCCTTTCCACCTTTATTTTTTTAATTTAAAAAATATAGTTAAGAAAACCAAACAACCTTTGGGTCGATGTGTCCCTGTGGTAAGCAAGTTGTTCATGCTCCAGTTTGTCTTACTATATTGTTTTTGTTAGCATTATTATAACCAGATGTAATCTGAGCATGATTCTTTGAAGCTGTGGTTGTAACATCTGATGTTCCAATAACCTAGGGAGGCTGTGGGGATGAGAATAATAAAAAATTTTATTTCAAATGCCAAGAGTGGTTCCAGAACTCCCTCCCCCCACAACCCCAATGTTATGTTGACATAAATCCAGAAAACAAGAAGCTCGTTATGAACATAAATTTGCTCCTCAGTTTCTTCCTCTTGGTCTGAACATTTGCTGTGCTCAAACAGTAGAATATATGAAACAGTTTAGAATATACAAAGAATAGACTGCAGCTGTTCCTACAATCAAGCATTCAGGTGTACCACACAACTTCTGGTGCTGGCACAGGGATGCAACCCCTACTCAGAAGGTCCATTACAGACAGGTCCGTGGTAGCCAGTCCAAGACATTTTGTTGCCTAAGGTGAAAGACAAAATGGCACTTCTCCCTCATCTCATGCCTAAAAGCCAACCAGACCTGGGTAGTAGAATATTACTGCATCACTGGTGAGGAGACAGCATCATCCACGGCACCTGAGGGAGATCTGCCCATTCCCCTCCCCTCCACACCTGCTGTCTGAGGTGGCTGCCTCATTCAGCCTCATGGTAGGGCCTGGTTTTATGCTAGGTTTGGGCCAGAGCAATTCCAATTAAAATGGTCTTGGGTAAAGAGACAAGGCAAGTTCTCTGGTGAAGGCCTTGAAACACTGCTGGGAGTAAAGGTATAACACTAGGGGGGCCAATGGTCTGATAAATATTTGGGAATACGAATGTGTTTAACATCCATTTTGTTATCCTGCACATATTTCTTTTTCATCTTGGTTCACACACTGGACAAGTAACCCTCTGTTTCATTACATACAAACTGGAGGAATGAACACACACTTGGGTATCCATTCTAAAGGGAAGTTCCATAGCTTATGCAAGTAGCTTGCCAACCCCCAACCCTTCAACCACCCATGCCACCCTCCCTTTCCACCAACAGCTCACCAAAACAGCCCTCTCCTTACTCCTTGCCAAAGCCACCCACCTCTCTCCAAGCCTATGCAGCTCACCTGTGATGCCCACTTGCTGGCCTGGGCTGCCTACCCATCCACCCACCTGCCCACCTGCTCATCCACCTGTCAGCCTCCATCTCTGGTTCTCCCTCCTCCCCACTGACACTGCTGTAGTGGTCCAGCAGCTCTGAGAGCCCAGTTTCTTGCAACGCTGCATTTCACAGCAGCACTTGTCTGTGACTAAGTGAACTGCAGCATGACAACATTCTTACATTTCTATTATATGTATGGAGAGGGATGGAGCAGTTGCTGCCAGTCCTGCCTTTCTAATTTCTAATTAGAGAAACGGTCATATTCTCATGTTACATTCATTAGGATATGTTTGAATGGTCTTAGGTGTATACCTAAAATATGTAATGGGTGAAATAGCCTTAAATCATGAAAGATGTGTGGACTTGTATGTATGCAAACATAACATGGCAGCAGGCTTTCACAGTAGTTTTTAAAACAGGGGTTGATGTGGATTGAAAGCTCTGCCCCATAAAGCAACATGTCAGTGCAAAACCATGGTACTGATCTGCTCTGTAAACCATCTAAAGGGATACAATTACCTCTTGTGGGTGCATAGTTGCCCTCCTTGGTGGTTACAGATAAATCGGCTCAGAACTGGATAAGATTTTTGAGAAGATGCAAGCTAAACGTCAACAGGAGAGCTAAATGTCAAATCATTCCATTCTTTAAGAAGCTAGCCTTTAAGCATTTTGATGAATGGGAGCAACCTGAAAGAAGCCACAGTGGGGGAAAGGATGTTAATTGAAATTAAAATAACGCGCAAAGTTCAGCTTTAGAAGACGAGTATCTCTTGTGCACAGTACAATGGAGAAAAGGAACCCTCCGACTTCAAAGCTCTCCATAATTTAAGAGTCAAAACTGTCAGTTTACTGCTCTACTTAATCTCTCAGCCCTTTTTCATTAAGACCTTGACTTGGCACAAGACAGTCATTTGTGACATTGCCTATGAACTAATGAAATTTGTTATCAGTGATTTTTTTTTAAGCTTCCTGTATTCAAAAACAGCAACCCCTCCCCCTTTTGCAGCGTATAGCTTGTTACGTTACTCTTGAGGCACCCCTCCCCCATCTTTTATTCTGTCAGCCAACACAAGATAATTCATCCAAGCAACTGAAGGTGCACGTTTGGTTTTAGCAGAGGGGATTAAATGGTGTTTCTTTTCTTCTAAAGGGACTGCCATCGGAGAAGCTAGCCTGAGTAGCGGGACACCCCTCAAAAATAAACCTCTGTAAGCAATCGCTACCTTTCCAAATGGAGGAGGAGACGTGCAGGTATAATAATAATAATAATAATAATAATAATAATAATAATAATAATAATTTATTTATACCCCACCCATCTGGCTGGGTTTCCCCAGCCACTCTGGGTGGCTTCCTTTTTTAAAAATAAAAATTTATTGGTATTTTAACAAAATACAAAAAATACATACAAAATACAATACAAAAAACTAATGCAATACATCAAAAACTAAAACAACAAAACACAGACTTCACATACTAACATCTATTTAACTATTCTATTCTTATTTATAATCTTACTTAGGGGACTTCCTCACGCCCTCTCTTCTGCGTTCCTTTCAAATATACTGTAGTAACTTTATAACCACTTTAACTCTTCTTTTACACCTGAACTTTATCCTTATCTAACATCTTATATCTGTAACCTTATTCTTAACAGAAATACACAAAATCACAATCCTATCTTCTACTGTCCTATTTTAAACTAACATTTTATTGCTATTGCCTATAATGTCCTCTGATTTTGATTTCAAATATCTAACTTTTCACGTCGTTTCAATCTGGGTGGCTTCCAACAGAATATTAAATGCAGTAATATATTAAACATTAAAAGCTTCCCTAAACAGGGCTGCCTGAGGTAAGAGAGGTTCTTCTCTGAAGGAAGAGATGCCATGCCTTTGCTGGAAAATGCCAATTGGTCAAAAGCATAACGTATTTCTAAATAATAACCTGGTGAACTGTTGCTGGTGTCCCCTACTCTTTGGAGTTCCAGTCCAAAACAACTACTTCAGTGGAAGCCCCTGTTAACGGTGGTGATCATTCCTTCATAGAATACTTTTTTCTGGATCATAGAGAGATTTATTATGTGACATCATTCCAGGACAGGCTGAGGGAAGCAAAACAGTGAGCAGAGCAGCAAGCCCTACAAGAGCATGGTATGGATTTAATTATGTTGCAATTATGGACCCATATTACTCGGCATCAACTCTGATTGTTTTCAACTCCGTCCCCAAAACCCACCTTCTCCAGGAAGTCTTTGAGACAATTAATAGTGCAGCCCTAACCATATTTGCTCAGAAGTAAGTCATATTTAACTCAATGAGGCTTATGCCCGGGAAATAGGATTAGTGTTGCAGCCTAAGCCTGTAACTAAGACTCAGGATGTACAACTGAAAGAATCACTTCCTATCGCTGGTGATCATGTTGTTCTTTTGTGATATATATATATATGTACGTTAGATGGAATATTGTGCCAGGAAATGAGAGGAAAAGGAAACAGGCCGTTTGATTTCGGAGGTCTGGTGCTATCGTGGGCTACATTCCAAACAAGCCTTCTGTTCTGAGCTGTTTTGAGGCCCCTGCACCCCCAAGAGGCCCCATGCTGGATGTAGGAAGCTCCCATCAACATCAACCTTATGCAGAACTTAGCGCTCTCTCAAAAGGTCTACACAGATAGACAGGGGAAGTTGCAGGCCAGGAAGAGTAACGTTTCTGGAAATGGTTCTGCTCAATTCCAAATGTGCCTGAAAGGGGATTACGCTGGAAATAAACTATTGCTTTAAAAATATGTAAACTGATAAAACAGCCTTGCTTTGATGCTTTCCTTGGCAGCCCCATTCCAGCTGAACCACTAATAATGGAGACATGGTGTATTCTTTCATTCCAATCTTCAGTGCAGGCAGAAACGTTTTCTGCTTCCTCCCCAACCCCTTCTTTTTAATATATGCTGTTTCCAGGAGGCCTGGGATTCTATGAATGCTGATATTTGACATGGGTTTAGCAGAACACATTACACTAGCGAAGAGCTATAGGATACACAGCTGTGGGGCTTTAGGCTTTCCTCAGTAAGCGACTTTTTTTTTTTTGGATTTGTGCACAGGATATGCTATTTTCCATTACGAGTCGAGCAACATGTGGGGATTCTGTTTGGCTTTTTCCTGCTCCAGAGAGACAATAGCTGCCCAATATAGCCTTCCAGAGCCCTGGCAGCAGGAGAGGAAAAGCTGAGTTGATTTCACATCATTAGTCAAAATGCAAAGCCTGCTAATAGGCATTCAAAGGCTTGGCCACAAAATAATAGAACAGGCTTACTAGATACACTCCACCCTCAATTAGCTGTAGTCCACCAAAGTAAAAATTACAAGGATGTTTCAAGACCATGCAGCCCACGTTCTTCTTGTACCAGAAAAGAAATACGTGATCAGAAACAGAAGTTCAAAGAGGGGGAAAGTGCCAAGTTCAGGCTTTATGTCCAACCATGTAAAACCGGAAATGCAATTATGTGAAGTTTTGTTTCTTATTAGGAATACAAGAGGAAATGTGTGTCTTTTATCGTTTGCTTCTTCGGTGAATGGGTAATAAATCATCTAATCAAATTTGCAATATTTACTTCAATTCAAATGGAGGGGTTCCCCCCTCCGCTCTTGTTTACCTATAATGGATATGAAACCCCTTGGGCCTGTTTCCTATTACAATCTCATTCCCATTTCTCTGTTTGTTAAAAGAGGTTTCCCCACCCCACTTTCTTTTCATTTGCTTTCTCTTTCCTTCAGCATTTAGCTACTGTGTTGTTCTACCCATTACTCTTCAGTTCTTCTCATTGTTGTTGTTCAGTCGTTCAGTCGTGTCCGACTCTTCGTGACCCCATGGACCAGAGCACGCCAGGCACGCCTATCCTTCACTGCCTCTCGCAGTTTGGCCAAACTCATGTTAGTAGCTTCGAGAACACTGTCCAACCATCTCATCCTCTGTCGTCCCCTTCTCCTTGTGCCATCCATCTTTCCCAACATCAGGGTCTTTTCCAGGGAGTCTTCTCTTCTCATGAGGTGGCCAAAGTACTGGAGCCTCAACTTCAAGATCTGTCCTTCTAGTGAGCACTCAGGGCTGATTTCTTTAAGAATGGATAGGTTTGATCTTCTTGCAGTCCATGGGACTCTCAAGAGTCTCCTCCAGCACCATAATTCAAAAGCATCAATTATTCGGCGATCAGCCTTCTTTATGGTCTTCTCATAGCGCTGGTCATTTCTGTCACGCCACTGGGTTATGTTTAAGACAGGTCACACGTGGCTTCCCCTAAAAGCATGTGGCTTCCCCTAAAAGAATAATGGGAATTGGAATTTACACCTCATGAGCCAAAATTCACAGCATCTTTATCAAACCACAGTTTCTGGGGAACTGTACACCAGGGGAATCATGGTGTGGATGCAACCATACATTTTGCTTTGGCCTCACGCGCTTTGGTATTCTGTAGCACGGGGTGAGCGTTCCTTAACTGACCAAATTGCTACATGCTTCTACTAAATCCCATCATTCATCAGCCTTAGAAAACAATAGCTGATCTGGCAAAAACTACCTTAGATTTTCTGGCATGTGCTTTCTGCTGGGTCATTCTGTGGTATGCCAAATTTCACCATGCCCATCGGAGCAAAGAAGAAGAAGCAGTAAGGTTAACATTCATTTAAAAAGCTCAAATTTGGTCCAATGCAAATCCAGCTCAAAACTCTGCTTCTCCACCCAGAATATCCACCCAGAAATCATGGAAAAATGTGGCATAATTACTCTTAGAGTATTCAAATGAAGCTTTAACACATGGCACGATAAAAGTCAGTAGTTTTATCAGGACAAGTTATTTGTTGTAACAATTGTTTTCTCAAAAATTATCTTCTGTACCATGAAAATAAACAAAATAAAAACTAAATACAATTAATTAATTAATTAATTAAAATTTATAAATAAACAAAATAAATAAAAACGGTATTTTATTTTATTTTTAAAAAACTCTGCTTCTCAAAACGGATAACATCAGCCAGAAAAAAAAATAGCCAAAATTAACAGACCAAATGCCTTACTATAGGGTTTACTTTTGAGTAAGCCCATTTAGGATCACACTGTTAATGTACACACTGTTTGTATATTTATACTGATGTATTTCCAAGCAAACAGCTCACCGAGATGTGATCAGCAGCAATTAAACATGCTGGCCACGGACATCAGTGAATTTCGGTGCACTGAACTCCCTATTGGACTAGCATATTGAATTGTGAAGAAAATTCAGACATGGCACAATGGATGAATCACCTTATTGTCAAAGCATCACAACATTACAACTTGAGCAGGTGTTGGAGAAGACCCCGGAAGCTTACATGGGCGCAGAGTAAACCTCTCTCCAAGTGCTGCACACAATGCAATGCTACATGCAATGTCTATAAAACTATGCCTGGGTTGGAGGAAGTAGACAGAGAAAGCATTTTCTCTGTGTCTCGTAACACCAGCACTCATAGACACCCAAGGAAGCTGAATGCTGGAGGATTCAAGACATAATAAAATACTTATTCTTAATCAGCACATAGTGGAAGACCTCAGTTCCCAGGAAGCTTCACCTGGTGTCTGCTTTCCTATAGTTTTGGCACCAGGCAAATTATTTTATTTTTCTAGTGCTTTCAACCTTGCTACATTTAATTTAAAAAATGTTGTAAGCTGTTGTGGATGTTTATTCTAGGCTGCTTTTTCCCATTGTTGTTTATTTTATGTGCTTTGTAACATCTGTATTTTCTTTTTACTCTTTTGTAATCTGTTTTGGGAATACTCGTGAACTTCTGAAGGGCAGGGTATGAATCTTAGAAATAAATGATGGCCCTCTTGTAATTAAATACTATTTGGAGATTTTGAAGGAGGAAGCAAAAAAGGAAGAAGGTGAGGTTGAGGGCAGGATGGAGCTCAGGGCACCTGCTTTGCATGCAAACGTTTCCATCTTCACTTCCCCTGATATTTTTCCAGTTAGGGCTGGAAAAGCCTCAGGTCTTCAACGCAGAACAGCCACCATCAGGCAATGTGGACCAGCCTTTTCCAAGTCACTTCCAAATATTGTTAGACTGTGATTTCTATCATCCCATGACTATTGACCATGCTGGCTGGGGCTGATGGGAGTTGTGGTCCAACAGCATCTGGAGGGCAGCAGCTTGGGGAAAGGTGATGTTGACAGTCCTGAACCACATGGACGAACAATCTGATTCAATGCAAATAAGCTTTCCATGTTCCTATGGAGTGTGAGGAAGGCAGTGCTAATGGGATTGCAGAGGAGAAAAAGAAGGTAACTCGGCGAAATTCTCTGTTCATGAATGGCAGCTGCTGTAGCTTGGTATACTGATGGTGTGAGCTACCAAAAGTGGCCAACAGCAACGTAATAGTTGCTCCAAACTCTATACATTCAGAAGAAGAAGAAGAGTTTGGATTTGATATCCCGCTTTTCACTACCCGAAGGAGTCTCAAAGCGGCTAACATTCTCCTTTCCCTTCCTCCCCCACAACAAACACTCTGTGAGGTGAGTGGGGCTGAGAGACTTCAGAGAGGTGTGACTAGCCCAAGGTCACCCAGCAGGTGCATGTGGAGGAGCGGAGACGCGAACCCGGTTCCCCAGATTATGAGTCTACCACTCTTAACCACTACACCACACTGGCTCTCAGATGTAAGATGTATGCTGCACACCACTAGGAGGACGCTCTGAAGACACACAACTCTGCTGCTGAAACTGAGAAAGACTAGCTCCATTAAATGCTCAGATGGGAAACTCTTGGAGTCATGTGCCAATCAGCCTGATGCATTGGAGGTTTAGAGGAAGAACAGCGCAAACAAAGTTCGGACTGTGATTTTTGCATATTGAGCCCCCATAAGTTACCAGCTCTGAGAGAAATGCAAGTTCCATCTTGGTTTCCAGGCTTGGATTCTGCTTTAAACACTATTTAAACAGCAAGACCAGATGCAGGAGATTTATTTCAAGAGGAGTTGGGGGTTTGGGGGGGGGTTACTCTCTCCATACACAGGCTAGGAATACTTGGTTTGTTTGTTTTTACAAAGTTTCCCTTGAGAACCAGCGATTCAGCAGAGAAAAAGAAGGGTTGTGTCTGAAAGCATTAGATGTGAAATGCATCCCTTTAAACCCATTGCAACAAGAGAACAGTTTATAAAACCCTAAAACAAGCCTAAGCCATAAACCTCCTTGCCTGAAAAAAAAAGATGAAGGTAGGCCTGGTTTCAGTCAACATTGCAGTTTTGTTGAAATTGCTCTCCCCTTCTCTTTATATAATAATTTCTCCAATCATCCCTGACCACTGACAATGCTAGCTGGGGCTGATGAGCAGTACAGTTCAGCAACGTCTAGAAAGCACCACATTGTCTACCCCCTACCATAAGAAAAAGGTTGGTGCGCTTTTAAAAAAAGGGGTTTTCCCCCTTCAAACAGCAGATAATGAATTCATGAAATCATTAAAATTTCCTTTAGAACATGCTTTAAGAGCCAACATCGCTCCCTCTGCAACTCTAAATTTGATTATTTGGGCAACCGTCACACTTCTTCATAAACTGAAAGCAGCCACCCCACAGACAAGTCAACGAGACTTCTAGGCACTTTCGTATTTCCCCAACATCAAATTGAATAATATTTGTACAGAGTATGCTTGCCATGTACAATATCCTCCTGACATTTGCAGAAGGCATCCTTTTTGCTTTTTATTAAGTGTATGCAGTTGAAGAGCAGAAGCACGTGGAACATTGTGTGTGTGTGTGTGTGTGTGTGTGTGAGAGAGAGAGAGAGAGAGAGAGAGAGAGAGAGAGAGAGAGAGAGAGAGAGAGACTTCTTCTTGTTTTGATGAACTGGCTCTGCAGATAGTGCTCCTGGAGTTAAAAATTCTCTTGTGCATCTCTGGCAAGGTTAACGCAGCCCGGAATTCCAAACCCATAACTCCTTTCTGACACACATTCCCTGCAGAAACATCTTGAGAACTCAGTTAACATTCATGACTTCATAACATTGCTGCGTTGGGAGAACAGGGACTGCAGCTATTCCTGTAACGTGCTTCTCATCGGAAGTAGCTGTTTATAAAAAGGTTTGAAAATGACGCTCACTGGATCGAGTGCACACACTGCATACGCAAACAACACAGCGGTGCCACAGTATCCCGAGAGAACGGTAACATGGTGTACTCTCTTTCCAGGATTGCCATGATTAGTTCTCTGACTGAGGAAGTTCATTTCTCTACTGGTCTCACCAGAAAATAATTGCATTCTGCATTCATAACACTCTCCCCTTATTTTGTTTGGGGATTGTTGCAGCTTGGGAGTAAGGAGCAACAGAAATTTTATTAGGAATTCTATCTGAGAGCAAAATAAAAATGAAAGCACTTTGTTATCACTCTGTGACTTTTTTTTTTTTTAAAAAAAGCATGTTAAGTAAAACAGCTTATTTCTCAGAACATGAAAATTCAAGGAAATGTAATTTATGAAAATGTAACAGTAAGTTATAAAACCTTGAAAAAATTACTTGTGGGGAGGATATATTGATTGTTGTGTTACCTGCAAGCTCTGCATTTAAAAAAAAAACTTTTGCCAATTAATGGCATATGCATGTTGATGAATGTGAAGATCACTACTGTAATTGGACAAGTGTCTCTGGAGTATCGGTGTATGTTTTGTTGGACTTATTGTTCAAAATAATAAAACTATTATTACATAAAACAAAACAAAAACTGAAGAGAGAAGACGTGTGAGTGTGCATTTGCGCATATATGTAGTGCAATTGCCTTTGAGCACTCACTTCTGAGGTTCTGGACTAGATGAGCTGGAAGCTGTTCATTTAACAGCACAATCCTATGTTGACTCAGAAGAAAGTCCTATCAAATTCAGTGGGGCTTACTCCCACGTAAGCGGGTGTTACTTTCACAGCAGGAGTGGCTAACCTGTGGCCTTCCGGTTGTTATTAGACTGCAACTCTCAGGATCTCTGACTATTGACCATACTGGTTGTGGTTCATGGGAGTTGGAGTCCAACAACATCTGAAGGGACACAGGTTAGTTAGTCAAACCCACTTAGACAGTCTTTGGGGTGGTTTGAATGGAAGCCCGTTTCCTTTGCTCCTACTCAACCCAATACAAGACACTTTTAGCTTGAAGCCTTTCAAATCCCACAGCACAGGGACGAAGAGCCTGTGGCCCTCCAGAAGCTGCCAAACAACAGCTCCCATTAATCCTAGCCAGTATGGTCAGTTGTTAGGGATGATGGGAGTTGTAGTTCAGCAGCATCAGGAGGGTCACAGGTTAACTACCCCTTCATAAGCATTACAGACATGGTGGGTTGGGTGGGATTAAGATTTGGACATGTCCACCATGAGATCCACAATTTTTAAAGTTCATTAAATCAGAGAGTTGTAAGGGACCTTGAAGGTCTTCTGTTAACCTCCATGGTCAGTGCAGAATGTAACTACAGCATCCCTGATATTCCAGACTCTATCTAAGTACCTCCAGAGAAGGAAAACTCGCCACCTCCCAAGGTAGCTCATTCCACTATTGGGCAGCTCTTAACATTAGGAAGTTTATCTGAATGCCCAGTTGAAATATGCTTCTCTGCAATTTCTCCCCATTGGTTCTACCCATCGTCCTGCCAGCTGAAGCAACAGAAATCAAATCTGTTCCATCTTCTGTGCTAACAGTCCTTCCGATATTTGAAGGCCACTATCATGTCTCCCTTTCATCTTTTCTTATCCAGGCTAAACATACCCACATCTTTCAACTATTTCTCACAGGACTTAGTTTCCAGACCCTGCACTTTGCCCATGTCCTGAAAATGGGCACAGTGAAACAGTCTGACCAGCACAGAATAGACGAAGATATGACTTCTCACTTAACACCACTTAAGTTTGAATTAGCTTTTTCAGCCAAAGCACCACACTGCGGCTCATGTTGGGCTTGTGATCCGCTGAGTAAAGGTAAAGGGGACCCCTGACCATTAGGTCCAGTTGTGGATGAATCTGGGGTTGAGGCACTCATCTCGCGTTACTGGCCAAGGGAGCCGGCGCACAGCTTTCGGGTCATGTGGCCAGCATGACTAAGCTGCTTCTGACGAACCAGAGCAGCGCACGGAAATGCTGTTTACCTTCCCGCCGGAGCGGTACCTATTTATCTACTTGCACTGTGTGCTTTCAAACTGCTAGGTGGGCAGGAGCAGGGACTGAGCAACGGGAGCTCACCCCCGTTGCAGGGATTCGAACCACCGACCTTCTGATCAGCAAGCCCTAGGCTCTGTGGTTTAGATCACAGCGCCACCCACATCCCTGAGTACCTGGATCCTTTTCATGTGCGGTGTTGCCAAATCAGGTCCTTCCCTATCCTATACTTGTGCCTTTTGTTGTACATATGTATTTGCACCTAAATGCAAGAATTTACATTTAGCCCTGAAATTTCATCTTGTTAATTTAGACCACTGTACTAACTATAACGTTAAAGCTACTGTAGAACGGGAACCACTGCCCCCACTTATTTGATTAGAGGTGGGGAGTCAGGGTCCCCCTCCCCCTTTTAATTCTTCACAGCACAGGGAATTTATAGTCATTTGTTCTGTTTTCAATCCGAAGACATTAGGAACAACTAATGAATGCCAACAGTGATAAAAACAACAAACACATAACCACATTTCCAGATTGGCTAGGAAGTGGCTCATTTCCAGAATGGCTGGGAAGCAATCAGGATTGATTCCTGTGTCCCCCCCCCCTTTAAATGTTGGTTTTCTATGCAACATGTGATTCTAGTTAGCCTCATAGTTCTTTGTTCACATTCAAAAGTATTAAAATAAATCGTATGGCCACCTAACAAAAAGTCAGGGCTAAACCTTGGTTCTTTTAAGGCACACCCGATTTCCTACTGAAGCAACACCAGCTTTGCAGATACGGTTGCAAAATATGCAGAATTACAAAATCAGAAGGAGCCATCAAACTTGCTCCTGGGGAATCATTGGCAGTTCTCACCTCTGCCCATTCACTGTGCATAATGCATCACGGCAAGGAAGCAGTGCTGGGAACCTCATTACCGGGAGCTACAAGGGAAATCTATACCTTACAGCAGCCGTGTTGGAATAAAGGAGTCACTAACAGCTGACTAAGCTGTCCACAGAAATACTGCTGTTGAAAAAGCTTTTTTGAGCCAATCAACTGAGGGTCAACATCCCATGAAACTGGGCTTAATCTGTGGCTCATTAGCAGGCATGGCTCATTCCCATAAACAGTTAAGCCACACCCTCCAGGTGTCCCAAATTTCAAGGGACTTACAGAATTACAGAAGCCATCCCAGTTTCTGATTGATCCTGGAAATGTCTTGCTTTTCCTTTTTTCCTCCCCTCCTGTGTCTCAGGAGAAATCAGGCGTTTTGGAAACGGGGGCCTTTGTGTGTGTAGGTGTTTGTATCGTTGCAAAAACGTTGTTTATACTGAAAATAAAATACCTGCACCAAAAGAAGGAAACAGTGAAGCTAGCATTCGAAGCCCTTCCTATAATTTTAGAGGGAAATGCAACCAATCCTCTTTACATTCTTTAATTGCAATGCTTTAACAGCCAACCATTTTTAGGAAAACATGGGGTTGTTTATTCCATTATTGTAAATGGAGCCTTACACTTTCTACTCAAAAGTCCCACTGTATTCACAGGTAACTGGGTAAAGACTGTGCAGCCTTACACTGCAGTCCTGAACATTTTTACTCAGAACTAAGTCCCAGTGAGTTCAATAAGATTTACTGCCTGGTATGTTCGTGATTATTATTATTATATTATTATATTATTATTATTATTATATTATATTCTGCCTTTTCCCCAGACAGGGACTCAAGGCAGCTTACAGCTAAAAATTCATTTCATTCCATTTATCTGTGGAAGGTGTATATGTGATAAACACAATTTTTTTTCTTTACAACAATCCTGTGAGGTAGGTTTGGCGGAGAAATCGTAATTGGCTCAACGTGACTGGTGTATATATGTATAAGAGAAATATGTGTGCGGCGAGATCAAATGCGGGAGAAGCTTCCTGATGTAGAATAAAAAGGGTAAAGGGACCCCTGATCGTTAGATCCAATAGAAGGCCCCTATTTTCATCTCAGAAACGTTGGGGGGGGGGGTATGTTCATCATTTATGCATTCAGTCCACAGAACAAAAGAGGCCCAATGCAGTTTGCAGTTGAGTGACTCAAGCTTAATTTTGCAGAAACAGGCACTGTGAAGTGAGGTCCATGTTGTCGATTCAAGGGCAGCTCACATGAGGAGCTTGGAAACATTGCAATAATACATTCCGGAAGATACAAGACCACAGAACAGAGTGGCTAAGTCATTTCTGTCCAAAAGAAGCCATATCTGGCAAACGATGTACACACTATGATCATAATGAGTTCTTATTAATGTTGTAATTGTCATGGTTAGCAATTTTCAGGCAGATGAACCAGAGCCAAAGTGTCGCTTTTGGTGTTCTGGTCATTGTCAGGATCTGCTAAGAAACTCAGGTATAGTTTCTGTGCCCCTCAACACTAGATCCAGCTAACAAATAATGCCATGTATCTTGTGGCTGGCTTCCAAAGAAAATAAATACCAAAAGATGGGTCAAATTCTGAACATACTGTTTTGTGGGTTTAGCAGACACCTCGTTGGTTCTGATGACTATGGGAATTTCTTCAATATCTGCTTTCCAGATATTTTGAGCTCATTCTACAGCCGATGGTAACTGAAATTTATGTTCTTCTCTGTGCGGTGATGTTATATTTCGATGGAATCAAGACATCTATTAAGGAAGTTTTATTTATAGGAATGATGTCAGATGAGTTGGCATTAATCTTCATATCAGTCTGCACAGGGAGCTCCCTCAGAATCTTAACTAATGAAGTTAATATTTTCCCAAGATCTTTATGCATTTATAGTTCCCAATCCAACCATTGGCTTGTCCATTTAAAATTGTGGTCTTTAGCCACCATCCAATAGGTGTAGTTTATAGCCTGAAACATCTATCATGATTTGTGAGTTTTAAAAATCATTAAAGATGCAACATCCTCAACTGCAGAAGAAGAAGAAGAAGAAGAAGAAGAAGAAGAGAAGAAGAAGAAGAAGAAGAGAAGAAGATTTGGATTTGATACCCCGCTTTATCACTACCCAATGTCGCGGGCCCTTCGCCCTGTACAGCCCACCCCCGGACGTTTTACGGTCTATGAGTGCTGCACCAACGACAAACAGTCCCCAGCTGCAGCCCTTCAGACTACTAGCTGGATCCTGCTTACTTCATTCACCACAGACGAGGATATTGTGAACTAAAAAGAGGTTTATTGCGTACAAAGCTTGTGGTTGCTGATAAAATAAAGGTTGTTCAATAAGCTTATAACAGTTGTCCTATACCGGCCTAATACCTCTAAATGTTACCGGCCTAATACCTCTAATAGTTAACTAAATATCAATAACAACACGTTTCCCAGTCTCTTAATCCGCTCTGCTAACATCCACCTAAGACTCTAAACTCCCAAGCTCTATCTCTTGACTCACCACTTCAACTTCACTCTAACTCCCCGCACTTACATCCTCCTGCCCATACTTCAACTGCCTCACTGTCCACTGGAGGGGTGTTTTATACTCAGGCTAAGCCCAGCCCCTAAGGGTTCTAACTGTCAGAAAAGTTAACCCCTACCTGGCATTGGCTAGGTTCGCCACATACCTCCCTCCTTTTTAGGTTTGTATCAGAGGAGTACTCGCCAAAGTATCCTCTGATACAAACAACAGTTTTAAAACATCATATAAACTACATTTTATACTCTTACCTTAATTACCTAACTATGGCATATATTTGGGGTTTTTTCACATTATATACAATAGTTCATGCAGCATTAGGCCTTTATTGCAAGAAAACCGTAACTGTCCATTAACCTTTGTCTTTGGGTCTTCATTATAAGGCGTCTGCGATGATGTTTAGGATCCTTTCACGCTCCTTATCGTCCTTATCCGTCGCAAGAAGTATCTTTCTCTGGGCACCAGTCTTTTCTCTGCCATACGTGATGGGATGTAAGCTGTCTTTCTCGGCCAGATGCCACAGTCCCATTCCGATCCCTGCACTCGAGGCGTCTGTAACGATTGTGGATCCCAAGCTGGGTAGAGTCCTTGTTTCTCAGGGCCAAAAGCGCTCTTAGTTCAACCTCTCCCTCCTTCAGGATCTCTGTTAAATGATTAAGCTCGCGGACTTGTACACACATCTCCAGGTCATCATAAGCTGCATAAAGACTGGTTGTCTGGCTTTTAAATGCACTGGGAACTATTTTCAGAAGTTTGTGGATATCTTCTTTTTTAGTCAGCTTGCTGAAGCTTTCTAGACAAGCGTGATCACTTAATAAAAGTAGGCTAAAAAGCTCTGATTGCTTACTGCTCCTAGCAATCTCTCTTGTTGTCAGTTCATCTTTGGTCTGTATTGATTTATCAGTTCCCACTTCGAGCAATTTTAAGACTACTTTGTATGCCTTTGGCGTGGTAGCCCTGTTAATGCTGTGTAACCACATTCATTTTGGACATTTATTTGTGTTGCATGAGCAGCAGGGTACCCATCCTCCCACCACACAATCTCTAGTGTAGGAAACACGTTCACTTTCATAGAAAGTCGATGGGACCCCATGCCAGCTATAACTTCTAGCATGTCTTTCTTTCTATCTTTCCAACTGATGAATGGTTTATCATAAATTTGACTAGTTGTTCTAACTGATCTCACAGATAGGTCACTGGTGATATGTTTTATCCCACACCTCTCCCACAAACGCTGCATCAGTTTAGAGGTAAATGAGGCTCCAAGGTCTGTCACGATCTGTTCGGCAAACCCTAGCCGACACATATAACTTATTAGAGCTGAAGCCACTGTTTCAGTCTCTATGTTTCGTAACGGAATCGCTTCCGGATATTTAGTCGCAAAATCCACAATAGTCAATAAATAATGATGTCCCCTGCGACTGGCTTTTGGCAGTCGTCCAATAATATCTATTGCTAAACGTTGGAAGGGTTGGGAAATTATAGGCAAGGGGCATAATTGTGCTTTCGTTTTATCTTGCCCATGTCCTTGTAATTGGCAAGTATGGCACGTTCGACAAAATAACTTTATTTGCTTGCCCATCCCAGGCCAAAAGAAATTTTGGGACACCCTTTGTTTGGTTCTGGTGATTCCCAAGTGACCTCCAAAGATACTGCCATGTGCATGTTGTATTATCTTGGTTCTAAATTCAGTAGGTACTATCAGTTGCCTGTGGATTCATTACCCCCTCTATTAGGCTTTAAAAGAATCTCTCTGTATAGCAACCCATTGTTGACTATAAACCGCTCCGGGCTTTCCGGGGTTAATACTGTATTCAAGGCTGTGGCTTGAAAATATTCTGTAAATCTGTATCTAGTTTCTGCTTGGCTGCAAAACTAGCTGCTTGACTATTTGTAACTGGTATTATACTTGTATCTTGTGTCAGTTCAACAATTGTATCAGGCCTTTCCTCCTGAGGTAACTGTCGCAGTTTTTGTGCCCTAGTAATCACAAATGCACTCTGTACATGGTCAAGTAGATCCCACCCAATTAACATTGGAGCTGGGATTTCTGGTGAAACTGCTACTTGCCATTTCCCAGACCATTGTTTATGTCAGATTAACTAATGCGACTAGCAAGGTTTCTGGCTGTTTTGATATTCCTTTCAAACTGATTATTTTGCCTTTAATAAAGTCTTCTGGCTTTAATAAATCAGGATGTACAATACTAATCTGAGACCCTGTGTCTTTTAAGCCTTTATATGGTTTACCATTCACCCAAATTTCTTCTCCTGTTTTGTGTAGCATGTCATCTTGTTGAATTATATAGCACCTCACAACTTGGGCCTCTGGTATCTGCTGAGCCTCTGACTGGGCCTCGGTTGCCGTGGCAACCATGTTGGCAGTTGACTCTGTCTCCACAGTTGGACACAATATGTCTGCTTCTGAGGGATATTATTTGCACTCCTAGTTCTGAGTTCAGTTCTACAGTCCAATTGTCTATGGCCTTTTTTCCCACATTGCCAACAGATTAATTCAGGCCTTTTACCCTCACTATATTTTACTTTTCCCTCAGTCCCCCCGTTGTCATAGGCGTGTTATGGGGAACATTTTCATTGGCGGGAAAAATTTTCTTGGCAGTTTCTGTGGTAAACTTTGTGGGCTGTTGCATTCTCTTAAACTTATTTGTTTCCCACTGTTTGTCCTTATATTTTGGGGCATCATAAGCGTGTTCTCGGATTTCATTTATTTCATCTGCCAGATTAGCAGCTTCCAGGATGGTTTTAGGGCGTCTTTCTTTAATTAAATACTTCAGATGACTATTAATCGTGTCATAAAATTGTTCCAATGCGATCACCTCTTTTATTTTTTCCACAGAATCAGCACCCTCCTGTTCTAGCCACTTGTTTAAATAATTTGTTGTTTTAGCTCCTAATTGAGCGAATGTTTCCTCACGCACTTTTTTTATTGTTCTAAACTTTTGTCTCAGTTGTTCTGCAGTAATTCCGAATCTAACATAAACCAACTGTTTAAATGCTTCAAAATCTTTGGATTGATCAGATGGCATTTGAGAATACATCTCTGTTAATGTTCCACTAATACGAGCTCTCAGTATTTGCATTTTCTCCTCATCTTTTACTTCAAAATCTTCGCAAGCCCTCTCAAAAGAAATGATAAATGCTTCAGGGTCGTCTTTATCTCTGAAGTCAGGGAATCTTTTTAAATCCACCCTGCTAGGATTTTGTGTGGAACTATTGTTGTTGTTTCTATTATCTACTGATAATTCAAGTCTTTTCATTTCTAATAAATATTCTCTTTCCTCCCTTTCTCTTTCCTCTCAATAGCTAAGGTCATTTCTTTCTCTTTCAGTTCTCTCTCTTTTGCCTCTCTTTCTCTTTCTCTCCAATATTTAAGGTCATTTCTTTCTCTTTTGCCTCAGCTTGTAATTTCGCTAGCTCGAGTTTTAAATTATATTCCTTCTCAAGTTTCCATTTCTCAAATTCCTCTGAGGCTTTAAAACTAGTCCCCAGCAGGATTTTTGTTAACTGTTTCAGTACTGGTTTCCTCAATCTGGGAAACCCATTTTCTTCTTCAGAGCTTTCTACTTGTGAGTCCCTAAGAGCTGTTTTAGTCTTTCTAGGTGGCATTTTCTATTTATTTGGTGGTATTATTTCTGTACTTAAATCAAGGATGTTTCAGTTAAACTATTTCTTCAGGCTCAGTTTCCACAGTTTAGGTCCAAAGTCACGCCCAAAGTTACCTCAGTGCACTTTATCCAGCGTACTTTTCCGACCTCTCACTATAAACCTTTCTGCCTGAAATAGTTTCAAACGCAAAGTAGCTTTGTAACTCTCTCACAATCTCACAGTCTTAGGCGCTATCACACCACACCCTAGGGCCAGGTAATTCCTCTCTGAATTCCCCTTCTCCCTTTCCAGGTGTATGCGATCCCCTTCCTGACTAGATTGTAGAGTCTCACAGAAGTTTGCTTAAATCCTCTTTAAGCCTCACACTTCACACAATGCGTCACCCTTAAATCTTTCTTGTACCTTGGCACTTCTTGCCAACACTTTAGATCTTTGATCTCAATGTGACCACCACTTTATGACAATCTTTCGTCCCGACGCTGCCACCACTTTAATGTCGCGGGCCCTTCGCCCTGTACAGCCCACCCCCGGACGTTTTACGGTCTATGAGTGCTGCACCAACGACAAAATCCCCAGCTGCAGCCCTTCAGACTACTAGCTGGATCCTGCTTACTTCATTCACCACAGACGAGGATATTGTGAACTAAAAAGATGTTTATTGCGTACAAAGCTTGTGGTTGCTGATAAAATAAAGGTTGTTCAATAAGCTTATAACAGTTGTCCTATACCGGCCTAATACCTCTAAATGTTACCGGCCTAATACCTCTAATAGTTAACTAAATATCAATAACAACACGTTTCACAGTCTCTTTATCCTCTCTGCTAACATCCACCTAAGACTCTAAACTCCCAGCTCTATCTCTTGACTCACACTTCAACTTCAACTCTAACTCCCCGCACTTAACTCCTCCTGCCCATACTTCAACTGCCTCACTGTCCACTGGGAGGGGTGTTTTATACTCAGGCTAAGCCCGCCCCTAAGGGTTCTAACTGTCAGAAAAGTTAACCCCTACCTGGCATTGGGCTAGTTCGCCACACCCAAAGGAGTCTCAAAGCAGCTAACATTCTCCTTTCCCTTCCTCCCCCACAACCAACACTCTGTGAGGTGAGTAGGGCTCAGAGACTTCAAAGAAGTGTGACTAGCCCAAGGTCACCCAGCAGCTGCATGTGGAGGAGCGGAGACACAAACCTGGTTCCCCAGATTACAAGTCTACCGCTCTTAACCACTACACACACTGCCTCATTAGACTCTGATATCATTAGAGCTGTCTCAGGGAAGTCACAAGAAAATATGCCAAAGTACCTAGAACCATAACATTCTATATACACATACCCTAAGTTTTTGCACTATTTTATTTTGTAAAAATATTTAATTGCTAATTGTGCCATGTCCCGTAAGTCACTTTTGCAAACTATTATTGTAATCTGAATTAGAACTTTTAAACAAAAAGAATTAAAGAGTTGGAAACAAACTTAGAGGTTATTTAGCCACCCCTTACTCAATGGCATTTCTACAATGCAGGTTGTAACTGCACCGTCTCTGACAGAGGGCCATCCAGCTTCTTCTGTTTAAATATCACCCTCTCAAGAATTTCTGTTCTGCTGCAACACTGCTCTCATTGTCAAGACATTTCTCCCAATGGAAAAACATTTAAAGAGGTTAGTTTCGAACATGCTGTTGTCTCCACCTTCTCTGAAGCTTATCTGAGAAAAGGGTTCCAAGCCCTTCCTTCATCGCTGGAGGCTGCAAATCTATTGAACTAAAATAGATTTGTTTTATTTTAAACAAAAACCACTGGTTTATGTAACTCCTATTCATTTAATATTGAATCTTTTGAACAAAGTTGCCCCAAACAGAGTTGACTAAGCATCAGCCTAATCTGGATAGCTCAGCTGGGATAGCTCAATTGGTAGAGCATGAGAATATTAATATTATGCTCATGGGTTCAATCCCCACATCGGGCAAAAAAGTATTCTTGCATTGCAGGCGGTTGAACTAGATCATAGAATCATAGAGTTGGAAGAGACCACAAGGGACATCCAGTCCAACCCCCTGCCAAGCAGGAAACACCATCAAACCATTCCTGACAGATGGTTGTCAAGCCTCTGCTTAAAGACCTCCAAAGAAGGAGACACAACCACACTCCTTTGCAGCAAATTCCACTGTCAAACAGCTCTTACTGTCAGGAAGTTCTTCCTAATGTTTAGCTGGAATCTTCTTTCTTGTAGTTTGAATCCATTGCCCTCCATTGCCCTGTGTCCACTTCTCTGGAGCAGCAGAAAACACTTTCTCCTCCTCTATATGACATCCTTTTATAGATTTGAACATGGCTATCATATCACCCCTTAACCTTCTCTTCTCCGCTAAACATACCCAAGCTCCCTAAGCCTTCCTCATAAGGCATCGTTTCCAGGCCTTTGAGCCATTTTGGTTGCCCTCCTCTGGACACGTTCCAACTTGTCAGTATCCTTCTTGAACTGTGTGCCCAGAACTGGACACAGTACTCCAGGTGAGGTCTGACCAGAGCGGAATCAGTGGTACTAGTACTTCCCTTGATCTAGATTATCCTCATAGTCACTTCTGTGATTCTGTGATCTACTTTATTCTACCTCTGGCTGCTCACACCAGCAATTCTTGGTTACATTTTCTGTTTCCTTTCTTGTTTTTTGCTGAACAAAATCCAATAAATATTAGTTAAAAAATAATAATCAGGGATAAACGCTCATCTCGCTTTCAGGCCAAGGGAGACCAATGTTTGTCCACAGGCAGCTTCCTGGGTCATGAGGCCAGCATGACTAAACCACTCCTGGAAGAATGTGACAACCGTGACGTAGGCCAGAGCACACGGAAACCCATTTTCCCTTCCTGCCACAGCAGTACCTATTTATCTACTTGCACTGGTATGCTTTCGAACTGCTAGGTTGGCAGGAGCTGGGACAAAGCAACGGAGCTCACTCCATTGCGGGACTCGAAACCGCCGACCTTCTGATCGGCAAAGCCCAAGAGCTCAGTGATTTAGACCATGGATCCGACTCAGCTTTGCAGGCCAGCAATGACCAACACAGATTGAAGGTGGTCCTGCCCAAAGATATGGTAGGATTTGGGAGTCAGCAGAAGCAAATTAGAGACAGAGACAGAGGGAGGACTGTGACACAGTGGGGGGCAACTGACCTTGCCTTCTTTATCAAGCTCCCGAGTTTGGACAAGAACCCATCCACAAACCTTAATAATGTGGAATTCATGTGGGAGATAGCAATCATCCAGTATGTGCCACAGACAGAGGCTGCCTTCATCACACCCACAGTATGGTCTCTGCCCATATGGCTGCTTATTCGTACTTTTCCCCTGCTTCTGTGAGATCTGTCATTAAAGTGGCTCCCGGGATGCTTCATGCGTCTGTAAAGGTAGCCAGAGACTGTGAAGAAGGTGCAGTGATAATCTCCAAGCAAGGAACAGTTCACCGCTAGCCATAGTTCAAGAGGCACGCTAGTCTTCTGCTATTCAGTTACTTTTCCTCTCAACCTCATCCTGAGCCACTTTATCTGGCTGCTACCATGCAGTCATTTTAGTAAGATTTATCTATTCAGAGTTAGAAAAACCCCCTCAGTCATGATGTAGTTCCAAGAATAGCAGCAGGACTTAAAATGACTGGCACATATGTAGTGCGTTGGAACAGAAATAGAGGATAGATATCATCTTATCTATAGGAGCTCTTCCCTACCTAAAAAAAAATCCCCCCTAAAATTCAGTCTTTAAAATCTATATTTTATTTTGTATTCCAAAAATAAAGATCCTCTTCTTGGCCAAACCACTTGAGAGTAATTTCATCTCTTGTTAATTCCTGCCCAATCATTTTTTTATCTTTCATTTCCTTCCATTGTACTCCACCTGGCAAACATCCCATCTGTTATGAGTCCAGATATCATAAAGGTTAAAAAAAAAAAGATTTATGAAGAAGTAAAAATAAGAATCAGGTGGTTTGAGGCTAAGGAGGTCTGCGATTTGTAGATATTTGAGAAGAACTGCATGAAATTGCAAGGTATAATGGTCTCTCTGTGGAAGAAAGTTTGGGAGATAAGACAAATGAATTGTATTTTTCTATATAACTGCATTGATGCCAAGTCTAAGATAATTACGTTAGTTTCAGGAACCTCATGGGAATGGTGCTGGGCCAAAACCTAAGTGCATTAGGAAAAGGGTATGTCATTATTCCTACTCATATCCTTTTACAAATGATGGCAGTGGCAGTAATGATGGCCAAACTTCAAACAATAGGGCTCCTATATTTTTAACTAGGTTTTTTTTTTTTTTGCAATTTTTGCAAGCTGAAGCCAGCTCCCCAAATTATAATATACAAGGGGGCACCTGCTGAAATTTTGTCTTTTGCTGCTAGTGCTTGGATGAATTAGGAGGAAAACATAAGAAGTCATGGGAAAATGCTTCTCTTCTCCATAATTTAGAACCACATCTCATGCAAGCACCTGAAAATCCACTGCCAGGGCTCAGCCCCGCCCAGGGAGAAGGAGGAGAATCTCCTCCCATTAGCTGCTGGATCTGGACCTTCCTTCTTCAGAACTGGAAGTCACCCTACTACTGGATGTTTAGAAGAGCTGTAGCTTAGTATCAGAGCATCTGCTTTTCACGCAGAGCTCCCAAGTTTGATCCCTGGCATCTCTTTTACTGATATAAGTTTAGATAGATAGATCATAGATAGATAGATAGATAGATAGATGATAGATAGATACTTTATTGTCAGTGTACGTAGTACAAAAAAAAAAGGAATGCCATCCCACGTTACAGCCACATATACGCATTTATACATTTACAACCACACATACACATACATACCATCCATCACAACTCCCCAAAGATCATATCATTGGTTACCATTGGCCACAATTCGAGACATTAACATTCAACATTGCTTTCCAATTTCATACAATTGGGAGAGAGCTGTGCCACTATGTTCCACAATTGTTTTCATTTCAAAATTGCAACTTCAGAGTTGTAGATGGCCGTGTAGTACTTTTCATGAGGTGGCTTAAATAAGGTAAATAAAATGTTTTATTCCCATAGTAAAGGAAAGAAAAAAAGAGAGGTTGCTACTGAGGGGAAGAGACACTTTCTACATGAACTGATTGTGCCCTACCAGCAAGTGCCAAACTGGGAGAATGGAAATTGTCCGTATTGGGATACCCCATTTTCCCAGACTCCCCCCTGTGGCTCCTAGAAGCTGTCACATGTGACAGCGGCCACACTCTAGGAATTGGCCTTTGACTGTCCGGCTAAACCAGGTGAGGGTAGCTGAGTGGGTTGCTGCCTTGTGGGACATATTTGGGAGAAGAAAAGGCTAAACCCTACAACAAATCCAGAGTGGAGTCCCTAAGGCAGTTGGATGTTGCCTTGTACGCCTCCTTCCAGCAAGTCCTGCAACCAAGCTGCTGCCAAATGGTATTGCTCTGCTTTCCTTTGGACCACATCTGCAAGGCTGAGAGGTCTTGTCATCTGAGGCACCCAGGACCTCCACACACACTGCCCAGGCTTGCACCCCGGAGAAAACACTTTGGTGCTACGAACAGCAGCAAAAAACAACATGGGAAGCAGCATTATGAGATACTGGTCTCTGCAGCCACAGCAGGTGCTATGATTCTCCGAGGCTGAACTTCACCTGCAAAGGTGCACTCCAGAGACAGACAGATGCCAACAAATGGGGCAGCAACCAGTCGCAGTGCTGAGGGGTGGAATGTGTTGATGAAGCCGAAATCCTTTCCAGCAAGCCTGTACCTTCCCAATAGGATGGAAATGCCCTAGCTAGGAATATAGAAACCTAGCCTTATACCAATTGGACCTTGGTCCATTTAGCTCTGTGGGGTATTCCTGATATGGGGTACTCCAAGCCCTACCTGAAGATGCTGGGATTGAACCCAACACTGAGCTATCAGCCCTTTGCCAAAGCGGATTAGATTCTTTATTCGCTAAAGTCCTTGGGAGATTGTGGGGTGTGCTGCATCCACTCCTTCTGCTTAACCAAAAAATTGTAACTAGGAAGAACAAAACACGTGCCACTTAAATTATCCCAGAGTCATCAGTGGTCAGAATGACCTCCGGTTGACATGGAAACAGTCGTATTTCGTACAACCCAATATACTGTAAAATAACAATAAGCTGTGGTCAGTAGTAGTACTCTTCTTGGCATGATTGCATGAGCAATGGAGACTATTAACATGTTAAAAAGTTATTGTTTCCTTGACTGCAGGGCAGATTTCCAAGAAAATGTGGTGTGTGTGTGTGGTGTGTGTGTGTGTGTATTATTCCCTGCTCACCTCCAGCTTTTGCACCAAGATTTTGAATCGAATCCAGAGTAGGTTAGTTGAACTTTGTCCCCATGATGGTGGGTGGGGTGATATTATTTATATCCTACCCTTCCCCCCCCCAGAGTCAAAATGTCAAGGGCTTTACTTAGAACCCTAGAATTGTAGAATTGGAAGGGACCCCAAGGATCATCTAGTCCAATCCCCTGCAATGCAAGAATCTTTTTGCCCAACGTAAGTCTCGAACTCACGACCCATGTTCTAACCAACTGAGCCATCCCTGCAGATTGATTTCAATGAGACAATCTCAACTAGTCGGTATCTAACCCTTTGGCTATGCTGAGAGAGTGCAAGGAATCCAGACTAAAAGTCCTATTTTGTTTTGTTTATGCATGGGATAAAGGCAAGCTTCTAATCTACTGATACAAAAGTGTAATAAATATTTAAGGACCAGATTCAGTGGAGTCATCACCACTTAATTTTGTCTCAAGCAAATTGAGAAGGCAACAGAAAATTTGAGGAAGTTAAAACACCATTATAAGTTTATGAAATTTTCTCAGCAGTGTCTGGCCACTTCCCCAGTCCAAGACAGAGACAGTTTGGGATGTTCAAGGCAGCAGTTGATTATTGGGACAAAATGAATTTCTCGTGTTTCAAAAGCCCAAAGCAAATGTGCTGTTATCAGAACTTCCTTAACCCAGGCTTATCTCACTCACCTCCAGATTTATTCAACCCCGCTAAAAGGAAATATAAAGATGTTGAATTAAGACTACAGGAATTTCCCTTTGCTCACCTTTTTTTTATTTGGTAGAGAATGGGAAACCCAGAGTCAAAACTATCACTGAGTTCTCCAGATCATTCCACATCCTCCCATCCACTCCATCCTCATTTAAGCTCCCTGCTTGTTGGATGAAGCACCAGAGCCCAAAGAGGAAGGAGGCCTATAGGTAAGCTTTTTAAAATGTGAATGTGCCTGGCGTGCTCTGGTCCATGGGGTCACGAAGAGTCGACACGACTGAACGACTGAACACAAAATGCAAAAAAAGGAGGCTTGTTTGTTTGGCATGCATAAGATGTGGCAGACAGCATCGTCATCCCTGCTGTGAATAGGTGGTAGCACTTCATCCCTGCTCCACTGGTGTGGCATCAGTTGAATATTAATTCACAGGGACAAATGTTTGTGCATCTTTAGGACTACAGGCCCCATAAGACACATGTAGAACGCATGCGCTGAGACAACAAGGGGCAGGTTATATAAAAAATGGAGATTATGGCGTGAACTATGGGTGTGCACAATAAAACAGGTGGGTTTTAATTGAATTGAAACCCCTTGCTTTGAAAGTTCATTTTGTATGAAACTACTAGGGTTGTAATTTTAGTATCCATGTTCAAATGTCATGCACTGAGCATGCCTTTCATGGATGCAGACTTTGCTTTATCTGTAGAGGTTATGGTATGTCCCCAACAGCTTTAGAGGGGAGTTCTCTCTCTCTCTCTCTCTCTCTCTCTCTCTCCTCTCTCTCTCATCTCTCTCGTGTGCATGTGTGTGTGTGAGAGAGAGAGAGAGAGAGAGAGAGACCTTTTGGCAGATTTTTTGAAAATGTAAAACAGGAAGTCTGGCTTCAGTAGGACTTATCTTTTGTTTATACTTAGATAAAAGCAAAAGAGGAATGTCAGACTTCACAGAGCAAATCCTTAGAGCATAATCTCCAGACTCCCATGGCAGCGTAAGAGCAGGACCACACTGTGAATATTCATGCAGGCACTTAACAGCCCATACTAATAGCAGCGTAGGGCATGGTCAATGGACAATGGCTGCGTTCAGACATAACACCAAACACCCTCCTCTCCCCTCTCCTTCTCTGACATGGCTGCAAGAAGGAGGTTCAGAGCATCTGTTTCTGTTTCAGCTTACTAGAATTCGGTATTTTGTCCAAACTGGGACAAGTTTAAACTATGGTTTGTCCGAACAAAACCATGTTATACTACAGTTTATGATCTTGGCTTGTTCAGGTGAACAATAGCTTAAGTGCAATTGATGGATAGGGCGAAATTACAAACAGTGGTTAGTTTAAAGAATGGAGCGGGTGCTTCTGTTATGAATAAAGCGCAGCAGCCACGGTAGTAGCTTGCAGCAAAACCAACAAAGTCTTTTGGCACCTTTAGCAAATTTATCGTGGAATAAACTTTCATGGACTGCAGTCCACTTCATCAGATGCACAAAGTGTTATCCTCAGTTGCAGGTACATCTGTACAAGCGGGAAGAGTGTAAGCAGTGAGGTCAGAAGGAAATGAAGTGCAGAAAAGTACAGACGGTGACCATTACCTTATTAGCAGTGACACCACACAAAAAAGTAGTTGATAACACAAACATCCTAGCATTGGTAAGCCAATTTAACACATGTAGTGTGGAGTGGGTGGTGGTTTGTTGTTTTTTTAAGAAAATAAATGAGCCAATTTAATTCACATGTTGTTCACATATTGAACCTCTTGATGAACTATAACTCATGTTTCAGTCTCCCTTTGGAGTGCCTTTGCTCACCAGTGGCCACTTTAAGGTCGGGTACAGTGGCCCGGGAGGCTGAAACAACTATTAAAATAAGGCATTAAATAAGGATCAAAGGCAAAACAACCACATTTATTGAATACAGTTCAGAAAATCCAAGAGCTCTCTCCCCTACACACTTACATTCACAGGCATTTAGTTACCAGGCATAGGTGTTCTGACTGCTAGATGGCCAGTCTAGGAATTTGGAAGGAAAGGTGGAAGGAAGGAATCATATGGTTGTGGCATCTGCATGCTGCTCCAGAGGGATGCAGAGTTCTTTGCACTCTCCCCCACTGCCTTTTGCCAATAGATGCTGTCTGGGGTACAGGCTCTTACCAGCTTTCCCCAGCTAACAGGAGATCAATTGCTTCCTTCCTTCACACTCCTTGTCATCTTGGCCACAGGCTGTTAGCACATGGTCAGAGAAACTTCAGTCCAATAACACCAATGAATGGGTATTTGCTGATCTTGGGCTGTTCTTCCACGCTGAAGTCAAACTTACAGGGCGTGGTAGGGTGCTGTTTCTTGTAGTGACAAGGATGTTTGGCTCTGAAGTACATCTTCAGCCAATTTTGTTTTGCGGACTTGAAATGCCCATCTTTGAGATGACACTACAGATTGCCTGCTTCTTCTTTCCCAGTAGGAATATTCTTTTCCAAGGCAAAAAATTCATGCCTCACTCACACCATTTACAATTGATTCATATTACATTGGGGTGTGTGTGTGTGAAAGTCTGGCGTTCTTGGAGAAAACCAAAGGCACAATATTGTGGAAATGCAAAAAGCAGTTTACACAAAAAAAGGCACAGAGTTTATACTTGGAAGCATGACGGGAAGCATTAAAGGCTTCTTAGAAAGGCAATGCATACATAAGTACATTACACTGCTGGATATAGAAAGAGCTCATGTTAGTACATGGTTGTTGTTTAATCGTTTAGTCGTGTCCGACTCTTCATGACCCTATGAATCAGAGCACGCCAGGTACTCCTGTCTTCCACTGCCTCCCGCAGTTTGGCCAAACTCATGTTAGTAGCTTCGAGAACATTGTCCAACCATCTCATCCTCTGTCGTCCCCTTCTCCTTGTGCCCTCCATCTTTCCCAGCATCAGGGTCTTTTCTAGGGAGTCTTCTCTTCTCATGAGGTGGCCAAAGTACTGGAGCCTCAACTTCAGGATCTGTCCTTCCAGTGAGCACTCAGGCCTGATTTCTTTAAGGATGGATAAGTTTGATCTTTTTGCAGTCCATGGGACTCTCAAGAGTCTCCTCCAGCACCATAATTCAAAAGCCTCAATTCTTCGGTGATCAGTCTTCTTTATTCAGATCTTTATTTTTATCCTGCTGCAGTCCTGCGTCTCACCCAAACTCTGCTTCTGAAGTCTGAGGGCACAGGGAAGGGAGAAAACTCATAAATCAGGGAGCTCATCTTGTGTGAGTAGAACTACCTTCCAGCTGTGCAACATCACCTTTAGGCCCAAGACACACTGGTACATACATTAAAAGCATTAAAAAGTTTAAAACAAGCTAGAAACAAAACAAAACAAAGGTTAAGGGAAAGTGGCTATTGCATGCAAGTATTATAATCTGGAAGATTAAAACTACTACAACTTTAGCCATTGCCAAATCACAGACTGGCCCACCTACACATTGGCCCTCTAGTTAAATCTCAGTATGTTCCCAGCTGTCCTAACTGCACAGCATTTTTGTTTAAGAGAAGAACATGGCTGCAAATCCAGAGTGGCATCTCAGGGCTGCTGTGGTCTTAGATGCAGGGCAGTGTCCATGATCTAGGACAGAATCCAGTGAAGAATGTGAAACTTCTCTCTGATTCACAAGCTTCTGAAACCTTCTTAGACTTCTTTTGCACATTGATGGTTCCTTCTATTCCCCCTTTGCTCACAACTAAAATTTGGTTCCATGTTGGTACTGTAAATGCCATGTCAGGAGGGGAAAGTTCATCATATCACTTTACAGTTCCGCCACTTATTTTGGGGAAACTGATATGGGTCCCTTTATCAGGGTAGACACTCTGAGCCCAAGGTCACTAAAAGACTATTTAACTTTGTATCTTCTTTCCGCTACGGTTCATTGTGGCACAGCTTGGACAAGGCCTAGTCACCATAGCAACCATTTATCTATCTTTCCCCTCATTTCAAAATCCAGAGGTCCTGGCTAAAAATAAAATAAAAATAAAAATCTCTGCCTTCCTTTCCAATAGGAAACTGGCAATCCGGGCTGTTTATGAGGCACAGTGAGAGCCAGCCCGACGATAAGGCAGCGTGAAACACCTACCTCAGGCGGCGCCCCCAGGGCAGAGTTCTTAAGCAATGACTTCTTCCATTCCATACCTCCGTAGGTATTGTCTTCAGTACACGTGGCCTGCCAAATTAAGAGCAGACCTTCAGGAACGAGTCCCCCCAATTTCAGTGGATCATCACATATACTCAGAAGCAAGCTCCATTGCCTTTAATGCAACTTACTCACAAATAATTGTACAGGGGATTGCAGTCATAGAGAAAGAGAAAGCCTATGGGAAAGTACCCAAAAGCAAATTCCATTTCAAACACACAATTGCTGTGCTTCATCAAACTCAGCTTGCACCGCACCAGCAAAGCACAGTAGATGTTTGTATACAAGCATTTGAGACATATTAAGACTGATGCTACATGTGTATTTATTTAAATGCAAATTGATTCCTTAAAATGTGTTTGTCGAAGATTAACACCTACCCTACGTGATACAAACACAGTACTAATTATAAACGCTTAGAGCCGCTCTTTATAATTTTCGAGTGATCAATTTGCTTTGCAGTACTAATGTTCTCTGGTTGCGAAGGCATTGTGGAGTTTCGAAGTTTACGAACATCCATCTCACATAGCAAGCCAATACGGAGAGCTGATTCCCCTTCTTGCCACTAAATATGCAAAGACAATTGTTTTTATACTGAAGATGTATTTTATAGGAAGAGTTTGTATGTCCTTGATTCAGATCACTGGTGAAGGAAGGGGGTGCGGTAGGTGCTGCCCACCCTGGGTGTCATCCCTGAGGGGGGTGACATTGCCGCCCTGCCCCCCTGGGATGTTTGTCCTGTCCCCACAAGCAGCTAGCCCTGCCCAGGGTGCACAGCATGTGTGCCACTCTGGGTGCTGGAGCAGCTAGCTCCGCCTCTGATTCAGATGTAATCCTGGGCAACTAATCATTCACAGTACTTATGTGAAAAGACACAAAAACCCATTCACCACAGCTCAGATGAGCATCAGATGTAATGCAGATGGGAAATATATATCCATAGATACAGGGGTATCTCGGGTTACAGATGCTTCAGGTTACAGACGCTTCAGGTTACAGACACTTCCGCTAACCCGGAAATAGCATCTCGGGTTAAGAACTTTGCTTCAGGATGAGAACAGAAATGGTGCGGTGGCAGTGTGGCGGCAGTGGGAGGCCCCATTAGCTAAAGTGGTACCTCAGGTTAAGAACAGTTTCAGGTTAAGAACGGACCTCCAGAACGAATTAAGTTCTTAACCCGAGGTACCACTGTATTGAAAATGTGCATAGATTACTTTTTCTAAACAGGTAAGTACGTAAGTGTAAGATATTTGTCTTTCGCAGTAGGATGCTCTTCAAAATGAAACCATACAAGCTATATTAATTACTAAATCAAACATTGAATTCTGAGGCATGCACCTGACTGGCAGAGCAATGGAAACTCACCAAACTCATTGTGCTGGTGTCCCTTTGCCCAGCTGCACTGGACTCTGCTGGTGGGGAGTCTTCACCAGTTAGGAGCACCCCAACACACCCACCCCAAATGACAAGCAAGTGGAACCGGCAAGTGTCACCATTCCTCGGTGTCCAAGCAGTCTCTGACCTGTAGGTATTATATAATTACATTGTATATTACATTATGTGCCTATTGTATTAGGTGCACTGCTTGATTGGTTGCCATGTGCACTCATTGCCAAATCTGGGTTTGCTCTCTCTGTGTGAAACAGCTCTTACTAAAGGTTCTAAGGCACTGGAGAAACACAAGTGGGCCCTGATTTCTTTCTTTCTTTCTGAAAGTGACTCATCCTTTTAGACACAACTCTCAGGACACCACCTTTCATTTTTATTTTAAAAGCTTGCTCAGCACCCCAAGCTGTCAGTCCATACGACTAGATTTTCTAAGTGTGCTCCAAAAACCACCAGCACTTCAGGACACTGACAGACAGCTGCAGTGTTTACTTTGCATTCTGGCAGGACTCCAACACTGGGATGCTCCAACTGTGTGGAATTGTAAATACGCCATAATGAACTACTGCAGCCCTTTCAAACTGACAAGTACAATGAAAATGATCATTGATCTAATTTCTCCACAAAGGCATGTTGCAATCAGGTACACGAAACTTTGCGCTTTATCTCCTTCCAGCACTACTTTGGTATTAGACACATCAAACACCCCAAACAACCTAATAACTAATACATACAAGGCCCCATTAGTGAAGCCAGAAAAGTGCTTGCTCTGAATCTATGAAATCTTTAATTTAGGAAGTTTGGTTTGCCTTTCTCAGTGGTCTTTAGATGAAGTGATGAGAGACATCAAAGGCAGCAGGGAGGGGATAACATACAGAGGGATACATTACTTGTATTACTAAAAAACATTAGATAAAACCATGAGGGGTGGTATTCTTGAATGCATGATGAGATAGACGGGTACGGTGATTTTTAGGCTCCAATACGAACCATGAGAAAATGCCCTAGGGCACACAAAGGGATGTTCTTTTGAGTGAACGTGCACCTGTAAGTTGCTAGAGCAGGGGTTGCCAGTGTGGCATCCACAGCCCCACATGTGCCCACAGAGGCCTTCACCCACACCCATAGCCTCTCTGCCACCCCCATCCCCTGCCAATCTGAACTCAGGTTTGAAATACATTATTGTGACCCCATGGACCAGAGCACGCCAGGCACTCCTGTCTTCCACTGCTTCCCGCAGTTTGGTCAGACTCATGTTGGTAGCTTTGAGAACACTGTCCAACCATCTCGTCCTCTGTTGTCTCCTTCTCCTTGTGCCCTCAATCTTTCCCAACATCAGGGTCTTTCCCAGGGAGTCTTCTCTTCTCATGAGGTGGCCAAAGTATTGGAGCCTCAGCTTCAGGATCTGTCCTTCTAGTGAGCACTCAGGCCTGATTTCCTTCAGAATGGATAGGTTTGATCTTCTTGCAGTCCGCGGGACTCTCAAGAGTCTCCTCCAGCACCATAATTCAAAAGCATCAATTCTTCAGTGATCAGCCTTCTTGATGGTCCAGCTCTCACTTCCATACATCACTACTGGGAAAACCATAGCTTTAACTATACAGACCTTTGTCGGCAAGGTGATATCTTTGCTTTTAAAGATGCTGTCTAGGTTTGTCGTTGCTTTTCTCCCAAGAAGCAGGCGTCTTTTAATTTCGTGACTGCTGTCACCATTTACAGTGATCATGGAGCCCAAGAAAGTAAAATCTCTCACTGCCTCCATTTCTTCCCCTTCTATTTGCCAGGAGGTGATGGGACCAGTGGCCATGATCTTAGTTTTTTTGATGTTCAGCTTCAGACCATATTTTGCGCTCTCCTCTTTCACCCTCATTATAAGGATCTTTAATTCCTCCTCACATTCTGCCATCAAGGGTGTGTCATCAGCATATCTGAGGTTGTTGATATTTGTTCCGGCAATCTTAATTCAGGTTTGGGATTCATCCAGTCCAGCCTTTCGGATGATGAATTCTGCATATAAGTTAAATAAGCAGGGAGACAATATACAGCCTTGTTGTGCAATATTATATTGTAGCCAATATATTAGGCTGCAGGGTGTGTTTCATCATGCACATTGGATGCAGAGGTGCCCACAGCCAACTCTTCCATTTGCAGTTGTGCCCACAGGCCCTCAGAGGTTGGCAAGCAACCCTTGTACTGTAGAATCGTGTCAATTAAATAGGGTGGACCAGTGGCATGGAACTGGGATTGGCGGCGGGGAAATGATTGTCCTGCGCAGTGCACATTTTCCGTTGACGTGTTTTTCATTGGTTTTCCTAATAAAACCATAGAAACAGAGATGAGGCAGAACACCAGTCCTGTCTCACTTCCTCACCTTAGCCCACCCAAAAGGAGGAAAGAGAAACATAAAAGGCAGTAGGCTGCCAGAAAAAAGCATCCGGATAAAGTAAGAGATAAGAATAAAAGGCTAAGCGACAAACCACATGCGTTGCAGGAGATCTCTGATCGGACGTCCAGATGGGTTTGTTTTGTTCTACGTTAAAGTAGCCGTGTGGGCTCAGATTTTCAGTGGAGTGATGGGGTGTTTAACCTTTTCCTCATGCTGTTTGCCCCATCTGAATCACACACATACACATGCACAGAGCTGGTATCAGCCTAACTGCGGGGCGGGGCAAGGAATCCTGCCATAAAATACAGGTGCCTTTTTCTGTTGTAGGACTAATTCACTGCTAGGGGTGAATTAAGACCGGGAATGCTGTACAGAGAGAAGGGTTAGTCCACGCTTAACCCAGCACTGATGCTACTGTACTCTGATCAAAACATGAGTCCTCCACAGCAACTGTTTTAAAGGATTGAAAAATTGGAGAGGGTCTGGTCATAATCTCTTGAATCACATGTGGTCTAGCCCTAAATATAGAAGATGAAATAGGAGGAGGAGGAGGAGAAAGAAGAAGAAGAAGAAGGGGTTCGGGAGAGGGGTCAAGGGGAAGTGCAGCAACAGAGCAGTGATTTTGTTATCGCAAAAAGACATTTTCATGCCGTGATCTAATCAGTACACATATGGGCTGGTGCACATTGGTAAAGAAGAAGCTACACAAACAAGAAAACTACGCTCCGGTAACCTTTAGGCTAGATTGCTGCAATGCGTTATATGTGAGGCTGCCCCTGAAGATGGTTTGAAATTCAGCTGATGCAGAATTTGGCAGCCAGGTTGCTTGCCAGGGCAAGAGGATTTGAGCATATTGCAACACTGGCTGACAATTAGTTTCCGGGCCTATTTCAAACTGCTAGTTTTGACCCATAAATCCTTAAACGGCTCAAGGACCTCCTCTTCCCATATGAACTGACCCGGAACCTGCAATCATCATCTGGCACCCTTATTGATGTGTCCCCTCCATGAGAGGTCTGGAGGTGGACAGCACACAAATGGGCCTTTTCTGTGGTGGCTCCCCATTTGTGGAATGCTCTCCCCAGGGAGGCTCACCTGGCACCTTCATTCCATCTTCTTCCAGCTAATTAAACAACCTGTGGCCTTTAAACTCGTGGTGTTTCATTTGTTATTATGTTATGTAATTTTGTGTTTTCGTATTGTAAACCGCTCTGTGATCCTCAGATGAAGGATGGTATAATCAATCAATCAATCAATCAATCAATCAATTAGCAGTCCAGACATCAAGTATGGAAGAATAGCAGATCCCTAATGCATTGGTGCTGCTACAGAAACAAGCAGTTCAGGAGGATGAAGAAACCTTCAAGGAGATATTCAGATAGGGTGATTTTATTTTATTTTAAGCACCGCTGCCAAATAAATAAATAATTCCTCGATCTCCACACATGCAGAGGTGGTAGTTTGGAAGGCAAAGAATCACGAAAATATTTAGAGCCCTCCTCCAGCTGTTTGCAGATAAAATCCGCATGACTTATTCATCTTGCCTCTGGATCGAAACTGGCACAACAGAGATTTTCTCCATCAGTTACTGTCCACGGGGAATTGGTCTGTGCGCATGCGACCACATGACCCAAAAGGGAAAGAGTTCAGCTTTCCCTTCACTTGCAAAACAGCTGAATGGAAATTTTGTTGGTGGCTTCAGGAGAGTTGCTTTCCGCATACCCCCTTATCCCTTTCCTTTTTTTAAATTAAAAAAAAAAAATCAAGAACTGGCTCTTTTCCCAAGTCTAATTAACAGCTGTTATTTTTGCCCTCTCTAGCTGCGAAAAACAAAACAGTTGACACACAAGTGCCTCCGACAACACAACTTCAGCCGACCCCATGCTGCCCCAGTACCTTTCCCAACGTTACACAACATTATATTCAGGCAGCAGTTTGAATACGACATGAAAATATGTCAATTCATACCCCCTCCTCTCTCTTTTTGGCTTGTCAGCTGAGAACCGTAAAAGTGTCTGACTTGTCTCTATGGTAGAGATGGATAACTGGTGGTCCCCAGGCTTAATTTGTTTATTACTCACATTTATTAGTTGCCTATCAACCTGGCCTTCTAGGCAATGTTACAAACAAGCAGTTCAAGCAAAAATTAATACAAAAATGCAAGCAGCACAATAAGCTAACATTCTAAAACATGACATCAATACTGTAAACACACAGAGAGATTGCGCGACAGCCGTCCCACCAGGTTAGAAAAAAAAATACTGTGAAAGTGAAGACCGAAATAACATTGATATCAAAGTTTTAAAAGAGTACATCTGGTCTTTAAAACATACTGCTAAGCTAAATGTTATTAAAAGGCCTGGATGAACAAGAAGGCATTTACCTGGTACTGAAAAGGTGTTACTGTGAACCCTACATTGCTGCCATCCTTTGTACTTCAGATGGAGGAACTACTTGGAGATGGGCTTCAGTGGGTGATCTTAAGGCAGGGGTCAGGGAAAATTTTCAGCAGGGGGCTGGTCCACTGTCCCTCAAACCTTGCGGGGGGCCAGACGGCGGCAGTGGAGGGATGATGAGCAGTGTGCGAAAGGGCTTTGGAAAGGGGCTGCTTTAAATGGCGGCCACTTGAGAGGGGCGCTCAGCCAACCACGGCTCCTGTGTCTTGTGAGTGGCAGGGGCTGATGGCAGCGGGGGGGACGATGAGCGGTGCGCAAAAGGTCTCCAGAGAGGGGCTGTTTTAAATGGCGGCTGCTTGAGCAATCACGCTGCTGCTGCTGCTGCTGCTGCTGCTGCTGCTGCTGCTGCTGGCACCAATCAAAGCCCAGTCCCCTTCCTCTGCAGGGCAGGCAGAAGCCAGGAGGAGGGAGGGAGGAGGCGCTGCCACGGTGTGTGTGAGGGAGGGGGGGAATGGCACAGCCCAAATGATCAGAATCAGTTCCACACCGATCCACGGGGGCAATTCCCGGACCGTCTGCAGGCCGGATCCCAAAGGCAATTGGGCCAGATTCAGCCCCCGGGTCTTAGTTTGCTGACCCATGTCTTAAAGTATGGGTAGAAAATAGGAGTTAGGTTTGGAGGACCCATGCTTGTACACTGCCATATACGCCATAAGCAACACTTTGAATTGGCTCCACGTTGTGTACCTCCAAAATTCAAAACAAAACGCCTCCCTGAACAGGTTGAGCACCACTCATCTGTGTAGAGAAACCATCTCCATCTTGCCTGGAAGGAGCATCAGTTTGTTGGACTTCAGCCAATGGCCAGACAATGATCTAGCTCTCCCACCACCACATCTGATTTATGTGGTGGTGGTGGTGGTGGTAGTAGTAGTGATATATGATATGGGGAGGGAGAGCTGCATGCCATCTGCATACTGGATGTCCTCACTTCAGTGGTTTCATGTAGATATTTAATATTTTGGGAGATGAGATGGAGCCCTGAACCATAAATCACATGACCCATAAATTCCACAGTAGTCAACATACCTTCTCAAAATGGCCACCCAGGTTTGAGGAGAACAACTACAGAGCAGTGCCACCCATGTCCAATCCAGAAGGATGCAATGCTGAGTGATTGAGGAGAATCAAAAGGGTTGCACTCCCTCTGTCTTTCAAACACGATACAAAGCAGCTTCATTAGTATAAGTAGGCCTAAACCCCAGTAGAAATAGATCCAGAAAATCAGTCCCATCCAAGAGCGATTGGACTTGCTTTGACACTATTCATTCAAGAACTTTATACTGGAAAAGGACCTTTGCTACCAACTTATAGCTTTACAGTTTAAGATCTTCTGTGCCTAAATAAGATTTCTTCAAGGAACGGTCAAACTGCTGCCCCTTTGAACATACTGGGACCACTCCCTCCCTTAAGGAGGAATTTACTACTTCTTAGTTCCAGCTCACTATAAGACGTAATAAACCATGAGAAACAAGGGGGAAACCAATGTGGTTGGTTGCACAAATCCAATGAAGCACCTTGTCCACATCCTTGAGTAACACAAACCAAAAGTCTTTCAACAAAATAGGACCAGATACTACTCTAGGTATCTCTGCAAATTGACCTGCCAACAATCGTGGCACGTGCAAGCGATTTTACTCCAAATAATGTCTCACAAACATTTCACAACAACCCACTGAGAGTTCCACTACAACACCTCTTGAGCCACAGCTTGAAGCACCCCAATCTATTGGGAAAAGCTCCACTGGGTGACATTGAGAGGGTGTGATGGTGGCGGCGAAGATGCATCACAACCACAGAGTAAACTTGTGATGGGCTCATATTAATGTTTGGTTGGATTCATAATGAGTTTTCTTCCACCTGTGCTGTAGACATCTATCTGTTTGCTCCATTAGCCTCAGTTCTGATATGCGCCAAAGGGCTGTCCAGACTTTGCGGGGTGGGGGGAGATTACTCAGGAGTGGTCATGTCAACCCTCTGGGTTATTTATGCTTTCCACAGATTAACCAGTGCTTTCCAACCTAGAAGCTAATGGATCCTGATAAATTCCAATGGGCTTAGAAGATCCCACAGAGCCCTTGCAAAGGGAAGTGGCAATTGTGATTCTAAATATCAATATCAAATGATCTGACCACAACAAGGGAAGACTAGCCTCCAATTCCGGAGCACCTTCCTTCTGTCCAGTATAGAAAACCAAAACGAATGTGTGTCCAGCTACCTGTGTTGGACCCCTTCCATGTTGGAATAGTTGTCCTGGATTCAATGGACTTGGTGTAGATACTGAGATCCCCTCGGACAACCATCCTGAACACCAAAGACTCAGGACTGGCTCTACCATTAGGTAGAATGAAGCAGTCATCTCAGGCAGTGAGATGCTGGAGGATAGTTCTCTATGTACCACAGCCAACTTTGCTGCTCTCAGGTACAGTGGAGGATGCTGCCCAATCACCACTCCAGTCAGCTTCCATACATAGGGTAGGAGGGATGCCATCTTGCCCTTCATCTCAGGAAATAAAGTGTCTTGGGCTAGTCCTGCAAGGACTTAGTCCGAATTAGGCACTCCACTCATGCTATCTGACTAACAAAGAAGCTCCTGTTAGCTTCAATGAGAGCTTTTCTCCAATGCAAACAGGAGGCATGGTAGTCCAGAAGCATGGTAGTCCAGATTGGAACCAGAGGAAGGAAGTCAGACCTCTTCCCATGCCAAGGCTTCACTCCACACCTATTTTTTATTGCACTTAATATGAAATCACATGAGCACTTGCAAAGGTAAGCCAGACCATGCAATATTTGCTGGCAAACTATGGCCATGTATTGTTGGTGTGGTTCAGCTGAAAGATTTCAGAGCCTTTGGAGGAGAAAGCACATACTTTTGCTGATCATGCTTGCACTGGTTGCAATATTTGTCACGGCACTCTAGCCTGTTCTTTTGGCGACAGAGAAGAGAGAAGGAAATTTGAAAAGAGAAGCAATCAATTAACAAAGAACAAAATTTCGGGGAAGTGAATTGTGTCACCAATCATGATTCTTCTGTGCAGGCCACCACTGCTCAGTTTATTTTAAAGGAAAACTCATGATGTGCAGTTGTAAGTCTTGGCCTCCTGCTGGAGATCATGGCTCTTTCACCAAGCCAAGCCAATCTCTGAACAAGAGGATTGCAGTGACATGCATTTGTATTCCTGTTAAACCTGCATTGATTATTTCCTGCTGTGAGTGCAGAAGAAGCTTAATGAAACACCTTAGGAGATCAACCCAAATTAACCCCAAAGTTGCTATAGTCACAATGGGAACTTTAAAAAAAGAGGCCCACAAATAAATAAATAGCAAATGGGAGGCTGAAATATTTGATTAAGTACAATGTTTGGTTCTTATCAGCAGACACTGCTTCTAGGGGAAATGTTTTATACCCAAATCATAAGACTCCAGCAAATGACTGATCTTCCTTAAGTACCAGAGCATCTGTAGAGTCACAGTCCAGCCAAAAGGTTGGAATCCATGTCAGATCTAGAGTTCTCCTTATTTACAGGCATTTAGGAAGCAGTTGTTGTTCATTCTCTTCCGTCAGAATGGTGGTTTGCAGCACAGAATTCATCAAAGAAGTTCAGTTGCTGATCTGCCCAGCCCCACAGGTCTGCGGAGGCAACACAAACTTCTGTAGCCCGAAACTAACTGAGGAAATATCAAGTGGTGATGGAGGGCAATTTTGATTAGTGGCACAAGGAACATGCTCTAGGAAGCAGAGGAAGAGACAATCAGAACTACAGTGGTACCTCGGGTTACAGGCACTTCAGGTTACAGGCGCTTCAGGTTACAGACTCTGCTAACCCAGAAATAGTACCTCAGGATAAGAACTTTTGCTTCAGGATGAGAACAGAAATTGTGTGCCGGCGGTGTGGCGGCAGTGGGAGGCCCCATTAGCTAAAGTGGTACCTCAGGTTAAGAAGAGTTTCAGGTTAAGAACGGACCTCCAGAACGAATTAAGTTCTTAACCTGAGGTACCACTGTAGTGGAGTTCAGAAGACAGCCCATAGGTGAATGTGGACCAAGGGCAAAGCTTTAGGGAAGGATGAAAGACCAGAGGGATGTGTAAAAATCCAGTAGCAGCCAAGTCACCAGTTCATCATATATTGCCAAGGCTGGAGAGCTGAGGTCATCCAGGAAGTTACAGAGCAAAGTGCTGTGTTATTGGTACCCAAGTCCCCTGATGGAGCAGATGTCTCTCAAGTCTTTTGAGCCAACTTCTAGAACAGGGAGCTTGTAGCCCTCCAGATGTTGGACAGCTAGAGTTTCACTACAGAGCTTAATGTTTAAATAATGTTATAGGCCAAGTCTACCCAACACCTGTGCTTTGTCTCTTTCTTCTGGAAGTGGGACTAAATGTTATTCATCCAGAGCTCCATGTACACATCAGAAGGCCGCAGAACTGTGTTGCAAGAGAACACCTGCACTCTGATGCACCAATGTAGCCTCCGAAATATTTGGAACTGCAAAGCTGTTGCCCAAATGTCACGACAGAGAACTGGTATCCCATTGTGCATGCTGATGAAACTACTTCCTACTTCTGCTCTGAAGCTAAGTGTGGGGTGTGGGGAAGAGGAGAAGCAGCAGGGGATTGCAGAAAGTGGGGGGGGGGGGGTTGTGGCACTTAAGTTTTGGCTAAGAGAAGCACTAAAGCCAGAGGAGGAAGAAAGAAACTACCTAAGTAAGAAAGATTTTATTTATATGCCACTCATTGGTGGTGTGCAAAGGTTAATTCGCCTAATAAAATACAAGACCATCAATCAAAGTAAAGCAAAGAGAAAGCCTGTAGCAATTGCCTTTTGCCAAAATAAGCTGCCAGAGGGCACAGCATAGTCTTCTGCTTCCCAATCCTTTACTGGAAGATTAGGGTAGGCCTGCAGGGGTACCTTCTCTAACCAGTACCAAGGAGCAGCATCTCTGGTTTTCACTTTGATCATACGCAACAAGTGTTGTCCCCTGAAGCATCTACTACCGGTCAATCTCAGACAATGAAATTCTGTTAAAGAGTACTGAATGAAGCTATCTTTATTCTATCCAGCAAGGATGACACAAAATTAATGGCTTCTGATCATAGCACAAGGATGGCATTATACTTTCATCCAATATCTTCTTGTCCACATTGAGTGCTCATTTCAGGTATGCAACCCAATACTCAAGCAAACTTGCAAGCCGCATCTCTTTGGCTGGCGCATAACAGCTTAAATTGGCTTAAGAAGTACCTATTTCTTCTGTCTAATTTTGAACAGAATGAACCTGGCATGCCATTCCAATGATAATGCCATCAGTCTTACTGATTATGCTTGTGCTATCTTTATCTGTCTCTGGCTCCAATGATATTCCTCTCCAGCTACAGATACAACAGTCTGCAAGGCCAGGAAGAACCCAAATAAATTCAGTATTAATCGCGCTGCGTTCTACCACAAAAAGCAATGGCAGCAATTGGAAATTGTCCCCTACCTTCCATTGTACATACTCCAAAATAAGTCGACTTCCCTTTCATACAACCACTGCCACAATTTTTATTTCAAATATTTTGATTGCTGTAATCTGCCATAGAGTACACCAGTGCTAATGGCATCTTACGATGCCTAATTCGACGTAACACTGCCCTCTTGTGCCTCTTCTCATTAGAGGCTTTCACTGCTTAAATATGGCTTAAAATCAGAGGGTTGGGTGGGTGTTTGCATGTGTGCATAAAATAAATATTGGTGGCATTTTCTCATATTTTCCATTCCTGGGCAATTTTGGTAGTTTAGGTTTTTATCTATACTTAGAAGCAGCTGTTGAACCTCGATGGGCAACTTGAAAGGTCTGGAACCCAGTCTAGCTAAAATTACGTGAAGCAAACAGAACAGTTTTTAAGTCATGCTTTCAATGGGACTTACAGCACAACCAAATACATGACTACTCAGAAACAAGTGCCACTGAATTCAGTGAGACTTGATCCCAAGTAATTATGTATGGGAGGGGACATAGCTCAGCAATGAATCATCTGCCTTGCATGCAGAAAATCTCAGCTTCAGTCCCCAGATAGGGCTGGGACAGAGTCCATGTTTGAAACCCCAAAGAACTCCTGCCAGTCAGTGTAGAAAGTAGAGCTAGATGGACTCAGTACAACCAAGCTTCCTGTGTTCTTTGGACTGCAGCATTAGTCAAGACAAACAGCAGTGTGGTCAACGACTGAGGAAACCTGGGTGAAGCTTATCGGGTGCCCCTAGATCACTCTCTATGTCTCAGCCTCATGTTTTTGTGATTATAGAGCAGGGGTAGGCAACCTAAGGCCCGTGGTCCGGATGCAGCCAAATCGCCTTCTCAATCCGGCCCGCGGGAGGTCTGGGAATCAGCATGTTTTTACATAAGTAGAGTGTGTCCTTTTATTTAAAATGCATCTCTGGGTTATTTGTGGGGCATAGGAATTCATTCATTATTATTTTTTCTAAATACAGGCCAGCCCACCACATGGTCTGAGAAGAAGAAGAAGAAGAAGAAGAAGAAGAAGAAGAAGAAGAAGAAGAAGAAGAGTTTGGATTTGATATCCCGCTTTATCACTACCCGAAGGAGTCTAAAAGCGGCTAACATTCTCCTTTCCCTTCCTCCCCCACAACAAACACTCTGTGAGGTGAGTGGGGCTGAGAGACTTCAGAGAAGTGTGACTAGCCCAAAGTTCACCCAGCAGCTGCATGTGGAGGAGTGGAGACGCGAACCCGGTTCACCAGATAATGAGTCTACTGCTCTTAACCACTACACCACACTGGCTCTCAGTGAGGGACAGTGGACCGGCCCACGGCTGAAAAAGGTTGCTGACCCCTGTTACAGAGAGTTGAGAAACTATGGGTACTATCCTGGGCTCCTTGGAGCACAGATTACCATAGGTTGAAAATAACAAATATGCCCACTGCAAAAATAAGGCTAATGGGAAAGGCCGGGTATACTTTTACCGCCTTTCGGAGACCAGATATTACAAATTGTACTTTAATGAATGCTTGGATGGAACCTTGTTGTTGGGAATCACATATTCTACCCACGTGCCAAAAAAGGAGAAAGAAATCCACAATGATTAATGTTCATTCTACCAAGAGAGAGAGAGATAGAATGGCCAGAGCAGCAAATAAACACCTTTTTCCCTTGGTGCACTAAGCAATTTCCAATAAAAACAAAAAAATATGAAATATTAGCTCAGATATGTATGTACATATAGAGCATGTAATTGGGGTTTTGATTATACTACTCTGTTATAGCAGAAGCCTAGAGGAGAGGGGAAGGAAGGAAAGGAAGGGGGAATAGTTAATATCAGAATAAATCCACTGAAATATTGGAATGGGGCATAGCAATTAGAAGCAGCTGGGAAGGAATAGCTTTTTCCTCCTCCTCCTGGATTGCTACAGGGCAAGGTATCGGTAATGTAGACACATCCCTTTTAGGAAACAACAGAAATCCAGCCAGTGCAGACACTGAAGATCCTGATAACATGTCACCCAGAGAGAGGCATGTCGCTGAATCAAGCACAATGCACATACATTGCACATACATGGTGTATTTGTGATACCCATTATTTCCCATGTGCAGTGGCCTGCATGCAAAGTCGTCTACATGCCACAATCTATCAGGATCTCCAGCCTTTAAACCAGGCCTATTTGGCCCATGGATTATGGGGACTGGAACTTATTAAGTCAAGAGTCCGGGTTTAGATACCCAATCCACATTTTCCAGCACACCTAAGTATTCCGTTGTGCTTGGATGCATAGGAAGAAAAGGCAGCCCGTGTCTGAGCTAGAGCTCCAACATGTTTTGCCCTATTAATCTGAGGAACATTTCAGAGGCATCCAAACACAAGCGAAAATGTCAATGGAATACAGCTGATGTTTTTAGCGTTACACATCAGATTCGGTGCCTGGCCACAGGAAGATGGATGCTTCACACTTCTAATTTGAGATGTGCCAAATTCATGCTGTGTGTGTGTGTGTGTGTGTGTGTGTGTGTGTATGCAGAACCTCCTTGGAGACACCATTTCAGAGGGAGCGGGGAGATTCACAGCCAAGTTCAAAAGTCCATGCCTGGATATATTCAAAGCCAACTTGCGAAACCCACACATACAAACACACGGCGCTGGTCCTGACGTTAGACGGAGTGGGACGGCTGCCACAGGCAGCCATGACAGGGCAGCAAATTGCAATTGATTTTATTCATTATCTTTGTATTTTTACTGCCACGGAGAAGCGCTAATAGGCTTTTCTCTCTCGGGTGCCAACCTAGGATAGTATGCATTTTTACTTGTGGGGTGGGGGCTGCCATTAGCTATTCCACTTCAGACAGCAACTTGTCTTTGAGTCAGCTCTGCAGACGTGCACCAGCCACCCAACGTGCTGTGGATGGTTGCAACCCTGCTCCCCCACGAATCAATCAGCATCCAATTTCTCTTTAAATAGGGACATTATGTCATAAGGCAGTCCATCGTGCGGAAGCAGTGACACAGCTGCAGCAGCAGACACTGCCTTGAGGTTTGAAGTGTCACTTCACTTCAGTATTCTAGAATCTCACATACATTGGATGTGTGTCAGGGAGGTTTCCTTCTTCCATAACGTACGCACGGCACCCTACTTAACACATAATAAGGCAACTGGGACGCTCTCTCACCTATGATATCTGCTTGCTGTGGGTTGCTTTAAAAAGACACCAGCCCCAACCTTGTGCATTCCATTTTACAGGCACATGCTGAGGCCAGAGATCACATAGGTGTGTTTTGCTCTGCATTCCACCAGAAGATATAATTTTTGATTTTGTAATCTTTTAATTATGGCACCCCGAAGAAAGATGTCAGTGAAAGAACAGTTTTATTATTTGTGACTGAACCTGAGCGATATTTATTTAGGGCATTTGTACTCCACACTTAGCAAAAAAGGGGGGGGGCTCCCAAAGCAGCTTACATGAAATCAAATCTACCCAGAGAGTCGCCTCACTACAGTGGCCAGATTATTATACTTGATCCGGAGGAGACTTGATCTCGTGAACCCTCTCTCTCACACACACCAGCAGCATGCTTGCTACGTGCTTGTGGGTTCGGACAACTTACCAGTATGTATTTTTGGTACAGCTTGCAAGAAGCCTATCCTCACAAGGCAGAAATCAGAAAAGCATACAAAGGCTCTAAGACAGTGACATGTATTACTGGGTATGGTGAGAAGAAGTAGACAGAGAGCTGGGCTCATAATCCCAGAGTCCAGCAGCAATCCAGGTTCGGAGCCAGAGGATACAGCGTCTCTGGCTATGGAGCCAGTCCAGATTCATGGCTCTGAGCCTGCTCCTGGAGAGGCTGGAGGGAGCACTGAGGCTGACAAGCAGGAACCTACAGGGCAACTTCCCCTACCACCAAGCAATTCCAGGTCCATCACAGGCACTTTCCTCTACGTCTGAGGAACTCAATGCTTCCCACAGCATCTCAGCATCACAAGGCGCACAGCAGGAGAGAGGCTATGGAACAGAGGAGGAGTGTGTGTCTTCAGGCAAGTGGGTTGGCCCTTTAGGACAGTGAAGTTCTCCACAAGCGGATGAGGCCTGGTGGAGGTAGTCTGAGGGCAGAGGCTTTATAATGCTCAGTCTGCTCTCCACCTTTGTCACCGCAAGTTGTTCACTTGGAGCTATCAGTGGCACTGCAACTTTTGACCTACCTTTTTCCATGAGAGAGGGAAGGGCAGGAAGTCGTCTGCTGCAATGTTTTCATACAATATGTCTCAAAAACATTATTAAAAATGATAAAGTTTATTGAATTCCATTTTTGTGAATTCAGCTGTGAAATATATATATGGAATTTATATCTGCACCTCCCAGGTTAATATATGGATTGGAATGGAGCTATCCCTTGGATCTTAATATTCTTCCTTCTGCCATTGTGACACAGTTTTCTGCTCAAAGGGAAGGGAAATCAAGGTGTGGGTTGGCTGTCTGAGGTGCAGACGTAGGTAATTGAGCCTGAGCTTCCACAGCTGCTGCCCACTGTGAACCACCGTTGACAGGACTGGCAGCAACAGCAGCAGATATGTTCTGTGCTTATGACAATATTTTATTCTCTTGTTAATTATGTTGTTTGAACTGTGTGTTTTATATATGACTTCCTTTAATAATGTTTTAAGTTTTTTGTTAATTTTGCTGCGTAAAATGTGCATTCTGTACTTGACATACTTTGTAATGTTTTATTTTGAAATCTTCTAAGATAATATTTTAGTTTCCTGTTAATTACATTGCTTTGAAAGCATACTTTACAGCTGACTTTCTTCAGTAATAACAAAATAAAAAAAATCCTTCCAGTAGCACCTTAGAGACCAACTAAGTTAGTTCTTGGTATGAGCTTCTGAAGAAGTGTGCATGCACACGAAAGCTCATACCAAGAACAAACTTAGTTGGTCTCTAAGGTGCTACTGGAAGGAATATTTTTATTTTTTATTTTGTTTTAACTATGGCAGAGCAACACGGCTACCTACCTGTAACTGTTTCTTCAGTAATGTTCCAGTGTGTTGTTAACCACTTTGAGATTTTATTCTTAAAAATATAAAGTGGCATAGCAATGAAATGGAGGGAAAGTGTGGGTTTGTTTGTTTTTAATGAAACCACTTTGTGAAGCAGTTCTCCCTCTGTTAAACAGCACACCTGGGCTATCTGCCCCGCTGCACTGCTTGCTTGCTTGCTCATCAGCCTGCCTACTGCTCTGTCCTCACTCTGGAGTTGGCAGCCACACAACCTGCAGCATGACAACAGCCTTACATTTTTATGTATATAGGAAGATAGACTGTGCAACCTATTGCAATCTAGAATTAACTAAGGATGCTTTGTAGTTAGTTTGGAAGAAGAAGAAGAAGAAGAAGAAGAAGAAGAAGAAGAAGAAGAAGAAGAAGAAGAAGAAGGGAGTTTGGATTTGATATCCCGCTTTATCACTACCCTAAGGAGTCCCAAAGTGGCTAACAATCTCCTTTTCTTTCCTCCCCAACAACAAACACTCTGTGAGGTGAGTAAGGCTGAGAGACTTCAGAGAAGCGTGACTAGCCCAAGGTCACTCAGCTGATGCATGTGGAGGAGCGGGGATGCGAACCTGGTTCACCACATTACGAGTCCACTGCTCTTAACCACTACACCACACTGAGCAAGAGACAAACCAAAGAGGGACAAAGCAGCTAGAACCAAACTTTTTGGAAATAAAGGTTTCATAAAATAAAATACATCAAAAATGTATTAAAAAAAATGTTTGCCTTGTAGAGGCTGTTCCTCCTCCCCTTTCCTATGCTTTCTTTTTGGTTGATTTCCAGCTGACCCTGGAGCCTTTTCTTTGCAAGAAAGAGGCTGTGAGGGAAGGAAGAGTGACTGAGAGGAAGCCAGTACTGTAATTGGACAAATCAATCTCTTAATGGAATAATGGGTGTCTCTGCCTCTTGGCTTGCAGTTCTAAAGGTTCATGTTAATTGGTTCTACCTCTTTCATGTCTTGTTCTTCCAATGAAGTGATTGGGTAGAGACTTTGAGGGAGCTTCTGTGCCTCTTTATCAACCCATCTTTGTGTTAGTAAGGCAACAGATTTGGTGACATTATGACAGTTGGGCAAAAATTAAACGTTTAGTCAGAAAAAAATGCTGCCGCCATTATAAGCCTCAAAATTCTGTATTATAAAAAGACACCCATTGAGCTAATAACTTGAAACCCAGCATATGTGAACTACCTGATGAGATCTATGAATGTGCCAGATCTCATACCTCTACAATAAAAATTGTCCCAGATACAATAAGTTAAAAAGTCCTAGAAATTGGCACACTTACCTCTCCAATTTTTGAACAGGAATGTTATATATTTCTTTCCCATGTTGGCGAAAACCACTGATGTATTTTATTCAAGATGATGAAGGAAGGCAATCTTTCATTGACTTGGTGAAATTCTTAGCAGTAGTTCAAAAGCTACCGAGGTTTGCATGTTTAGACCTTTAAACCACCCCCTTAAATAAATTCAGACAAGACTGAAATTTTGGTTTTGGTTTTTGGCAGAATTTAGGCCACAACTTTATTGATGACAGAAAGTGGGTGGTTGTATAGGCTCTGGTTCAACTAGCTCCCTGCACCCTTGCAGGTAGCGCTGACCCAGGGCATCAGCATAGGTCAGCCAAGGGTGAACACCTGGAACAGCGGAAAGCCAGGGTCAGGCTAGTCCACCACCCAACTGACCCCCTGGACTCAGACACGGGCACAGCCCCCTCTCAGGGTTGACCAAACCATTGAGTCCCTGGATTCTTTTAACAGAATACCCTTCACATAGGGGTGGCAAGAGCGTTCCCCCATCCCTATCACCTGAACCAGAGCCTATCCGCAACCTTACAAGTTGTGACGATTTGCTACGCTGCAGGTGAAACCCAAATGGCAACAGCCAATCAGCCAAGTGGGGAAAATTCCTGCCGTGCTCCTGTCCCAACGACAGATGACACATGATGGCATAGCAAGGTCAAGCGCAAAAAGCTCTAAAAATAGGGAGAGGTGGGCGGGTGTTCCGATGCACTGGCCCAAAGAGGAAGCTCTGGGGCACATGCATGGGCATATATAGGTCCCTCAATCTGTTTGGCTAGCATCCCATTGGCCTGATTAAACCCAGCATCAAGGGACCTACCAATAGGGTGTTGTGGCTGACCAATCATACCCAACCACAACACAGGGTTTGGTTGCCAGGTCGCACAGCAACATGTGCCCTCTTTGAGGGAGGACACGATTTCCCAGCCCCTTTAAACTATGGCCATTAAACTAAGGGCAGCAACTGCTGACAAAATAAGGTGGTGCATGCACAGTTAAAATCTTGAAGTGAGAATTCAACCAGTACTGCAATGTTTGCAGGGGGAGCCACCTAGTGGGTGCTATGCACAATGCCTATTTTCAAGGTACAGACTTTTCTATGTTGCTGGAGCTGTTGCTGTTAGTCAACTGCAGAAAGTAAAGAACAGTGTGGTACAGTCAAACCTCGGTTGTCGAACCTAATCTGTTCTGGAAGCCCGTTCGGCTTCCAAAATGTTCGACAACCAAGGTGCGGCTTCCGATTGGTTGCAGGAGCTTCCAGCACTCAAGCGGAAGCCATGTCGGACGTTCGGCTTCTGAAAAAGATTTGGAAATCGGAACACCTACGGGTTTTCGGCGTTCGGGAGCTGAAACGTTCCAGAACGGAGGCATTCGGGGGCTGAGGTTTGACAGTACAGGGATTATAATCTGCCTGCCCAGGAATTTGTGGCTGTGTTCATGACTGTCTTCCATGTATTCCTGTGAGGTGTGGCATGTGTTTAACTGGCATCGTCCTGTGAGTTGACCATGCCTTGTTTTCTGCTTACTGTCATGCTCTGTCTAGTCTGGTGGCGCATTCCACAGAGGTGACGGCAAAGCTGGGATGGACACAGGACTAGGTTGAGCCAGGCTGGAGGCAGGGCAGGGCAGCTGTTGCAGGACCAGCTCTGAGAAGCAACTTTCTCTAACAAAGGTTGTCAGCAGACGGTGCCTTTTTCAGCTCCTACTCTCGGACTACCTCAGTCTCCCCTTCATTGTGACTCATAGTTTGGTTCTTAAATTAAGCCAGTATACACTTTGCTGGCTTCCCATACATATAAAGGTAAAGGTAAAGGGACCCCTGACCATTAGGTCCAGTCGTGGATGACTCTGGGGTTGCAGTGCTCATCTCGCTTTACTGGCCGAGGGAGCCGGCGTAAAACTTCCAGGTCATGTGGTGAGCATGACTAAGCCACTTCTGGTGAACCAGAGCAGCGCACGGAAACGCCATTTACCTTCCCACTGGAGCGGTACCTATTTATCTACTTGCACTTTGACGTGCTTTTGAACTGCTAGGTGGGCAGGAGCTGGGACCGAGCAACGGGAGCTCACCCTGTTGCGGGGATTCGAACTGCCGACCTTCTGATCGGCAAGCCCTAGGCTCTGTGGTTTAACCCACAGTGCCACCCGCGTCCCATCATATATATAGGATTCCATAATTATTCTGATGTGGACTTGCAACATGACAAACAAGGGAAATGTTGGTATTTTTACCACCAGGCATTGTGGAAGATATCTGAGGTATCTTAGGACCCTGAGGTAGAGCTAAAGGAGGTTGGTGCTAGAAAAAAAGTGGAAGGGTTAATCACTCTCTTTCAGCACACAATATATTTGCTTCAAATTGCACCCTCCCAAGACCACATCAGAACAGAAAAGATGCATGAGCTAAGAGCTCAGTTGTCTAACTTGATATTCTGTGTAAGTCCTTGTAAACACCTTTAGCGGGGAAGAGGGTACTGAAATATTAATATTTAAGGAACCGATACCTGCTCAAAATCAGCATCTTCCCCACCTCCGCCTTTCATTGCTGCTTCCGAAAAATCTATGAAACAGGTGGGTTTTTTCCAAGCTCGCTTTGACATTTTTCATTAATAGCACCATCATCAATCACAACAGTGCTAGGAAACCCGGCTATATGTGCCACACCCCAAAGTCATTAACAGCAGTACCATTCTTTCTCTTAGTGCAGGGGTGGCCAACTTCCAAGAGACTGCGATCTACTCACAGAGTTAAAAACTGGCAGTGATCTACCCCCTTTTTGTTGAGCTTTTTTTTTTAAGGAAGGAAAGCCCTGTTTTGGGGGGTTCACGTAAAAGTTGTTGAGCTTTCTATAGGGAAGAGGAAAGCGACACTGAGATTTTTTTTTTTTTAGGGAGGAAAACCCTATTTTTGGAGGTTCATTTTAGGGGTGCAGGGCAAAGATGTTGAGCTTTTTTAGGGGAGCCAAAGTTTTTTAGCTTCTTTGGGGGGAGCCACTGATCTACCAGTGATCTACCACAGACGTCCAGTGATCTACCAGTAGATCACGATCTACCTGTTGGACATGCCTGTCTTAGTGCATCTGAAGAGATTCCCACCTCCTACTTCCCATTCTGCCAGCTACTGATGGAGGCAACAAACAGGCATAGGTCAACTTGCAGCAGGATTCCGCCAGCAATGCCACAAGGCCCAGATGCTTCGAAATGTAATATAGAACCAGGACAGCATGGGACATCTCTGCTGATCCCACATTCTCCACACACTCCATCTGGATTGGGGCCTGAAAGACCAAGGAAAAGTGTGAGTGCGTGGAGGGTAAGCTATAAGCAAGCACAATCTATGGCACAACACAACATCATTGCTGATCACGGGACACATAAACTTCCAATTTTCCAGCTTTATGGAATTTGAGACAAGCCTTAACACTGATTATAAATGAGCAAGGTTTTTTAGTTTTGATAACTGAATAGTATTAACAAATAGCTTCAAACGCTTATTTTTAGTGTATATTGGATAACTTCTGAACCCCAATACGTATCCATGGGGGGGGGGGAATTGCAGGGAATCTTACCAACAGACATGTATACATTCTTTGTGAGTTTCATGCAAATATGTGGTACAAAAAAAACCCCAAATGACATGTCTTTTTTAAAAAACAAAACGAAACAGCAACACTCCAATTTTAAAGATATCCAACACAAAGACTCCTGAACCCATTTGTCTTATATTTGGCAAGCCTCAACCCTTCAAAGGGGACAACCATCCTTAGAAACGTCAATCAATTCTGCTAACAATAAAAAAGGTCATATCTCATTTTCTCTTTTAATTAGTCAAAAATATGAACAAAATAATCCTACAGATCAAGAATGAAATGAAGCAACAAAATGAAGCTGTGGAGATATGATAGATAGATAGATAGATAGATAGATAGATAGATAGATAGATAGATAGATAGATGTTCTTTTTGTACAGTTGTAGCATTTAAATACATATTTAAGTGCAAAAATGTGCTGATTGTTTAAAATTGCAGATAAATCCAGAAATACGATGGGATAGAATTATGAGGGAACACATGCCAAAGTAACATGGACCAGAAATAGACAGATTTATCCAATGTATTAAAAAAAATGAGGATAGGATAAGTGACATAAGGATTTCATAATATTTCATAAGGAACAGGCGGTAGACAATCAGTATTATAGCACTAGGCAATTAACAATGAATCAAGTGAAATTCAGTTTAGACTACGAAGTTATTCTGGAATGACAAGCTAAGGAATGGCATGTAAGAAAACTTCCTGGAATCTGTGGCTACAGATACTATCTAAATACTTAATGTCTTTTTCCTGTAAGCCAATCGCATCTGCCAACTAATTGTTTTCTGCTGCAAGAAAAATAATCCATCAGCAAAGCCCAACAGTGTGGGAGCTCATTTAGACTTGCCAGCCAAGCAGCCTCACTGCCACTGTTGAAGTAGTTTTAAAATGTGACAATAGTGGCAACGACTTCTTTGCCAGCTTCAACACTTTAAAGTCTCATTTATCATTTCTAACTAGTATTCTAACAGCCAAATGCTTTGGGCACGTTCATTTGCTTACAGCATTTGTGCCAGATTCGGGGTCATCTTAATTTTAAACATCACAATCGCTGAGTAACAAAACACCGAAGTCCTTCTGTACAACCGTACAAATTTAGAAAATGCCAAATGTGCTCAGGGAAAGAAAAATATATCTTTTGATGGGGGGGGGGGGTCAGCATTCCACAGTTGTTCGTAGCAAAACTGCAATTGACAATGCGTTCTTTCTGTGTCAGGGAATTTACCATGAGGCTAAGCATGCAAATGACTTTTGGAAGCGGGGAATGACAGGAATTGATTAATACCAGTTGACAGCCAGTTTTAGGCAGGAAGGTAGTGGAATGATTGATTTACCCAAATGTACACAGGGTCGATTATATGACCTCAATCCAATTTCATAAAGTGTAACTAGAAGACCAAATGGGTGAGCCCACTGAATGGAAGATTTGAGGCTGGGCAGCTTATATGTGTATATATAACACAACAATGCTTTCAAAAAGGCTAGCTTTATTGTGCTAACAATTCACAAAGCACTAACTCGCAGCAGCAGCAGCAAATGTGTGAGTTTTGGTCCACACAGCAGAGAACAGCACCCTCCCTGCCAATAAATTCTTGCGCATCTGCAATGGAAGAATTTTTTCCCAGGTTTCAGAGGATTCTGGGAAATGTTACAGGGTGTACACTTAGTTCACAAAAGGTGAATCCTAGGTTCACCTAATGGACCTCACCATTCTTCCACACAAATTTAGTGCACATTCTAGCACACATCCAACTCTCCCTTGCAATTGGACATTTTTCAAGACGATCAGCGGTGTTGTATTTCAGGGAAGCTTTCTGCTTTACATTTCTGGTTGCTTTATGTTATTACCTTTCCACACCTGTTTGTATGACTGATGTATAGAGTTAGCCACTGAGTATTTTTTTTATTTTTTTTTAAAGAATGGTGGCATAGAAATACTTTTTTTTAAAAAAAAATAAGGTGTTCCATGCAATGCTGATTGTTCACTTGCAGAACAGTCTTTAGCTCACACAACAGGATTTCACCTTCCTCTCTTCCCCTCTGCTGCCCTCCACACACCCTCAAAATATTTGCAGGGACCCCCTAGAGCAGATTTGCGGAGCATGTGAGGGATGAGAGGAAGGTGGTGTTCCACTGCATGAGCAGAATCTGCTCACACAACATTGGATTCTGCCAAAAAATAAATACTGAGGAATCTTTAGAAGAGTCCCAGGGGTCTAAGGAATGCAAGTAGAAAACATTTGGCACAGGTGACCATCAGGCTGCTCAGGTAACGAGAGCACAACTTACAACTGCCTTGGAATGAGTAACACATTTACTTCAGATTCTGAATGAACTACAGCAGACCCAGATAAAAACAAAACATATATCTAGCGATTGCCTGTGAAACAAAGATCAAACTCAAAAATTTAGGAAATTTCAATACAGCCCTCTCCTAAAATATATGTGTACACAACTTCCTTGGTTACCAGGACAACAGAAAGCATATTTCCATTCTGCCCCTGGGTCAATTAATGGAAGGCCTGAAGTGACAATCCTGATGTGCAAGTCACGAACTTTCCAAAGGTGCCTTCACCTTGGGAGGATGTTCTCTCCAAATACTCAATAAGAAGCAGAGACCAGTCCACAAAGCCTGTGAGCTGCCTGCCTTTGCGCCATATGTATTCAGTAAACATAGCAAGGCAGCAATCAAGAGGCACAATGGAGTGACAGAGCCACCCACAAGCCTACATCCCAAATCAACTCAGACTGAAAAAATGAATTGCACCGAGATAACAGCAATGTGAAGAGCCTGCTGGATTTGACAGCTAAGATCACACACGCAAGAGACATTTCCAAACAACGATTGGCAGAGAATTATACAGAATTTCTAGGCGGTGGAGGTAACAAAGGGAGAGTTATGGCAGAAGGCAGGCATCTGGTCAAAGGGTGAAGAAGTGACAGCAGGAAGATGGAGTTGTGCTGAATGCATGCCAACAATATTTGTCTGATTTTAAAGGAGGCCACCTGCAGATAAAAGCAAGAGTGGGAAAGGGCCAAGAGAGAGAAATTAAGAGTGGGTACAACTGTGGCTGACTGTAGCCGTGTTCATATACTTTTACTTCATCACACAATGTTTAAGAAAGTGACAATAAGGTTCTGCACACAAGCCTCACCATCCCTGTGTGTGTTGAGCAGGAGAGTCTCGAACATGAGCAAAACCTCTCCACACTCTAAATACTCCTTCCTGCATTATACTGTCGTGCAAATTATCAGGTGCTGGCGACATTGTAGTCTTTTGCTGGCTGCCCATTTCCTGGTCATCTTCTAGGACAGCTCTATATACAGCGCATTACAGTAATCCAGTCAGGAGATTAGCAGAGCATGACTTGCTGTGGGCCAGACTATCCCTGTCTAGGAATAGCCATCATTGGCAAAACAGCTAAAGCTGCAAAACAGGCCAGTGCCCAATCCACTGCAGAGGCTATCATCACTATGACATATCTGAAGATAAAAAGGTGAGTTTGGCCCCCTTGTTGACATGACAGCCTTTCCTCTTCCATCATTTTGGCCCTCTATCTGCTGGAGTGCTGTTGCCTTGTCACCCAACGAAATCCATCTCACCAGGCTTAACTAAAATGAAAGAAAGGGAAGTATCTCTTGCTGTGGCTCTCATCACGGCCATATGAGCCCAAGAGTATGAATTAGGCTTCCAAGTAATGGGTGCCAGGGAAACCACTGCAAAAATGACTTGATTCTTGGCACTCTCAAACAGGTTGGAAGCATGCCTGCCACCCATATTGCACAGATTGCAAGAACGTCGAATTGACACTTCATCTCCTGAAATATATAAACCGGGGTCTGTTCTCCTAGACTCTACTGGCATTTCCTCAGATTACAGTTTGGTGAGGTTTTGAGTTGGAATTTGCATTTTCTTTAGAGGCCTGGTATCTGTGAAACAACATGATGAGCAACAGCTGAACAAAATTTAGAATAGTTACATCGTGGAAGGCCCCTCAAAGGTCATCAAAATCCAACCCATGCCAAGAAATCCATTGCTACAGCATCCCGGATAGGTGGCCACCCAACCTTCTAACCAAGATTATTTGGATGTGGCAGTGGCCAACGGGGTACTCTCTTATCTATTCTATTCACCTTGCAGTCCAGACAGAATTTCTAGGGCATTAGCTTCGAAACGCAACACATACCAGCTTCAATACATACCCTAATGCAGCAATCGGAAATCCACACAGTACTAATCCAATTATGGAAACCACCCTAGAGGTAGAGGAAGTGTAAACATCTTTGCATAGAACTGGGTTGGCAAAAAAAAAAAAAGATGGACAAATATTTAACTGCAGGAATCTCGGATTTTCTGGGCTGCATTCCAAAAGGAGGAGGGAGTCTCTTTTCTCTCTTTCTCTCCACCACCCGCAGTATCTTTCCAACAACATGAGCATGGCAAAATTCAGTTAGAAACCCAGCACAGCAAACTATTAATTCCTGGGAGAATAAATATGCATTGTCTTACCTTCCCTGAAGGTCTTTGTGTGATGGATTGGCAAGCCCAGGAAAGATGCTTGCAAACCTCTCCCTTTGGTTGGGGGGGGGGGTGGCTGATACAAATTTGCAAATAAAACTGAGCCAAGTGTCTCTTTCCTCCAGGGGTAATTTAGTTGAAAGCAGCAGCTTTAGCAAACACTTTTCTCTTATGGAAGGCACCACATTGAGCCGCATGAAATGGAAGTCCGACTTCTGTTTCAGTGTATCTGAAGAAGTGTGCATGCACACGAATGCTCATACCAAGAACAAACTCAGTTGGTCTCTAAGGTGCTACTGGAAAGAATTTTCTATTTTGTTTCGACTTTTCTCTGGGTGTCTCTACTCAAAATTAATGCTTCCCCCCACCAAAAAAAAAAAAAAGTTTCCAGGAACAGGGTAGTTCCTGAAAATAATTCAGTGTGAGCAACTAGCTACAATGGCAATGTTCTACCCCTTCACTGTCAGAAACATTATGCCTCTGAATACTAGCGGCTGGGAATCACAAGTGGGCAGAGTGCGGTTGCGCTGATGTCCAGATTGCCAGCTTCTTGCAGGCATCTTGTCCGTCGCTGTGAGGACAGCATGCTGGACTTGATGGGCCATTGGCCTGATCCAGCAGGATCTTCTGGTGTTCTTAGCTGAAACTCACACGGAAGCGGCAAATTTGCAATTTGCTCCTAATCTCATGGAAAACTCTGGAATTTTTCTTCAAATGGATGAGATGGCCACCTCATAAATTCTATTCGAATCACTCACATCAAATGTTTCTGTGCATATCCAACCATGAGGATTACTGGGGCTGTCGGCAAATAGGGGTTGTCTTTCTGCATTATGCATAGGTAAGGCCTGTGTAGCAGTTGCTACTACAACCTTCTGAGCAATGGGTGTCAGCAGGGGTGATGAAGGATGGACAAGGAACCTGAATTGACATATAGTCTTGACTTCTTCATTATAGATTATAGTTATATAGTTGTAAACCAAGGTACCACAGTACAATGATTGTCTGCAGTGTGAGTCAGGGCTCATCTAGACTTGTCCCCTACCTAGAAAATGTGTATGGGTCCAAGTTATTTTGCCCTTGCTCTGTCACTTTCTCTGGGAAAACCAGCTCTTTATCAATAAATAGGAGAAAGCCCTATTGATGTTTGCTCTGATTCAGTGGTAAAGATTGGGTTTCTGTGGGGGAAAGTCTGGGTGAACCTGCAGAATAATTGTTATTTTAATTAAATGTGTATACTGCCCTTCAAGGCTCCAGTACTTTGGCCACCTCATGAGAAGAGAAGACTCCCTGGAAAAGACCCTGGTGCTGGGAAAGATGGAGGGCACAAGGAGAAGGGGACGACAGAGGATGAGATGGTTGGACAGTGTTCTCGAAACAACTGGTATGAGTTTGGCCAAACTGCGGGAGGCAGTGGAGGATAGGGGTGCCTGGCGTGCTCTGGTCCATGGGGTCAGGAAGAGTCAGACATGACTGAACGACTGAACAACAACACTGCCCTTCATCCACAGATCTCAGGGTGGTTCACAGCCTCTCTGGCAGCAAATAGGGGAGCTGTGGTGCATTTCGGAACTGCATTAATTTCAACTGAAGTGTTTTTAACATACTTTTGTTAGCATTATATTATACCAGGGTGAAGGTGGGTATGGGCAGTAAAAAATTTCACAGACAGACTATTGGCACTCCTACTAAGCTATGCTTCTTTTCCATCACAACCCCACATTTCCCTCCTTGTTACTTCCCTACAGTTGTAACAGTTTTGTTCTCGGCAAGGGTGCTGCTGTGCCAACATAGGTTTGGCCTTTGCTTGAAGATAGAAGCAAATCCTTCCCACTTTCTTTTGAGTCTAACCAACGGATAGGGATTGTGGTGTGTTACAAGAGAGAAGTAGATGGCAGTTTGACAGTGCAGCTGTGACAGTATCCTGTGAATTATTTACTTGGTTCTGTATTTGTGCACTGAGGTGCAATATACATCAGTCATTGGGATTTGTATTATTAACTCCTTTTTGGGTAGACATATGTGAAACCTAGAATACTGGAATACTGGAATATTTGGTGATATGAGTGAGTCTAGGAGTAGCATTTGGTTATAGTAAGCGTGTTCTACTTCATGGAGAGCACGTGTTGCGGTGGGGGCCAGCAAGTCACCCCTCCAGAGTTGGGTGGGAGTGTACAGATGGCCACAGCTACGATTGGGTCCTTGGTGTTGTTGGGGAGATTTTTATGTTGCAATGTGTTGATGGACAGCCCAGTGGGTTTAAAATGCTTGGCACACCTTGCAATATTCTCCTTTGCTGCGTGTAACGGATCACTCGCCCTTCCCCCCCTCTCGTTTATTAGGCCTCTGCGTTGATGTTGCTATGCCTGTCATGGGGTCGTCTGCTTTTGTGGCAGGGGCCTGGTAGGAATATTTCCATTTGGCTGATTGGCTGGTGCCTTCTGGTTTTCGCCTACTGCGTAGCAATTAGTCACAACTTGTAAGGTTGGCGGTTAGGCATTGGTTATTACGTTGGTTGGTGGAGGGGAAGTGGTTGGCTGTGCCTGCCCCTCCAATGCTGCTGCTGCGCGGGGAATTCCGTTAAAGGAATCCAGGGGTTCGCCATGCTTTTGTCTGTATCCCCCGTATGCCCATGTCTTCTCTGCATCAGGCAAACTTTTCTCTTCTCCCTGGCACTTCTTTGCTGTGCCACCGGTATTACAATGGTACCCTGTGTTACGCAACACGGGCATGCGTAACACGCATGCCCCCCCCCCAAAAAAGAAAAAAACCCGAAAGTAGCACAATTTGAGTGCTTCTGCACATGCGTGAAGTGTGCAGAAGCGTTCTGCGCATCCGGGGGTCGCGCGCGCTCCGGAAATGCTTCCGGGTTGCGGGCGTTCTTAACTCGAACGTCCGCAACCCAGGGTGTGCGCAACCTGGGGTATGACTGTACTACTTATTCCTGGAGGGCCACAGGTTCCCAGCCTCTGGTGTAGAAAATTGCAGCCTAAGTAATATTCTTTACGTGATAGTGTTGAGATAAGGTGTCTATACAGGTTCTGGCAAAGCAAATTTATTTCTTCATAACAATAAAAATAAATCATTCACCCTGGCTGTTGGCCATTTGGTTTTTGAACAAAGTGTTTCCTTGGTTCAAAGGTTCACTACCAAGTTCTTTTCATGTGCCTTCCTGGTTTTCTGACCAGGGGAGTAGAATGATGTAGCCCTAGGCTGTATCCCCTGACAGGGGTTTATAGTTCCCTGGGGCTGTGTGGTGATTGGCTGCAGAGTTAGTTTGAATCATACCTACCACTCTGGAGGTGCAGAACAGAAGTTGTAGGGAAGTTGTCTAGGGGCCTTCCAATGACGGGGAGTGTGGGAGTGTTTGAACTTTTATCATCTCCTTTGCTGGTGAAATATAAGACCAGAAATAATCCCTTATAGGATTCCCCACTTTTATTCCAGCTCCGCTACACTCTCAATTCTGCACAGTTTTCTTCCTTGTGTTAATGAAGTCAGTATTACTGTACTGTCATGTTCCCCACCTTTGCCAGCAAAGCATTATGATGTATTGGCTCAAAGGGGTTTTAAATGTGATCCTGCCTGCCCAGTACAGTGGTACCTTGGGTTAAGAACTTAATTCATTCTGGATGTCTGGAGGCACCACTTTAGTTAATGGGACCTCCAGCTGCCGCTGTGCCGCCAAAGCATGATTTCTGTTCTTATCCTGAAGCAAAGTTCTTAACCTGAGGCGTTATTTCTGGGTTAGCGGAGTCTGTAACCTGAGGTACCACTGTACTGTAGTTATCACTCAGGGACAGGATCACTTTGGAATAGCTCTGCGTAGCTCAAAAGCTTGTACATTCATACAATAGCAAGAAACTGTCGTAGGGGGGGGAAATTATCTTACCTATTTTGCATATCTGCTCTCAGGAGCCAGCATTGTCTTTATTAAGTGTGCAGTGAAACACCAGCTTCTGTAGCTCCAAGGATGGCATTATCTCTTTTTAACCACAAATTGCAATCAACTTCCTCTTGTGATTTCCTTTCAATACCCATTTAGAATGTATATAAACAAGATCGGCAGACAGAATTCTAACTGGAGCCCGCAAACTCAATTCAGATTAATGAAGGGCTGAAGAGTCTTAGACAATTCAGTTTGCCATACATTATCCAGCCAGTACAGAGGCATTGCATTTCAGGAACCATTGACTCTTGGTCAAAGTGAGATGGCCAGCAGTTAATTAAAATATAACCTAGCTGGCCATAGAAACCCTGTATTAGCTTTTCCAACTGTGTCATTTGACTTGCAGTTGAAAGATGACATACGGCCAGTTCACATATGACCACTCTGTTCATTTCTGGCTCTTTCCTTTCCCTTTTTTGGAAAGCCAATCACACTGCAAGCATGGCACACAGGTAGTCTGAAATGTGCCGACGATGAACAGAGTGAACATTTTGCTGTGCAATTCAACCCACATCAGGAAAGTTTGAGATGCCGTGCCGGAACTGTGACTTCTACTTGTGATTCGGACAACTCGTTCAGCTCATATGTGGTGTAGTCTGTTCCAGAAAATGTGGAAAGTTGTTTCCAGAGTAGTCATTTCATTTGCCCATTACACCCCGAGCTTATTCCAGAAGTATATGTAATATATACATCTCTCTACAGGTGTGGGGGCATGTTAAAAAATTCAAAAGAGTGTATTTTTTGTCACTATGTAATTAACTTCTAGCACCCAGCTGGCATTTACTGTATTCCCACATTCTCAAATATATGAAAATGAGAAAACTTGTTATTGTAGCTAAAAATGCATTTTGAGGCATACATTCACTGCACCACCAATCCCATGTGTGCACAGGGAGGGAATTCATAATGCAATTCATAATGGTTTAGCACATTTTATCCATTCCTGTCCTAGTACAAATACCCATGCATTTCCTGCACACAAATGCTTCCACTTTCGTGTTCCTCCCTCCCACGCAAAGTTGTACAATTGCGCTATGCACCCATACAATTATTATTTAGTAGTACATTGACTGTGGGGAGATATGATAGCTATCTTCAAATATTTAAATTTGATGGAGCAAGCATGTTTTTTTTCTGCTCTGGGGGGTAGGACCCAAACCAATGGCTTCAAGTTACAAGAAAGGGAGGGGGCTATGCTGTGATGAGTAGATCAACTGAGCTTAACTTGTTTTGAAGTAACTTCTGTTTAACAATTTGAAAAATGTGCTTCTAAGCAAAGGAGCCTGGTGGACAATGACGACGACAACAACAATTTATTTATAAGGATCAGCATCCTGTTCTCACAGTGGCCAATCAGACATTTGTAGGAAGTTCGCAAGCTGAAGCTTCCAACAAGTCTGTTATCTCAGGTTGCAAGCTATGACTTTGTCCATGATAGCAAGGACAGTGAGCACTTAGTGGTTGGCAACTTAGCAATTTCTTCTTATTCTGAAGCTAAAACCAGCATCTTACGATTGATGGAGCACTTTGTCACCACTGCCTGTTATCTAACCAATGCAATCTTAACATTTATAAGAGACTGGGGTAGGGGGTGGGTGTTAACCAGCCCAAAAAGTACTTCACTCCTAGTTATACCTTGAGCTTTAGGATCTTGCATCCTTTGTCATATTGCTGAAGTAGCAAGCATTATTTAATGGCTGCACTTGGATAAGGATGAAATCCATCAGTTAGCAGAGATAAGCATGCTATCACACTTATTTGGGCTATTCCTGTAAATCTTTATTTAATGATCTATTGGGCACTGTAAAAAAAAACACCACAATTGCATTTTCAATGACCGTTAATTTAAGTGATCAATTCCTTTAAGGAATACTTTAATTGTATACTGTAATACTAAACAAAGACAGCAACCTGCATCATAAGCAAGTGTGTGGCCAAGACTGTGCTGCTGTTGATGTGTTTGTTTGTTTGTTGTTTTTTTTTAAAAAAAGTGGGATTCTCAGGATTGCCAAGATGCAGGTTCAGACTCACCTTGAAGAAAATCCGCATAGTGACTGCAAAGCCAGTGAATCAAATGATAGCAGGAAGTTTCCTAAATGGATTGCTGGAAGGTTCTCAGAAATCAAAGCATGGAGCATCAGATTAAAATTAAAAGACAATTTCTCGACACAGAAAATTTAGGCCCACTCACTTGTCTCAGATGTTCCAGCCACGTTCAGCTGTTAAAGATGGCTTCAGATATCATGTCCGAGAAAGAAATGAATTGTGAATCTGGTTTTTTTTCCGTTTCCAGTGCAATATTTTAAGGGGATGGTGGAGAAAAACTTGAAATATCTCCCTCATGGCTTCCTCCCTTGGCTCTTACATCAAAAATGCAAAGAGTGTATGTACACCCAAACCCTATTCAGACATTCAAGAGTCATTGAGAAATAAAGAACTCTTCTCTTTGGCAATCACTTGTAACAGAGTAAGATGTTGGGAAAGATGGAGGGCACAAGAAGGGGACAACAGAGGATGAGATGGTTGGACAGTGTTCTCGAAGCTACTAACATGAGTTTGGCCAAACTGCGGGAGGCAGTGAAGGACAGGCGTGCCTGGCGTGCTCTGGTCCATGGGGTCACGAAGAGTCGGACACGACTGAACGACTGAACAACAACAACAACAAGATTGTCTTCCTTGAACATGGTTTGAACAGTGTGTCCATAAGTGACTGTGGAGGCCAATTCTGGATCCAAATGTCCTTCCACAATGGGGACATAGGTTTCCGGATGGGAGTTGATCATGGTGCAGGTTTGCCAAGTGTGCCTTCCTCTTAGCACGTTTCTCTCTTTCATCCTGAGTTTGAGCATCTTCAAAGCCCATGACACCTTTGGTAAAGGCTGTTCTCCAATTGGAGCGCTCGCAGGCCAGTGTTTCCCAGTTGTCAGGACAGTAGGGACACATAACAAAAGAGGGGACAGGACCTTTCAGGAAGGAAGAGGAGCATATGCAAACCACTGCATGAGACAGTAACAGGGGCAGTTAGGCTGGTGGAGAGGTCTTCACTTGTTCACCTTTCCCTCTGATGCAGCACGTAGGGATTTCTCCCTCCCAACCTACCTGAACTGTGAGAAATCTCATGATGGTCACTTTCAGGTCAAGAATTGACAAGCATGACAGCAAGTGAGAAGGAGCAGAGTCTGAAGAGCAAGTTGTGGCTCTTTGTGCTCAGTGGCCAAATGCAGCTCCACAGATGAAAGGTCTGGTGCCTTAAACTGGAAATAATATGGGCCATCGAGAAAATATTCCTTTCTCAAAGCATGGACAAGGCGGGAGAGCCACATGAGGTTCAAAGGTGAGATTTTTTCCCCTCCAGTTTAAATGCTTTATTGAAATACATAGATAACATACACAATATACTAAGATGAAAACAATCATGTACTGATAATCTTATATATGTATACAAAAATTAAAGTTTAATTAAATTTATACAATCTCTTTTTTCCTATCTTTTTGCTAACATAGAATAGACTTCCTATCATTTCCCGATACATATAACCTTTCTGGTGATGAGTGTACTCATCATTATTACCTTACTCACTTCGTACCTTTTTACTTGTTTCTTAACAGTTTGTTTAGACAAGGGTCATTCAAACGCTGCCATAGATATTGTACCACTGTTATTATTCTGTAGATATCTCTTATACGTATCCCATTTTTGAATAAATGATTGTCTTGTATTACCTCTTAGTCTGTTAGTCAATTGCACCATTTCCGCATATTCCAGTAATTTGCACTGCCAATCTGATATGGTTGGAACATTTCCCCAAAGGTGAGCTTTTTAATCACTAGTGCCTCTCCGGGCAGCAAAGCACCCAAGCTGTGCTTGGATGAACACATAGTTCAGATTTACCATATCTGTTGTTTTGGATTACAGCTCAGCTCTCTTCATTACCATCATGTGTTACTTTGGAACAACCTCTAGACAACCCTACTTTGCTTAAAGGCATAAAAAAGGTTTTTTTTGCTGACTCATTAGGACGTTTTATCATCATTACTATGATCTTTAAATTATTTTTGCGTGCAGCAAATTTGGAATTAACTTATTGTAGACGAGTGACCATTAAGTAAGGGGGAAATTGCCTTACTTCTGTGTGCTTAGCAACAGTGATTTTGCTCTCCTGTTGCCATAACAACTGCAGCCTGCACATCAAGGTCACCAAACCCACTTTGCTTCCTGCCTGCAGCTACATCTGATGCCTTCCCTCTATGCCTCCTTTTATTGTAGATTTCATGAAGGATGGCTTGTTAGGAAACACACTTTTTCCACCTGGCATGTAAAGCAGACATAGGAAGACGAGGGTTTGCTGAACCATATTTAAGCACCTGGTGTCTTGAGTAGCACTGATATGGTTTTAACTGGGAATATGGCCTCAGGGCGGGTGGGGAAGATCCTCAATTCAATATAATTCCTTTTAAAGTAAAGCACAAGCAAATCACATAAATCTAAACAAACAGAGATGGAAATTGAATTTGCAATTTACAACATGAAACGTTTAGTGTAGTTTCCCCCTCCAATTAAAACCATAGAATTATTCTCTCTACTGAACATTGGAAACTGTATTATACTGGCTTAGACCAGTGGTCCATCTATGTGGTATACTGAGTGGAAGTGGCTGTTAAGGGTTTCAGACATGGTACATTCCTAGCCCTGCCTGGATATGTCTGGGATTGAGTCTGGGACCGTCTTCTGCCAACTAAGGGAGGAATCAGTGAACCTTCCCTTTTATTTGGCTGTCTTGTTTCACACATTACAGAACATTTGTTACTCTCTTAGTATAAACTGTTTCTTCTCAAATCACCTCATGTATGGAGGGTATCTCACATTTGCATTCATTTTTCTAACCTACCATGGCACCACCCTGGCTTCGCAAGGTTCCATCCAATCCTTTCTTTCGGGTCCATTAGAATGTAGGCTTTCGAAGAATGCAAATTCCCACTTTGAAAAAAATATTAGGTAGGTCTTTTGGAGAGCCAGCGTGGTGTAGTGGTTAAGAGCGGTGGACTTGTAATCTGGTGAACCGGGTTCGCATCCCCGCTCCTCCACATGCAGCTGCTCGGTGATCTTGGGCTAGTCACACTTCTTTGAAGTCTCTCAGCCCCAATCACCTCACAGAGTGTTTGCTGTGGGGGAAGAAGGGAAAAGTTAGCTGCTTTGAGACTCCTTAGGGTAGTGATAAAGCGGGTTATCAAATCCAAACTTAAGAACTTAATTCATTCCGAAGGTCCTTTCTTAACCTGAAAGTGTTCTTAACCTGAGGTACCACTTTAGCTAATGGAACCTCCCCCTGCCGCCGCGCAATTTCTGTTCTCATTCTGAAGTAAAGTTCTTAACCCGAGGTACTATTTCTGGTTTAGCGGAGTCTGTAACCTGAAGCATCTGTAACCTGAAGCATCTGTAACCCGAGGTACCACTGTATTATTATTATTTTGGCTAGTCCAAAGGATATACAGAACACCCATCAAATGTCACATGGGTGGTGTTTGAGACAAACTGAAAATTAAGAAAATATCTACCAAAAGAGAATATTTAAATGATTAAACTGGGAGCTTTTCCCCTCACCCACCCCTGCCTTCCCATCTTTTCACAATGGTTTGCAACAGCTCATGATGGATGTCAAGGTTTCCACAGAAGGGTGAGAGAAGGAAAGCAGGAAGTGTATAATGTAAGGGTCTGTATGCAGCCAGCAGGCTCATTTGCATACGGTTCTGTGGGGAGGGAGTTGAGAGGGTGGAATTATCAACTTGTGTGACAGTTGAAATGACAGTTACAGCAGTTTTCCCTAAACTGAGGGCTCAGGCAGTGTATAAGGGCAGCATTACCTGAACACCTCAGAAAAGTAAGAATGAAAACTCAGCCTCGCCTCACCCTACTTCCATGCTGAAATTCTGGTGCATCCAATAAAATTGGTTCACAAGACTTTGGGGGACAAACAAAGGAAAGTACTTATTTGCACAACTCATAAATGGTTTGTGCAATTCACATCCACATGATGCAGTGACGGTCACAAGCTACAATGGCTTTAAAGCAGGGGTAGGGAAAACTGTGGCCCTGCAGATGTTGTTCGATTAGAGCTGCCCTAACAGTCACATGCAGCATGGCCAATGGTCAAGAGTGATGGGAACGGCAGCCTAGCATCTTGAGGACCTAACATCTTGAGGACTACAGTTTCTCCCACTCCTGCTTTAAGACAAATGTATGGAGGACTGGTCTACCAGTGTCTATTAGTTATGATGACCAAGTGTAATCATTAGTTTCTGGGATCAATTGAAAGTGATGCTCAGGATGTCAATACCTCAGGGACTGCTTCTCCATGAACCTGGCATCATCACTGTTAATTTTAGGTGCCAAGCTAAGCTATCTTCAGTTGCTCAGGCCTTTGGTGGTTAAGTCCGCCTAAACTGTGAGGCTCTTCAACCTGGGAAGGTAGAATCTAGGAGAAGGAAAACCCTGATCCTAAACCTCTGTTGCCTTGTAGGATATCTTTGGGAGAAGTAAAGGTAAACCCTACGGAAATCCAGAGTGGAGTCTCTAAGATGATTGGATGTCAGCTTGTACACTTGTGCCAAACATATTGCTCTGCTTTCCTTTAGACCAAATCAGCGAGGTCAAGAGGGGGATCTTGTCATCTGGACAGCCCAGGACCTCCATACACACTGCCCAGGCTTGCACCCCAGGGAGGTTCACTTCAGTGCTCCTAATGCAGCCATTTGACTTCACCCCCCGAGGCACACTCCATGCTCTCTTGAGACAGATAGATGCCAAAAACTGTGGTGCTCATCTTTTAGTGAGGCACATGGGGCTTGTCCATATTGTGTTGATGGAGGAGCATTCTAGGAATTTTGCATTGGGCATGGTTTTACAATTTCTGATCTTTTATTTATTTTATCTGAAGTCATTTTGATACATTTTTTTGGATACTATTGCAACTAAACAAATGCAATAAAACTTCCCTGTTCAATCACTGAGGTCATAGAGAGACACCCACCTGGTGGTGCCACATGCCTGCAAGATTTTGTGTGGCAGCTACTCAGTATTCAGTGAGATGGAACCTACTTTGTGGAACACACTCCCTTCTGATATATGCATGTGCCAACAGTTGATTGTTTTTAGCGCACCTTTAAATCACTTTTGTTCAGGCAAGCCTTTGGGAGTAGCGATGCTTCCTTTTATTCTGATTTTGTAGGTCCTTTGGTTATTTTGTATGTATCTTTATGTTATACTTTGTATTTTGCATTGTATTCCCAGTAGTGCTGAGGAGATTGTTCCATCAGCACAAGCATTCTTGCTTGTCTGACAGAATGATCTTCTGTCTCCTTCTTCCATGTGTCTTATTGGTGGTTCTCCTGACCCTCTAGAACAGATCTGGGGAGAGCATGGGGGCATGCAGAAGGAGGAGAGGGGTCAGTCCCATTGTGCTAAAGGAAATCGTTGCACTGACTTCCACTTGGGCAATGACGTGGTTGCTTTTAATAAGATGCAGACCGCTTGGAAACCCTTTGCATCAGTGGTCTATAAATTACCATCAATCGTTAAAATATATAATAGATAAATAATCTTCATGGGAATACCAGCTGCTGAAGACAAACAGTGGGAGCTCTCTATTGACTTCATGTCCTAATAGGCACTTTATGAAATCACCAGGGAAGTAGGAAGCTGGGCTTGTTCTGATACAGCAATGTTCATCTTATGTTCATACATGTAAAAGGTTTTGTCTTTGTTTGGCGGGGTGGGGGGAATTGTTTTGAGTGAGTGACTTACAGAGTTTGGTGCCAGTGCTGGAGGTCAGGGCCCACTAGTACACATCCAGTAATGTTCAAGGCCAGACGCAAAGCTTTTAGTGGCTGAGTTGCAGTCAATAGTTGCTTGAATCCTACAATAGGCTGTAAGCGTAGATGCCAACTCAGGCCAAGGCTACTAAATGTGTTTAAACTAACAAACCCATCTCTATAAAATTCACGCAGACAACCTAGGAAACCCTAGCACAGGGGTGTCAAACTCAAATTCATCGGGGGCCGCATCAGCAGTTTGGTCACCCTCAAAGGGCCGGTTGTATCTGTAGGACTATGTGTGAGCGTTCACCCCTTCTCCCCGGCTCCCTTTAAAAAACGGGGATAAGCCGCTCTGAAGGGGCACCATGCACCCCTTCAGAACGGCTCGTCCCCGCTTGCTTTGAAGGGAGCTGGGGACAAGGGGTGAACGCTCACCCCTTCTCCCCGGCTCCCTTTAAAAAAACAGGGATAAGCCGCTCTGAAGGGGCGCCATGCACCCCTTCAGAACAGCTCATCCCCGCTTGCGTTGAAGGGAGCTGGGGACAAGGGGTGAATGCTCACCCCTTCTCCCCGGCTCCCTTTAAAAAAAGCGGGGATGAGCCGCTCTGAAGGGGTCCACGCACACCTTCAGAGGGATTATCCCCACTTGCTTTGAAGGGAGCTGGGGAGGAGGGGTGAGCTTTCACCCCTATCCCCAGCTCCCTTCAAAGCAAGCGGGATGAGCACAGGGCGTGGGGTGGTGGAGAAAGCAGCAGCATCCCCGCTGCTTTCTCCACCACCCCGCGCCCAGCCGCCGATTACAAAAGCCTGCTTTTGAGATCAGCGGGAGGGCGCGGGGTGGAGAAAGCAGCGGGGATGCAGCTCTCTCCACCCTGCGCCCAGCCACCAATCCCATTTTGGGATCGGCACACAGGGCGAGGGGTGGAGAAAGCTGCATCCCCGCTGATTTCTCTACCCTGCACCCTGCTGCCGATCCCAAAAGCCTGCTTTTGGGATCGGCACACAGGGCGAGGGGTGGAAAATGCAGCGGGGATGCAGCTTTCTCCACCAGTCCGCGCCCTGCCGCCGATCCCAAAAGCCAGGTAGGGGCAGAGAGCTGCGAGTGCGAGCGCGCGCCCCCCCCCCCGATGTTGCGCCCGGTGGCTGCCCCCCCTGCACCCCCCACGCTACGCCACTGGCTACACGGGCCACATGACGAGGTCTGGCGGGCCGGATTTGGCCCGCGGGCCTTGTGTTTGACACCTGTGCCCTAGCACAAGCACATGGCAGGAACGTAATGTGGGGTCTACTTAATAATGGAAATTCCAGAGAAAGGGTTCATGTATCTTCCACATCAAATTTTAAATCTATTTCCTTATTATTCATTGGATAGTTTATCTTCACTTATTTGAATTAGTTTTTCTTCTGGATTTATGAACTTGCTAGAAAGGATATGTGTATATGTTGATAACGAGTTAATTTTATTTGTATTAACTGTAAAAAATTAATAATGCTGTATCTTATTAGGCTTTTTAGAAGCATTTTTCAAAACAAGACTAAAGGCAACACACAGAGCATTTAAAATATGAAGAAATCTAAAAGCAAATCAATGGACTACAACAATTATCATGTAATACTAGAACCACACCACCCTATAAAAATAAGCAGAGTCATCAATAGCAACAGTAACCTACTAACAAAATGTTGATCAAAAAATTGCAGCATTCATTTGCAATAATTTCTGAAGGACTTGGTTGAGTTCAATATGAAAAAAATATATGCTATGATCGAACCAAAGTCCAACACTTTAAAAAGTCCCATTGACTTCAGTGGGGAAGTTAATTCCATGCTTCAGACTTTACCACGGAAATCAATGGGACTGAATACCGGTATGTGGTGTGAACACAACCAGCACAGTGTCAAGAAGTAGTTCAATGACCAAGTAATCAAACAAAAAATAGCTGAATGACTAGTTAAACACCTTTTCATTTGGTTAGATGGTAATTAGAATTGATTTATGAACAATAGTTCAAACTGCCTAGCCAAACTACTTTTGGTGATGATTGACTACTACAGTTTAATTACTCAGAACAGTAATTACTTTCATTCAGGTGGAAGGGAGCTAATATTTAAATTATTCATAATTTATTATCATACTGAAAACTGTGGGTGAAATCCAGTGTTAGTCATGCTCAGAGAAGATCCAATGAAATCAAGTGACTTAAGTGAGGTCTGCTCTGAGTATAATAATTATTGGATATCACCTTGTATAACCTTACGTATTAAGAAGAATACAGGCAAACCTGCAGGTACCAACAAAGAGTCTTACACAGAATCATAGAATTGTAGTGTTGGAAGGAACTCCTGGGGGTCATCTAGTCCAGCCCCTCCTATGCAGGAATCTCAACTAGATCATACACACCAGATGACCATCTAACCACTGCTAAAATACCTCTAATGATGGAGAGTCCATCACCTCCCAGGGGAGTCAGTTCCACTGTTGAACAGTTCTTATTGCGCACCAAGGCACCCAAGCCACTAAGTTCCCAGGAGAACAATAAATCACACTGACACAGAGTATTTTGGTTTATGGGTTCAAATAGGCCACAACTTTATTGGTTACAGATGTGAGAGGTTTGGCTTAGGCATTGGGGTGAAGCCAGGCTATATCTTGACTCCTGCCCATCTGCAGGGAGGCCATGGAAGGGTAAACCACCAATAGGGGCTGCCCTATAACCTACATCTGATAGTGGCACCACCCCAAGGGATCCCCGTAGGGGCTGTGATGTTGCCCTAGCCCATGCCCAGGCTCCAGGCAGTATTCACACCCCGGATCTCTTTAACAGGATACTTTACTGAGAAGGGGCAGGCGAAGGCTCCACTGTTGAAAAGCTCTTACTGTCAGAAAGTTCTTCCTGGTGTTTAATTGAAATCTCCTATCTGTATCTACTAAGAAATAAGTCCCATCAATACTGGCCCAGTTGTGCCCATTTCCCTCCAAGGATGGGATGAGAAATCTCCTGGGGAGTACATTTCCTGCATGCTTATTTTCACAGGGTTACTCTCATCCCATATCTTGAGACATATCATATTGAAGATTGGCCCATTGACTGATTGTCTGCCCTACTCGGTTTGACAATCAGATAATGTTTCCCTTCCTTTTAGGCTCTAAAAAACAAGTCTTTTTGTGACACATAAGAACATGATTTGGGTAATAAGAAAAAGCCTTCAAAAGCTTTTTGCACATTCCACTTCAGGGCTTCTTTTATTCTGTAACAAGTTTCCATTCTTCAGACACCACATTACCAGCCTCACTTAAACAATCCCATTCTGCATTAACAATTACCGGGCTCTTTGCCTTCGTTAAGAGGAACAGCTAAAAATGAAGGGCAACTTTCCTGGCCGCCTCCACATGCTCGGCTCCTCGGTGGCTCATTTTGTTACACGGAGGGGCCTCCTGTCTCTGCAGGTACGGTGATTCATAGCTGCTCCAAGAATCTACTCTGAATGGTCTCCATGCCACTGCTCATTCTCATATGCCCCATCTTGCTGCCCTATGGACTCCTTCTAACTTGACAACAAAATGACAAGTGAAACACCACCATCTGAATTTTCACTCAATTTATCAAAGCCCAAGCCCTATATGGGCATTAGTTTCTGTCCCGTGGTGAAAGGCCAGCTAGCACAATCCACTCAGCAAAACACCAGCAATGTCCGCCAGCTGAGGAAGGATTGACACAATCTGAAAGAAGCTACCTCAACATGTGTATAGTTTCATTCATGGGATGGATAGGAATCCTGACTAAGCAGAATGAGGCAATCAGGTGCCAGCTAGGAGTGTGGTCAGTACAGGTGTGTTGGCAGGAATCTTACATAATATGTTAGCATTCTGTGCCTTTGCAACAACTGTTGGATGTGTTGGGATACAACTCGGTTTGCACTGTAGGCTGACATATCCACATGGGAAGAGTAGATACAGAAGAACCTCCAAATGTCCTAGATTATCCCACTTGTGCTGACCTCTTGCTCTTCCTTCAGTGTTAGACTGACACTCTCAGGGTTGCTAGCTTCTTTCTGGCGTCCTGCTTCTTCATCCTCACCTTGGGAGAGGAAGCATCTTTGTGTGTGTCTCCTGCTGAGATGAAAGAGCAAGTGTGGCTCTTTGCATCTTAGTTACATAGAACTGGATCTTTCTTATCAAGCATGTGCTTCCTGCAATAAATAAATATGTCTTTTTTTTCTTTTCTTTACTAATCTCAGAGTCTCATTCTGAGGGTAGAGTGTGCTCCTCCAACAGGGATTGGGTGTTCTGTTCAGGTTCTGAAAGCACCAACAATAACCTCACACAAAAAAAGCAGCAGTCTTAAATTCATTTTTCTATCTTTCAAAGCATATTTCTATACTTTCCAGGGAATGGGGGTTGAGGAAAGATAGACAATGCCTTGAGAAAGAAGAGATGCTGAATAGTGCTTCCAGGGCTCAAGGGGTGAAACTCTTCTCAACAATTGGCCAAACTTGAATGCATCTAATTTGCACAAGCTATTTAGGAGCACAGATACTTGGCATGGAAAAGGAAATGTGTTTTTGTGTGTGTACAGAACCTACAGAGGTGGGCATATATCATTTTGCACAGAAGTTAAAGAAAATGCATTTTCTGGCTCAGTTTTGCAGATGGAAAAAAGGATGCTCAATTTTCCACAGCCTGATCTTATTTGGTGCTATTGCTCCAAAGAGGTATATCCTAGTAGCATCTCCAGGGCAGCTTGCAGCATCTGTAAGCTTTTGTTTAGACAAGTCTTTATAAACATTCTTCACATAACAATGAAAACGTAAAAGAGGCCCAAATGAATGTGTTGCTGTGACTGGTTTGTGGAACAACCTTGCTAATGTGGCAGCTCGTATAAAATATTTATAACCCACTGAGTACCATCTATTACAGCATGCTGCAGGAGAATGGGGGAAGAGAGAACAGCAGCATCAGCCTAGCATCTGCACACTCACTGGTGTCTTGAGAGAGGGGGATATTTTTAAATCAAACAGGAATCTAATGTATGCTACTGTCGGGTGAATTGCTTCCAGGTGGATGCCAGAGGAAGGGTGTGCAGGCAGGCATGGTTCAAATAAGAGAAGTCTCTCCAAAAAAAGTGAGAGACAACACCAACAAAGACAGTCCATGTATTGTTGGACTACAATACCCATCATCCCTGACTATTGGCCACCCTGACTGGGGCTGATGGGAACTGTAGTCCTCCAGGAGGATGAGCATCAAGCTGTGATGAGATACAGGAGGCAGGTGGGGGAAGATACATATCTGAGGAGGCAGCGATAAAATGAGTATCAGTCCTTGAAACATGAAGCTATGGCTGAGAAATGGGTAAACAGGATAAATTTCAGTTGACTTATGAGTACACAAGCCATAGGCCAGGGCATAATTCAACACGCTACGCACATTCTCTGCAATAAAACTGCCCGATATTTCAAGCTGCCAGCACACAATACACACAGCCTTCAAAGGAGCATATAATCAAGAGTCAATCATATTCTTAAATAATCATAAAACAGACAGCAACGATCAGATATCCAGCAAGCGAGGTCTGTACACAGAAGCAGCCTTCGTCACACAGAGCCTCTGTGGGTGCTAAGGATGCTCATCTTTGCTCCATTCAACTGACTGAAGGATAAGGGGGTCAACAGACAATGTAAGTTGCACAAAGGGATTCAGACTGAGGGAGGTATGATGCTTCAGCCGGTACAAAAGGTAAAACCAGTAGAACCAGTATTCAGAACTGAGTGGAACCAGTGAAAGCAAGCCAACTCATAGGGAGCTTAAGTGAGAGGAATTGGGGATAGCACAATGTATTAACCGAGGCTCCCTAAACCCTTTCAGAAGACCTGTGTATGTAATGGATTGGGATGGGCTACTGATTGTATCCCCTAACTTTAAAGCTCATTTCAGGTAATATACCGGTAATTGTGAGGTGATGGGAAGTTTATCCCTGTCCTTGTTCACGATATTTCTGCACCTCCACAGGAGTTCATCTATAGCAAGAAATTTCTAAAATTCTTAATACAATGCAGCAGCAGGGTTTTTTTTTGGGGGGGGGGTGGAGGGAGAGAAACACATAGAAATAAAGATGAGCCTTATCTGGAAAAGACCGAAACATTAATTGCAATTATTTCGAGAAATACGGTTGTTTCCACAGCGATACTCACAGCTAATGAGGTGGAGATAAATTAAGCCCCGGCCTGACAGATCTTTTACAGGGGGAGGAACATCTGGCATTCAAGAGCTAGACCAATCAGGTCTCAGATTAATCTCTGCAAAGCAGCACGCTTCTCCCTTGTTCACTCTCTCGCTCTCCAGTCATGACTGTTGGTTCAGAAAATAGGTTGTTGAGTGAGCCACTGCAGAAATCTCGCTGTCATGAAGAACTCATTAGGTCAGCAATAAAGTGATTTATCAAAGTTTTGGCTAGCAGCCACCGGCTTTGCCTGTACAACAGATTCAATTGTGGTGCTTAAAAGCAAAAGCTTTACAAATTGCCATTATAATCTCATAAGTATGCCTCCTCCATAGACAGGTTGCTCCTGGCCACTGAAGTGGACCAAGCAATACAATCCTTCTTGACCTCTATTATGCATTGTCACCCATCCAGATGTGCTCCATCAAGCTAAGTATTCATATTTCAAATTCTGATGAAAGGGAGATTGTGCTGGAGGAGTTCCTACGAGGCAAGAGATACTGGATAGTATATTATTACCTTCTCTCGAATGAGCAGTATTGGGTTTTGTTTTTGTTTTTGTCAAAGGCCTGTAAAGTATTGAGGAAAGGAACAGAGAAAGCATACAGGGGAAAGCTCAACCACAGGCAAATATTCATTTCATACACATAGAGAGGCTTGTACACAGAGAATATTTGATTTATCCTCTGCTACAGAAACACTGCATACAGCTCTGATGTCCCATATTCTCCCAAACCAGCAAGAGATCTGTGAACCTTTAACACATACACATGCATGCAAACAAAAACAAATTGTGAAGTGAAGCACATAGCCCATCCTAGGGACTTGCACACGCAGCAGTTCTTAAGATCGGCAAAGGTGAAGTGCTCCTTTCCTTGGAAGGATGGGTGTTTGACTGTACCCATTCATGTCCAACATCTCAGGCAGATCCACAGGATTATTTGTTCCCAAAATGTCAGATCCCCACAGGTCCCAAACCTTGAGATCCAGAATCCCTGCATTTGGTTGGTAGCAATTTGCTATAAAGGGGAGCTGCTGGTGTCTTGTGCCTCTTAAGTTCTCCTCTTGCGCACCTGCAAGGCATCTAGCCACAAGAAAGTACTGCCACCTGCTACATGATGTGGCCCAGGCTGATTGAGCTGTTTCATGGGTTTTCAGGTTTCTACGGAAACTTGCTTTGCTCTTAAATCTGAACAATTCTTACTTCTTTGTTTAAAGGCTTCTTTAGTTAAAAGCACTCTGTGTGCAACTGCCATCTATGCAAATTTACTTTCCCCACCTATTTGGCTGCCTGCTACAGTTCTTCACTGCTGTCGGTTCTGTTTTCTTCATTATACCTTGATAGATACCTCTTGGATCTGAACCTTTAGTCTGATAGGACCAGGGCATTAAGAACCTGCAGGTGGACCAGTGTGGTGTAGTGGTTAAGAGCGGTAGACTCATAATCTGGTGAACTGGGTTCGCTTCCCCGCTCCTCCACATGTAGCTTCTTTGAAGTCTCTCAGCCCCACTCACCTCACAGAGTGTTTGTTGTGGGGAAGGAAGGGAAAGGAGAATGTTAGCCGCTTTGAGGCCCCTTCGGGTAGTGACAAAGCGGGGTATCAAATCCAAACTCTTCTTCTTCTCATCAGTGGAGAAAGTGGAGAGCATCTCCAAAAGCCAGCCAATGCACTTCCAAAGAGTTCAATGGTAGGCACAACCCAGATGACCTTGAAGGACTTTGCCCATGGTCCACCTCACACAGCAGAGTTCCCCTCATGCTTGCCTTTCCTCTGACCCCCAGGTGAGAAGACAGAAGGGTGGAATGAAATGTCAGAGATGAGCATCCAAACACATAAATGCTCAAGAGATCCTGAAATTAGTTAGAAACCATCTCACCCATACCAATTGTTTAATGTCAAAGGCTTCAGAGGCATAGATTCAATCAACAATGAAGAGGAAACCAAGGAGTAAATGAATTAGAAGTCACACCTTGCCTGCCATTTTTCTTCCTGGGGTGAGACATATCATAAAACATTTACAGTTTCTTTGGTGCTAGCAATCAATGTAAAGTGCCATTTGTATACAGCTCACATCTTCCCAAACTAGGGGAAGCCCTGAAAAACCTTCCTAATGTCAAGCAGTAATTGCATTTTTATAACATTAATCACCTTTTATCATTACTTTTCAATTTGTTGAGTCAAATGCCACATTTGCTAGCATTAGGCTTCTGTACTGCCTCTGCATTAATTACACAGACAGATTGAATTTGTTACCATGTTGTTAAGACCCAGCACATAAATAAAAATAAGTGGACTTTCTTTCTCAAGGTTCTAATAATAGGTTAGGCCAAGACTCCTATTAGTACTTGTCACATCATCCAAAGAGTATGATGAAAGCTTCTGGGGCAATGGGGGGAAATGGACTGTGAATTCAGAAATTATCCCTGCCACCCAAGGCAGTTCCTGGTGCACTTGAAAGACAGGGGTAGGGCAGTCATTACTATAGCAGGGCATCTTGCTGCTTTAGCTTTTTGGTTCCAGGCTTCTGGGGTGGAGAGCTTCACTGGTGACTTCTGTGTTAAGAAGATGTTAGAAGGTTGGGACAAGGCGTTCCTGCCTGTCCCTGACAAATGCAGACCTATCACACCCGAGCTCTTAATGCTGCTTCTGCCTCAATTCTGTTCTCCTTTATATGAGGCGCAGTTGTTTTCTGCTGTTGCTTTGGTAGCATTTTATGGGCCATTCTGGCCTAGGCATGCTGCCGGAGTCATGTTGTGTGGACATTCCATCCAGTGACGTCATAACGGGGGGCGGGGGGCCGGTTCGCCCCGGGTGCCATGTCTGGGGGGGGGGGTGACAAGAAGGCACCCCGTGGGGGCTCGCGTCGTCGTACGTGGCATCGTACGTAGCGACGGCGCACATGCACTGTACATAGCGGTTTGATGCTGACGCCACCCAAGCGCCGTGCTGATGGCAGTGGGATCCCTCCATCACCGCTGCAGCTGCGAATGGAGGATCCTCTGCGACTGCAGCCATGAAAAGATGATCCTGGCAGTGTCCATATGGCGCTGGAGCGGCAGCTCTGGCAAACCGCTATGTACAGTGCATGTGCGGCATCCCTACATACAGCGCATGCATCTTACATGCGCCCTATGTAGCGACACCCCGCCCCGCCCCAGGTGTCACGACGCCTTCGTTTGCTCCTGATTCCATCATGTTCTGGGTATACAGAACAGCTGCTTCACTGGCCATTGGGATACAGGGATACCTTTTGGCCCAGGCTACTTGTCAGGGTTGAATTGGGAGGGACTGTTGCCCACCTTTCATTGTCTGGAGGCAACCTTGCCTCACAATTTTGTCATCGACTTGGGTGAGACTGATTTCATCCAACAGACTGCAAACAAGATCCTTACCAGCATGTTGAATCCGGACACAGGGCCCAGGCACGTTATTGGTCTCGTTGGTGCTCTTGGAGTGACATGTATGGAAAGTGGTTGACCACCCTACAAGGGTGGATAGGGGCTACCACAATAAAAATCAATCACCTGGTTCAAGGCTTTGTTTTGTCTCACGGGGAGCATACAGCGCACATGGGACAATCCATTTCGTTCTTCCCCACTTTTACTGGGATGGTGGGTGTCTACTTCTCTGTTGCAGGTGGTGACCTCTTCTTAGATAGCTCTTTTTGAGCTATTGGTTGTTTTGGGAAGGAGGTGTACTAGCTGGAACTGATTGCCTCCTGTGGCTGTTAGTCCAGGTGGGAAAAACAAGTTAAGAGCTGGCGGGATAGTCATCTAAGGCAGGGGTGGGGGTTACTGGAGGTGCATTTAAGCTTGGCATGCACAGTGGGGGGGACACTGACCCAATGGGGCCACAGTGCGCTTGTCAAGTTCTTATGCCCAAGGTGCTCAGAGCAGGTAGGAGGGATTCTTTCAAATCCTTTTTTTTCCCCTGAGGCCACTGGCAATGCCCAATAAACATGCCCAGGAGTATGGAGGGACGTTATCCCTCCAGTAATAGGGAATCTCCCTGCCCAGACTATATTTTGATCTGGTTAATCAGGTTACATGTTTTGTAGATCCTCTGAGCTGATGTATTTTTAACAAACTATTCTCCAAAGTTGGTGTCCTAAGTCTTCTTTAAGAGTGTGATGGTGTAACGGATCTGCCCTTAGGCAGGGTATGGTCAGAAACCCCCAGCGTGTTAAGAGTTAAGATTCCATCTGTTTGAGTGGCAGTGCTCGCAGGAGACAGGTCTTTTCGCCCTTTAAAAGGAGGGAGCGAGGGGGAGAAAGAGGGGGAGTGAGTGGTGACTGAGGGAGAGAGGGTTAGAGACCAGGATAGTGGTGGGTAGGTTAGGCTAGGTCGAAGGTTTAGTATGTTATACTGAATAGAAAACCTTTTAGGCTGTTATGAAACTACGTTGAAACTTTTGATTCTCTGAAACCGTTATGCTCTTAAAAAAAAATAAAGGCTAGCTTTTGTTGCTATAAGTCAGACGTCGTCAATGTTTGGGTCCAGCGGGTTATAAACTACTCATGAAGAGGTGAACCCAGGGAAGAGTCCAAACTGTCCTGCGGGGTGTTAGTTTGTGTCTTAGGGGTTTTACTCAGGAGGGGCTAGTGGGCTGAAACATTGTCAATGCCACTGAGTTGCTAAAAGGGTTTAGCAGACTGCTACAGTGAGGGATCTAGAGAGAGAGACCCTGGGGCTGTAGGCAATAAGGTGTTTAACCCCTGAAGCCCAGAGCAAGGATTATTAACGGCCGCGGCAGCTGGACAAAGACACTCCGGTTACTAAGATACTCCCGTTTTGTAACTACCAGGGAGTTAACTTCATTGACGGACCTCCGAGGGACAGGTGGGGTGGCTAATTAGTCTGACCCGGAACACCTGAGCAATAAAAAAATAAAAATAAATAAACTTAGTAACAGGGGAGGGAGTGTGACAGGGAGGTTCGTTGCAGATGGCAATACATACACATACAATAGAGTTGCAGCTATGTGAGAACACGCCAGGGAATTTGTAATAATACGGAGAGATAGAACTCTTCACTATCCCAATATTTTCAACTAATTTATAGCATTCTCAGTCTTCTAAAAAAATAACATTATATAATTGTCTAATATTAAATATGAAATGTCTGACAAAGGTTTACTAGGAAGGTTTATTATCTGGAATTCATAAGAGATTGCTGGAGTCTAAAAAGCGCATGGATCGTAATTTTGAAATATGATGGGAAAGTGTCTTGGGAACTCAATTATCTGAAGAAAAATGAGAAAATAACTGCTTCAGCTGTGTTTATGTGTGTAAATGTTTAAAGTTTATATTTCAGAGACATTTCACACCTGAAAGGATAAGAAAAGTTAGGACCAAAAAAAAGAAAGAAAGAAAATTGTAGGATATATGGCACTGATAAAGCTGATTTCATGCATATTTTCTGGGATTATCCCAAACTCACAATTTATTAGAAAGATATTTTAGTACTATGGGCTGAGCCACTGCTTGCTCCACTCACCAACCCTCTTGCCGTTCCCTGACATTAATGCCCTGGAGCTCCACACAAAACTCTGCTGTTGTTTAAAACATACACCCCCCCCTTTCAGTGCCCTTTCCTTTCTCGCTGTACTCAAACCTCTGCTTCTTCCATTCCTCATCTGCCTCATGTGAGAAAAATAAAGGAAGTGGGTCCCTCAAACATTCCCCAGTACTTTACTCAAACTTCTGCTGTGGTTTAAAACTACAATTTTCCTCCAAGTTGCCTCGATCCCTGCTTCACTCAAACTTCTGTCATCGTTTTAAACTGCCACTTTCCCCTCCCCATGGCATGGCCACTGCTCTTGTGCAACCTGCCTACTCTTGTACTCCCCTCCACTATCCTGACTTTGTGTAATTCTAGGATTGTTATGAGGTACTACAAATTCTTAAATGGGGGCTGCACAGTGACAGCCTTACATTTTAATCTACATTGAAAGGAATTGTTTGTTGTTGTTGTTGTTGTTGTTGTTTAAAAAAAACCATTGTTGTTGTTGTTCAGTCGTTCAGTCGTGTCCGACTCTTCGTGACCCCATGGACCAGAGCACGCCAGGCACGCCTTCACTGCCTCTCGCAGTTTGGCCAAACTCATGTTAGTAGCTTCGAGAACACTGTCCAACCATCTCATCCTCTGTCGTCCCCTTCTCCTTGTGCCCTCCATCTTTCCCAACATCAGGGTCTTTTCTAGGGAGTCTTCTCTTCTCATGAGGTGGCCAAAGTACTGGAGCCTCAACTTCAGGATCTGTCCTTCTAGTGAGCACTCAGGGCTGATTTCTTTGAGAATGGATAGGTTTGATCTTCTTGCAGTCCATGGGACTCTCAAGAGTCTCCTCCAGCACCATAATTCAAAAAACCATAGAAAATTCCAAATACCTCTGGTTACAAACGGGATCCGTTCCGGAGGTCTGGCCGGATCCCGAGGTTTTCGCAACCCGAGGATCACTGTTATACACGTGCGCGTGGCGGTAGACCGTTTCTGCACATGCGCGCATGGCAAAATCCGGTCAAATACTTCTGGGTTTGCCGCTTTCTCAACCTGATGTTTATGTAACCCCCTTGGGGTTGTGTAACCTGAGGTGCTACTGTATGCCACAAAAGGGGGGGGGTCGTCTAATTATAAGAAATCCTTCATAGATCAAAGTAACAGCTTTCATTTTCAGGTGGCTTAGTCCAATCCGGTATCTAATACAAGGTTCGCCAATGTGATGCCCTCCAGATGTTGTCATGGTCAATAGTAATGGATGATGGGACTTGTAGTCCCATAAACATCTGAAGACCACCATGTTGACTAAAAAGAGAGAGACCCTGCTGTCTTTGAAAGGTTCACTTGAACTAAGTTTTCAGTCCCAAAGATGTTTGAAATAGCTCAGTTTGTGCATTAGCATAACATTCCATTTTTTTTCTCTTCCGTATTTCTAATGTTGGCAATTGATCCTGTTTACAGTATTTAGCCATCTGTATCCTCCCTACAACTGGCAGTGTTATTATCAAACATCTATCCTCAGTTTCAACATAGCAATTCCCATATCCTAATAATATAGTTGTGGGGTCACTAACAGGATACCCACGGGCACATCAGCACCCTGAGTCACTCTCCCTTGCACCTCCCAATTCCTTTTTTTTTTAAACTGAATTTTTGTTTGGAGGGGTGTTGCCCAGTTTCATGTTTATTTGTATCTTGTTAATTTTGGGGTGCAAACAGGAGTTTTGGCTGGGGGGCTCTAAGCATCACCAATTTTTCATCTTTGAAATGGGTATTTTTTTGGTACCCGCAACAGTTCCTTACCTTTCCAAATGTGCCCCTGAGCCCAGAAAGGCTAGGGATACCTGCTACGGTTAAGGGCATTATAGAAATTTCATATTTTGCAATATTCTCACGCAAAACAAAATATTCTGCTATTTTTGTGCCGTCTTACACTCTGGCCAAAAATGTTCCATATTTTAGAATTATTGTGTTAACTTGGCTCCAATGTGTTTTAAAATTATAATAAGATTATTTATTTAAGGGAGCCAACTGGGCTCTATTCTAGGTTCCTCCCTATGAAGATAAGCACAGATAACATTCATGACTAGGGCAGAAAAAAAACCCCAAAGCTTTAGACTCTAAAGCTGAGAGTGTCGTTTTTATAGTAGTTTTCAAATGCACCAGATTCTGATTTCCCCCACTCCCTGTGATTTTCTCTGTCTGTCTGTCTGTCTGTCTGTCTGTCTGTCTGTCTCTATCTCTATCTCTATCTCTCTGTCTCTCCATCTGCAGCTGCAACATATTTGCAAGGCATTTTATCCCATATATTACCAAATAGTGTATGAGAGGCGGAGCTGTTCAGAACTTGACACGCGGGGGAAGCAAAGGGCGCTGGGCAGTGATATAAAGGGCATCATTGTTATAGGGCTCCAAAACCTAACCAAGTATATTCTGTAAGCTACAGTCCCCCCCCCCCCCGGACATCGCAATCAGGAGCTGCATACATAATTAACATCACCGAAAGGACAGGGCTGGTTTGCGTTTGCAAACCACACATGGATTTCAGCACCGAATAACGTTTCCAGAAAGTGATGCAAAACACAGCACCGCACAAAGCACAAAATAGGGCAAGCAAGGAATTCGGCAGCAGCTGAGGACAAATTATGCAGGCGGCTGGGTACTCAGCCAAAGGGGCGAGGAAGCGTTATCGACCGGGTATGTAGAGTTTCTGGCCAACGTGGGAATAAAAGTGGTGACAGGGAGCTGAGAAAGGAAGAGGTGATTTGGCACTATTTTCCGCCTCTTCCTTCCCTCCATTTCTTGTGGAGAGAAACCAGCCACGCCAGTAGGAAGGAACGCTGCAAAACACTGACAGGACTGGCAGTTCCCCGGGAAAACTGGGTTTGAACAGGACACGTAAATATTGGTTTGCCCATGGGAAAATAGAAACCTATGGCAGAAACAGTTTTGTGCAATTAGGCTGATGGGAATCGTAGTCTATATTGCTGTCTGGAAAATTTGAGGGGTCCCAGCTTAGGGAAAGCTGACCTGCATCCTTATTTGACCCAATGTTTCTCTCAAAAATATGAGGTAGGCCAACAATAAACACTATATTTCCTATTTCCAGCAGAAAAACAAACAAAACCCAAAGACCAGTAATATATGAAAAAGCAGTATTGCTTTACATTCCTATTAGAACCACCATTTCCATCTGCATTTCCCACTTAGCATATATAGCTGAGGCACCAGGAATGAGGCACCAGATATGTAAGGGCAGAATGGACAAAGAGATAGCCATAAGAAACCCCATTTTAGATACAGCTTCGCTCCGATTCCCTTTTGACCGATTCAACTTTGCCCTAGCCAAAATCCTTACATTGCAGCTTCTTAGGCAAACATAGCAGATCAGCAGTTTGGCAAAACAGCTGACCACAAACTTCCTGTTTTGAACAGACTGTCTAGTTTCGGTAGACTAGTTAACCGCAGAACTGACCCCATCACCGATGTCAGCAATAGCCTTGGCTATTATTGGGATGCAGGTGCAGGCGAAGGTCAACGGCTAGGCAGTTAAATGCTAGAATAAGTATATAGCACCTCCTGATGGCTAAAGCAGTTTGAAACATGTAAGACAGCCAGATGGGTGTATTCCCCAGCCTGATTGGCCAGAAGGAATGCTAGGGGTTGGGTTATTAGCAGTTTGTAAAGAGTATAAAACACCCCTGTATGTGCTTGTGAGGGTGTGCAGACTTTTGGGCACTAGCCAGCTGTACCATTGCTCTGCCATGGCAAATCAATAAAGAATGCTTAGAGAAAAGCTGCTTGGAGTTTTCCTTCTGGTCTATATTGGGTCCCAGGCACAGGTGCAACATTTCCTGGTGCAAGCGTGACTCGGATGAAGGGTTAGCCTTCTTTGACCAGAGGCAGCCCCCTTGCCCTATCGTACAGAGGGAGGGGTTCCTGGGAGCCGCCCTTCTTCTCCTGCGGCCGCCTGGCAGATTTGCCAGAGGAGACTGGGACGTGTCCTTGGCCCCCCCCCTTGACCTGTACGAAGACGGCAACGGACCGAGGAACAGAGGGAGACAGGAGCCGGCTGGGTAAGGAATGGCCTTCTCTATTGGGAGAAGATGGGAGACTTGATCACTCTCCAGCGTGCTGCCAGTACTCAGCAGGAAAGAGGTCCGCTGGGGAAAACACGCGCATAGGTAAGTGTGCCACTACTCAATGGTCTGAAAGAGGTCCATTGAAGGCACACATATAGGTTGCGATGTCAGTAATCAGTGGTAAGTGGTCCACTGATGAAAAACATGCATATAGGTAGGAGGAAAAGGGGAAAAGGGAGGTAGCGTTTGGTTTGGTGTGAAAGGACTGAATGATTGGGAAATTTAGCTGTGTGATGAAGTGGTGTGTGATTAATGAAGTGCTGTGTGATGAATGTGGATGACTAAAGAACACTAAAAAAAAAAAGGTTGGTGAAAAGCACTACATGGGACATAATGGGTTTGGGGTTGCTCTACAGCAAATACTCCATTTGAAGGTACCGGTACTATTGGAAATAGGTTCCAAAATAATGGCTGAGGTTATCTTTTGAGTTGTTGCAGAGTGCTGTGTTACCCAGAAGCACAGGCCAAATATAGGTGTGTGTGATATTGTGTGGATCTCTTTGTGTTTTCTCTCTGCTTTAACACAACTGTGTAATTGTGTTATGTGTCAAGGCCAGGGCTCTGGGTTCCAGAGGGCTGGGACAGGGGAGAGAATCTTTATTTTGTTAAGTTTTTCCCAGCTATCCTTCTTCAGTTAATTTCTCCTGGGGAAGGAAAGGGGGGGACTTAGCTTTTCTGGTTTCCAGCTTTGAATATTGCTGGGATCGACAGAAGCAATCTGTGTGTGTGTGTAATGGTGAGGGTTGCAGGGTAGCAACCTCCCCCCACCTTCTTGTTGTTTTATGCTGGTCGTTGCACCACAGCGGGGCAACTCCCTTGTACTTCCTTGTATGTTTCTGCATATCTTTGGTTTTCATGCAATGGGTTCTGAGAAGTGTGCCTGCGTAGAGGCAGGGTTTTAGAGGATGTAAGACCTTTAGGGACCCTTAGAGTCAGGGTTTTGAAGGCATAGCTGCACAGTGGCAGCCTACCTGTTTTGTAGGCTCTGGAGGAATTGGTGATGAAAAGGGGTGAGCTTTTCCTCTCTTCCTCTTTAGCAAAAGGGCTGAGAGGAGAGGGGGGGGCCTGCGTGTGTGGGTGTCTTGCAAACGGTCTTTTCTTTGGTGTGTTTGCATCGAGGCTTGTGTTTTCTCCAACTGGATCGGAGGGGCTGTGGAAAACCACAACTTTCTCTTCCCCTTCTTTGCCTAACTTTGTCATCTGTGGTCTTCAGACTTTTATTCTGTTTCCCTCCAATAAGTAATTCTCCTAGCCTTTTGAAAGTGGGTGATTTAGAGTATTTGCATTTCATGCTGCTCAGCCTGGCAAAAGGGGGGCAAAGGGCAAAGCAAAGGTAGCCCTGAGTCCAGGCATTTGCATTGAAAGGCAATCCTGCTATCCTGAGAGTTAAGGTACGTTGTAAAAGGGTGTGAGTTACAGGTAATTATTGCCAAATACTTCTGTAATTGAATTATGGTGCTGGAGAAGACTCTTGAGAGTCCTATGGACTGCAAGAAGATCAAGCCTGTCCATTATGGGGGAGGTCCGCCTTGGATTGCCCACTGGAGGGACAGATCCTGAGGCTGAGGCTCCAGTGCTTTGGCTACCTCATGAGAGGAGAGGACTCCCTGGAGGAGACCCTGATGTTGGGAAAGATTGAGGGCACAAGAATGAGACGACAGAGGATGAGATGTTGGTCAATGTTCTCGAGGCTGCCAGTATGGGTTTGATTAGGCTGATGGAGGTGGTGGAGGTCATGGGTGCCTGGCGTGCCCTGGTCCATGGCATCGCGAGGAGTTGGAAGGGACTAAACAATAATAACTTCTGTAAGTAGAAATGCTTGCCTTTTGATATGTGCTGGGAAGATTGGTGAAAGGGTTTCAGAAATCTTTTGGGTTGCTCTGTTTCTTGTTAGTTAGGATGAAGCCACAAATTAACTGACTTGGTTCCGGCAATTCATTAATTGTTTGTATCTTAATTGATATTTGTTATGGATATGAGAGAACCCCCCCCCCTGTTCCTTTTTTTTTTTAAAGGTCTCTAACAAAAGCTTGCTGGAAGCAGAGAAAAAGGGGAAGTGGAAGAAAATGGAGGAAAGGGAGGGGGAGCGGGGGAACAGAAAAAGCCTCATTTTAAAAGCACAGAAATTTCCTTCGCAGCAGCCTTTCCCCTTTCTCTACCTTGGTAAGGGGGGAAAGAGCTGGAACCGTGTCCCACCAGCTAGGGAAAAGGTATCTTTCAAGCAGACTGATAGGTGACTGGATTAAATTTGCTGGTTTCGTCCTATAACTGGTTTCAATTGGAATTTTACTGGTTTAATGTCACTTTGTTTTGTTAAAGACATGTTTAGGCCTGCACTGATTATTGTTGGTTGGTTGCTTTGCTTTTCCCTCCAATGGACCATAGCTGTCATTCATTGCCAGTTTGTTAACAAAGCAGCATCAAAGAAAAAGGGAGGATTGGGTAATGATCCTCTGGACTGAGTTTATTTTAATATTTGTAGTATCTGAAAATAAATATGTCTTGCTGTATGGCACTTTGAGTTGAGGATGGTGGATGCCAGAATGGGACGAAAATTTAGGTACTCTGTATAATGCAATTGCATACCAAGTCATTTCTGTTATATTAATCTATTCACCTATCTTCTGTCCCCTGTATGGAAGTATAGAAGTTTTAGTGTTATGTGTTGTTCAATATGTTTATGGAAAATGGGGTCAGAAAGGGAGACTGTCTCCCAGTACCAATTCATCATTGAATGAGTAGTTGGGTACAGCAAAAATGTGGGTGTATTGCTTCTTTTCTGTAATTAGGATACCCGATAATGGTCACTGATTACATTAATTTGGCATTCCTTTGATGCAAAATGTTTAGCTCTTGAATCCAGGGCACAGGTTTACCTCATTTATACATATACCCCTAAAATGGGATTTGTGAACAAAGGAATAATGGGAAGCAGCAACGGAAAGTGTTATCTGAGGCTAAATCTGTTGTAGCTGCACAGCCTTTTGAGTTATAAGTGTCTGCAAATGAGGAGATGGCTGCTTGGAGTTTGTGGCAACAGGGAAAAGAGTGCCTCTGCAATTTTGATTCATTGATGGGTCTGCCCGATACCTAAGGAATGAAAGGGTGTGGCTTTCCCAATGGGAGTGAAATGATATTTGTATACAACTGCCCTCAGTGGAGGCAGGATGTACCAACAGTTGCTGCCAATTGTGAATTGTGCTAGCAGCCCAAAAGGAAAAGGGGGTACAGAAGAACTGTTACACTTGTTATGGGAGGCAGGATACAAGCCTCTCAGAGAAAGGCATAAATTGTGTCTGAAGGAAGTCAAGTATTTAGGCTTCAATGTATCATACCACAGAGGAAAGAAGCCATATGTCTCATAAAGAGCCCACCACTAGGAAGCAGTTGTGGGACTTCCTAGGGAAATACAGGGTGGTGCTAAATACCTGGCTTCAGTGTTTTAGCAGAACCCCTGAATGAGAAAACAAGAGGAGTGGAGGAAGACCCCTTTGTGTGGGGACCAGAACAACAAAAGGCCTTTGAGACTATTAAAAGATGCCTAATGGAGGCACCGGCCCCAAGATTGCCAAATCCAGAGAAACCCTTCCAGTTGTATGTCCACAAACAGAATAATGTGGCAGCAGGAGTCCAGACTCGGAAACTGGGAAGCTGGAATCGGCCGGAAGCCTAATTTTCTAAACAATTGGACTCAGTAGTAAAAGGATGACCACCCTGCCAGAGAGCAGTAACGGCTACGCTGTGTGAAAATCCCAGACTACATCTAGGGTAGACCGCGCCATCCTGATGCCCTTGCCTGATGAAGAAGAAATAGAGCACCATGACTGTCTCCAGGTGATGGATGAGGTCTACTCTAGCAGGCCAGATTTGAAGGATGGGCCATTGAAAGATCCCGATATAGTATATTACACAGATGGAAGCAGCTTTGTAACCTACGGACTCAGGAAGGCCGGGTATGTTGTGGTGACCAACGAGGAAGTTGTAGAGGCAGAATCCTTACAACCAGGAACCTCTGCCCAGAAGGCCGAAATAATTGCACTCACCAGAGCCCTGCAACTGGCAGCTGGATGTAAGGCAAATATATACACAGACTCGAAGTATGCCTTCTTAACCCTGCATGCGCATGGAGCTCTATGGAAGGAGAGAGGCTTGATAGGAGCCCATGGAAAAGCCTTGAAGTATGGACAAGAAGTGGAAAGTCTATTAGAGGCGGTGTGGGCTCCCGAGAAGATTGCTGTGATGCACTGCAAAGGACACGGGCGAGGTAGAGATTTGGTCACCAGAGGCAACCATAAGGCAGACAAGGCTGCCCGAGAGGCAGCTCTGAAACCAACACCTACAACCGTGGCTGCTCTTATCCCAGACATAACCCCTGAGGACGTAGAGCCTCACTATGCCCCTGAAGAACAAGAATGGGCACATCAGGAGGGAGCCCGACTGCAAGATGGATGGCTACTCCTCCCAGACAACCGAGTATTTGTGCCCCAACACCTGGCCAGCAAGATTGTGAAAAATTACCATGAGTCCACACACTTGGGAGGCACTGCTGCTAGGGAACATCTCGGGAGAAAACTATATGTGCCAAATCTCTCTCAACTGACTGCTGCTATTTCCCAGAGATGTATCCTGTGTGCAAAAAACGACCCCAAGCAGGGATCTCTACCCCCACCTGGAGTATAACATGTAGGCTACACTCCCATGAAGAGCCTGATTGTGGACTTCACCGAAGTTCCCCCACTAAGATGTTACCATTTGAACTCCTCTACAGGAAACCACGAAAGTAGCAGCTAGAATGGACAGGTGGAAGAGCATATCACCTTCCACGAACAAATAATCTCTCTATCTGTCTGTCTGTCTGTGTCTGTGTGTTGTCATTCCCTCAGCAGGTGGGCCCTCGAGCGAACACTGTGCAGCTTTGCTGAGCCAGTCCATCAGTTCCAGCCTGCTATAGCGTGTGGGTGAAGGAGTGGAAGCGCGACCTTCTTACACGGTCCATACACGGTTCTCCTATCCACCCCAACGGCGGTGAAAGGCCGAGGTGACCCCCTGAAGTCGACACCCTGCTGTGCCTAGCCAGGAGTAGGTACTCAACGCACGGTGCACCAGTCTCCCCTGCTGCGTCTGACCGGCAAGGACGCCCAGCGCACGGGAGACCGAATTGAAGTAGCCCCTGCTGTGACACACCGGACGCTGTCACTCGATGCATGGGCCACCGGAAACTTCCATTTTATGCAACGGAGACCATCTCCAGCTGAACCACATCGGGAAAATTGGTCAGAAGGACATTGTTATTATTGGTTTGTCGACCAGTTGTTAGACAGGGCATAATTCTATAGATTGGGAGTGTTAGAGGTGTGAACAATGTTGGTCTAGGTTGTTGGGATTGGACGGGTAGATGAAAAGGGAAATCCTGTTGACCCCTTGAAATTGACTTTGTTAAGGCAACAATACCTCTTTCTATTCTCTTGCGTGTATATAGTTGGGAACCAAAGGGGAGGGCCTAGTCTTTTATACCTATGGGTGTATTTTCACTGGCAAAGAGAATAGGGAGTCCATTCTACAGCCAAACAGTTCTTACTGTTAGAAAGTTATTCCCGACTATTTGCTACATTGCAACTGCTCTCAAGAAGTCAGAGTAGGTAAATATTCATTGATCCTATTCTTCTCACACTACTTTTATTAGTCCCTTCCAGTCCTCAAGTAAATGTCACCACCCTCCATAAGAAATATGGGCCATATTCAGCTGTAACAGTAAACCAGAATTTAGTCCTCGAGGAATGAACTTGGGGTGAGGCACTGGCTCTTATTCGACTTCCTCCAGTGTAGTCACAAGGAGATTTGAAGCTTTCACACCAGGGACACGCCACCCAGAGTCACCAAAGGGGGGTGGGAAGTCCTTTTATGTATAGCTGAAAGCTCAGTAGGTCAATCTGATGAGGAAGCAGAACAAGCTGCTCCTCTCGATTGAAAGGGGGGAAAATGAGGCACCAGGAATGAGGCACCAGATATGTAAGGGCAGAATGGACAAAGAGATAGCCATAAGAAACCCCATTTTAGATACAGCTTCGCTCCGATTCCCTTTTGACCGATTCAACTTTGCCCTAGCCAAAATCCTTACATTGCAGCTTCTTAGGCAAACATAGCAGATCAGCAGTTTGGCAAAACAGCTGACCACAAACTTCCTGTTTTGAACAGACTGTCTAGTTTCGGTAGACTAGTTAACCGCAGAACTGACCCCATCACCGATGTCAGCAATAGCCTTGGCTATTATTGGGATGCAGGTGCAGGCGAAGGTCAACGGCTAGGCAGTTAAATGCTAGAATAAGTATATAGCACCTCCTGATGGCTAAAGCAGTTTGAAACATGTAAGACAGCCAGATGGGTGTATTCCCCAGCCTGATTGGCCAGAAGGAATGCTAGGGGTTGGGTTATTAGCAGTTTGTAAAGAGTATAAAACACCCCTGTATGTGCTTGTGAGGGTGTGCAGACTTTTGGGCACTAGCCAGCTGTACCATTGCTCTGCCATGGCAAATCAATAAAGAATGCTTAGAGAAAAGCTGCTTGGAGTTTTCCTTCTGGTCTATATTGGGTCCCAGGCACAGGTGCAACATAGCCACTTCAGCTCATGAAGAAATCCTTTCCTATTTTATTTAAGCATTCGGGCAAAGCATGCTTCATATCTGTCTTTGGCCCAACATCCTTCCGTGACATGGAATGACAGCCGTTGCTCTTGCATCTGACAATGGAATCAAACAAATGCCAGCCTGTCATAGTTCAATTCACAGTGGACAGATGGTTTATATATGAATAAAGTGAAACCCCAAAGAGGGCTGAGTAGACTGTCAAAAGTCCACATGGAGAAGGACGGCTAAAGAGTTTGACATGCACTTGAGGAACCTATCATTAAGTCATGCTTCTCCCTTGGACTCATTTAACCCCAATCCACCAAGGGGGACACATTTGCAAAAACAGGTTTCCATGTGTGCAGCTCATTTGACTGTACCTGCAGACTGTACTGTAATGGTCACCAAGGCTCCCCTGATCTGACTGGAGGTATTTCTCCCCCCCCCCCATTTGGATAGGGAAAACCATCCTATCCACATCCGCTAGCAGATGTGCATGGCTCGAGTTATCGTGTGGCCTCGGGCAAGCCACATTTCCTCAGGTCACCATCTGTGACATTGACAGCTACTGCCCTGGCGAGGCTGTTGGGAGGAAGAAGACTCTGCAAACATTTTTTTTTTCAAATCAAAATGCTTTACTTAAGAAATAAAGCAGTCAACTAACAGCCTGGCTACATATTCCAGTGTGCAATGCTGGGAGCAGAGTGGGGGACCGCTTTCACCCCCAAACAGGGTGGGATCGTCATCAAAATCGAGACCCATCTGACCCAAGAGCTGGTTTGTATAAAACAAGGAGGTGGTGTTGGTGCATCTTTGAAATCCTTTCATTTGGCTACTGTCAGTGGTGACACTGACACATTGAATTGTGCCTCAGGCTCTTCACTTGTTCCACATGGTGTTTGCTACCATGTGGGAAGCTAGGCCTCCACAACAATCGAGGGCCAAATCAATATATGGTTTCCACAGAAGCTGCTGAAATTTGCTTTGATGAGACATCAAAGTGATGTTGAAAGTCATTTTTTTAAATACCGTCCAGTCTAATCAGATAGAGACTCTTCATGCTAGGACGACATCATCCTAGCAAGATTCTCCATGCTGATAGCTATTAGGTTTAACCGAGAGAAGGGTACCTTTCACCACCAACAACAACAACCTTGCACTCTCTCCTGCTGCTCAGCAACTTGGATTGCATAACACCTTTCTTGGGAGTCCTACCTACCTTTGGGTGTGAATGAAAGGAGCAAAACAATTTGTTTTTGATCCTAGACAGACAGACAGACTTGAGAAAGCAGCTTTGTTTGCTCAGATGGTGATAAACATTGGGCTACTTTATCGGTTTCGTGGCCAGCGCTGCCTTTGATGCAGACTAACTTGGAGACAATGTACTGAAAGGAATATTTTCTTTCATCTTTTAACATCCAATGGCAATCCCAAGAAGTTAATTGCAATGGGAAAATGTCATGCAAAGGTAAAATGAAATAATGCTTCCTGATCCTGAGTAATTTATTTGACCTGCTCAGTTTCCTGCTGTCTCTTGGCAGGTTGTTGTTCCTATGGTAATATGATCTTCAATCTTGTGGACTTCACCACTCTAGGGAGCAAAATGTTAGACTAGATAGACCTTTGCTTTTCCAATCTGAGCTGGAAAGAGTGTGGTAATCTCTGGGGCTGGTGCCATTAGAGATTTCATCTATTTGTCCTTTCAGTGACCAAACTGCTGGTGCAAGGGAAAATATAGAAAGGAGAATTCCTGGATGCAAAGATCCAAGTTCGGGGCAAGTGCTCTGGTAAGAGAATCCCAGCAGAGATTTATAATTACAAAATATGCCGCAAATTAAAGTGTGGAAATATAGGCTGTTAGACCTTTAAAATATGCCCTTGTGAGTGCCAAAACATTTCTCTTCACCTAGCATAGAAAAAGACCATGCATTTGGTAATTTAAAAATGGTTTACTTACCATTTTTCAAAGGTCAGATTCATGTGCTTTTCCATTCAGCGTTCAGAAAAAGTTGCACAGGAAGTAAAGCTTAGTTTAGTTCCAAAATAGAGAAAATTCCTAAATTACGGGTATAGAAACTCAACAGTGGCTTGTGAGAGCCATACAGCTAAGTTGAAGGAATCAGCTTAGCCTCTTCACATGCTGAGTTCATCAGGGAAACTGGAGGAACAAAGGCTTGATAAACCTAGTTCCTGCCAAGGTGAGCTAAGCATGGCAGGACAGCTTACTCTGTGGTCTTAACCCCTTCATGCATTAATTTAGTCTTAAGCCAGATCTGCACCATACAATAAAAGCACTGTTATACTACTGTAACAGTCTTGGCTTGCGAGCCAGTGTGGTGTAGTGGTTAAGAGCGGTAGACTCGTAATCTGGTGAACTGGGTTTGTGTCTCTGCTCCTCCACATGCAGCTGCTGGGTGACCTTGGGCTAGTCACACTTCTTTGAAGTCTCTCAGCCCCACCCACCTCACAGAGTGTTTGTTGTGGGGGAGGAAGGGAAAGGAGAATGTTAGCCGCTTTGAGACTCCTTCGGGTAGTGATAAAGCGGGATATCAGATCCAAACTCTTCTTCTTCTTCTTCTTCTTGCACCAAAGTATTCTGAAAACTGTAGTTTGATAAGGGTGCTGAGAGTTGTTAGGAGACCCCTATTCCCCTCCCAGAGCTACAATCCTCAGAGTGGTTTAACGATCAACCCCATCCCACACACCTAGGTGACCTGCATCTTGCTGGTAAGTGGCATTCAGTCACCAGGCCTGAGGTTCCCTACTGATGATGCGCACACAACAACAACAACAACAACAACAACAACAACAACAACAACTCATGCTGCAAAAGCATACAAATTCATTTAATTTAGGATCCGCTTTCCAAATATAAATTAACAGCTGTATTCACAGTATGCCATCCAACTAATTCAGCTACTTGAAGAAGCCTGTTAGATCTCTTGGTGCTCCGAGCAGCCTCTTCCTCTGATCCGTTTTTCCTTTTCTTCTTCTTTTTAAATTTAGGGTGAAACAAGATTGTTCCAAGAGTCCAGCACAGCAGGTAAACTTGCTTTATGTTGCCTGTATGCTTCCCTGCAGCCAAGCGCATTTGCACATCAACAGTATTGCTTGGCAGCAGGGCTACCCAGTGACATTATCTTCAAAAGTACTTCAAGGCCAGTGGAACGCTGCGGGGAGCTCTGCTTTTTTTATTTAAAAAAAAAAAAAAAGCGAGAGCAGGAATAAAGGAAATCTCACAAAACTTATTTATGAATTTCCTTGGCAATGTTGATTCTTTTACCAGCCCTAGCAATAGTGATTAGGACAGGAGTTAGCAGAGATTCAGGACTGCATCAACTCAATTTGTCTGGTCACCTTGCTGCACATCAGAACATTTCAGCATCCTTGGTGTGCTTTGGGAAATGTTTGACCGCTGCGGAGGGCACTGGAATCTAAGGCTATGATCTGGTTTCTGTCTCTTCTCCTTGCACACTGTATTTTTCAGCTGCAGGTTTTCAGCTGTCAAAGAATCTGACATCCCAGTTTTCAGGGCTCCACTGTGAGAGCAATCTCGGGTGAGCCAGGAGCTGGGAACCAGGGGCTGTGGGGCAAAGCAGTATTCAGGACCCAAGAGTAAGTCAGAACCCAAGGAGAAAGCAGAAGGGAGGCAGGAGTTGGAACCAAAAGGACAAAGGAGACAGGAGAAGGAGCAAGTCCGAATTCAGGAATGAAGAACAACCAAGGACATAGGAACATGGCAAAGCTCAGGCACTGCCCATACTCCTTTCTGTCCAGTAGGCTCCAAAGGCCAGCCTGGAAGGGTGGAGGCAGTCAAGGGCCTGAGGGTACTTCACCACAAAGCAGCCAGCTGCATTCCACGGGGCAGCTGCACACAGATCCCAGCAGCTCCTATAGTACCGTATTGGCCCAAGTATAAGCCACAATTCCCCGCCCCCCCCCCCAAAAAAAATTATGACCGTGAAAAATTAAAGTATGGCTTTCGTTGTATCCCATTTGGTTAGACACACACCAAGCAGTCTTGCCAGAATATCGGTTTGAGGCTGTTTAACCAGTAGTAATGTACGGAAGCGAGAGCTGGACCATCAAGAAGGCTGATCGCCGAAGAATTGATGCTTTTGAATTATGGTGCTGGAGGAGACTCTTGAGAGTCCCATGGACTGCAAGAAGATCAAACCTATCCATTCTCAAGGAAATCGGCCCTGAGTGCTCGCTAGAAGGACAGATCCTGAAGTTGAGGCTCCAGTATTTTGGCCACCTCATGAGAAGAGAAGACTCCCTGGAAAAGACCCTGATGTTGGGAAAGATGGAGGGCACAAGGAGAAGGGGACGACAGAGGATGAGATGGTTGGACAGTGTTCTCGAAGCTACTAACATGAGTTTGGCCAAACTGCGGGAGGCAGTGAAGGATAGGCGTGCCTGGCGTGCTCTGGTCCATGGGGTCACGAAGAGTCGGACACAACTGAACAACTGAACAACAACAACAACAACAACAACAAACCATCCGGCTTTAAGAGCCTAGAGAAAAGCCTATAAGCAGGCTATTAGATGTTTCAGATAAATTAACAAACAAGTTAGCAGGCTCAATAGGGAATAGAAAGGAGACTAGATGTTAGCCGTGAGGCTAACATATAAGCAGGCTATTAGATGTTTCAGATAAATTAACAAACAAGTTAGCAGGCTCAATGGGGAATAGAAAGGAGACTAGATGTTAGCCGTGAGGGGTACACCCCACACATTCTCAAAACACTACCATACCAATGGTTCCATAGACTCTATTCTTCAGCAAACAAAACTTCACAAATCCACCGCTTTTTCGTGCTTTTTTCTCACTACTTGAACAATCTTTGCATTGTGCTTAAGGATGCATCAGGCAGGAGATGTTTTTAATCATTGGTCTCCCAGACAATATGAATTGGGGGCTTTCATACAGCTGGTGAAGAAGAACTGCCCAGGATTTGGGGATGAGTAGGATGACAAATGAGAACTTTTCTGTTGAGGATCCAGACGACATCTGATGTATTTGGGGGGGGGGGGCTGTTTGCTTATGAACATGTTGCTGGGTATCAGTAGAATGGCGGGCATAATGGTAACACAGTGTTGTGTCATGCCAGGAGTGGGGACCCCCCCCCCACAAGATTCAAATCACAAACTCAGCCATGGAGTTTATTGAGTGACCCTTAGGGGAAAACCGACTGTCTGAAGGCATATGGGGCAGTACAAGAGTAGGGGCAGCCAGGGGCAGGAAGCAGGTGGAGGCGGGGCTGGCCCATGTTCTGGGGGCAGGGTGCGCCGCCCACAGGGGCGTGGGGCGTGTTCTGGGGATGTGGCACGCAGCGTGGGGGGCAGCCAAGATGGAACCCTACCGGGGTCGCACTACCCAGGGCGCCCTGCCCCCTACACCCCACCCTTCCTACGCCTGTGGAGGCAGCAGTCCATGCACACTACAGTGAGCTTCTTGATAAATAATAAATAAATTAGCTAGCAGGACTCATTTCCTGCAAGCTTGAATATATTGAAAGAAACCTGACAATCATCCACTATGTCAGAGGGCAGGAAGAATGTGGCCCTCCAGATGTTGCTGGACAACAGCTCCCATCATGCCTGACTATTGGCCTCACTGGAGGGCCACAGGTTCCCCACACCTGCTCTAGGGGTTATTTTCCACCCAGACAAACAAAACACACCCACCACCAGTGGGCCATATCCAAGGCTGCAGCTCTGTTGGCACAAGGGACTTGCATGTGTGCAATGGAATTTCTTCCTGTCCTCTCCAGTCCCTCACACACTCTCAAAATCAGCTCCTGAGGGTTGGCAGGTCCTCCAGAGCAGATTTGGTAAGAGGAGAAACAGAACCTCCATTGCACCAGCAGAACTGAGTTGGGATGCCTTTCCGTGGCCCCTTTCCATGCCTAACCTTCAATGCACCTTCTGCATATTCCCATCCAAGTTTCACACTGACAAACAAAAATGTTTCTTCATCCTTTTTTCTTCACCTCCTCCTCAGACTGGAGCTGAGGCAAGGCAATCGATAGAAGAGCAAAGGGGTGTCTCTCAAAGTGAGCTCGTGGCAGTTTCAGTTTTGAGCAAACACTTGAACGCTTTCCAGTTTGGCTAAGGCGAACACAGCAGACAGCTTCAGAATGGAATTCTCTTGCTAGACGAACAGAAAAAGGTACCAAACTCCCAGGCAAGCAAAATACTCTCACGTCCCCTTGCTACAGGGCCTTCTTAACTTTAGTTTCCACAAAGACAAGCCTGCCCTAATATATTGCCTGCCAGATGATCGGCTGCCTCCCTTGTCCCAGTTCCACCAAGGCATACCTGGCAGAACTATAACTCTCCAAAGCTCACCAAGGTAAGCAGCAGAAATGCTTGATAGAGGATTTCAATTATAATTCTGATCAGACCCGGAACTCAAAAGCCGTAAAGAGTTCAAAGGCAGCTTGCAAACCGTGCTCAAACTCACAGCAGAGTTATAATGGAGGAGCTTTCGCACTGTTCAACTTTCCTATTCATCAACTGTAACGCCACACCAAGATCCCTCTCGGTATCTTTTGCCAGTGGCTCTTTTAAAGTGGATGTTATATTAATAATCCAAGAGATTTTTCTAAAAAGAGTTAACCTCTCGGGATAAGCTCGGCATCGCTGCCAACAGAACATTTCTCATTCAGGTTGCTCTGTCTCGTAAAAGGATGGAGGGGAACCGCAAAATGGAGGAGAGGAAAGGACAAGGGGGGCAGAGACAGATGCTGTCCACAAGGAAGAAGCCAGAGTAGGAGTTTCTATAATAAAGTAATACCCAGTTAGCTAAAACGGTGTGGGGAGGGCTGTGTAGGAAATCAGGAGGTACAGCAGGAAAGTCTATTCATCCATCCTTCATTTCTTCTCATCACAGTTCCAAAGGGAAACAGTGACCCAAAACAGTGTCATGACAGCCTTCAAGAATGCTGGGGGGAGTGTGTGTTAGTTGCCATTTTGGAACAATGGGAAGAGCGGTGTTTTACTCAGATGGATTCTAAATAAATAGCATTCAAATCATGTGACTCCCTTCAGTTAAAAACTCAGAAACTTAGGGAGCATGAAATGAGTTGCTTCGACAATTAAATTGCACGCCCCTTCTCTCCTCTCTGCCCTCCAAATCAAGCGCTAATCAGGTATTCTCTTCCACTGATGATTACACCACATGACAAGGAGAGCGGGGACAAGCCTGTTGGCCCCACCCTCTCCATTGCATTCCTGTAGCCGATAACATTGCCATCCATGTGTTGATGAGGCAAAGCTGGGCAGCAGAGAGACTCTTCCCTGCACACACACACACACACACACACAAAATGATGCTGAACTGTGGAAAAGTGAACTGCAAACAGGTGCAAAAAAGTGAGTAATTTTTGGCAGGCATTTGGGAAACTTCATTCTCTCCCTCCCAACGTTAACTTTTTACAACAAAGTTGTCAATTTGTATGAAGGCCACAGTGAGACTATCGAGTTTTATATTTAAAGTGTGGGGACCTTCTTTGGAGGTCTTTAAGCGGAGGCTTGACAGCCATCTGCCAGGAATGCTTTGATGGTGTTTCCTGCTTGGCAGGGGGTTGGACTGGATGGCCCTTGTGGTCTCTTCCAACTCTATGATTCTATGATTCTATGACCAGTCAGATAAAATTCCACCCTACACATTAAGATTCAGTAACTTGAAGGTTTCAACTTTTCTAGCTTTCTTTCATCCAATAATCGGGGTGTGTGTGTATGTGTCTCCAATTGGTTTTCTCATACTTGCCATCAACTAAAATATGCAGTTGTGCAGATGAGAGTGATGTAAACCTGTGACAGACATCTTGAATCATGAATTGTGTTCTCTTGCTTGGGCTTTACATACACCTTCTGTGCTGAGGTTCAAGAAGCTACTGAACCAGTCAGCAAGCTATCCCATAAAGTGACTGGGATGCGAAGGAGGGACAGTTATCTGGGTTTCTCCATTGCCACCAGAGGGAATGATTCACCACCTCTTTTGTAGGCATAACTATATTTAGGAAAGGTCTGGTTCCAATTAAGCTTTGAGTGAAACAATAGCATGCACCCCTTGTGTTGGCATCAGACCAGCCAGCATCAGGGTTCCACCATCAATCCAGAGCAAATCCAGTAAGCTGGTGTGTCGTCATATTCTTCCAGTGTGATGGGATTTGTTACTTCAAGTTCAAAAGTTCGTTGTTCTAGATGAAGGGCCAAGACAAACTTGTAGCAATGGTATTCATAAAACAACATGAAGTGTATATCCATAACAGAAGCCATGCTGTAAGAGACAGAAGATACGGGCGACACCAACAAGGTAGTGTGATGGGATTTATTAGCAATCCTGCAGACATTAACTCTGGGGAAGGATCGCTCTGTTTGTCATATTGCAGTGGAACTTCTGCAGCTCTCCCATAAAGTCCTGCAAGCTCCACCAGCAGCGGCACCAGAGTGCGCATTTGCCAGTAAACATATGGCTGGAGCAAATCTTTCTTTGAAGAATGCAAATCTGTGGTGCGAGATATTGCTCCACAGCACCTGCAGGGCAGCTGAAAGACATCTAGCCAAGACCAGATAGATAGATTCAATAGTGAGTGTGGAAGAGTTCATTTCAACAGCACACAGCACAGCAAGGATGTTCTGAGTGTTCCACCCTGTGAAATATGTTGCCTTTCAAAAAGGATAATAGCTTTTGCAGTCTTATGAAGCATGACAGATGCAGCCTTGCATCTTTTACAGTGCAGAATTACTAATATACTCTCTTCATTCTATGGCTAAGCTCTGCCTATATATGTACTCAACACATTCCCTTTTCTACTTAAGATTATGTTGCCCCATTGCCATTTGTCTATCAGCACATCCCATTTCCTACTGAAGTGCACGTCGCTGCTATTGCCATTTGTCTGCGAGATTCTCATAAAAGACACATTTCAGTTGTCAATAAAGGACATGAAGAAGTTCAAACACTAGATAGATAAAACAGGCACGAGTTGAACACAAGAAGAGCCCACTGTTCTCACAGTGGCAGGGAGGGTTGGCAGACCCTCTAGGGCTGACCTAAAGTTCCCAGGTTGGGCTGCACACACCCCTCCTGCGTCCAGGTGGCAGGGGGAAGCTTTGAATCTCCAGGTGAGCACCATCCATAAATAAATAAATAAATAAATAAATAAATAAATAAATAAATAAATAAATAAAATGTTAATAAGACTGTGGGAGTAGGGGGTGAGGCTGTATCCTAGTGCATGTGGACATAAGAACTCTGCTTGATCAGACCAAAGCCCTATTTAATCACAGAATCATGTTTTCACGGTGCCTAACCTGACGCCTCTGGGAAGCCTAAAAGCAAGACACAAAGGCACTATCCTGCTCCTGTTTTTCCTCTGTAACAACTGGTATCCACTACCAGCTGGCACTGACCTGTGACAGAGCCCTTTCAGTGGTGGTTCCCTTGTTGTAGAATGAGGTGTTCCTCTCTCCATCATTATTGGGATTCAGGATTCAGGGTGGATTTGAAAACATTATTGTTCACCCAGACACTTGGTGGCTGCAGAATACTCTTCCTGGCAACCTTAAGATCATTGGATGGATTAATGTTTTAAATTAACTGCAACTCTCTCTCTCTCTCTGTGTGTGTGTGTGTGTGTTGGCTTTCTTTTTCTTATTTAGTTGTGTATCTGTCCAGCACCCTGGGCTCCTTCCGGGGAAGGGTGAGATTATTTTATTTATTTATTTATTTATTTATTTATACATACATACATACATACATACATACATACCCTGCCCATCTGGCTGGGTTTCCCCAGCCACTCTGGGCGGCTTCCAAAAGAATGTTAAAATACAATAATCTATTAAACATTAAAAGCTTCCCTAAACAGGGCTGCTTTCAGATGTCTCCTAAAAGTCTGGTAGTTGTTTTTCTCTTTGACATCTGGTGGAAGGGCATTCCACAGGGTGGGTGCCACTTCCGAGAAGGCCCTCTGCCTGATTCCCTGTAGCTTTGCTTCTCGCAGTGAGGGAACCGACAGAAGGCCCTCGGCGCTGGATCTCAGTGTCCAGGCAGAACGATGGGGGTGGAGACGCTCCTTCAGGTATACTGGACCAAGGCCGTTTAGGGCTTTAAAGGTCAGCACCAACACTTTGAATTGTGCTCAGAAACGTACTGGGAGCCAGTGTAGGTCTTTCAAGACCAATGTTATGTGGTCTTGGCGGCCGCTCCCAGTCACCAGTCTGGCTGCCGCATTCTGGATTAGTTGTAGTTTCAGGGTCACCTTCAAAGGTAGCCCCACATTGAGCACATTGCAGTAATCCAAGCGAGAGATAACTAGAACATGCACCACTCTGGCGAAACAGTCTGTGGGCAGGTAGGGTCTCAGCCTGCGTACCAGATGGAGCTGGTAGACAGCTGCCCAGGACACAGAATTAACTTGCGCCTCCATGGACAGCTGTGAGTCCAAAATGACTCCCAGGCTGCGCACCTGGTCCTTCAGGGGCACAGTTACCCCATTCAGGACCAGGGAGTCCTCTACATCTGCCCGCCTCCTGTCCCCCAAGAACAGTACTTCTGTCTTATCAGGATTCAGCCTCAATCTGTTAGCCACCATCCATCCTCCAACCGCCTCCAGACACTCACACAGGACCTTCACTGCCTTCACTGGTTCTGATTTCAACGAGAGGTAGAGCTGGGTATCATCCGCATACTGATGAACATCTAGCCCAAACCCCCTGATGATCTCTTCCAGTGGCTGCATGTAGATGTTGAAAAGCATGGAGGAGAGGACAGAACCCTGAGGCACCCCACAAGTGAGAGCCCAGGGGTCTGAACACTCATCCCCTCCCCACCACTTTCTGAACACGGCCCAGGAGGAAGGAGCGGAACCACTGTATAACAGTGCCCCCAGCTCCCAACCCCTGTAGACGGTCCAGAAGGATGTTATGGTCGATGGTGTATATAAATTCAATAAATAAATAAATAAATAAATAAATAAATAAATAAATAAATCCAGAGGTATACTGTTGCCATTGCAGCCACAACAGCCAGATAAGGAGATCTGAGGACATCTGGGGAAGGGATCTGTTATGCTCTCAGTGGCATCATTGGAACCATGGCAAGATCCTAAAAGAGTCCTTGTAACAGAGATGATAAATAAACCAATTTATTTTATGACATTTCAAGAAAAAAGTTCAGTTAGCCAAGCACACAAATTGAGCCCAGAGAGGTCTGACCATCACAACTAATCGCCTCATTTTGTGTTCATTCTCATGAATGCTGCATAGTGGTACTCATAGGAGATTTTCCATTCACATAGTTTCAGTGTTTCTTTATTATTTACTACACTTGTACCTTGACTTTCCTCCATGGACATCGAGGCAGCATACATAGTTCCCCCTGCCTCCATTTTATCCTCACACCAAACTTGTGAGGTAGGTCAAGCTGAGAGATAGTAACTGGGCTACGTGAGCATCACAGACGAACAGAGATTTCAACCCAGGCCTCCCATTTGGGGTGTGTGATTCAATTATATACCAGAAAGCCCAGGTTGTGCAATTAAAAGACTATTTGGCACTTTTGCACAACAAGCTCATTTTCTCCAAAACCAGACTTTATGCAATTAGGAAAGTGAGGGGAATAGGCACGGGAAAATGTGGGACAACACTTTCTTGACACAACGCACTCTAACCTCCCTGTAAACAAATCATAATTAATGCTCAGTAAACAGCCAGTGTCATCCATCGTCCCTGGAAACTTGGTGTAAAGAAGTCTTAATTGATGCTCAATAAACATGTTACCTGCTGGTGACCCTAGTCTGATATGCTGCACTATATCCCCTCATGCCATTGGCTATGGAGAGTCACATGGCTATGTTGATGATGCCCCATCAGACATGATGGAAATGTAGAGATCAATTCAATCTTTATTTGCATAGCCGACTGGCCATAGCATCTAAAAGACAAACACCAACAAAAATACAACAAATATGGTTACCAATAAAACCTTATAACCTAGTAAAACTCAAGGTGATAGCTCCTTGGAACTTAGCATAAATAGTAAAATATTAATAATAATGATGAAAATAAAATCCTATGCTGGGAATCTGGATGACTACATTGTTGTCGTTCAGATAGCAGCTCTCAATCTCATTGCTCTCTCGATAAATCTGGCAATCGAGCTGTTCTGGTCGGCTAGAAGTGAAAACAATTTGGCTTCACAAGAGCGGCCCGGGATGGCAGATAGGAGTGGCGTGATGGTCTCATCCCTCAGATCTTTATATAGGGGGCAGGACAAGAGTACGTGTGACACAGTCTCTACATAGCCGGATCCACAGGGGCATCATACATGATGGCATTGTGGATGAGTCATCACAGCCAACAGGGTTAAGCAGCAGCGTGGACAAATGAGGAGAAGTACAATGAGGAGAAATTTGACACTGAACAAGTAGCTGCCAGAAGAACGACGAGATGTCAACGAATTTCGAAAGAACGCCAATATTTGGCAATGTATTTTTCACTAAGATATTTAGCTACCGGTACATCAAATGAGCAACTTTCAAAGTGAATGTAGAAATTAAGGAATATTCTGCAGAGCTCCAACCTTACCCCAAGATCTAATGCAATATGGAGTGACGCGCTAACTGCAGCACACTCAGTTAATTCATAACCTGAACTCCTTAAAATTCTACTTGGACTAGAGCTGGTGGGGAAACAGGCATTTTATCTTCATGCTAATTAACAGAACATGGCAATCAGCAGTTGTCAAATACAGAGCCCCCGCCCCTGTAAAGTTTATCTTAAAAAGAAAAATGCAGAACACAGTAGGCATTTTGAATTTCTGAGGGAATCTGCGACTTCAGAGGGTCTAAAATCAGTTGTTGCCAGGGAAATGAGCTGACAAGAGTCAGATATCATGAACATTGTCAGGCCTGGCAAACACGACAGGGAAAAAATGGATTAGTAAATCCATGTGGAATCCTAAGCTTCCCGGGTGCTGAAGCTCCATGTAAAAGAATTAAGAAAGAGTATACGCTTAGTGAGGCATCACATACATTGCATTTTCGAATGTATTTCTGAATATGCATTTTCCTTAATGAGTATCTTACCAGTTTTCATTCTGATATCAGACATTGAGCTATCAAGGTTGTAAACATGGGGTGCTTGGAGCACGCAAGCAGTCAGTCTTTCATGCCAACTTCACTGACTGCAAGTCTGCATCTGGCCACAATTCAAAATGCTGGCTGTTGCATTTGAAGACCTAAATGTGTTGCATCCAAGAATTAAGGGTCATCTTCTCCCATATGATCTCACCCAAACTCTTGAGTTCAGTGGGAGTGGTCCTTTTGTGTGTTCAGTCACTGTATCAGTAGATCAAAAGGGAGCGGATGGCGCTGTGGTCCAAACCACTGAGCCTCTTGGGCTTGCCGATCAGAAGGCCTGCAGTTCAAATCCGTGCAATGGGGTGAGCTCCCATTGCTCTGTCCCTGCCCCCGCCAACCTAGCGATTCATAAGCGTGCCTGCACAAGTAGATAAATACCGGTAGGTACCGCTGCGGCGGGAAGATAAATGGTGTTTCCATGTGCTCTGGCATTCGTCATGGTGTCTCGTTGCGCCAGAAGCGGTTTAGTCACATGACCCAGAAAAGCTGTCTGAGGACAAACGGCAGCTCCCTCGGCCTGTAAAGCGAGATGAGCCCCAGAGTAGTCTGCGACTGGACTTAACTGTCAGGGGTCCTTTTGTTGTTGTTGTTTAGTAGTTCGGTCATGTCCGACTCTTCGTGACCCCATGGACCAGAGCACGCCAGGCATGCCTGTCTTTCACTGCCTCCCGCAGTTTGGTCAGACTCATGTTGATAGCTTCAAGAACACCGTCCAACCATCTCGTCTTCTGTCGTCCCCTTATCCTTGTGCCCTCAATCTTTCCCAGCATCAGGGTCTTTTCCAGGGAGTCTTCTCTTCTCATGAGGTGGCCAAAGTATTGGAGCCTCGGCTTCAGGATCTGTCCTTTACCTTTACCTTTACACAGTAGATCAGCACAGTAACTTGGAGCAAGGTTTTCGATGTGGCTGCCCCATTCTGTAGAAGTGAACAAGGCAGAGGGTCCTCTCCTCACCCGCCCTGTGGAATGCCCTCCCATCAAATGTCAAGGAAATAAACAACTAACTGACTTTTAGAAGACATCTGAAGGCAGCCCTGTATAGGGAAGTTTTCAAAAAATAAATACTCTTTTTATTATATTTTGTACATTGCCTTCGGACATAAGATGATTATTAAACAATTAATGCATTGCTATTGCTATTGCTATTGCTATTGCTATTGTTGTGCTTGTTGTGTGTGGCTGGTGCAAACAAGGAAGCGGCACTTTCTCTGCTGCAGCACGCAGGCTGTGGAACTCCCTGCCGTAGGAATTTGATTGAGCCAGTCCTTATCAGTCTTCTATCACCATTAGATTACTTTTTGTTTGCTTGTAGACTTTTGCCTCCCATGTACTTTTTTGATTGGTTTCCACTGGTGTGAGTATTTAATTTTGATAACATTACTTTACCTAGAGTGCTTCATCGTGAAACTGTAAGTTTGGAGAAAAATCTTGAAAGTGAATAAATAATTACCCCAGGTAGTAAGAACATGAAAATTCATTTACAAGGCAGAAAATATTTCAGCTTTCAAGAAAACTACTGCCAAGATACATTGAGCACTTCACATCCTACAGAATGAGAAGGACTGTCAAATCTGAACACGCACACACTATCCATTCCTTGCAAGTTCCCCCAGCACACTGGACTTTTCTAAATGTGCTTTTCTTTCTCTCATCTCCACCTGCCTGAATCTTAAAATATTTTACTGAGGCACCTCTCTCAGTGTGCCACCACTATCCAAGATCAAGCAGATAGAAAAAAGAAGAGGAATTTTCTGTCTCCCTCAAGAAGCCATCCAGGCACCCACTTTTAGGCATTTTAATGAGCTCCCATCTTTAAGTGCTGAAAAGAAGCTGTACTTTAAACGCTGAAGTTTTGCACAATGCTGTTCTAAATTGCCGTTTAATTGAGTTAATCATTTTATTGATTTGTTTAGTATTTTACTGTATAATTATTTTTACGGGATTGATGTTAACTTGCTTTGTAAACTACACAGGGATAAACATTTATGACGGGCTGTACATAAATGCCTTCAACAAACAAACAAAATAAATTAATCTCACCTTGGTCTTTCCCTGAGATTAATGCTTATCAGGATACATTGAACCAATAGAATTCCAGCCACAGATCATGCCAAATATCTACGGGTTGTGGAAAGGACAATGATTTTGAGCATTCAGCTGGACGTTTTCAGGTGAGGGGGGCTTATGTGTTGTAGATAGGACTGTTGCTATAGGATAAACTCCCAAAAGACCTCCAGCCAGAGAATATTGGTCACATGGATAGAGCCTGGGAGGTTCATTCACTGTACTACTCTAGGAGAGACCTGCTAAAACTGGCTAGGGGGCAGTGGGTCCCTAGCTGTCATTGTACTACAACTTCCATCATCCCTGACATCATCCCTGACCACTGGTTCTGCTAGCTAGGGATTATGGGAGTCGAAGTCCAACAACCCAAGCTCAAGAAACAGTGGATGCAGCTTTGCTACTCAATAAATAGTTGTTGTTCACCATATCACCTCTGCAACTGTTTCCTGACCTGAGAAATACTACACTAAGGAATTGTGTGATTATTGCGGATTGCATGTAGCCAACTAGGTTTCCCACACTTAAGTCCTTCATACGTTCCAGGGCTTCCACCTGCACATCCAACCAATTTGGCTTTACTCAAAACAAGTTATGCGAGCCCTGCTTCAAATTAAGCTTTGGCAAAACTATGGCTTCCGTTGCCCACACTTTTGACAGTCCATTGCATCTTTCATATTTCTGTATGGTCTCTCAAATATTTGCACACCAAGTAGCTCTTCCTCTATGCTCACATATATAAACAGAGTAAGGTAATTATTACGGAAGCTTAGCTGAACTTTGTGCAAATGAAAGGCAGCTGGTTATCTTTCGGATAAATCCAAAATAGGTTTTGAATCAACACAACTCCTTGATTCCGCTCCTCTTCCTGATCTTACATGACGCTGAGATTTTGCTCCAAAAGCATTCAAGGCATAACGGACGCTTTGATGATTGCCGTTTGAAATCCATCAGCATTAAAGTCTGAGGCAAGACTTCTGAGAGGGCTCAGAGAGAATGAACAATTAGAGGCTGCAATAATGCTGATCAAGACAAAGAACGTGCCAGAGAAAAGGAATTGGCTAGAGGTCGCATATCAAAAACGGACATGAAGAAAGGAGGCTAAACATTACAATGCACTTGTACGGAGGAGATCTGAGGTAACAGGACTAATCAAATTACCCGAAGTGAGCAGCAAAATACAGTAATGTACAAAACCTCATCCATTATTTGAGTAGCAGGAAAGCCAGCTTGAATATTGGGCTCGTGTTTTCTTTTTCTTCATGGTTTCTTCTTATTTGTTCCCTCCTTCTAAAAGGCCCTCAATTTACACAGGAGGCGCATTCCAGGGATCGTGCCTAAAGCCAAAATCACGTAGTCAAAACACACTGGGCTCAATGGCAGGTGGGATTGCCAAAGTATTTTCTCCCAGACACTTGCCCCCTTTCTGTCCCCTTTTTATTTATTTATTTTAAATTGCCAAGCGTATAAAACTGAACATGTTAAATGAGTGTAAGTTGCGGGTTTACTGTATCGTTTTTCTGGCAAGGCACCGAGGGAGGTTTACAATTTTAAAATACAAAAATGAATAAATGGAATAGTACGTAAAATACACCCGGAGGCATATTCTGTCAGAATATGCACAGTTTGCAGACTTAACATATAGAATAAGAGAACAAGTAGAACATACATTTAGAGAAGATTGGAAAATGTTAATTGAATATATGGGAAATAATTGTGTACAGCTGAAAATGTCGGCAGCATTAAGATAAATTCAACAGTGTGAATAAGTTTTGATGGATGCAATAGTGGAATACTGAATGGTACAGTTTTTGTAAAATACATGCGGATTTATGATATGTAAAATGAACCACGGAAAGAGAGGAAGGGAAGTCATTGATATCTTAAGGGTGTAAAAAATGAGTATTTTAAATTGTAAAACAGAAAATTTAATAAAAATATAATACAAAAAAATTAAAATAAAATAGGCCCTGAGGCAAGACGACAGCCAGACTGGAATAGGCCCCCGTGTTTCCTTTGCCTGCTTCCCTCACTCTCTTCTCCCTTCCCAAAGGACAGATGGTATCTGTTGGCCCTTGTGGGTGGCACGCGGGTGGATAGGTGACATCTTGCCAAATGCCACATATATCATTATTTCTAGGGCGCTCGATGTGCTAGGCATGATGCAAAGCTTAAACAGACAGGCTTCCTGCTGGAACAAACCAATCAAGAGATGGACTGGAAAGAATGGGGAGAGGGGGCACTCTGCCAAATGCTGGGACTGATAGATTAAAAACAGCCACAACTGGACTGGAATAATTTGAAAAGGGAAAAACTGAGACGGCAAAAAAGGGGAGGCAGGGAAGAGCAGAAAATGAAAGGAATGCAAATGTGAAATGAGAGGTGGGTGGCAAAAGGTTTTTAACAAGAAGGTTCCAGTTTCAGAATAATAATAGTAGTAATGAAGAGAGTTCAGGCAAGGAGAAAAAGACGCAAGGATGGAGCAAAGATGAGGAGGAGTGAGGCCGTGGAGAGACTTGAAGGTCAGGAGAACCTGAAAAATTAATATGAAATGGAAGAGGAAGTCAGTGGAGGGAGCAGTTGAGAGGAGCGATGTGGTCAAATTGAGAAAGCAAAGGAAGATGAGATTGGCGAAAGAACTGAGCACAGGAATAAAGGGTTTGAGAGGAGAGTGAGGGAGCCCAATTGGATAGCAGCCATTCTTCGGGCAGGAATGAAGAGGGGCTTGGAGAGGAAATTTTGAAACAAAGTGGGGGAAAGTAGAAAGGAGGAGATGCATTATGGCGATATAATGAAGAAAAAATGTGACAGGAAAGGTTTGGGCAGGAGAATAATACTGTCTTTTGGTGACCTAATACCTCATAAAAGAACATAAGGCCTTATACTCAGGGCTTGTCCATACTTTGGCTTGTCCCATGCCAGGAAATCACGGGGCTGAACACTTTCCCACTTGTCTCATGCTTTCCAGCCACAACTCGGAGTGGTTTTGCACCTGTCCCACCACTTTCCACCAAGAAAACCCTCTCTTTAGTAATAAATTGGAGCAAACATCAATCTGCAGAAAACCCAATTGAAGTGTGCGGTAAGGATCGGGGTTTCCTGTGGGGCAGGGGCAAGTCTGGATGAGCCTTAATCAGATCATTGGGCCATTTAGCTTAGTATTGTCTATGGTGAATGGCGGTGGCTTTCTGGCCAGAGCCTTCCTCAGTCCTCCTGGGAGATGCCAGAGATTAAACTGGGATCAAAAAATGAATCAACCAAGAGCATAATGGCTCTTGCTAAATGGATGGTGCAAAGCCATTTGGGGTGGTATTCAACTATGTTTTACTCAGAGGAGACCCGCTGGAATTAATGAACCTAATGCAGTCATGTTCATTAATTGTCATGGATCTATGCTGAGTGAAACTTAGCCGAGTCCTATCCATTGGATACCGTGCAAATTACTCATCACCACACTTAAAAGGGAGTTGGAAAGCACATCAAGAAAGGCATCCAAACTGATCACGGGGCTGGAGCAATTCCCCAATGAGGAAATGTTACATTTGGGGCCCTTTATTATAGAAAAAAGTGGGGAGTGAGGTGTTAGTGGTGTATACAATTATGCATGGCGTGGGAGAAGTGGAGAGATTTCCCCCTCGGCTTCCATCATTTGTACTAGAAGCCAAAGTCACCCAAGGAAGCTGAATGTTGTAAAATTCTGGACAAACGAAAAGGAAGTACTTGGTGCAGCGCATGGAATTTGCCACAAGGTGCGGTGATGACAACCAACTCGAATGGAAGGGGACTAGACAGATTCATGGATGGTGGTCTCTCAATGGCTACTAGCTGTGAAGTCAGAGGCATGATGCCTCTTGAACACCAATCACTGGGGAGCTATTGTACACACAACCTCACTTGCATGCTCCTTCTGGTTGGCAACAGTAAAAAAAAGAATGCTAGACTAGGTAGGACAGGACTCTTATATAAAGCCCTAGGGAGAACAACCCACACCTGTGATTTGAGAGTTCAGATCTTGGGACCTCTTGGTGTGGAGATGTCAGGGTGCTGTTGGCAGTTCTGGCAGATTTCCAGGAAAGCAGTGAGATAGAGAAACAGCAAGCTTTTTCAGTTCTGTTTATTAATACAATTTACAGAGACAAATCCAAGATGCACTGTAATGTTATTACATTGTCCCAAGTGAAGCTCCACCCTCTTCTCCATTACTTCCCTATTCATCTGACTCCTCCCCCTGCCTCCGACGGTGGCTGATATGTGACATTTGCCTCTGAGCTCTCTGTTCAGCTATTCTCAGTGAATGCCTCGTTTTAGGGGAGGGTACGGGTTCTGGGATGCTCTCCAGCAACAGCGTCTCATTCAACTGCTGCTCAGGTTCTGCCTGCTGAATGCTATCCACTTCCTCTTCCTCTCCCATTATTTCCCAACTTTTGCCCTCATCTCCTTCTGAGGTCTGCCACCCATAGACCACTCCTGGAGGTCTATGTTATCTGCCCCTTCCTCCTCTCTAGACGACGCCTGGGATGGCGGTCTCCACCATTCTTCCTCATCTACCCAGTCCCTGACAGGAAAACTAGGCTTGTATTTTACATACAAAAGCTCTCTTCATAAGCTAGTACACAGAGCTCAACAGGAAATCCATTTCCCTTGCCAATCAGAGCAATTATTCCAACAGACCGCTTCCCATTTCCCTCCCTTCGAACGTAATATTTAGAATGGAATTAAAATTGCACAGCCATTGATCCTGACATTTTTGTTGGTTCCTTGCGTAATTCAGCACCCACATGCCATTTAGGATCTGTGTCTTTGTAGTGTAGGAAGAAAGCACCTTTTATTCTAAAAAAGACATTGGTTTTATGTGAGGCGGCTTCTCTTTTTTAAATGGTGCATTTAAAAACACATTGGATATCACTTTGTCCCCAGGGGGGCCATTCTGGGGTGTGTGGAATACCTTAATAGGCATTTTACAGCTTCTTAACTGTCTCCTGCTGGAAAAATGTGAAGGAATATTGCACTAGGTTAAAAATACTAGAATTAATAGAACTCTTGAGAGCCTGTTGGATCAAACATCCCCTCAGCAATTGCTTAATAGCTTTATACAAATGCTAACGCCACGAATTGCCGAGAATACCTGAAATGTGCAGGTAGTTGCAGCAGCACATTTAACATAAAAAACCCCGTGCGTATGGTACAAAATATATTGTAGAATCTCAATCATTTGTATTGCACTTCAAAGACAAGGAGTGACAAATGAGCTTTTCACAAGGTATAAGGGGGAAGAGGAGAATGAATGTGCGATTTGGCTTTTGAGTCTGGGCCACAATGGATGTCCTACATCAGGCACGTCCAACTCCCAAGAGGGTGGCAGTCATTGGAGGGAGGAGGAGTGTGCGTGGGGTGGGTGGATTGCCCAGAGTTGTTGAGCCCTGAGTTGTTGAGCTTTTTTGGGGGGTAGGATTGCCCAGAGTTTTTCAGCTTTTATTTGTTAACTTTTGGTAAACTTTATTTAATCCCACAATTGATAAATTGATAAAGGTCCTGTGATCTACCAGGATCAGCTGGGGATCTACCGGTAGATCATGATCTACTGGCTGGACATGCCTGTCCTAGCTCACCACAACTCCTTTGCCAGCAATGGGTGTAACCACTGTGGGTACCGCAAACAGTGTGCCCCAGTGTTGCAATGGCAAGGAATATGGCATCTGCTAAGCTCTTCAGATCCTCTTCAATGAGTTATGCAGACTTCAATCCAACAGCATTCACCTGGGTCAGTTTGTCAGTGGTCAGACATGCCAACTCTAGGGGGCCAAGGTGTTTTCAGCCTCCTCAATATTTGTTGGAAGGTGGCCAGGCCCCCTCTATGTTGAGGAGGTGGAGGAGGTCGAGTGTGAAACCAAGTGTGGTGCAGCTTCCATGGCCGGCTCCTCCAGAGTGCTCAACCTCCTAGACAACATGACGACAGTCAATGTTGCATGCATGGAATGTGCACCAGGCTCCCTTAATCTTGAGGGCAACTTGGCGTCTCTTGTCAGTGGTGGTCAACAAGGCGCTCAGAACTGCTCCAGTGCTCTCCAAGCACTCAGGAAGTGCTCCTGCAAAGATTGCCAAAACACCCCAGGACAACGCTATTGGCATCACAGCAGATTCGGCCACCATCAATGCTGCTGGCAGCAAACTGAGCAGGTGGCTGGCAGAAGGAGCAGGTACTGGAGGAGGAAGGGTATCTAGGTTGGAATACCAGCATTTCATCGCACCAGCACTACATAGTCGCAGTGCTGGCAGCGGAGGTGCAGAAAATATCAAGCCTATTGGGGATCAAGGATACTGTACACTTCCTGGGACAGGAAAACACTAGTTAGTTTGCTTGACATAGTGAAGTGGCTGTGCACAAAATGTGATGGTTGATAACTCTGATAGTTTTAAAGCGGGGGTTAGGCAAACTCACAAAGGACAGAACTGCCAATAGCTACAGTGGTACCTCTGGTTACGTACTTAATTTGTTCCGGAGGTCCGTTCTTAACCTGAAACTGTTCTTAACCTGAAGCACCACTTTAGCTAATGGGGCCTCCCGCTGCTGCTGCGCTGCCAGACCATGATTTCTGTTCTTATCCTGAAGCAAAGTTCTTAACCTGAAGCGTTATTTCTGGGTTAGTGGAGTATGTAACCTGAAGCGTATGTAACCTGAGGTACCACTGTACACAAAAGCAGAACAGAGCTTCCATGTGCAGGCAGTGCCATGGAATCCTAGTTACTAGTCACTCTTGAACTAAAAGGACATCTGTGTGGGAAGCAAGGTGAATGTAGTGTGGATGGGGCCATAACACACTTCAGACTCAGATAGTCTCCAGGATCTCCAAGTAGGGTGGGGAAAGGCCTATTTTGAAAACCTGAAAAGACACAGCCAGTTCACTGTTGCAGATTATCCTTAGCTAGGTGTACCAATGGTCTGGCTTGTCATAAGGCAACTCCCTCAGTTCCTCTGGTCTGATCCAGCAGTGAACTTCTTATTCTTGAATGCTTTTTTTTTTTAAGGAATGAAACACTAATAGGAATGCAGTTCCACACTGGGTATTGTTGCAATTTCTATCACCTGTTGCGGCAGATTTGGGCTTTTTTTCTTTCTTTTTTGCACAGCCAGGCTGACAGCATGCACAAGTTGGTTGATGGCACCAAAAGAGATGATGGACGGGGGATCTTTTAAATGCCAGGGGTCAATAAAGATGGCTTGAATGACACCATAAAGCAGAGAAAGACGGATAAACCAAATTTCAACTGACTTGGGCTTCACCAAGTTGAATGCAGCTGATCTCAGAGGTTGGAATTCCTGTTTCCAACTCTGTGATGGCAAAATTTGAGGATCATCAAGTAGCTGGAAGCTGAAATGACTAAACAGTTCGTTAAAAAGAAAAAGAAAAAAATAGATTAAGCTGGTCCCCCAAGGAAATCGATTCAGTTTGCCTATTGGCACAAAACACATGGGGCTCCAATAAAGAGATTCCTATACAGCAGGTGTAGGGAAACTTTAGTCCTCCATGTTGCTGATCTACAACTCTTAACATCCCTGGTCATTGGCCATGGTTGTTAGGGTTGGTGGAAGTTGTAGTTCAGAAACATCTGGTGCACCAAAGGTTCCCCCACCCCTTGCTATACAATACACTCTTGGTGTTACTCTTTGTCTGTATTTCAAGTATCTAGATTGCCGCAATGTATGACTGGTGGGTGTGTTCAACTTGGTAGGTCCCAGGGAGTAGAGATGGATATTGAAGATCTTAAACCACATTAAATCTTTCTTTTATGGTGCACTGGAGTCAATTGAAATAGGGTTTTTCTCACCTCCAAGAATGGGAAAATGTGAAGCAGAGACACAAAAATGACTAGGAGGATAATAGTGTTTATCAGAATTTCTTTAAAGGAAAATCCGGTCAGTACACACATTTTATCTTTCCTTTGTGGATTCTGATGACCTATAGAGGATTCAGACTGTGCTTTCTCAGATGACAACAACAGAGCATCTACTTCCAATTTATCTCCCTTTCTTTTCTTTTCAGTAAGAACCCACAGAGGGATATTTTCTAGCAAAGGATGGGAGCAACTTCATGAAGCTTTGAATTTTTGCACCAGGAACAGAGAGAGAGAGAGAGAGAGATCAACCTAACTGTTGCTCATTACTCAGCCTCAGTATGTTTTAAATAAAGGTTTATATTTAAGCCTTATATTTAGACATTATGCATTGGAAATTAAATTATTTAATTTTATTGGGAACATGCCATTTAGGGAGCACTATGCTGCCTCCCCTGTGGCTTATAAACCATTTGCAGATTACTAAACTTTTCTTTCTTCTGGTATGATATATCTATCAATTCAGATTTTTTGAAAACATTGATTTTGAAAGACCTAGGGAAGACTGAAGATCAATGTGACAGCCCTTGATCCAACATAAGTAGAGATGGAAGGACAGCCCTTAAATAATTGGCCAATGTAAAGAGAGCCAGTGTGGTGTAGTGGTTAAGAGCGGTAGACTCGTAATCTGGGGAACCGGGTTCGCGTCTCCACTCCTCCACATGCAGCTGCTGGGTGACCTTGGGCTAGTCACACTTCTCTGAAGTCTCTCAGCCCCACTCACCTCACAGAGTGTTTGTTGTGGGGGAGGAAGGGAAAGGAGAATGTTAGCCGCTTTGAGACTCCTTCGGGTAGTGAAAAGCGGGATATCAAATCCAAACTCTTCTTCTTCTTCTTCAATGAGAATTATATACTGTGTATACTTTATACACAGGGTTTCATTTAGGACAGTGGTTCCCAGTTAGCTAAGTACTGTGGACCCCCAGTTTTTCAAAAGCCAAGGAATTGACCCCCTTCTTTCAAAACTTTTGATATATCTATGGTAGTTTTTGCTATGCAAATGATGCCACAGACCACCCTGGGTGTTATGCAGACCCTGTGGGGTCTGTGGACCACCAATTGAGAACCACCAATTTAGGAAGATAAGTCTGCTAAATAAAGCAGCAAAGATATCAGTGGGGTTTTTTTTCTAGTGAGCAATACTATTTCATTTTTGGGGGGTGTTATTATGTTATATGGTGTATAAAGTTCAGCATTTGTTTTGAATCTAGGAAGGGATAAATGTTTGCTTATACTTGATTTCAAGTTGCTTTATGCAGATGGATTCTATATAGATTTGCAGCCCATCTGGTATCCTAATTGTCCAGCTCCTGAAATAACTTTTCTTCTTTGAGGGAAACATTGATCGTTTATATATTTGTTCTTGATATGTCATCATTTCTTTGCTGAATTATTGTTTGATCATTATACATTTCATTATGTTTTATGAGAAGAATTTTTAATTCAAGTTCTTGACCATTTTAATGTATTTTTTTAAAAATATTGTTCCCTGAATTAAGATGGTAACTTGAAATGTTTTTGTGTTTAAGATTTATACCATGGGGTTCAATAAATCAGACTCTTGCTTCTGCTGGTTTTGGGGGTTCTGTCTTGTGGTGCTACCCCTTTGTGCAGCCACTGTTGGGTTGGGTAAAAATCTACCAAAAGCTGTTATAGAGCTTACTGAAAAAAAGTGTGCCAGTGATGGCGGTCAAGGCTCTACTGTTTGGCAAACCAAATATCTTGATATATAATTCTGCATTAGAATATTTGATTCAACTGACTGGGGTACAGCAAGAGCCTTCTGGGCTTCTGTTGGTGCAACAAGGTAGAGCACCACCAATCGTTTGGCTGCCCTGAAGCTTAGGAACTGTAGTTGGCTCTACCCCAGAATAATGAGCCACACTCTCCTTTATTTTTCCATTTATGCACACTTTTGAGTAATACAAAACTCTTCATTCAGAACTTACCCATTTATAATGAAGCACTAATCAAGCAAATGAAGCTTCAAGTGGAACTGGCGAATTTTTTGTTCTGGTGGTTGCTCCGTTCCTCTGCCAGCTTCGAGCTCTTTTCCAACCACAATTAAAGATGCTGGTTGGGAACCTAGGAATTTGCTTATGCCAGGCCAGACATATTGCCCATCTAGTCCAGTATTGTTTACTTTGACTGGTAGCAGCTCTCCAGAGGTAAAGGTCCACTTGATCTTTCTAACTGAAAATGCCAGGGATTGAACCTGGGGCCTTCTTCATGCAAAGCACTTAGCTCTGGTCCTTCACCATACCATAGTTGCAGTCCCAGACTGTTAATATGGGAATGAGGAACTTATAGCCCTCCATATGTCACGGGACTCCAACCTCCCATTGGCCCCAGGCACCATGGCAAAAGCTCAGGGATGATGGTCCTCAAAGATCAACACCTGGAGGATATTTTAAGGACCATCTCCTTGGTTTTTGGCTCTATCCACCCTATGTGTTTAGTTGGATATGCCTTTCTGTGTGTCCTTCCACCAGCTAAGGTGCTTCTGGGGACAAAAAGGTTCCAGTGTTTGGCATCACCAAGTTGTGGAATGCCTTATCCCAAGTGCTTTTCTATTTAGGCTAGGCCACCCTTCTTTTAATTAGTCTCACATGTTGTGAATAATCATTCTTTATTGGAAGTGTCATGATTTCAGCATGTTAATGTTGGGCAACAAATATAAGTTTATAGGCATCTTGAGAGACGAATTCACTTAAAAAGTTTGGGTGTGAGGCCTGCACAGCATTCTTCTGAGGTAAACTGAAAAGATGTAGAAAAGATCTTTTCCAGACCTATAGCACTCTTAACATATTTCATCAAGGCTGTTCAGAATATATTCCTAGCAAACTGTGACCCCAGTTGTGCAAACCTTGAGGACTGAAAAAAACAGCATCAAGCAATGCTATCAGCTTGTAATATTTTAAATGCACTCACACAGAAAGAGTAATTACCTTGACATACCTAGTATTTCAACTTTATTTTATTTTATTAACCCCAACTAACAGCATCTCTGACATACTGGATGAAAACCACTTTTAAATTTTGAATGTTATAAAATTAGAGCTGTGTTGAGACAGAAGAGGCTACCTCTATGGGAGAAGTGGATGACTAGATTCAGTCTTACAGGGTGCATGTGTCCATCAGGGCCATGTGAAAGAAAAGGAATAATCACTTGGACCCACTCTTAATATCCATCAGCAATTGAATGAGTCTTTGTCATTTTTATTAGTTTACCTCATAGAATCATAAGAAAACTGTCACACTATTACTGCTTTAGCCCCTATAGCCAAACCAATATATTTAAATGTGTGGTTAAATTCATTATTTCACTCATGCCATGCTTTTTCTCCAAAGGGTCTTAGATGTGGTCCTTCCCCAGGCAGGTTGCACTGCTTAGACCTCTTCGCTCCACCAATATAACTCCATCATATACTGGATGGATCCAAGATCAGTTGAGACGTTGCCCTGCTGATAAGGGATCCTAGTCAGAAAGTCACTGAAACATAAACCCAAGAAAGGAAAATGCATACAAGAGGAAACCTAGAAAGCTGCCTTTCACTGAGCGAGGCCATTGGTTCATTTAGCTCAGAATTGACTTCTGGCAGCAATTCTCCAAGTTTTCAGACAGCCCTGGTGCCAGGAATGACCCTGGAAACTCTACTGTTGACCTATGGCTGTTACTCTTCTCCAATGGCTATTAAAGCTGTTGTTTGATGTGATTTCGGAACACAACTGCACACTCTGCTGTTCTTCCACTGGTTCAGCCAAGACACCCACATACAAACCTCTTTGTACCTCCTAAGGGAGTCTTGCATCCTTCTTTTGTCAAGTACTATATAAGGGGAGCAGGACAAACCTGGGCGAGTTGTACCGCAGACTTTCTTCATTTTACCACTACAGCCGTATGTTTACTTTGTATGGAAATCTTTATTTGATAATAAAAATAGCATTCACAGACTCTTTCCTTCTTAGTAGCTACATCATATACATTGTGTTTTATCCCAAGGAAAGAATTTTATACTGGGTAAAGTCCACATCTACTTATAACTAATGTCATGTATAAACCCGATTAAGTCAAATAAAGCTATGAACAATGTAGTATTTATATATGCATAGTGTTTTATAAAAAAGATTGGCCCACATACTGCTTTTCATCGACACAGAAGAGAGCATTATGACTATAGCACACTGCAAGAAATGAGGACCGAAGAACACAGATCGCACACAAGTGCCTAAGGGTCAAACAGGCAGCCCCCTCCCCCCCAACCATGAGGAAAGATATGATATTCAAACCAACAAAAGCTTCAGTTACTTATACAGTCTCCTGTTTAAAACAGCTTTACATACCTGATTCAGTTTACATTAAAATATATCCTCATGAATCAATTTGCTCCATATTTTTTCCAGAAATATAAACACGTAGCACATTCCCCACAGCTAAATTTTGTCATAAAGTCTCTTTTATATAAGAAAAAAAGGCAACAGTTTTTTTTGTTTTGTTTTCAACAGGCTCTATTAATTACAATTTAAACTCTGTACACACAATGATTGGCCATCTCTTTTTTCCTTTTTCTTTACAGTACCATGGCAACAACAGTGATAGACTTGTAATCCTTACGTGTGTGTGTGTGTGTGTGTGTGTGTGTGTGTGTGTAAAAGATGGTGAAACAGTATACATGTACACATCAATGCACTGTAAAAAAAAAAAGCAGCAGTCTTTAAACCTTTAGTGGTCCAATGGTAATGGCAAACATTTTGGCTCAGCTAGGCAGTAATCCATTAATATCTCATATCAGTACTACAGCAGACTTACCACACAAACTTGCCATAAAAAAATAGAACCTTGTATTGGTTTCTCCCCATTCTTTACGGTCCAGAAGTACAGCATATACTTGGTGTTGAAACCCCAAAGCCAAACTTTCCAGCCACTGCTTCTTTTAACAGTCCTCGACACATATTTCCTTTGCAAATGCACTTCTTTTGTCCCAAGTAAGTGTGAACCAGCAAATCGGAAAAACAAAACAAAACAAAAAACGGAATCATAGAGAGGCAGCCCCATTTGGCAATAATAGTAATAAAAACATAAAGCCTGAAATGAAGGCATTAAAAACCAGTCTGTGAAAGGAGCGTTTGTTACTGAAAACGCATCTTGACTCAGGAACAAAAACTAATATAAACTTCCCTTCAGAGTAGACAAATGTTATCATCCAGACTCCAGTTTCATCCGCCCAGTCAAAGAAGACTCACAGTGGTGCTGCCTTTGTGAAATTTTCAGTGTCCAGATTGGGGGAAAAAAAGATGGTTGATCCCATGTGTGACACAATGTCTCCCAGTCCTTGGCCACCTTGCTTCCTTTTAAAGGAGACCCAAAAGTACATATTGTTCATGGAACACACTATAAATTCCTTTTAACATCTTGTGCTGTGTGGATTTGTATAAATATCCTTCATCCTAATAGTAGTCTTTTCAAATAGTTCTTAATTTTAGCAATACGTTCTTTATATGTAAAGGGGGGGAACACCCTCCTACCACAGTAGTTCTCGGTTATTAATTATAAACCTACTCTTCATAAGAACACTCTTCCTTCCAACCCATCTTTTAGGAAATCCTACATAATGTCACTGCAATGAATCGCTATGAGAGCAAATCAGTGTGGTTGGTCATAAAACCCTTAACTGTTGTTGGCTCGCCCTCCAAATAACTAGGAAAGGGACAACAATGAAACAAAAAGTTATCAATGAAAGGTTTTATGCTCATTATGGTTATTGATTATGGAAGAACACAACTTTCTTAATCCTTCAAGACGACATTTGGCAACATTTTTTTAAAAAAATGAATACATTGGAAAATACTTTAATGTTGTCATAAACCAGGCACAAGACTTGCACAAACTCTCATGATTTAGATTTCATTTGTACTGTTGCTGTTGGAGGCATTGTATGTGGGGAACTAAAATTGATTCCCAGCTTGCTACCTTCGCACTCTTGGAAACTCTGAATGCTGGAAAGGCCGCAGTTGTATCTTGAGCTTGCAAAACCCACTAGATACTGAGGTCAGTACTGCATTCCTTATAGGGTCGCCGTCTTTGTTCAGGGGGGTGCCTGTTATTTTTATTAGTGTCGTATTTCAGAGCACGCTCTTCCTTCTCCCTGAAAACCACTCTATCATCTCTATTCCTTTTGTCAGGAGACCTCTCTCTCCTCCGTTCTGGGGTCCTCTCCCTTCTCCTGTCAGTTGACTTTGCCCTCCTTTCAGGGGGGGAGCTCTCCCTCTTCCTGTCAGGTGATCTTCGCTGATCCATAAGCCTTTCGAGCGACCGCCTCCTTCTGCTTGGTGAGCCATCCCTCCTGCGGGCAGGTGACCTCTCCCTTCGTCTCTCTGGGGAAAAGTCTCTCCTCTTCTCATGTCTTTCCCTTCTCTCCAAAGTGTTGTCAGCACTCCTGGTCCCTTCCCTCCTTTTCTCGGGAGATTTCCGTTTTTGTCCATTGATCACCACCATCCTCTCAGGTTGCCGGTCTCTCCTGCCTTCTGGGGACCTGTCTTTTTTCCTGCCTGCTATGCTATTGCTGTTTTTAGAAGTTCCATTCCATGTGTGGTGCTCATTAGATTGTCTGCCAAACTCTCTGCTGCCTTTTGGGTCCTTAACATATATCCGCTTGTCTCCATGTTGTGATGATTTGTGAAGATCTGGTGGATAACTGGGCTCCAATGATGAGTGTTGTCGTCTGTCAGATGTCATGTTTTTCACTTCCGATACATTTTGTGAACCTGTGGCTGGACTGTTCCTGTCACTGCTGGGGTCTGAAAAAAAGACAACAAACATGTTTGGTAACGGCACCTTTGTCTTAAGAGTCTGACACCAGTCATTCCTCAGGCTTCATTAGTGACAAAAACAAACAACTGTTAAGCAGTCAGTAGGAGACTAACTGAAGCGTTCATTAATTTCAGAGTAACCGCAAAAGCTGAGGGCTGGAGATTAGCACTGCCATTTGTCCTGGCTGCGGCCATCTTAGGCCAGATTCTGGTCTCCTCTACATCAGGAGTGGGGGAATTTTAAATTTTCTCAGGTTCAAATGAGAATATGATTATATATTATGCCAAGTAGGGCCATTGGTCCATCTAGCTCAGTATTACCTACAATGACTGGCAGCTGTTCCCCAGGGTTTCAGACAGAAGTCTTTGTTTGCCCTAAACAGTAGCAACTCAGGTTAGAAACACCTCAGGTTACAGACTCCGCTAACGCGGAAGTAGTATCTCGGGTTAAGAACTTTACCTCAGGATGAGAACAGAAATCGCGCCGGCAGCACAGCGGCAGCGGGAGGCCCCATTAGCTAAAGTGGTACTTCAGGTTAAGAATGGTTTCAGGTTAAGAACGGACCTCCAGAACTAATTAAGTTCATAACCAGAGGTACTACAGTATTTCCTGCTCTATCTACATGGAGATGCTGGATTTTCTGCAAGATTTTACATGCCAAGGATGCGCCTCACAACTGAGTTATGGCACTTCACCATCCTTATTCCTTTAGAATTAATAATCTTATATCAAATTAATATCTCCATATCCTTTTCTTTTCATTTTTGCCACCTCCCTGTGTTAAATGTCTGTTAAAGAAAAGGAGTGTATTTGGGGTTTTTTAAGGAAAAATTGGGAGGCAGGGAGGAAATGCTCTTCTTGGAAAGCTAGTGTTTTATTCATATGGTTTTCTTTTAAGTGTACAAACATCTTGTTGAGTGATGTGCCTTGGAGATACAGATTTCAATGGCATAGCGTTTATACTATGACCCTTGTGTACCTATTCTTGAAAACAGTAGGCATACAGTTTAACTCCAGTTAGTTTCAATATATCATGGAAGTGTGGTGGGAGCAATTTTGGTTTTGCCACAATGACTCAACTTAAACACACACAAGAGGGATGGGGAATGGAGAAGGACAGGATCTCATCTTATTAAAGCAATGGAAAGCTGTTCAGATGTGCAGAATGGAGCTCTTAGGAATATTAAGACCTCCTATGCAACAAACATACATGATGTAAGCTCAATGACATTGTAATGGCAATATGAAAAGCAAAGAATTGGTGCTAGAGTGAATTTTAAAATTTGATACATCATTTGCAATGGATGATTGTGAATTGTTTGTTATAAAAATGACAAACTATTGCAGTTAGGTTGCTTTGAGAGGTATATATAAACACAGATTTCTTGTTTAAGACAATTTTATGGATTTTATATCAAGATACTCAACATGTGCCCAAGAGGTGTTTTAGGAAAACTAAAATGACCAAATACTTTAGAGTCCAAGACTCTTCTTTCTCTCCTCCAGAATATTAAATAAACGTCTGAGATGTGAGCTCTTTTCTTGATCAACCAGCTTAGTTTTGGTTTTGTGCAGGCCATTATTTTGATGATTTCTAGGTGGAAACCATGTTCAAGTTTCATCTTATCAGCTGGCTTTCAAAAAAATAAAAATATGGAGGACCATGTTCTTCTCTTCTATTGATGCCAACTTATTTTGGTATCTTGTGGTCCATTGTAGGAGACCGTGTTGCTCAGTGTACTTACAGTAATTCAAGGAACTGCAGGTTGCTCAGAATGAATTGCCGTATATACAGTAGTATAGCAAAGCGGAAAGCAATGTGAGAGAATTAGGCCACAGCACAGAAACACCTAGTATTGATTTTAGCTACAAACCGTAGTTTGATTATGGCCCATAAGGTAGAAGCAAGACTCCCCGAGCTTGTCATTTCTCATACATGCAGCGATATTAGGAGGTATCATCGCTGAGGAAGGAAGAGCCCGGCACCAAGAAAAGTAGGAGAAAGAGAAAGAGAAAAGTAGAATGTTTAGATACCCTATAATAAAGAGGAAAGAAAAAAAATCTTCATTTGTTTTTATCTTAGAATAAAGAAAAGTTTATTTTTTTTCCAAGTCCGGATCACCCAGATATAAGGCTGCAGAGATAGCAGTTGTTAAAGCGACATATTATAATTAAACATTTAAAAAAGGTGATTAGGGTACCCAGACAACTAAAGCATCCATTCTGAGAGAGAGAGAGAGATAGAGAGATAGAGAGAGAGATAATTGGAAAGTGAGACAGAATGTTAGAGGAAAACCAGTTAACATTCAACAACAAAAAGAAGCCCACGAAAGATCACAACGTTAAAAATAAGTACAAAACTCATTACAAAAATATACAGCCTCGTTAGAGAAGCACGTTCCAATCAAGTCAGAAAAATATCGGAACCTAACATATTATTTTTTTCGAAGCAACTTGTTAGTGACTGCAGCGAACTGTAGAAACCTTAAGCCCCCCGAATGTTACAAGCACATAGCAGCAGCAGCAGCAGCAGCAGCAGCAGCAGCAGCAGCAGCAAAGCTCCTTGTTCAGAAATGGAATCGGTTACGTGATTAACATTTGTTATGTGCAGCCAAAAGACAAAGAAAATAAAAGAAGCTGCCCCACCCCATGCCCTGGTGTTGGGATTTTTCATCCTCGATGCAACAGACGTTCTTGAAGATGTGAAGCAATATTTTTTCCCCCAATGAAAAGAAACAACAACCCAGGATAAATTTACGATGCTTAACATATGATACAATACTTTACAGCCAAAAGAGCATAGGAAAAGACAGAGTAAGAAAGAACATTACACAACTTTAGTCCTGCTGAAAGACGGCTAACAGAGTGGTTTGTACAAGAGAATTGCAAACACAAAAGAGCTTCGATTCATTAAGTACTACAAATGGATTTAAATTTATAGAGTGGAATCGGCCAGGCTATTCGGGCCAAGTATAATTTTGCGGGCAATTGAGTGCACGGTCTTGAGTGTGTCATAAATAAAAATAGGCGATGAGCCTATGTTTGATACATTCGCACTGTTCCTTTTTAAAACAAATAATTAGCAATTGGAGTGTAGGGTGTTTAGTGGAGATATCAACACCAGCCCAGCTTGGGGAAAAGCACTCCAATGTGTCCGCAAGCAGCCTTACAGCTTCCTCTGACATTCTCTCTCTGTGTGTAAGAAAAAAAAAATCACATCCCAGCACTTGAGGCATTGCTACTTCACGCCAAAGCAGTGCCTGGCTGCCTCTGACAGAACAGTGAAAAGAACTCATTTATGTGTTGCCTTTAGGGAAGAATCTCACAAGTAGTTGTTTTTTAAACCATGTTAACATCAACATGTTAGCTTGACTTTTTGAGGTGATTGTGTTTCCAGACCTGGCCTTATAAACAGTTTGGGCCTAGATCTACAGGCCTACACAAGCCTTCCTGGTGCCCTCCATGTGTCCTCTGGCCACAGCCCATCAGCCAGGTCAACCATCAGGGCTGAAGGAAGTTCTAGTCTATGTCTGGGACAGCACAAGGCTGACGAGGGCTGGCCTAGATTGTAACTCCTCACACCTCAAGTTCAACTTTTCAGGACAAGCTGGATTGACATCTGGACACACGCTCAACTATTCATAAGTTCAACTTGGTGCAAATTTACTCTAAAAAGTCCAGCTTGTGACCCTTAAACTGTGGAATGCTCCCATCCACATGTGGCCTTGTGCTAACCAACCAACCCCTCCTCCATTCAGTTTGTGGAGAGGAAAAAAAAGGAGGACAATAAAGGGAGACTGGTTGGGACCATTGTAATTTCCCACACTGGGATAGAAGGAATATAATTTATTGATATATTATTATCCCAAATATGGGGAAGCATAAAGGACATCTCTGTTCATTTATGTGCTTATAACTCATAACTGGCTGGAAACCTGTTATATAGCTGGGAAAAACCCCACAATCCAGAGCACACCTTCAAATAATTATCTCAAATAAATAAGATAGCGTAACATTATATACAATATTAAGCCACCCAAAACCTCTACCTAGGGAACTCAAATACAGTGGTGGGAAAAGAGGGTCATTTAACATTGACCTTATTTATTTGTTTTTAGAAAATTGTATGTGATCTCACCGGACATGACAAAACACTGAAAATGGCAAATTGAATTTTTTCATAGCTTACACAGTTGTGAACGAACAAACATTATGGGAGGTGGCAGGAGAGGGGTCCAAGTGTGTGTGTATATTTATATTTATATATATATATATATTGTATTGCATACTTTTAAAAAATAAATTTATAATTATTTACATAAATATAAGGGGACAGTGAAAGCCCAGACACCATCTTGGAATTCATGCCTACAGTTACAGACAACAGCCAAGGACAAAAGCCAAACAAAGGCTACAGCTTCAGAAGTATAATACAGGATTCCCATTTCTGCATTGATCAGAAGACGAGAGAAACAATTCATCCGCTGAGAAAGAGTTTGGCACAGTTCAATAAACATTCCTTGTTTGGTCGGACAGGATAGTAAGGTTTTTGTTTTTGTCTCTCTTGGGTTTTTTTTTTTTGCCCTCTCTGATCACCAAAAAAATACTGCTTTGAAGATGATCTTGCCTGTGCACTGTGCCCCCACAAAAGTCCATAGTAGCAAGCAAAGGATGAAAATGTGTAGAGAAAATTCAGCACAAGTGAGGCAATTAAGCCACTTGTTGCCAAGGTTGGTAAGACACTGGTGGAAAAAAAAGAGAAAGAGAGAGGGGTGGGGGACAGAAAAGAATCCCCGCTTCAGATCTTGAGACATATCATTCATGGTGTGATGCCAGGAGGAAGAAAAGGAATGTTTTCATAGTTTGACCCACCATATTCTGGTACAGAGCCATCTCCACGTTTGAGAAACAGGCGAACTTTGCGGCCACCATTTTTAATTAGTTCTATGGCTCGGGCGTGCTTCATGTTTTTTGTGGTTTCTCCATTGATCTCCAGGATTTCATCACCGATCTGCCATAACAAAATAATCCATGATTAAAGAAAAATGTTGGAAGGACATGAATTTGGGCAATGTCTAATGCCTTGTTCTGTTAGCACAATTATTTATAATGATTGTGATTGTGATTTATTTATATGTCACCCGTCTGACTGGGTTGCCCCAGCCACTCTGGGCAGCTTCCAACAAATCAAAACACCCAACACAGTAAAATACCAAACATTAAAAACTTCGAAACAAAATAGAAAATTCTTTCCAGTAGCACCTTAGAGACCAACTGAGTTTGTTCTCGGTATGAGCTTTCGTGTGCAGGCACACTTCTTCAGATACACTGAAACAGAAGTCACCAGATCCTTAAATATAGTGAGGGAGTGGGGAGGGGTATTACTCAGAAGGGTGGTGGGAATGGGTGATCAACTGATAGGTGTGGGAAACCTGTTGACGACTCTTAACGGCTGCAATTAGTCTTGCAGGGAAAGGCAAGGGGTGAGATGGCTAAAGATAGCTTTAGTTACAGGTGGGTAGCCGTGTTGGTCTGCCATAGTCAAAACAAAATCGAAAATTCTTTCTAGTAGCACCTTAGAGACCAACTGAGTTTGTTCCTGGTATGAGCTTTCGTGTGCATGCACACTTCTTCAGATACCAATTTCGTATCTGAAGAAGTGTGCATGCACACGAAAGCTCATACCAGGAACAAACTCAGTTGGTCTCTAAGGTATAAGAATCCAATGTCTTTGTTCAGACCAGGTTTCTCCATGGTTTTAAGTTTGGTGATTAGTTGCAATTCAGCCACTTCTCTTTCCAGTATATTACAAAGAAATTTCAGAAATAGACTGGAAGAAGTATGCATGCACACGAAAGCTCATACCAAGAACAAACTCAGTTGGTCTCTAAGGTGCTACTGGAAAGAATTTTCTATTTTGTTTCGACTATGGCAGACCAACACGGCTACCCACCTGTAATTCAAAACTTCCCTATACAGGGCTGTCTTCTAAAGGTCAGATAATTGTTTATTTCCTTAGCACAACTGAATACAACTGCTTGCACAACTGAACTCTTCCCCTCTTTTCCTCCCACATGTGCCCTGCACCCTCCCCAAATCTGCCCCAGAAGGTTGAGGGGACAGAAACCAAAAGCACTGCTTTCACTGTACATACTAGTACTGCTCAAACATATGATAGTTTTGCAGAGAATTTTATGATACAGCATCCCTGCATTGTCCATTCTATAATGGGCAACACATGAAGCTTAGCTTGGGGCCTAAAAATCGCTGTAACTAGAGACCACCCTCTTTCCCCATGCCCACGCCTCCTCCAAACAGAGCAAGAGAAAAAGTAGGGAGCTGGGGGGCAGAGATTCTGGTTCTCAACAGACTTTTCTTAGATCTAGTGAAAAGGGGAGCTCATGGAAAATGTTTTCTTTTTACAGACATACCCTCATTTTCCCGCATCTCTCAGCAGGACCATCCTCCGCTAACCGCAGCACATAGAGATCCATGTTATATTCTCGGCCCCCTCGTAGGCTAAAGCCAAACCCTTTGGCTCCTCTTTCAAGCTCAACTGTGTAAAAATCCTGGTCCGGCTAGAATGGAAGTAATAAGAAGTAGTTTGTGTCCAATTCGAAAGAGATTACAATTATCATTATTTTTAAGTTAATACAAAAAGTGCATCAAATCAGGCTTGTTTCCAGAAGAAATCTATCTGCTCTTAAAGACCCAATTTAGGACCCCAAATTAAGAGCAAACGACAGTGATCTTTCTTTATTAATCTCATTCTGTATACAGAAATGAAGTTAACTACATAGTCATTACAGTGGTACCTTGGTTTAAGAACAGCTTAGTTTATGAACAACTTGGATTAAGAACGCTGCAAACCCGGAAGTAGGTGTTTCGGTTTGTGAACTTTGCCTTGGAATAAGAACATGTTCCGCTTCCTGTTGGGTGTGTTCCATTTGTAAATTGAGTCCCCCACTGCTAAGGGAAAGCACGCCTTGGTTTAAGAACGCTTTGGTTTAAGAACGGACTTCTGGAATGGATTAAGTTCATAAACCAAGGTACCACTGTACTTAGAGTTAATTGCTAGGAAGTGTCCTATGTGACCCTTAGGCATACTGCTGGTACATCATATATCTTGTTTTCTAATTATTATTGTTTTATATATTGAGGACTACATAGCTAACAAAGATACAAAAATGTCTTCCGCCTTTATCCTTTCCATATCGTAAACTAGCACTCAACAGGGAAGAATTGCAGCAGTTTCTATGGCAATTGTCAGCAGAAGAGTTAACAGATATGTGAGGCCATAACAGTCAATGAAACAGGGACAAAACCACCTATGGAAGGGATGACTGGGGAGCTACTTCTAGGGATCTTTTACAACGCTGAGTTTTTACCTTCTAAATGTAGTGCTTGGAACACAACTTATCACCATGGTGAAACTGAAGCAATCTTGCAAACATGAATAATATCATCACAGAATATTCACCACCCTCCTTGTCAATCATGAGTAAGCTTTGTCTGCTACAAACACATCTCTACTACAAATATGTTTGGGGCACCATTAGTGCACTTGAGTACATTAATTGGTGATTTATATTTTTCAGACAAGCTAGATGGAGGAAGGATGTAGGGCAGAGATGAGGAAGCAGTGTGGCCTTTTGGATGTTGCTGCTGTACAACTCTCACTGACCCTCCAGCTGTGATGGGAGCTGGAGTCGAACAACTTCTAGAGGGCCATGGCTTCCTTAGTCCTGAAGTAGGGCCTCCGCAATACAGATTTCCTGCAGGCATGCAAGGGACAGCATAAATGAAGCAAGCTGGATAAGGACACCTTACCTGTGAGGCTGTGGGTGGTTTGAAATCGAACTGGGACTCTTGCTTTGGTTTTGTGTTGTTCCTGTTCACATTGATAAGGAATGAGGAGGTGGGGAGTAGAGAGGGAGAGAGAACAGTGTCAGTGTTATGGTTAGGAAGATGCATGGGAAGTAAAAGGGGAAAGAGAAGATCAACACACTTTCAGAAATTAACATTAGACTGACCTGGTCTCCTGCGGCATTTGTTGAGGAGTATGTGTGGTTGTAATTGTAGCAATTTTTTCTGCATTGGTCAATAAAGTTGCATTGGAGGATTCTGCAAAATAAAACAATGCCCTTTGTAAGGCAGGCTATTCTCGTGATAATGATTCACACACAGCTTTCCCTTGGCCAAAGTAACCCATTCAAAGTTATCAAATACATTTTTAAACAACACGCTACCCAACAAAGATTTGTACCAGCTCACATAATCCAATAACAGACAGTGAATTATATAAGTGGTAGCCCACTGAGTATTTATTTAACACCACACTGGTTAACAGATTGCCTACAAAGCCTTAATATATTAGTGAGGTGGGAGGGGACTAGTGTATGCATGAAAGTAATAGTAGAATTTCCCCTTCTTCCATCATGGCAGTGAACACATAATTGCATACAACATCAATTTTAGTTGTATGTCTGGGTTTTTATCCTTGTTTATGCTTTGTGATCCTTGTTATCCTTTTTATCCTTGTTTATGCTTTGTGATCCTGTGATCTTTATGCTTTGTGATCCTGATATCTTTAATATTCAATTTGTCTCACAAGGCGTTTTAGACCTCATGGTTGCAAGCAGACGGGTGGCGTGGGGAGGCTGTCATTCTGGCATATCCAAAGACATTTCTTTGTCACTTTTTGACCCACTCTCACCATTTGACTCCTGATTTAAACAGAAACACTGAGCAATATCAGCATGTTTAGCTTTCTGTTGACTTGATGATACAGCTGGTAAAAGGGATTTGTTACACTTCATAATATTCAAGAGCTGTTTTTCAAAAAAAAAGAAAGCTGATTTTATGAAGGGTCGAGACAAACACTCCCTAATATCAACATTCATTTTCAAAAGCAGCATTCACATGCACACAGCCAAGTTGTTGACAAAATACTTTGCTGAACATTCACACTGTTTCGGTACTGTTTGGCAGCCTTTTCTCAGCATCACTGCCCTTTTTTTCTTTGCCCTCCCTGTCCTTGCTCCCTTGTGGTATATTTTAGGGAAGTGTGTATTCCAATAAACAAACTATAAAAAATAACAGTCCAGAGTCACTTAATCCAATTGGCTTTGGTGACCCATGTGATTTTGTCATTGACATCATCTTGTATGATGTATTATTATGGTGTCTTTGATAAAATCACACAGGTGACTGTAGCCAAACTTTTTAAGTCATAGTAAAGGCAAGGGATGCCATGAACAATGATAGTAAAGAATGAGAAAATGTGTTTTGTTCTTCAGTTCTAAAGCAGTGGTGCTGTTGGCCAACCCTTCAAGGGCATGGCCAATGTCTTCGCACGTTTGAGTGCTCATGCAGCCACACAGAAAAACACGCATAGAGACATGCATGGCTGTTCTTCTGCTGGTGTTTGGGGGAAGGATTTTCTTCCTAGCACTGAGCTAGGAGGAGAACTTGGGAAACAGGAAGGAGCACTAAGACACCAGGAAGGAGAACTAAGACCTCCTCACAATGGTAGCATGCAAGACAGAGGAGAGGGGCCTTTGCAAGAGGAAGAGGTTCAGCTGATTTTTACAGAGGCTGGCAGACTACTTCAAGCAGCTTGTTACGGAGTACATGATCTGAAATGCCAGGATCGTTCTTCACTTCATGACTGCTACACCACTGGCATGCATGAATAGATGAGAAAATCAGAAATGCAGAATCTTATGGTACCTCAAGCACACTGCTTTTTAATGAGACTATTCACTAGCTGCCAGCCATCAGCTAAAGAAATCAAGTGACTTATATGATTGACTCAGCCAGCCCTTAGTAAACTCGCAGGTATTTTTTATATGTTAGTGATGGAATGTTTTTGCAACAATTCTTTTTTTTTGGCTCTTTGGGAGCCAGCAGCCATTTTGTGTTAGGCCACGCCCATGGTAGAAGACATTTGGTGGCTGTTGCCCTACAACATCCAAGCAATTCAGGCCCTCAACAACTGAACTGGTTTGGGTGCACACACAAGGGATTGTCTCCAGTGTTAGTTCTATTCAGAAATGGTTTATTGAAATAATGGGCATGACTAACTTCGGCCCCTTAATTCAAGTGGGTCTACTCTGAGTATAACTTACTTGAATATGAACCAGTTTAAGAGAGCATCTTAGCAGCCCCATGATATACAATCAATTTCAAAATGTAGCAAGTCCAAGTCTTAAAAAAATTCATGAATATTTCAGAATAAGTATAATATTTGCCTCAAATGAAAACAAATCCTTGTTTTCTCTACTGTTTTCAGACTTGAAAACAGAAAGTATATTGAACATGTATATTTGCTACAATGCAGGTCTCACTGGCAAAACTCCAGACTGGCAGCTCTGACTATTTTGTTAATGTATAATAAAATGGTGCTCTGGTCCATGGGGTCACGAAGAGTCGGACACGACTGAACGACTAAACAACAAAATGGTACATTTGCTGAATAGTCTCAGAAAATAGTAAGGGTTGTATCCAACGGCAGTTCTACTCCAGAGTAGATCCATGGCATGACTAAATTGTGGTCTTTAATTTCAATGGATCTACTCTAAGTAGATCTTAAATGGATGCAACCCTAAGTCTGCTGAATTGTTTAAAGAACTGAATCTATATGGTAAAAATCACATCACTCAATCTTTGAGACAATTTACTGACTTCTGGCATAGCATGATAAAATCATTTGAAATACAGAGGTTAATTCCCCCCTGATTTCTTCAGAAGTCTAAGATACCAACTGTCAAACCTCTGATTAATCAAGGTCTCTACAACTTGGAAGGATATTAATAGGACAGGTGCCAGTAGTTCTGACATAAGGGGTAGACTCCCTTTGGAAGAAACAACAGGGTAAAAATGTAACAAATAAATAATGTATGGTTCTAAATTACATTTTGTATCATTACACCAAAGGGCAAGTGGACATTTGTGCCTATTCCTGCAAAAAATAAATAAATGGTAATTTATTAAGTTCTTTCCTCCTTGCTGCATTGCTAATAATTTGTTTTATTGTTTTACCATTTTGGGATTGTATTTTGGGCTTCTTAATAAGTTTGCAAATCACTCCTGAGGACAGAGTTGTGTATATGGGCAGTGCATAAATGAAGCAAAGTAAATAAATCCAACGTTTATGGAGATATAGTTTATTTGAAATGTTTATACCCCACCTAACAAACTTATAAAGTTCAAATCTCAGAAGCAATCTGAGATTTCAAGTCTTTGAAAATGCTGCCCTTTCAGCAATTGTTCATGGGGGCTTTTGAAAACAGGGGTGACATGTCTGTTTTATGACCCCCCACCCAATCACATAGACAAAGCTAATAGTAACAAAGTCATTTCAGAGAAAACTTGGAAGAACTCTGAAAGGCCCTTGCTTCACCCCCCAAATATGACACCATACATTTAAGAATATATGGCACAGAGCTACTTTCAAGTTCCTCCATGTTATCTTCTTTTTCTTGGTATCCACGACAGGGATAATTGTATTCAAGGGTGTAAATACGTTTCTTAGGGATATACACGGATTTTGAAGCTTATAACTCTTAACTTTAAAAAAGTCATATAACAGAATCTTTCTTTCTTTCTTTCTTTCTTTCTTTCTTTCTTTCTTTCTTTCTTTCTTTCTTAGAATTCCATGGGCAGTTTACAACCAAAGTAGAAGTGTGTCAGTTTAACTACTCTGCAGCACGTAAAAGCAGAGTTGGAGAAAGGTGACCAGACAGATTCTCCTTCCCACCAACACCATCCCGTTGAGATCAAGGGACACCCAAATTATGGTACTTTTCTCTGTAGCATCTATTCTGAAATAAATGACATACGTTAACTTTTATGGGCCTCTGAGAATCTGGAATATGTGAGCACACTCCAAAATAAGAACACATCTAATGAAACAGTATCTTAAGATATGATGAAGCAACTTGCTGAATAAATATACTATCCTACTAACTCATGACAATGTAACTTTCTGTCCTGTGCTCTGTCCGTAAGACTACAACCTTCTGAAGCTAAAAAGCAAGCACTCTCGTGACTACGGAAAAGCTTTTAGACTGATCTAAAGAGAAGAAACAAAGCTTCTTTTCAACAGGCGCTTATCCCTTTTGCTTCCTAACCTTCCTTTGCAACACATAAAACTTCCGGATTACACATAGTGAAAGGCAAAGAATGAGAGCCAGCTATCCTCATGTTGCACGCGCAGCCATCCCTTAAGACAAAAGCAGATTGAAAACATGCAGGATGTACATTAGATTTAGTGGTGGTATTTTAAGACTGCAAACAGAAGGGAAAGCGGTATCAGTGATTCTCCAAAAAGAACGTGTGTGATTCATGGCTTCTCAAAGTAGTAAGGGGCTATAAGAATCACATCTAGTGCTTTTCCAGATGATTCTAAGTATGTTGTAGAGTCCAGTTTATTCCAACCACATTCCTAACGGATTGTAGTCTCAAAGTCAATACAGTGTTGTGCTTCCAACACAAAGATGTCACACCCCTGTAACAATCCAAGTACTGCTTCAGAATTTACTTATTCTGCTTCTTAGAGTCAAGTTAACTGGGCATGACAAAGAATAAAAGTAGTAAGGAGGAGAAATGGTGAGACTTGAATATATGGATTGTAGTCAGTAGGCAAGTAGATGGAAAGGAAACAGTGGTCATGAATGAAGGTTCAAACTGCAAAGGACCAAATTGCACTGGATCAAAAATAGGTGGGTATCCGTGTTGGTCTGCCATAGTCGAAACAAGGTAGAAAATTCTTTCCAGTAGCACCTTAGAGACCAACTGAGTTTGTTCTTAGTATGAGCTTTCGTGTGCATCTGAAGAAGTGTATCTGAAGAAGTGTGCATGCACACGAAAGCTCATACCAAGAACAAACTCAGTTGGTCTCTAAGGTGCTACTGGAAAGAATTTTCTATTTTGTTTGGATCAAAAATGTAAGCTTCCTCTCTCATGTCTGAGCTGGGTCCTGCTCCATGTACTCCCTATATGTATCTTTTTGCCTTCAGTTGAAATATCAAGCAACCATGAGGACTAAGAAGGGTTTTTTGTTTTTGTTTTTGTTTTGTTTTTGTTTAAAAGTAAAGTTGAGATGTTCAGGGCATGTAATGCTGTACCAGCTTCTGTGTGTTGGCAAAATGCTCAGAGTTATCGCCACAAGTTAACACATCCGAATGGTTGGAGCTATTCTTTAGGAGATGCTTCTAAATCATGTTCCACAAGTTTCAAATGCCCCCGATTTCTGATAATCACCCAAAAATATCTAAATGGTTCATATCTCCAACCATGCACACAGGCAACTGGCACTGAGCATGCTTTTGGAGTGGCTATTTGGAACACATCTGATCGCTTGGTGCCAAAACACACCTCACTGGCACTGTGAAAGCACCTAGATGTCTTGTAGATCCTCTACACCAGGGCTTCCCAAACTTGGGTCTCCAGCTGTTTTTGGACTACAGTCCCCATCATTCCTTGACCACTGTTCCCAGCTAGGGATGGTGGGAGTTGTAGTCCAAAAGTAGCTGGAGACCCAAGTTTGGGAAACCCTGTTCTACACCAATAGGGGGAGGAAGAAACGGACAATTGAGTGTGAGGGGAAAGTGTGTCCCAGCTAGGAATTAGAACTCTAAAGTTCCCTTCCATTTAACTAGAAAATTTTCGTATACCTACTCAGCTCCCACACAAAAACAGACACAATGTTGTGGAAGCAAAGTCTACTCCCCCCCCCCCAAAAAAACCCACCTGCCCATCGCAGCATTTCTATGGAAGGAAAAAATAAATAAATAACATTACAGCACAAGTTTCTCTCAGAATATGCCCAGGGCTTTAGAACTGCTCAGACTACAATCTAATAAGTCGGTGTAGCTCAAAGCAACTCAAAAGTCCATAAAAAGCAATGACCAACTATGATGGGAAGTGGAGAGGACGGGCAGAGAAAAATTAAGAGAATATATACTTTACCATCCCCTGGGATAATGCGCAGAGTAACCATATTTCCCGCTTCTTTAATTAGGTTGACGATGTCCGAATGTGATTTGTTGGTGATGGAGCATCCATTAACGGCCAGTATCCGGTCTCCCACTTTCAGCTTCCCACAGCGGTCTGCTGGGCTCCCCTCAATAATCCGACCTATTTTGTGAGGCATGGCCACACATGCATTGCCTGCTTTTGTATTGATATTGCGATATATATATATATTTCGTGTGCGTGTGCAATTTTTTTTAACAAATCGTTTACATACGTTGGGAACGTGGTGAAGGGGGAAAGGAGAAAAAGGGTTGAAAAGGGAAAGAGAAGGTTAAGGGTTAATTAATTAATGCATCAAGCAAAAGTTATTAAAGGATAGCTTTGCTGCCAGTATTCAAAACATTGGCAATTGGCTCTGGGAGTGCAAAGTAAGCCTCACAAAATTGCATTCCCTACATCTTGCTCAGTAATCCCCATTCCCCGCCCCCCAAAACACACACATTCTCTCCCATTAACGTGGTTGAGAATTGCACAGTTTCTTCAGATGAGCTGTGGTCCCCAAAATAAAACCACAGAGGATTTTAGTTGCAAACTTCAAGGTTTGCTGCTGTATGGAAATGCAACTCTCTATTGTTTTCCTAAGCTTGTAATATCTTATCATCGTCATCTCAGTGAGTGCCTGCTAAAGCTTCTGCCAATGTTTTGTTCTTTCTCCATTTTGAAAGACAATCATTCTATGTCTACCAAGGAATAAGGAAGTTTTGTTTGATTTTTTTTTATATAAAAAATAAACTCATAGCAATCAGCACTATAAAATGAACACAGCATGGATAAAAGCAGTAGGGAACTGGGTGATGTTTTCCCCTCCTATCTGAGGGAAGTATCTGACGCAAGGAGCAGAGCCACTACAGAAGGGACAGGAGGACTGGAATATAAGGGGTGGCATTCAACCACAGCCTCCCATCAGCGCAAAGGTTTCCACTTGTGCAATGGGACTTCCCCACCCCCTCTCCAGTGTGCACACTGCACCCTCCCCAAATCTGCTCCAGAGTGTTGGGGGAACCCCTAAAACAGATTTAAGGGGCATGCAGGGGGAAGGAGAGGGGAGGAGCACTTCGTTGCAAAAGCAGAAATCTGAGTCAAAGGAATGAGAGACAGCGCTATGATGAATTCCACCCACGGCCTTCCAAAGCCACTCGCCTCCAAACCATTTGATAACTCTTCCCCTTTTGCGATCTTGGTTAAAAAGTGGGTGAAAAATCCCCAAACCTGACCACAACAGCTCTCAACTGCAAGCCAAAAATCTAAATGCATTTACTTGTTTTAGGGTCAGTCCCACTGGTTACCATGGAACTCATTTCCAGGTGTTTGTGCTTAGAATTAGGTGTGGGAACTGTGCCATGCCAGGTGTTGCTGGGTTCCAATTCCATCATCACTGTCAATGGGCCACAAGGACTGGTTGTTGATGGGAGCTGGAAGTCCAATCAGAGCTGGAGGCTTAAAAGTTCCCCACCCCTGTACTGGAGAGCGCAAGAGGAAACGAGCAAGTGATCTGGGATGAATGCATTTTATTTCCTTTCATCACCTAACACATATTGTGAATTCTAACAAACAGGCAAATTCTTATTTCTTTGCTGCAGCAGAATATGAACACTTTAAGGGTTGAGTGCTGGCTACTTGTTTCCTTTACTCCAGTGATGGCCAAACTTGGCCCTCTAGCTGTTTTGGGACTACCAATTCCCATCATCCCTGGCCACTGGTCCTGTTAGCTAGGGGTGATGGGAGTTGTAGGGCTGGAGGGCCAAGTTTGGCCATCACTGCTTCACTAGAACCTTTACTAGAATTTAATCAGATGGGATCAGCTGTCAGGAAATACTGTGCAGCATGTGATCAACTTTACAAAATCACTGGGGATAATTCAGCCTAAATCAAGGCATATTCCAATAAAATTTCTCAATTTTCCCCACTGTTCCATTCATCCTCACAACACTATTAGGTCATGTTGTTGCATTTCCACCCCTCTTCTCTCTATTGTACCTCCATTTTAACTGAAGGTGGAGAAACAGTGAAAAGCTCAAGGTTTCCCAGTGAGGCTATGGCTGAAGTGTGATTTGGGCCACTGCCTCCTATTTCCAATATGCTACTCACTGGCACCATGTTGCATTGTGAGGGGGTAACAAAAGTTAAAATGGGAGCAATGTGTGACAAAAGGTTTGTTAAAGGTACTTAAAATGTGATATACAGAAAAACTATTTTAGAAATATGCCTTCTAGTATCTTATACCAGAAAGATTATATACAACATTCCAGCAAAACCTTGGCGTTAGCACAAGTGGAGATATAGCAACTTATTTCCACTGGTGGCAGTCATGCCCAGTTGTCCAAAGGTTTTGGATACAAGCCAATCAAGAAAATGAAATAAATTTGGTGCCTCTTACTATATTGTTAGGATGAAGAAGAATAGCTTTCGGCTTTTAACTATTCAATGCCCGTTAAATCGCAGTGATATTTTGACAACTCAACACTGCAAAAAACAGTGCATCCTTCAGACTCGCAGAATTGGCTTCAGAAATTTTGCAACGATTTAACAGTAGGCAAAGCCATCACATTCATTAAGAGTCCAATGCGTAAGCCCAACTCACTCCACAATGTGAGGCTGGCGCTGCATTTGGACAACACCCACAAATATTATTTTGTGATATAATTGTTCTATAATAACTTAAAAGTAGAAGAGTGGGGGGTGGGGAAGAAGCAAAGAGAGCTGAGCGATATTTTTGGTCATTGTGTTAGTTTCTAATTCATTTATTTTTTAACCAACAGCACTTCATCTTCAGTAGAAGGGTGATCACTTTATGGACTACTAATCTAATGGATATATACTTTAATGGGGTCCAGAACTGGACTTAAGAGGCTGCAGGATTCTGGTTTTTTTCCTTGCTTTGATTCAGCCTGGGCCACTGGCTATCTTGACAACACTCATCTTTCAGCAAGACCTAATGTGTTGTACTGTTCTTGATTCTCATCTCTGGCTTGAAGATCAATTCTGGCACTTGCCTCTATTCCCTCCAATCTACCGTTGGAATTTCATTTCAGAATACCAGCTCCATTTGAGATTCCCAGATCTGACTTCTTGAGGAAAACTTTAAAGTCAAAATCTGCTGTCTTGACACTGCTCAGCTTTCACAACACTTCCTTTCCACATTCGTGTGTACTTCTCAAAAGTTGCACAAGGCAGATATAGAGACTAGCATTTAGCAAGTGGGTGCAGTTGAATCTGAATGTGGTCATATCCATCACACCTACATAATTTTTTTCCAAGTGGCTGGAAATAATATTCATTCATCCAAAGATATGCTTGCACTGCATTTTTATTAGTAGTTTGAAACACATGTTTATGCTGTGCTTTATCAAAAAGATCACAATGAAGGATGAGTTAAAATGGCAACATGAGGAAAAGCCTACTAACTGACAGAAGGCAGTATAACTGATGATAATTGGTCATTATGTAATTTACATTGGTGAGTATCTCCCACTCCTGGCTTTGTCGCATGAGAGTAACTTTTATTGGCTAATTCTTTAACACACCCAGACAACTAAATGAATACAATTTTGAGGTAGCTCAGCCCACCTCAGCAGACTACCTCTGTGAGGTTGGAATAACGATACAAAGAACCCCTATGGGTTTGAGTAATGCACTTTGTAGCTAAGGGCAAGCATCTCATGCAAAATATAGGGGAGAAGTGTTTTCTGGGGAGCAGAAGGGGGGGGAACCAAGTCAAGACATAAATTTGCTTCCACATAGCTCATATTTTTAGCCACAAAAAATTATCTTTTCACAAATGAACGCATTCACCATTCTTATTCAGGCTGATCTGGGCAAGCGGACGCTTTAGAATAATCTTATTTAAGAGACCACTCCGATACATGTCACAATGGTTGTCAGGGAACCCAGGCTCAGCGCAGGGTGGTGGAAGGGCTCTCGGGATGCTACAGAGAGCCTCAGCACCACCTGACCAGTAGCACCTCCTCGTCCAGCGGAGGGAGCGGCGAGGTCTCCAGTGGGGAGGGGCAGGCAGCTCAGGAGCTGGAGAGCCGAGGCTCTGGGGATGTTGGAGAGACCCTGCACTCCTCTCGCTCCGCGGGCGAGGAGACAGACACGCTATTTCCGTTGCCCCAAGTACGCAGAGGGGTAAAACGAAAAGAGGGGAGGCGGAGATTCCATATACCGAAACTCTTATGTTGGCGTCAGAACCGGAAGGGGATCCCGGATTGCTGTAATGTCCTTGGATGGTTGCTCATGAGTAACCAGGCAAAACTCCAGCTGTTCCTTTAGTAGTTTTATCATGCATACTATGCAGAGCTTAAAAGTTCATGTCTGTATCAACCATCTGCAGAATCCGGGAGTGGCCCCTTCTGGTTCTGACTCCAAAATAAGCATCCCGTGAGCCCTTCCACCACCCTGCGCTAAGCCGGGGACAGTTCCCTGACAACGGGTAATTAAGTTTTAGAGTAAAAAAATACATATATATGTGGAATGGGTGCTCATGTTCTACACAATCACAAGGAAGGACTGTCTCCTTATGTTAGCCCCCTGCACCTCAGAGTTACTACCAATTTGGTGTGTCTTGACTGGTTTCGTAACTGTACTTGCTTCATCATCTCATCTGCAATGATGGTTTCTTAATAGCCATCACAGATGGTCAGAGAGGCCCTTTCGAAACTGAATGGCTATCCCATGCAATTCCAAATGTGCTTTTCTCTTCTCTGGGGACAGAAGAACTCTTATCTATCGAAATTTGCAAAGGACCATTTAGCACAAGTGGTTCAGGAACCCTTGTTGTCATAATTAACAGCAATGCATGTTACATGTTGCAGGCAGGATTACTAAACATTGCCGGGTAAGCAATGCAACGAAGCACACCATATTTTAAAGTCTGTTATAGTAAGTTTTAGGTTTAGACAAGTTAGAGTTGGATAATGGAGGAGATGAAGCTCTTCCCTAACCCAACATTTAGATTGATTTGAATAGACTCTGCTGTAATATCTAGATTCAGGTTTAAAAACAGTGGAAGAAAGAAGCTCTCCTATTTCTTTTTCTGTCTGTGGGGTTCCTTCCAAGAACCTCCAGTTCCATCCCCATGCCACATTTAAGATGTATGGGGCAGCTAATTACCATTGATGGGTGCTTGAGTTAATTTAGATTATTGTATATTCTGGCATATAAAACTACATTTTGATCCAGGAAAATCTTCTCAAAAGTCGGGGTTCGTCTTATACGCCAGGTGGAGAATCTGCGGTCGAGTATATCTCAAACTCTATATTTTAACTGGAAAAGTTGGGGGTCGTCTTATACGCCCAGTCGTCTTATACACCGGAAAATACGGTATGATTTCTCTGGTGCCTGGAGAAACAAACCCTGAATGGAAAGAACTTGGTGTGTGTGTGTGTGTGTGTGTGTCTGTCACATCTATGGTCCTCAGCTGAATGTTAAAGACCATGTACATGAAACACAGCCACAGACAAAGTACGTTGGCGCAAGCATCCCACTTGTTGGTGTCATGTTCAAAAAGATGTTTACCCCCAGGCACGGGCACCATACAGGGCACATGCCAGCACAGAACCAACAGGGGATCCAGATTGCTAGAATACATACTATGTACACACATATGCTGGTGTGTGGGTGAAGCACTTCTGAAATGTGATGCTGGCTGCATGGAGTGCTTACAGTGGTAAATGTTAAATTGAGACTCACTGGAGCAGCAGGGGCCATTCCTTATCTGGAATGCCTATTGGCTGCCAGAGCTTGAAATAAATGGCATTTCCCAAACTCACAGGGTGGCTACAATGCGAGAGACAGCGGAGATACTGAGAAGGGGCCATAAAAGTATCACAAACAAAATTTAAGTCTAGCATTACCTTCAGTGATTTCACCGGACCCACTGAATGTCTGCATCATGTTTCTCCTAATGGAAACTTGGGAGTGCACTGATGCATCCCAAAGATCAGTTAAATTAATACTTAAAAAAATATTTTTATATCTAGAAATGAAAGGGCCATTTTTTAAATAATAATAAAACACCCCAGTTATTCACAGTATATAGCATGAAGCGCCATTTGTTTCTAAGGTCCCTCCTGCACTATCCGAGGGATAGTCATCTGTCAGAGAGGGCACTTGCGTTAAACTCAGGCCTACAGGCTTTGTCCCTGGAGAAGAGTTCAATGAGTGACAACCTCTTCTACTACTGTCATTACTCAAGAGTTCAAAATGTCAGTCTGCTTTCCAAAAAACGAAAACAAAAACAGCCCCTCTCCTCTAATACAGCTTTGAACAAGACCCTGGAGGGAGACAACTCCCAAAGCTTGACTATCCAATTAAACATATTAATTAAATAGGATAGGGGAGTACATTCATGAACTGCAATTACTGTTTAGTAACTGTAATTATTATTCTCACTGTACAGAGGCACATCAACTCAGGCTCTTTTCACAGTGTTGCCTCAGTGTTGGTCATAAGTAAGTTGAGTTTTACTTGTGAGATACAACACCATGGGTGAAAGGAAGAAGACCCCACCCAGGTCATTAATGGTTATAACGAAAGAGTTGCTGAATTCAGCTGCCTCGATGCAAGACAATGTAAGACAAAACTCCCCATCAAAATGGGACCCACTATGCCAAGCTTCCTCAACCTCGGCCCTCCAGATGTTTTGAGACTACAGTTTGAGACTAGAAGAAGAAGAAGAAGAAGAAGAAGAGTATGGATTTGATATCCCGCTTTTCACTACCCGAAGGAGTCTCAAAGCGGCTAACATTCTCCTTTCCCTTCCTCCCCCACAACAAACACTCTGTGAGGTGAGTGAGGCTGAGAGACTTCAGAGAAGTGTGACTAGCCCAAGGTCACCCAGCAGCTGCATGTGGAGGAGTGGAGACGCGAACCCGGTTCCCCAGATTACGAGTCTACCACTCTTAACCACTACACCACACTGACTACAGTTCCCATCATCCCTGACCACTGGTCCTGCTAGCTAGGGATCATGGGAGTTGTAGGCCAAAAGCATCTGGAGGGCCAAGGTTGAGGAAGCCTGCACTATGCAATGGGATGCACAAATCAACGGTGTGCCGAGCTAGTTTATGTACCTTGGAAACGTAGAGGCGCTCATGAGCGCAGGTAAAAGAGCTCCAGCCACCAAGGAAACAGATTAAAGAGCCAAAGCAATTCTAAGCATGTTCTGCACTTACCGAACGTCGTTCCAGCTTCTGGCCTGCTAACGGAAGACACGATGACAAAGCCAAAGCCTTCATTCTCTCCGCGGCGTATTTCCACATCGTAGGGCTGCACCACAGTGCTGACCACGCCGCTGCCCCCGCCTCCTCCGCTGCCGATTCCACTGGTGCTGCCGCTGCCTGAACTGACGGTGTTGAGCGAGTTCTGGCTGCCCTGCGGAGTGCGCTTCTCCTCTGTCAGAGAAGCAGGCTGGTTGCTGCTGTGGTGAGATGAGGCTGGGGAGGGGACCTCGTTCTCTGCCTTCGGAACTGTTTCGGAAAGAGGCAACCGTCTCTCAACACCAAGAGATAACTGGACAAGTTGCTGAATTTCTGATTATGGGAGGGAAATATCAATATCTACATACTATAAGACTATCTTAGGGAGTGTTTTCTCCCATGTATTCCTCCCCAACAATCCCCAAAGTCATCTGAGGCTTCATTGAAATATGTCCCTTCTTTCTGCTGTTCTGTCAGCTGGGGCTTGGAGAGCAGTCTGTTCAGAAGTGGCGACCCACCTTATGAAATACTCTTTCTCGGGGGGGGGGGATTCTGTCACCTCTTTCACTCACAGATAGCATGAAGACCTATTTATTCAGGAGATAAAATATTTAACTGGGGATTTAGTTTTTCTGGTGGTGGATTTCATGGTGGATTAACACTGGGTTATCACACTTTTACTTAGGGACTTTTCGTGCCAATTTCTTGTTTCTGTTTTGTTTTCATGCATTTTACCACCACTAGTACTCAATATGGCCACATCAGAAAGAAAAGGCACACTATAGCCAAATTGTATGCCAGTGTTTTTTTCTCCATGGAGACATACTGCGCAGAAATTCGTGAGAGATATGTTAAAAATCAGAAGGCAAATTTCCTTCATATAGATTTTGCAGGAAATATATGCAGGCAGGAGACTGGATGCCTGCTTGTCCCTGCTAATGAATCTTTCCTGCACAAAATCATGTAGTGGGGTTTGTATTCTGCCTTAACCATTTCCATGGCTACCCCTCCATTATTATTTTTATGCAGAGGTAATGTATCAACACTGACTCTGAATATGCTAAAATACAGTTTCCTATAGGTCCAAAGGCAAAATTAAGAGAGTGCCATTGGGGAAACAACAACAACAACAACAACACACTGCCCATCTTAATCATCCTCCCAAATCCACACCCACTGGCCATTCCAAGTCCATACTGACACTTCAATTGGGGGCCCAGCATGGATCATGCAATCCAATTGACCTGATGTTTGATATTGAGCTATGCCATGCTGACACCAGGAGCACTTCCTATACTTCTGGGTTAGCACTAGCACACATATATGCAGGAAACTTGTTGGGAACAACTGGTGGATGGCTGTTCATGCTAGGGAGGCTTCTCTGAAACATCCGCTGGATACAGATTGCAGGATAAATAGTGCAATCCCATGCTTATCTACTCAGAATAAGACCCACTGAGCTCAATGGGACACACATCCAGGTAAGTGTGTATATGATTATGGCCTAAATGTAGTTTAGTCAGCTCTAGCAAGGTCATTTTTTAGGGCACAACCATCAGCATTCAACATTAGGATATGGATAACATGGCTAGGTAATAATGTGCTCCCTTGCAGGTAGTACTATAAAATGATTACCATTTTACAGGCCTATCCATTTCACAATATTTTTTATCCTATAAGAGATTATCCTTTAAAATGGTTAATTTAAACTAAACCCAATGGGGGGAAACCCTTGGAAAGTGGCAACACATCTCTTCTAATCACCAGCAGTCAAATTCTCAGCTTGAAAACATTTCAGCCTATATTTATACCGTGTTTGAAAAGCCTCAAACAAAAACAAAACAGAAAAAAAAACCCGGAGGTTAAAAAGCAAAATATAAATAACAGAATGGTGCATTGCTATTTTTTTTGCTAGAACCTGAAGCTTTTGATCTTTAGAAAGTAGTTCACTTTCATCCACAGACAGGAGTAAAAATAAAAAAACAACCTACGAGTCACATTGCAACCTACCTGTGTAAACCACTTTGCGCCTGACAGTCAGATTGACATGGCCTTGCTTGGCGGCCTGTTGCATAAGCTGAACTACAAGCTGGTGAGATTTCCCAACAACAGGGGTCCCATCCACGCAGATCAATTCGTCCCCAGATCGCAGGCGGCCATCGGCATCTGCAGCACCCAGTGGCACAATGTGACCAATGTAAATCTGCGAGAAGCATGTGCATGTGTGAGAGAAGAATCGCCGTCAGAATTGCGGAAGAAGAGAAATCTAATTCCACAGCGTCAAATCAGGACTGTCCACAGCCTTATATCAGGGTCAACTGTTGTGGGCAACTGTAACCAGGGATGCACACTAGTGCAAGAGGGGGCAGAAGAACGGGCGTGGAACGTAGGGGACATTCCAGCCATACGTAAGTAAGAGGCTGCTTAGACATGCCCAAATGCTCACATCTCTCCACCCAGGCAACCCAGAAGTTTACAGACAGCTGGGGAAAGTACTCTGGAAAGTTGTGGGCCTGTGGAGTTGGGGTATGACCGGGGAAAGTCCCAAGCGGCAAATAGAGAGGCCTGGAGGGCTTCATTTGCCCACCAAGGTAGAGGTTCCCTGCCCTTGGTCTATACCCAAACATCTTCTTGCCAAGTGGACTAATGTAATCCAGGCTGTGATTACATCTGGGTCATGCCAGATGTGCATCAAAGGCCAGACCCAGATGGATGATACCAGTGAGGCAACAACATGGAAGGGATGGCAGAAAAGGCCATACTTAGGTCAATTACGTTACTTTCGAAACTTTGAACAAGGAAGCAGTACATGTGCTCTGAGCTTCCCAACAGGGTCATTATCCCCTTAGCAAAAGTATGGCCTAACTTTATTTACCATGGATACAGGGGGCGTATCTCTGCACTGCCCCCACTCCCGGTACTATGACAGAGGAACCTAGAGGCCTCTACACATTTATACAAGTTGATGATATCAGTTGTCCATGTGAAGAAGAATAAGAAGAGTTTGGACTTGATATCCCGCCTTTCACTCCCCTTAAGGAGTCTCAAAGCGGCTAACAATCTCCTTTCCCTTCCTCTCCCACAACAAACACTCTGTGAGGTGAGTGGGGCTGAGAGACTTCAAAGAAGTGTGACTAGCCCAAGGTCACCCAGCAGCTGCATGTGGAGGAGCAGGGAAGCAAACCCAGTTCACCAGATTACGAGTTTCCTGCTCTTAACTGGTACACCATGCTGGCTCTCATGAAGGCTTCTGTGTAGGCTGCAGTCTTTATGGCATGGCAGTAAATAGCCCATCATCCCATCATTCTCACATAGTGAGTATTTTCTCTCTCTTCTGAATGTTTCCATTTCCATGAACTACTGTTCCCTTGGTGCAACACAGTTAAGAGAGCCACATGCATGCAAGGCATCTTACAAATTACCTGTAATGACAATTACAAATTTTGGGCCGTAGCCAACTAAGTCCAATGCGGAGTAGAACCACTGAAATTAATTATCCAGCCAGAGCAGCAGTTAACTAGGCTAGATGGGGCATTGGCCCAACTTGGTACAAGTCGCTTTCATATTTCCCTATGAATGCAAAAGCAACACACTTCTTCAAAGAATATATGTATTGTATGACTTTGCCCCGGGGAAACGAATTCTAGAATTTTGATCCTGAGTTTCATGGAAAGGCTCAGCAGATCATTACGAGCGCAAATTTCTAGACTTCTGTTCCTTTATCCATGATTGTGCCTTTCCTCCTCTATTTAACATGACATTCATTTTCTTGGAGAGTCCTGCTGAATGAGACTGTATTTATTCAGCTCAAGGGACTGGTAATAAGATCAGAAGCCTTGGCTTGAGTGTGACCTAAATCAAAGCAGCCCAAAGTTGCTAACATCTGTTGACGTTCTGGTCAGTAGCTGCTGCAAAACAGCTCGGGGGTCTAAGCCAGTTGATAGCAGAAATAGACCTCTATGTGAACAAAGATCAACACTCTTCGTAACCTTAGCTATTCAGAACATAGCTCAGCACTCTGTTCCGGTTTTGCTTGTTTTTAAAATCAAGTGGCTGAAAGGATGCGGATGAAATATTATTGGACACGTATTCTGGCTAATGCGGCTCTGAAAATTCTGGGGTAAAGAGATAAAAAAGGTAAAACAAACCTAAAAATGTCGAAATACTTACAGGTTCTCCAGGCTCATTTCCACCAAGAATCCTAAATCCAAATCCAGTCTCTTTTCTCCATAGAAAAATATCCTGCTCTTGATAATCTGGAACTGCAAGAAAATAAGGAGAATTAATGCTTTATCACAGAACTGACTTGAAAAAAGCACATATACACAATGAAATCCTCTTCTAAGCAGACCATTTTACTTACGCTGAATGGCACCGCATTACATAATTCTCAAAATGCATGGGCAGCTATCTATGATGTCCTATTATAAAATGGCTCGGCCTCTGGGGATTTCCCTGGACAGATGGGGGACAGCTGTGAAAGGAAAGACCCAACAACTTGCCTTTGAACTTGGGTGGAACTATGCATCATACCAAGCTCCACAGGGTTGCACGGGAAACAAACCTTTATTTATGTACTTTTTATTTATTTATACCCCACCACACAGCCCCCCTGGCCCCTACTGGCTTAAGGTACCAGAAAAAGTCATGTCAAAACAATATTGCATTTGTCTGTACATGTCCATTACATATCTTGCTCCTTGCACGCACATGCCAGGGATGCCAGGATTCCTGAATACTGTTCACACCAGATGAAGGGGATTCCAGTAACCACGCTATCTCTCGGCCCTTGCAGCTGGCAAATCAAAACAATGTTCTTGCTTTTGAGGCATTTGCTTTGTGCCACTGCTCTGCTCCTCTTTTCTGGTTTAGACCAGCACCAAACTAGGATTCTGGGTTGGTGGAATAGTTGCTATACCCTTCTGATATAATATTCTCACAAACCTGAAGGCATCAGGTTTGTAAGTTCCTAGTATGTAGTATGCTTAAAAGAAACACTGAGAGGAGTGGGAACCTACTATTTTCTCCGCAAAAGAGAAGTGCAAATATGAAGAGGAGGTTAGAAGATCCACTGGGAAATTAGAACCCTGGGCAAGGAAAGTACAGGTCTGTTAATCTCTCAGATCCATAGTTTAGAAGTCACCTTTTAGTGTTAAACCGGGAATGTTGTTCCTCAATATTTTCTTGCTGCTTTACTGGACACTTCATTCTTTTGCTTACAGACTTTAATGAGGCCTGCCACCAAGAAATACTGAAGCACCTTTCAGGATTTTGTGATTATGCTAAGCAGTTTCAGAACAATCATGTTATTAGGCACATTTTCGTTTTAGGTTTGCAACTGGATGCAAATCAGACGTTTGCTTAGCACTGCAGTATTAGAACTCATCTGTTGTTAGTAATAAATCCAGGGTCCTTTTTAGAAATCTTGAGCAAATAGACTTTTGTCATTATACAAATGAGGGTCTATAAAAGAGTGTAACTCCATTAGTAACATAAAACAGTTGATTTTCTTTTCATAAGGCCAGAGAGAGGAGAACAAATCAAGAGCTCTGCGCTGCAACGGCTGTTGTAATAATTGACATCTGCGCGACATTATTTCTTATTGTCAGCATTACTTCTATTGAATAATGCTATAAATAGCTGGAACAACTAGGCATAACCATTGCAAAACCTCTCTTGCGTAAGTCCCAATGAAATTATTAGGAGCTTCTCTCTTCTATACACCTGCATTTGTTTTAAACATTACTTGCTTGAAGTTCGTGTCTGCCCAATGACCATAACCAGACCTGCTTACATTCAGCAAGGTGGCTTCATTATGAGACCTCAAAAGAGCATGTCCTGGCCATCATATTAATGTCAAAAAGTTGTAGCAGTAGTCCTACACCAGTGATGGCCAAACTTGGCCCTCCAGCTGTTTTGGGACTACAATTCCCATCATTCCTAGCTAACAGGACCAGTGGTCAGGGATGATGGGAATTGTAGTCTTAAAACAGCTGGAGGGCCAAGTTTGGCCATCACTGTCCTACACCAAAAAGTCCCAGGTAAACATAATCCAGGTCACATAGGATTATCCCCCTCCCCCCCAGGGTCACTGAACTGTTCCCTTGTAAAATCTTTGGGCACTTTAGGTGACTGTGCAAGTGCGGGTTCTGTGGTTTCCCTTCTCAGCTGCAGCTTTGGACCCATTTTTACTCACCCAGCTTTCGCCTTTATCAAGTGATCCGGCCAATCAGGGATCAGGTGATAAAAGTGAGGGCATCGCGATGCCACATATCAGATTTGGTTCCATGATAAGAAGGTAAAAAGAGCCATGCTGGATCAGGTCAAAGGCCCATCGAGCCCAGCATCCTGTTCTTACACCAGATATCCATGGGGAAACCTTTAAGCGGGACCTGAGTGCAACAGTATTCTCCCCATTGTCCTGAATCTCCCAACAAGGAGCTTCACTGGATGGCACTGGACTCTAGAGAGGGGGAAAAACTCTTTCTAATCACATTCTCCACAACATACGTAATTTTATGCTGCTCTACGATGTCCCTTCTTACTCGCCTTTTCTTTCTTTTACTCGCTCCAACCTTTTCTCATAGGGGAGTGTCTCTATCTCTTTAATCGTTTTGCTTACCTTCTCCTGAAACCTTTCCCATTCTACAATATCCTTTTTGAGGTGTGGCAACCAGAACATAGAATTCCAAGTGTGGATGCACCACATATTTGTATAATGGCACTGCAATATTATTAGCAGTTTTATTTTCAACCCCTTTCCTAATGATCCATAGGATGGCATTTGCCTTTTCCAGAGCTGCCACACACTGCGTTGTGTTAAACTTTTCTTCCTAACATTGTGTGCTTTGATTTTCATCTAATTATGGATTAAAGGATATATTTATATTTTAAAAAATTGGTAAATGGTGCTGCTTTATGATTATTTTCACAACAGCATGCAATATTTGCTGATTATTTGCCACAGTTTTCTAGGGTAAGCGATTTATTTTAGGGGCCGAACATCCCATTCAATGTACCACATTAACCACTGAAATATAGAGATAAGCTACTGAAAAAGCCGGTTGCACCAACTTTCCAGAAGGTGTCAACGATTAAATTTAAAATGCACCAAAGCCCTAAGCGTCAAATGCAATTAACAAAGGTGATGCATATTTGAACCGAGTTATTAATTATTTTAAAATGCAAAATTAATTTTGCCTATGAACTAACACCAGGGGACAACTTCAAATACATTTACTATTTATTGGGTTGTAGGTGACTGTAGCACTTTGATTAATTTTGGTATGTCTATGCATAAAACTTTTCCGTGATGTATACTTAAAGGTAGAGAAACAACTATTCAAAAGACCAAATAACCAATTTCCATTAAAACACAAACATAAACACATTATTTTAATTATTTTTTTCAAGACCCAAAAATACATTCAACATAATTTTTGAAAGCCAGAAACATGTGTTAAATATGTGTGATTATAGTAAAATAATGTTTAGGGCCTCTGAAACCTGACAAGTGAATAAAGCAACTGCTCTGCTTAGTGAAGCTGAAAGAGAAGCTGCCTATCAAAGACAGCATTCAGCCCTGAAGGCTGTCCAATCAGAGAAAGCCCAGATAAAGGAGTCCAAAATTTAGAAGTCCATCTAGTCCAGTGATGGCCAAACTTGGCCCTCCAGCTGTTTTTGGGACTACAACTCCCATCATCCCTAGCTAACGGGACCAGTGGTCAGGGATGATGGGAATTGTAGTCCCCAAACAGCTGGTGGGCCAAGTTTGGCCATCACTGATCTAGAGCATGTGCTATGAGACGGTGACAAAGAATTTTCCTAGGTCAAGGGCAAAAGGTCCAAAGGGCAGACACAATGGTACTCACTCCTATCCCAAATCTGTGAAATGATGAATCAGAGAAAGTGAAAGACTTCAGGCTCCACTTTAAGACTCCACTTAAAACAATACTTAGACAAAATACAATTAAAACATGATTGACTCATCAATTTGTATTATGGTTCACCGGCAGAATGAGCCAGCACTAAATCGCACCAATTGTGAAACTAAATTTGAAGCTTTCATAATCAAATCTGCACAGAATTATGGTGAGAGGTGGCCTGGTTAACAATAATAACATCAAATAGCTGCATCTATGTTCTCAGCATCGTATCGGTAGAATCTGTGTCAACCATGAATTTCCATGTGTCTCTTTTGTTTCTCCATGATCAAAGACTCATTCAGAAACTGAAATGATCCTAAATGAAACACCAACCAGAGAGAGATGGCTCAAATGCAGTGTTCCATCTTGTCCCTACATGAAACTGCTGGCAGATCTGGGGATTTGGAAAAAGGAGCCATCGTGATGTTTAGAACGTTCACCTCTCTCTCTCAATCTCTCTCTCCTTTTCATTGGATTTAGCAGAGGCCACTGAAGTGCTGAGCCAGTGCCCAGAATCAGTAATTGTCTGGATGAGGGCCAATAAACTGAAACTCAATCTCAAGGAGATGGAGATCAACCTGTTCTAGATGGGATTGTACTTCCAATTCTGTGCTCAGCCACATTCATGACATCAAGCAGGTTTTGCTTATTGTTGGATCCACAATCATACCATTATCATTCCCATCAGCTCTGTGGATGAAAGCTGTCACAGACTGAACACACCTGGCTCATGGAAGCACCAAAGAGATTCTCAACATTTTCACTTAGAAAGTCAAGTTACTGTACTTTGACTGGGATGTTGGTGGGAAGCTAATGAATTTAAATCAGTTTAAATACAAGTACTTTGGGTTCTGTGTATTGTTGATTATATCACACCAAGCAGGTGCTATGCTGTCACAACTGAACTCACAGTTTAACCTCCCTAAAAGGGGTCTGGCTGAGATTTCTAAGCTGCTATCCTTTTTCAATGGTTCACGACAGAGGGTTTATTCAAGTAGGAACACCAAACAAATGCATAAACAAAAAGTGTAGAAATGAAACAAGGCAGACATCTGCTAGTTTCTGCAATGTTTTACAGCCATTGATCTGTGTGCACATTTTGTATGCGCTCTCATCTTAATTGATCAGTGTTTATTAAGCTAAGATATTTTTAAAACTCCCATGTATTAGTGCACTGAGCCATGGCTTAACAATCTTCTAAATACAATTACAGAATAATAAGGTGATAAATATCATGGAAGACCATAATTGGACTCAGTTAAGCCTTAGTTGCTTGAAGGCTGGTTTGCTGGAAATGGTGACTCTTGCCTTCTTGCGGCAGCACAATGAAAACAATGCAAGCTCAATTGCATTAAAATTGGCGAACTCTGACACTAACCTCTGACATGAGGTGGACCGCATCCCAAGTTAATTGGTATTTATCGCTGGCTTTAGACAACCAAAGCAAAAGAAACCAGAGATAGATGGCAAAGGTTCTGTCCAGTGACTCATGTCGGAGCCCGGGCCAAACCAGTTGAGAATACACAGCTTGTCTGATAGAGGCAAAAGAGCTTCTGCTGGGCACTCCAGCGTGGAACACTTTTTGTCTCAGCATCTCCTCACACGTTTCCATTTGTCAACTCTACAGTGCTTCCCATCCTTAGCCAAAGTGTTGCCTTCTGTTTCTTGTTCAGATACAAATCTATTGTTTTAGGCTCTGTTCTCTTAAATGACATATATACCATGTTATCAAGCTGGAGAGGATTAATTAGATCTCATCTTGAACAATGCTCCTCTGTTTGGGGCTCCAGCTCATCAGAGCTATTCTTAAATTGTAAAGGTAGCAGGGTCGTAAACAGGGCAGCTTGTTTCATGACGACTATGGTGACAGTTTACATGGACTTTGTTCATACGGATGTGATTTTATGTAAGGGAGAAGACATTTTCAAGGTTAAGAAGGGTGCTCGTGCTGCAGTATATTGTTCAGGATTTGTATGCTTAGTCACTCACTCCACTTAAAGATTCGTTCATCGATCCTTGTGTATTTCATGGAATCTTTCTTTTACGGCTTTGCCTACACAATTATTGTTTATCCCCCTGCTGTTGTGAATTTTAATTGTTGTACCCTATGGCTAGAACACTTAATGATAAATTTGGTTTGAAACAATCCAATCCAATCGAAAAACCAGCATGTGTGACCCCGAAGCCATACTTTTCAGTGAGGGCTTTCAATCAATACAGTACAAGGGGACAAGGCAAGGAAGCTTCCAATATCCCCCTTTCTTTCAATAAAGTTGATATAATCCAAAACTGCATTCTGAACAAAATGCTATCTATGTTAAGAGGACAACAGCACTCTGAAACACAAACACGCACATGCACAACACATGGCACAACACATACAAAAGTGGGACAAAATTCTTTTTGAAGACTTTTGCACTGATTGGCCCAATTTAATGGCTGACATTAGGAGTTAATCAGGCTGCCGGCCAACCAAAGCTCCTTCCCAGTTCTGACCGGCACATATTGTTTCTGTGTGTTTAGGATTGGGCAAACTGGGTGATCCTGAATTCATAAGATTACTGAAGATCAGCCACTGGGTGTTGTTGCACAAGACTGGCCCTTGCTATGTATCTTACAAACACGTGACTGGCATTTTTCCTCTACGTGAATATAGAGCCTAGTATGCAACACGTGGCAGCGGCAAAAACGAGCCACATAAATTGGAAGACTTTTGTGAAGCCCGAACACAGTAATGTTTGCCTATTTACCACAGTATGATTTCTTTTCCACCACAGCAGGGTTTATTTTATTTTATTTGTTTCATCAAATTGTAAATCAGTGTTTGAAGACTGATTAGCACACCCAGATGCAGCTGCGAATAGTCATAAAATACTTAATTCAAATCTAACTTTATTAAAATTTTGACTGCAGGACCCCACCTTTTTTAAATGGGAGGGACTTTGCTGTGTGTTTTAGCACAACTACTTCTTAATTCTACCCACCCACGCACCCTCCGTGAGATAAGTAGCGTTTCTGAAACCAGTGGCGGCTTGAGGGCAATCCATGTTGGCTTAATACTGCCATTCTCTCAAGGGCTTCATTGCAAAAGTAATAGAAAGAGTTTTGAACAGCTGATGAGAAAGAATGATCCCAGATGGATACAGGTAACCCTTCCCTATCCAATCACTATTCCGGTAAAGCTTACACAACACAACAAAATTCTTCCCTTCTGCTAGATTACCCCATCTTGCTCTTTGGCAATGGAACATCTGAAGAAGGCATATGAAACCATCAGTGCCCATCATGCTTCACCCTCCAACCCCACCTGACCCGTATGAATTGCCCCCCAATCACAGACACTACCACAAGATGGACAACAAGACAGATATAAAGCTCTCGGCTCATTCTTACATTCTCCAAAATTCGTGGAATTGATTTCTCTCTCTCTTTCACCCTTGCTCAGTCCAGTCGCAGGCGAAGGTGACATAGCTGTGAATATTAATTTTAACATTTTGCAAAGCTTAATGGGATTTTGCTTTCTTGCTTGTTCATTTCAGTTTAGTGTTGACTGATAACAGCTGTGATTCAGCTTTCATGCCCTTACTATCACAGAAAAGATCGCAGCTGCTAAGGATTAGAACAGACCTACCTGTTTTGCCAGGTGTATACAATACTGGCTTATCTGATGTGGGAAACGGTTGACCAGAATAGAATATGCATCACTGTAAATACATTCAAACTGGGTTTCAGAAAAACTAGGAAATATTTGCCATTATTTTCTTTTTTTAAGTGCATAGACTTTTGACAACAGACTTATCTTGTGGATTAGGAAACAAAACCTATACACACAAGAAAATTATACTGAATGTTTTTCATTAAGTTGCTGCTTTATGGTGCTACTTTTAAAACTAAAGCTAACCAGTAGCAGCAGGAAGTTGAGTAGATTCTACCATTATTTCATTGTGCACATGTGTTCATGCAAGTCTAAGATGATGTATGTATTAAGGTTAACCAACAACTCCTTATAGTATGAAGGTTTTGTTATTGTCGCACATACTGGATATTCACAAAATGTGGCTTCCCGTTATCAGGATCAAAATACACAAGTGTGACCTGCAACACAACATCCAATCCTCACGTACTATCAGGACCACTCCTATTCAGGGTTCTTGTCGGTCAGCCATGCCTTCCTCCATGACACTCCACCATTTCCCTTTCCAAATGGCAGTCAACATTCCTTGGCTGTCATCGATGCTCAGTTTGCACAGAGCTCTTAAGAGTTCCTACCTTAGGTTGTGCTCCCAACCCCAATGAATGAATGAATGAACGAACAAATGAACAGGTTGGTTTTACTTCTGCCATTACTGGGGTTCACCCAAATATTCCAATATATTTCTGGGTTTTGGCTTCAAATCATGACAGCAGCACTCACAACCTGAGTTTGTTATTCGAGGGCGAGATACTTGAGCTCTCACCCTTTAGCCCACCCTAGTGTACCCAAAATAAAACAATGTTTTTCAGTACCTCAAAGCTCTTACTGTACCTCAATAGCTAGAATACGTAAATTTTGGGCCGCCAGTCACAAAAAGCAATTTTAAGGTCTTTACACTTGAACCTATGTTAGGCTTATGCCTGAGAATCATATTGAAATAAGGAACAGAAAAGGCCTGAAGACCTCTAGACAACACAACTATGATCCAAAGTTTAGAACTGAACTAGTAAAAAAAATAAACGAGCAAGCTCTGCAACAACTCTGCCTCTTGGTCATCAACAGAGGCCTGTTTTTGGTAAGATGGCCAAAACTAACAAAGATTGTGGGTGTTTAAATGTAGGTGCTTTTTTTTCTTAGCCATAAAATGGGTAAAGACTCCCCCTGTTACACAATTACTCCATTTTTAAAGGCTGCCTCATCAGAATTTCCTTAGTTACATGGTGCTCACACTTTCCCCAAGCCTATTTAATTGTGGATGAAGGAATAGCTTCATGTGCTGCTTTTTATCTATTGTGTGACTGAAAATAAAATCCAAATATTTTTTTAAAAAAACCTGCAATATTTTAAAAGCTTTAGAAAGCCTCGACCCTGTTCTGCTTTGCTTTTAATTAAAACACGCTTAAGCCCTTCAAAGGGGCTCATTAACACATCTGCAATTCAGATTAATTCATTTTGTCACTGCTGTTTTGACAGATGGCCATGCGTAGGATACAGCAGCTCCGCAAAGCATGCAGGCAGCACAACAACAGATTGTTGCAATCCTCAAGGAAGTTTAAGACTAAAACAATAAATGAGAGAGGAGAATATTCTTAAATTCATGGCCCTAAATTTGCCTTATTCTCTTGACATCTCTTAGTCTCTGAACTGGTAAAGGATACTTCTTGGAAATGATCAAGCCAAGAATTATGTCACTCATTATCACTTACAGAAATAGCATTTTTAAAGCAATACGATGGTATGCAAAAAAAAAACAAAAAAAAAAACAGGTGGCATGAACTTTAAGGGGAAGAAGGCAAACAGCAGCTTATCATCACAAGCCCACCATTTCTTAGAAGCTGCCATCTTAGTGGACAAGGTTCATAGAAGAAAATGGGTTCGTTGTTTTGTCTTTTTTTAAGGCTTGGGCTTTAGTATAGTTTTACAACATTCCAATAGGATTGCCACACATCCAGACTAAGTAGTAATAATTATTCCCATTCCACTGAGGGGGAATTGAAACTGACTGAAGATGACGGACTGTGTGACTAAGCTGTGATTTAGATCTTGGTACGGCAAGACTCAGAGATCACAGTGGTCTCTGAGACAAGTCTAAAGCAAGGTACGGTAGTTCTTTCTGTCTCCACCATTAAAGGATTCCCCCACAAGGGAGGAATTCAGCATGACGCTCTTCTGATCATTCTGTCTGCGCAATCTCTTCCCTCTCCTCCCTGCCTCCCTTTAGCTGCTCTAGGGTTTCTCCTGACTCTGCCGAGTGACTTTGGGGGAGATGCATGGAGTGTGTGTGGGGGGGCACTAGCGGGAGCCCCTGAATTGGCTTTTGCTAGCTAACGAGGTTAATTGAATACAGGCCAAATAAACCAACTTCATGTGTAGGACATGAAGTAAGATATAGTCCTGTGTCAGGTAGGTAGCCGTGTTGGTCTGCCATAGTCAAAACAAAATATAAAATCAAAAAATCCTTCCAGTAGCACCTTAGAGACCAACTAAGTTTGTTCTTGGTATGAGCTTTCGTGTGCATGCACACTTCTTCAGATACACTGAACCTTTCATCACCTACAGACAGCCACCCAATCTAAAACAACTCCTCACCCACAGTAATACAACAACAGGACTCAACATGGACACTGGTACCAGAGCCTGCAATAAACCTAGATGCCAACTTTGCTGCCACATAAACCTGGACAACACCATTACTGGCCCCAACAACATCAAACATACCATCTCAGGACTATTTAATTGCTCATCTTCTAACATTGTGTATGCAATCAAATGCCAACAGTGCCCTTCAGCTCTCTATATTGGACAAACAGGCCAAACCCTACGCCAAAGGATAAATGGACATAAATCTGATATCAGGAATCACAAGACAGAGAAACCAGTAGGAGAACACTTCAATCTCCCAGGACATTCTATACAAGATCTCAAAGTAGCTGTCTTAATACAAAGGAATTTCAGAAATAGACTGGAAAGAGAAGTTGCTGAATTGCAACTCATTACCAAACTTAAAACCACGGAGAGACCTGGTCTGAACAAAGACATTGGATTCTTATCTCATTATACATGACAAAGCTATCTTTAGCCATCTCACCCCTTTCTTTTCCCTTAAGACTAATTGCAGTCGTTAACCGTCATCAACAGGTTTTCCACACCCATCAGCCAATCACCCATTCCCACCACCCATCAGCCAATCACCCATTCCCACCACACTTCTGAGTAATACCCCTCCCCACCCTCTCACTATATATAAGGGTCTGGTGACTTCTGTTTCCGTGTATCTGAATTAGTGTGCATGCACACGAAAGCTCATACCAAGAACAAACTTAGTTGGTCTCTAAGGTGCTACTGGAAGGATTTTTTGATTTTATATTTTGTTTTGACTATAGTCCTGTGTGTTCAACTGAGGAAACAGCAAAGAGATGAGGCTTCATGGCTCAAGCCCTGCAGAAGTTCTTAGAAATACGAATTAACCAGTGGGACCTGCAACAAAACGTTGCAGTGCAAGGGTGCTTATTGTTCAGGATTCCATCCACTCCTTTGGCCATTTTAATTTATTTATTATTTTATTTTGTTCTTGCAGATTTGGGGTTTCCCCAAAAGCCTACTCACCCGAGTGTGCCTGGTTCCAGGTGGGCTGCAGAAGCAGCAGTGCTCCTAGCCTGGATATTGGAAATAGAGGAAATCGTGCTCCTGCTGTCCTTGGATTATTCTACATCAGAAACTCCCAGACCCAGAAGCATCCTAAGGACCAATGCCTAATTCCCACCTAGGTCTCAGTGTCTGGCTTTCTTTAGATGCAAATATTTACTAGAAAGGATCCACTAAAACTGCCAGCTTCCAATCTCAGATGTATGTTGATCCCACCTAGAATCTATCCTCCTATCACAGTTAAAGAACCAAGTAGCATCTTATTCCCTGTGGTCATGAATAATGTCCCAGGTTGTCAATTTCACACCAGCAGGACAGTAACGGCACTAAGAGTACCGGTATTTGGGGTTTTGTTTTTTTAAGAAGGGTGGGTGAGGAGAAGACAGTTGAACCTAAAGCGTGGATGTGGAAAACCACATGATCCGAACTCCTTAAACAACAAACAAACAACTCAGCCCACTTTAGAGCTGTGCTGTTAAACAGGGTCTCTCAAGTGCCTCCTGGGGCTGAATCCTGCACCGCCAGCTGCTTCTGTGGGAGCAACTCACGTCCATCAGAAACAGCTTGGCTTGTTCTTGCACAGGAGTACTTCTGCAACCTGCCTGGTGCTTTAAGAGAAAGGGAGCCACTATTTTTATTCTGCAGGGTTATGTTATTGCCAGTATCTCCATCTTAAATAAGGAAAGGACTGTGAGTGAAAGTCACTTCTGGGAAGACTGCCAGGATGGAGGCATAGGCACAGTGCTCCTCACCCTTCGAGGACAGGCTCGTTTGCCTTTGCAGAGAAGACAGCACCCTTAATATTATTTATCTCCCAATGCCTTGGTAGATTTAAAACATGAAATACCAATGCCGATCTCCTGCATGGATACCGTAGGTGTAACTCACAAAAAGGCTACAACCAATAAGCCCGCCTTTTAACAAGAAATGCTTCAACTGAATGCTGGCTTAATGACCAAGGCAGCAGTGGGGCAGAAGCAGGACACCCACATATGATTTCTGCTTGTTAAGAATTTCCCTATCATTAGCTGAAGTCAGGGTGTGCTCAGAATGCCTTTTTAAAAACTCAAAAGTCTGAGAAGTGCTTAAAGGAAAGCCAGGTGTGAAATGAGCACTGAGCCAAAGCTTTTCTTTTTATCACCCCCTTTGCAAAAGAAGGCCACTTTGCAGAATTTTCTCCCAGCAATTTTTTTTAATGGCAGGCACCATTTAACAACCCTCCCCTGCCACACACACACACAGTAACTTGGAATGAGATTAGACCATTTGGAGGATGTTCCAAATTGTCCAACATGCAGCAGCAAAGAAAGAAGAAAAAAGAGGTGGAGAGACGGAAAGAGAGGGAAGCTGTGCTATTGCAATGGCATGGCTAATGGTGAGCCCCAGCCCAAGAGACTATTGGAGAATTTCTACCCCACTGAGAAATTTGGTAAAATGGCCACTCTTCATGTCAAGAGGCCATTTGTGCTCAGCTCTAGAGAAATGACCCTTGCAGTTCAGTGAACGTCTGCAGTCTCTTAAATGCGACAGTGTTTGAAAGATAGTTGGGAGACTGCATGGAGGCAGCTGGCGACAGGAAAACTCTCAAAATTCAAATTGGTGTCCTTCTGGATTGTTGTCCAAATCAAAATTAATCACCACTGACAAATAATTATCAACTGGGGGAAATCATCTTAGACATGCAGTGCTTGAATTAATAGTAAACCGTGCATGTCAAGGTTACCATACCCTCTGAAATTTGCCTGAAAATTTGGAATTACTTAACTGGTGTTGACTTATTTAACCTATGGCACTGGCAATTTAATACTACATGTTGTTGATTTTTGCTTAATCAACTCATTTTTAGAAAATGATGTGTTTGGGATCAAGCTGTTTTAAGACAATGGTGAATTAAGGGCTGAATCCAGATTTTATCAGGAACTCCAGGTCCTAAGGCTTTGGGGAGCTAGCTGGGAGTGCTTGATCTACTGCCTATTCAGAAGGTTCAACCTTTCCCTGGTTCTTCATATTTTAGGTACTCCTCTTAAATTAATCTATAAACCCATGGAATGGCCTGGTTGTTTGGAAGGGTCCTACTACATCCAGCATTCAGTTTCCTATAGTGGCCAGCCAGAAGTCCCATCTTGCATTTCAACCTGGGCGCTTCTTCCACCTTCAGTGAGAATCATACCTCTCCACCTCTCCATTTCTATGCAAATTATGTGTAAGATACGAAATTGTGTGGTTTGCAACTACAGTAGACTAGAAAGGAGCTCGTCCCCAACCAAACACAGTAAGCTAGCGAAGGACAGTGAAGTGCAAGGTGTCAAGTGGTACAGTGAGAAGCCAACAGAAATAGGGTACAGGATGCATGCAAAACTTCAGAAATAAGTAGTCACTTAAAGAGGACCAGTTTCCAAACTATTTGCACATATAAAATAAAATAATTTGCACATGCAGCAAACCCGTGGAGTGCTACTGAAATGCATAAAACTTGCCATATATAGATATGTGGGTGGACTGGCAAGGAAGCAGCTGTGTCCTGCAGCACCTTCCCCAGTTAATTTTTTTTAAAAAAGCAGAACAGGCAGCAGTTAATACTGCTGAGCTAATCCTAATGACTAATGAGATAATTTCTAATTAACTGTTTAGTTGGTACTAAATAGCTGCAGGGGGTCACAGACAATGACAATGTGAGCATCCAGCTGGGGAAGGGGGAAATCCAGAGCAGTGGAAGTAGTAGGACAAGAGCACAAAAACCTTCACAAGTGATGCCAAAAATGGCAAAAAGGCAGTTTATTCCTTCCGGTATTATCTTGTAGGGCTTGCATGTGTCCAGATATCTCACTGTATTGCATTTCCCTGCTGGTAAACAGTAGGCAGCCAATGCACAATTTTCATAATATGCATCCTGCAATCATTATCTACAGTCCAAGATGTCAACCAGAGAAACTGTCTGGCCACTACATATTTTTTGGCAGTAAAGACTGAAGCATCTAAAGTGGTATCAGAAAAAAACCCACTTCCTAGACCCTCATTCATTTCCTAAGTAAATCCCCAAACTTAGCGGCATCCAAACCTTATTCTGCCATAGGCTGGGGAGGCCGCATTATAGAGGCCCTGGCCACCCAGGAAAGGGAAGCCATTGATCTGCAAATTAAATTGGTAGAACCACAAAGGCGCTGGAGAGCAAGCTCTCCCTTCTTTTCACTGGGTTGTTTTGGCATTGCATTGCATCTGAATGCATCAAAATGATGTGATCTCCAAGGTTTTAGTGAGGTCATCCATGCAGGTCTGCAGTTTGAAATGTGGGGCTGCTGAGGACTTTTTACTTGGTTAATGGTTATGTCCCATTCTGCCAGAGTCGGTCTCTTAAAAGGCTCGGGCAAGGGAATCAAGTTTAGAAGAAGCTACCGTGAGTGCAAGAACCCCTTTCCTTTTAAAGGACATCCTGGAGGAGTCTGCTCCACCCTCTTCAGCCCCAAAGTGGAAATAACTTTTAACATTAATGGGAGGAAATCCACCATTTTCAGAAGCTGGGGTTCAAGAACCGCCCTGCCCAAAACCCCAGCCACGTGGAAAGCATTTGCGCAGTGGTGCGAGTGAAAATACATAGACTGGTCCACAGCGGGAGTTTCTCAGCTATTAATATTCCCTGGGCTGTACCTGAACAAGACTGGAAGACAAATACCTTAAAATGCCAATGTCAGCCCTTTCCTCTATGCTATCCAAACTAGGCCAGGCTTCTCTGTCGTCTGCACATGCCACATTTTTTTAAGAGAGCCAGTGTGGTGTAGTGGTTAAGAGTGGTAGACTCGTAATCTGCGGAACCGGGTTCGTGTCTCCACTCCTCCACATGCAGCTGCTGGGTGACCTTGGGCTAGTCACACTTCTTTGAAGTCTCTCAGCCCCACTCACCTCACAGAGTGTTTGTTGTGGGGGAGGAAGGGAAACGAGAATATCAGCCACTTTGAGACTCCTTCGGGTAGTGAAAAGCGGGATATCAAATCCAAACTCTTCTTGTTCTTCTTCCAGTACACAGATGTCCCTCATGGAACTTACATAAGGTACTGACCACCCCGACCAAAGTGCCTCTTGGACCGCTAGCCTCCATCGCCCTGTGGCTAACTTTCAAAGTGGCATTTCTAGTGGCCATTACATCAGCTCAGAGCGTAGCTGAGTTGGAGGCACTGTGGTGTTAGGAGACCTGTTTTCTTCAGGCAGATAAGGAAGCCCTTCGCCCAGACCCCTTCCACATACCCCAACTCAATTCTGCCTTTCATACAGCCCAAGAATTACTTTTGCCTTTGTCCTAATCCTTCTCACCGTACAAAAAAGGTGTTGCACTAGTAAAACATGGGAAGGGCACTCAAGATGCAGCCGATAAGATGAAGCAATAGTCTACTTGTGAATAAACAGAACAGCTGCCATCCTGCTCCTAGGTAAGGATGCTCATCTTTGACAAGGCAAATCCTCAGTGGCTGATCAGCAAAGTTCAAAACTAACATTAGAGCTCCCTTCCTTGGAATGACTTCTACTGCATTAGAAAGCAGCAGGCATCCTGTTTCCAAAAATTTAAAAATGCTATTGTGGGCCACAGAGGACAGTCATGGGGTGAAATCCAATGCTACCATTCTGCAGAATGGCTTCTGATGAAACAGAGACACCCACTAATGCACGAGAAGGAGATGGGATTCTCCCACCCAACTCTTTCAATGCAGCTCCCTGCAGCCCACCCACCCCGCACATGAATATCCGTTTCATAGGGCTGAGGGACTGGAAGGTGGCAGGGAGGACTGAAGGAGGAATCGGGGGGGGGGTCCCACAAACAAAATGGGGGCACGAGATTCTGTGAAAGCAATCCTTGAGAGTAGAAGATCATGTGAGGATGGGTTGTGTATCCATGCCATGCCCAGAAAAAAAGAAAGAAACAAAATGAATGTTGTGAAGGAAAACAGAAGAAGCACAAGATATCATGCTGCTAAAATACCTTTTCCAGTATTTTCCCAAAGCCTCTGCTTCCAATTTCTTCCCTTTTCTTTTTTTAAATGACATTTTATGTAACCGATTCAACTGCTCAGCCATTCAGATGACTCCAAACTATGCAGAAATACCAAGTCTACAAGGTGAGCAGCGTTTTGTGATGGGAGGTTGCTTGAGAGCTGCTTCGCTCTACGGGATGCCACATAACTCTACAAGTGCAACTAATGCTCTACAGATTGCAACTGAGGAGGAAAAGGAGGTTGATTTTCTTTGAAGAAAAGAGGGTTGATTGAAACCCATTTTGTATTCTCGGAAGCGAATCAAAACCCTGTTGAATTATTAGTGTGGTGCATCTATTAATAACCGACAATAAAAGTTGTTTACTGTATCTATTCAACCTCTGCATCGTTGAAATAGTGCATAACGATGAAGGCGAGCATGGCTTGGCAGCATGTGGGTCAGCTAGGCAGTGCTGTCGTTAATTTAGCAAAACTATTCCTTTGGCCTTAACCTTTATGCCTGCAAACAGTGAGACTGAAAACTTTTTAAAGGACTTTATAATACAGTGCTTTTGGGGGGTGGGGTGGGGTGGGGTACACAGGGGTACGCATACCCCTAAACATTTTGTGAATCTAACTTTGGCCTCATTGAGGGTCAGTATTTCAATATGAGTAGGAAAATGACAGTACCCCTAAACATTTTTTTTAGAAAAATGCCCTGACACCGACTCTCTCTCTCTCTCTCTCTCTCTCTCTCTATATATATATATATATGAAGGAATAACTGAATAGGCATTGAAAGGGCATGACGTTCCTACAAGTTGCCAGCCATACCACAATACTGTGAGGCTATATTTCAACTACTTCATGAATTAAGAGCTTAGAAGGATTGGGTCCACAAGTCTTTGCAGCACAAAGCTTGGAAAGCAATTTGTGCGACTTCTTATATTATGCTTGTCTGACATTTCCCCGCTCAGAAATTGATTTCTTTTAAAGAAGTAAATGCCGAAGAAGAAGAAATGATATCAATACTTGCATATTGTGCCGCAAAGTTCATAGAATCATAAGATTGTAGTGTTGGAAGGAGAATCATCTAGTCCAACCCCCTGCAATGCAGGAATATGCAGCTGTCCCACATGGGGATCGAACCTACAACCATGGAATTATCAGCACCATGTTCTAACCAACTGAGCCATCCAGGCTGACAGGAGCCAAAGATCCTTCACTACCATAATAATATGATTAATGTCAACCGCATGTAAACTGCTGGTCTCTCTGGCTCCTTGGCATTGTATTCACCCACCCCATGCCCATCTCCAGCACTGCTCAGCTTTGCTCACTTTCATCCTATCCAGAAATGAATAGACATATCTATTTTTTTCCATTCTAGGGGTGGGGAGTAGGAACTCCCCTTAAACCAAGAGTTACAGAATGCAGTGATCTAGAGCAGCTGCCAAAATAATGAAGTCTCCTTTGATACTCACGTCGGCTTTCATACATGCTCCTGGACTGGGCCCAGATTTTGAAAGGATCTGGCTTCTTCTGCCCAGCGTTGTCTGGTTGCTCTGCAGCTGGTGCTTCGGTGGCAGGGTAGTCGGGAAGCACCTGAGTGCTGCGGACAGGTGAAGCGGTGTGGGTGCTGTGGTGGCTGGAGACGCTGTGCTGAGAGCTGTTTTGGCTGTCTTTCCTTTCAAGTGGTTGCTGTAAGGAAGGAAGCCAGAAAAGAAGGGGGAGGGGGAGGGGGAATCCCAAGAAGGTTAATGGCCTGCAACTGAGCCATTCCCCCACTGCTTTTCCTCTACGTTCAGCATTTCTGCATGCTCCTGCGTAAATACATAAAGTCCCTCTTTTGGCTTCTACCATTTCCAGTTTGTGCTGAGTGCAGGTGAATTTCCCCAAGGATAGGCAGAAGGAGTGACAGGGGGATGCACAAAAGGGAAAGCCATTCATCACACACAGAGAGAGAAAACTATGCAAGCTTTCATATGCCGACACAACACAAATCAAGTTTTCCTTATGCATTAGTATATCCATATGTTTTCGCCCCCTGTTAAGAACACAATCTAAAATCTTGCAGTGGTGCAGAGCATCAGTCAGAACTGGACAATACCAGATAAATAAAAATGCTTCCTTTGACATGCATGCATGCATGCTCATGCGTTCAGGATTTCTCATGCATGCAGCCCAGCCTTTTGCCTGCCACCGAAGCTAGGTTGACCGGGACCTGTGCTGATCCTGAAGAAGTAGACAAACAAAACTCCATTACTAGAAATTAATCTGAAGATACAGCCCCCCTTGTTTTCTGTTCTGAACTCAACTTTCTCTAAGGAAACTCTGTTAGACACACACACACACACACACACACACACACACACACACACACTCCATGTGAAGCCCATGCCCCATACTAATGGACCTGCGACCAGATCCAAAGAAGGGGGTTGCAAATTCATGCAAGCTGTGATGGAGATGCAAGAAACAAAATGGACCAAGAGCCATCAGATGAAATTCCCAGATGAAATAACTCAAAACCAAAATTTGGGAGTAAAGAAGTAAGGAGAAATTGGGCTGAATACTGTACAGTACTTAAAACTGCTACAAGACTGAAGCATGCCCAAATTCTTTGCAACCTAAGCTCCAGTAAATGGGCTAGCGGGAAATTTAAATTCCCATGTCTCAATTTCCCTTCACTTCCACTGATTTATATTAGAACATGAAGCTTCAGACAAAAACTTCATTGTGGGAATAATGCTTGACAGCTCTAGATAACTGCAACTTTTGGACAATACATTTTACATAGCATTGTCTATCTTCTTTTTAAAGTTAGAAGTGGTCAACCTGTGCCCTTTCTAAGGTCACAAGACTTTACGATAAGCCAGTACTGGAGCAGTGTTATGTCCCCATATTGAAACATTTGCCCCATGCAGGTATTGAGAAGTATCACATAAATTACAAATAGTAAGTAGAATTCCCATTTAAAAAAAAAACACCAACCCAGTGGTTTTCAAACTCTTTACTTGGGAAATCTCCGTCTACCGCTGATTTATTTGCCAAGGAACCATTGCAGAGGATCCCAGAATATTTTTCTGAAGTATGCTTAAGTTCATGTGGAGTGCTCGACACTCCTTTTGGACATGGTCACCTTCCAATGGAACAGAGCATGCTCAACAACGCTCCCAATCCTTTCCTGCAGCAACTCCTTGTAAGCGGAGAGCAGTAATAAAAGGCAAATTGTCATTCAGGGAAGCCTGCTTGCCTTCACTAATCTTCTTGAGGACACTTAGCTAGGGTTTCCAAAGAATTCCCAACAACAGAGCTTGAAAATACTAAATTAAGCATCTGACTGCTCAAATATTCCTCACGTCCCCTCAAAGCATAAACATAATTTCGTATTAACAGAAGAGGACGCGCGCCCAACAGATAAAACACATGTAAATTACAAAGACTGCAGGCTGGAACCAAGACCTCTTTTACAAGAGATACAAAAATAAATAAATCAGGGCTTAGTTAAAACAGGCCTCTAATTTTGCAGCACTATTCCTGGGCTAAAATAGGTCTCCTCTATTTTTTTGGCTGTTCTTTAGGGAAGGATCTGCAAATAGAGCAATCCCATCTTAGCAGGACATTGGGCAATGTTGACACATGTAATCAAGGGCTGGCCCAAGACATTTAGGCACCCAAGGTGAACCACAAAACTGTGCTTCTCCTCACCAGGGAAGAAGGGGTGAGTTAAGATCCACACTGGGAACAAATCAACCTTACCCGATGGTTGAAGTGGGAATCAAAGCTGTCACGGGGGGGAGGGGGAGGGACTCTCTTGGAATCACATTGGGAGGGTGAAGACCCTAGGAGACTCCAGAGGACATCCCCTGCCATTTCCTCCCTAGGGGTGGGAGGAAACCAGCAACTGCCCCTATGAATCCTGCCGCCCGAGACAGTCACCTCACCTTGTCTCATGGGTGGGCCGGCCCTGCTTGTGATAAACCTCCATGCGATTCCCCCAACATTCGTTCCAATCTCGGTGGAGCTAGGAAGAGATAAGCCTCCATTCTCTGGGTGCTACCTTCTCAGTAAGAATCACCTTGCTGCAGTGGTAGCTAATTAAGGTGAAAAATGAAGAGACAGCTACACATGTCAGTGGAACGTGCAGTTTGGGCCTTCCTCCACAATCTCTACGTGAACTATGCTAAATACTAGCAAGCAGGAGCAGAGCTGGGCAGAGAAAGCAAAGTAGCGTTGAGTACTGCCACTTCACTAGAAGCTCTTTGTGACCGAAAACGCTGCGTTCTGTTTAACAATAGTTTTGAATATAGCTGTTGGTTGGAGGGGCGTGGCAACTCCCGAGAGCAGAAATTGCTTCGGAACGCTTTATTGAGCTTTATTGATGTCTGCTGAAGCTCTTGACCCACCAATGGCATTTCTTTAAAATGATATACTCTCTAGTGACTTGAATTTGAAATTAACTCTCGACTTCAAATGACATCTTGAGCAGCATGTGTGATATCTCTGATTTCTCAACCCGTGCTTTTCAGATGCTTTAACGCTGTCGACAATTTATTTCCCCAGCAAACATGGCTAATTCCCACTTGGCTAAGAACAATAATATGGAAGTTTGGGACAAACACTGTGAAAACCACCTTCAGATATACGGTAGACAAATGTTCTTTCATCAAGGTACGCTAGCATAAGACACTGCAGATGCCCTTTTGGGTGTCCACACTCTTGCCACAGGAGTTATAAAGATGGGAACAAACCCTCATCTAGAAATGCATACGCCAAATTTCAGGATGGTTTGAAGCGCTCCCAGCCATCTTGAAAGCTGGGTAGCAAAATAGGAAGTAAAAGATTAGCCCAGCCTTGCAAATAAATTGGGGTGAGGGCAGTTGTTCAACCAATCCAGTCACCTGAGCATTTCTCCCTCATCCTGATCCCTCTCTTTTGCACCTCCAAAATACAGTGAAGGAACTATTTCTCTTTCTCTCTCTCTCTCTCTCTCTCTCTCACACACACACACACACACCAACTTTTAGGAGGCAGGGCAAAGATGGGAGGGCGAGGTGCCACTGGCATTGTACTGTTTCTCAAGAGGGCAGCCAAGGGGCAAAACAGCATCAGTCCGCCTCTCCCTCTCTTTTAGTAGCAACATCACTATGGAGACTGAACAGGTAGATGTTCATTCTCCCTCTTGCTTCCCTTTACTGAAGGAAAGGGAGGCAAAGAAGGAAAGAGGGACCAATCAATCTGCCAGCTCAGTTCCACTGGTCCAGACTGACCCCGTGCCTGTCCTTCTCCCTTGTAGAGAGTCTTTCTTCCCTTCAGTCAAACAAAACAGAGGTAGTTTCTGTAATTCCAATCGCCATCCCAATGAACTTCTGAGTCATGCTTTACATCTTCCCCTACCTAGATGTATAAAGGTCCACATTCTCTATTGCCCACATTAGATGTACAGAAGCTTTCTTCAGCCCAGGGGCTATGTTCTCGGGGCAACCTTGGTGGGGTGGTGGTCCTGCATGCTAATGGCGGGTGTTGCCAGAGACAAAGTTGGGCAGTGCAGTGGATATGACTCTTACATATTGGCTATCGTCTAATAAAGAAAAACTCAGGGGGTTGTATAAACACGAACTGTTGCACACATTTAACTAATCTCTTACCTGAGATCTGACTTATATACACCTGGGCTGGTGAAAGGCTCCATGAAGTAGGGAAGTGCTATGGGTGCTTCTCCCTCCTCTCCTGTATGAACTCGTTTTATTATCCTGCCTTTTCTCTAGACCAGTGATGGCCAAACCTGGCCCTCCAGCTGTTTTGGGACTACAATTCCCATCATCCCTGACCACTGGTCCTGTTAGCCAGGGATGATGGGAGTTGTAGTCCAAAAAAAGCTGGAGGGCCAAGTTTGGCCATCACTGCTCTAGACAACTTAGGTCAGAGTACATGGTCATTAAGATGACTTGTGAGTTGGTTGTTTCACAGAAGGGACCAATCACACTAAGGCACCCTTTGCATCATTCTTCCCCCTCTGCTGCATCAGCAGAGCTACCATGAGCTCAAAACTTTCCTGGAGCATGCGGCTTACACATCACTTTATCTTTGGGGTGGGAAGGGGTACCTGCACCACATCAAGCCTCTGAGCGACTCAAGGGTGTACTAAATGATATGGTTTTGATCAAATAAATAAAAAAATTGTTTAAGGCAGCAGGAACTGGGGGCTTACATTTTAACACACCATGTGAGGTTTTTCGCCTTTGAGATGCTGCTGCAGTGGTATGGCAGTCACTTTCCCATGGGTTTATTTCATGTCGCTACTTAACACTGAAAGGTCTGCCTCTTTGGGTGGGGCCCATTTCATGGGTCCTTACCACACAGCAGAATCTGTCATTAGAAATGGTGAAAGGGGACACCGTTTACTCTGCCCATGTGGTAGCAAGTTTTTATTTTAGAATGATTTTAGCTTGCATTCCAAGTGGGACATGTGTGCACTCTAGAGGGCTAGAAGCATTTCAATAATAATAATAATAATAATAATAATAATAATACAACAACAACAACAACAATTTATTGCTTATACCCCGCCCATCTAGATATTGTCCCTTTTAAACTCAGCTGCATTAGATTTTAGGTGTCCACATTGGACACACAGAGAAAAGAAAAGCTGCTTTTAAAGGCTGGAGATCCTTTTTGTGTGTGTGCAGAAGCCTGTTTATACAGTCAAGGCAGAAACTTCATTAAATTGGAAATGGGGAGATACAGAAACACGTATTACCAGCTGCATAAATAAATCCATTAAATGTATTTTTCCTCTCACAAAAAATCATTTCTTTGAAATCTGCAAATCTAGATTTTGTGTCGTAAGACTAAGCAACAGAAACCATACTTAAGAGAAATTAAAAATTAAGATAATGTGGAAATGCCAAACAATCCACTGAATTTTCACATATAAATCTTCACGGGAACATGGGAAGCTGCGTTATATTGACTCAGACTACTGGTACATCTATCTGAGTATTATCCACACTGCAAGTGTCTATCCAGGGTTTCAAGCAGGGGCCATTGGCTAGGCCCAACCGGGGATTCCTGGGGATGGAACCAGGGACCTTCTGCATGCAAAGCAGATGCTCCCCTAAACTGCCACAGTGGTTTATCCCACCTCACAAGATGCATCATATGGACAGGAAGGGGTCACTGTTGTAAAGGGTAGCACAGGAAACACCTAAGAAATACTGTAGTATTTAAATAAGGTGCTACTAGTCTGTCTTACTCTTACTGATGTAAGGAAGAGTGCAAAGGGTCATTTTATTTTTATACTAGGCTAGGAGAGAGAAGAAATGCCACCTCATGTCCACACTGGGATATCCTTTCAGATGTGCCAGATATCCAGTTGTGATCTGTGGACTCTTATTTCAAACCCTGATCTAAGGAAGTTCACTTTTGTCACAAAGCACATAATCAAGTGTGGTCTGCAGATAAAATTGACAAGTTGCCTGTCTCCAAGGTTGCTAATCTACTGTCACGCCTAGTCGTCTCACTTCATCCAAGACCCAGTTTCTTTGATTTCATATATTTATAGACCGTATATATACTGTACACACACAAAATGACACACCCACCATGGTTGAGGAGTGGAAGAGAGCCCATAGTTGTAGGAATACATGGGAGATGCACAGAAGGGAATTGTGGGTGTCCCAAGAGGGCTTTGTCAGCAAAGGACATATTAGCAAGTGACTACACCAAGATTCAAATGAAGGCCACTTTCAGCATGATAAACATTGTCAGAGAGGAGAAAGGGTGCAGCATATTTTCTTAAAGGAAAGCTACCTTCCCCACTCATTGTCTCCCTTACTAGAATTTGGGTTGCAAACTGATAATGCAGCAGCCCTCTTTGAACAGCTCTCTTTCCCCCAGATCGTCAGCTGTCTCGGGTATATAGTTCCTGGTGGACCACTCCTGGTTGTTTTTCATTCGCTTACGGACCCTCCTTTCTTCCTGTACTGCAAAGAACTATAGGCACTGAGATTCCCAGCTGCTGGGGTCTCAGACTGGCAGCCGTGATCTTTCTTCATCCATTCACACACCCATTCATTCATAGGAGGCAAAAGACAGTTGGGTCTTTGTGGAATGAGCTGACACCAATATTTTGGATCGTGGCAGCTGGGAATTTAACTATTGGCATAGGCGGGCATTCCACAACAGCTTGCCAATCTTAATACAGGCTCACGGACCTTCCTGGAGATGAGGAAGATTCAATATCATACTTCTGGTTCACTTTTTTGAGGGCCACATTCCCTTGTGGGTAATCTTCCATGGCCCAGGAGAGGGTCACAGCCAAGGGTGTATCCTGAGGGCCAGATAAAGAGGTGTGGGGTTAAAGTTTCCCACCGCTGATTGGCAAGAGACAGCCTGCACATGCATGATAAAGGGAAATGATCCTTCCATATGTTGATGTCTCAACAGGCATCTTTTATTTTCTTTAAAAAATCTTGCTACTTAATTTGAAATCACAGGTGTGCAGGGGTAGATAGGATGCCTTAGGAGGCAGGTGCTTCTATGAGATTTACTGGAACCATATTTTCCTGGCAGTGCTATACTTCTTAAGGTTTCAAGAAGGCAGTTTCTGCTTCTTAAGGTTTCAAGAAGGCGGTTTCTGAATGTGCCATAGAGGGAACTGAGGGGCAGATGGGGCTCATCAACCTGGGAAGGCAGCCCATCTAAGAGAAGTAAAACTCTGATCCTAAACCTCCACTGCCTTGCAGGGTATCTTCAGGAGAAGAAAAGTCTAAGGGGAAACCCCACACAAATCTGGAGTGGAGTTCCTAAAATGGTTGATGGTGCCTTCCGGCAACTCCTACAACCAAACATATAGCTCTGCTTTCCTTTGGACCACACCAGCAAGGCCAAGAGGAGGGTCATCGCCTGGGTGGCCCAGGACCTCCATCCACACTGCCAAGGCTTGCACCCCGGGGAGGTCATTTCGGTGCTGCTAATGCAGCAGTTTAAACCCCCTCCCCTTGAGACAGATGGATGCCAACAACAATACATACATAGTTTGTGTCCAGGCATCAATCATACCGATACATGATATGCAAATTTGGCCTTCCCGTGATAATCATTACCTGCAAAATATGGCCCAGTTCACATGATGTGCTAACAGAATCCCTAGCTTAGAGGCCCTCCAAACCTCTCACTCTGGCTCTTGGCACTCTCCCCAGGCCACAGACCCTCTGCAGCCAGACCCCTCACTGGTCATGTTTCACATTGTAATTGAGTGTTTTTGGCTGGCTCCTTCAACTTTGATAAGGGCTACTGCTTGACTGGATGGAGGAAACAGTGGTGTATTTGTGTACAGAATCTAGCCTTCTGCACCAAGGCAAAAAAAGTCTGCATTCATTGTTCTGCCCACATTTGCCTCCGGCCCCGCCCACCACTAGTATGCTGCTCCCAGAAGGTAATGGCTGAAAAAAGGTTTCCTACCCCAGATGTAGTGAGGCCACATGAACATGTAGGCTCCCGGAGAGTGGTTTGCAGCCGCCTTTGCTCCTCCCTAGTCCATGAGCTAAATCAAGGCTTGGCTTGGTGCATCCTCCAACTTGGGACTCTTGGTTAACCAGTGAACTGTGGCCATGAACAACTCTGTCTACATGGCTAGTGAGTAGGGAGCCTTCATCACAAGACCTCACATGGATAACACAAACCTTGGCTTAGCACAGCACAGCAACCACAAGAACCAGGGAGAGGCAAAGTGGCAGCTGGATCTTCTCTGGGAGGCTGCAAGTTCATGCAGTCTCACTAAGTAAAGATTTGTCTTAGGGTGTTGTGTGAACCAAGCCTATGACAGATGACTCAGTGGCAGGGTCAGCAAAGGAAGGGTCAAGCTGAACTTTATTTGAATTTAATTCAGAGGAGGAGGACGGAGGGGTGGGGTGGGGAGAGATGAGGAAGATCCCCCACCCCTTTTAATGCCACAAAGGGCGTCTACACATTGCTCATAGCAAAGGAGCTAATCTATTATTGATCAAGAAATAATTAGTGTTTTAAGGGACTCCTGGAGAAAAACCGGAAAGGTGGAAGGCAAAAAGGAGCACGACCACAAGACCACGTAAGAAGCCTCAGGGGACTTCCGAGGGCTGACGCTTGGCATTTGCGTGGCCTGCGTCATCACACTAAGCTGTCAACATGCAGGCTTCTCTGAATAGCAACAGCCAGTGGAAATATTTCATGGCATTTTCAAGAATTGGATTCAGGGAACTCCCACATGGATTGGCGCTGGGCATAACATGTCCACAGAAAACTTGAACCAATTTGCTGCTCACAGCGCTCAGCAACAGCAAAGCTTCATTTTTATTTTATTTTTACCTCTCCCTTAAAAACAAACAATGGATTGCTGAATATAATACTGTGAGTGATATCATCTTAGTAAGATATAAGTGCCCTGGATTGGTGCGGTCCTGCTCATTTTTCTACAGCAGGATACCACTGTCTCTAAGCACTGTATTATTTAGAAAAGAAAGCAGCAACACCCTCAACACAATAGCATTATAACATTAGCTGAACAACAGCCCCTTTAGAAATCTCTTTTTAAACAAGGAAAAACTATGTATTGGGGGGGGGGGGGTTCCTCCTAGAAGAGGATGGGCACTGACTGGGGTTTCAAAATATTCTGAAGGAAATGAAGAAGAGGAGGAGGGAAGCAATGTGTCATCCAAGGATTCCATTTTCCTTTACTGACCAAAATAAATAAATAAATAAAACATCCCATACAATCTCCTGAGGTAAACTGAATTCTGTTTGAGGGTGTGTGTGTGAGAGAAAGAGAAGAGTGTTGGAGGAATGGGAAGAGAAAGGGCTACAGAACGACACCTGTTTGTAAACAGTCTCTTTGTTCACTAGAGGGGGATTATCTCTAAACGGATTTAGGATCCACACACAGCATTTCAAAGCTCCTAATGTTATCGCCATTCACTGGAGAGGCCGGTTCACGGCAACTCCAAATGACTGGTGGAGGTTTTCTATAAGTTGATTGCAGTTGACTGCCTTTTCTCTCTCCCTCTTTTCTTTTTCCAAATCAACCTTGTTAATCCATTCATTAGATGCGGCTTAATTAACAGGGACAGTGAGACAAGGAGGACGGGAAGAAGATCGGGGAACTGATCCCTTCCCCCAATGTTTGTTTGTTTGTTTGTTTAAGCTAACAGCTATCTCTCCTCTTCCCAAATAAATCTGATACGCCTTCTACATGTTTTACACACTGGCTTCTATTTTAACCAAAGGCTAAATTCCTCCCTGACTGTGACACAGAAGTAAACCCCATACGGTTTGACATTTGTGGGATTTGAGGCTGAGCGCGAACGGCGCTCTCCTCCCTTGCCAACGTTAATGCAAACTGACAATAGTAGAGGCCCGGGGTCATGTGACTTTAATCAGCGCGCCCCTAAGCCAGCAGAACCACATTAATTATTTCGGGGCTTTCTTTTCCATGGGCACAGGGGGTGGGGTAAGGTGGGGGGGGGGAGAGAAACTTGTATATCAAGAGGAGGCGGCGTCTGCACAGTCTTCCTCTTTGGACCGCTTCTCAGAAAAAGGTGGGGCATCGTAAAAGGTGCAGGAAAAGCCCCACCAGGGAAGTTTTACAGCATCCTTTGCATTACCGCAACAATCTCTCCATCTTCGGAAAACTGGTTGGTTACAGCTTCCCCCCACCCCCCGCTTGCTTTTTCTGCTTCTCCCCCACCATTGCACACTCTTCAAACAAATGGAGAAACTTTCACTCTGCAGCCAGTTAACTCCCTATAATGCTTCTTGATCTGTGTCACTCCCTGGAGTGGCAGAGTCCTCTTGTTTTTAATTGTACTTTTCGGACAACAGCCTACAAGCTATTAGCTGGCATGTCAACCAGGTAACCGTTCCACAGAGAAACAAGATCAGCATGGACGGGGAAATATTGATTCTCTCCCCTTCCCCCCACACTCCCGCCTCCCTCCATCTTTCCTCTAAAAAGGCAATGGGCTTTGGGGGGGGGGGTTGAGGGGGGAAACCTACACCTGCAGCATAATGCTGCTAAACCCAGGCAAAGCCAACAAACAACAAAGGATGCCCTACAGAGAGCAGAAGAGACCGTCGGACATGCGAAATGCTCAGGCAGCTTAATGTATCCACGGGGAACCCTTAGCGTTACAAAAAGGGTTCTCTCCCCACCCACCCCATCCTCTGTTGCCGCTGTTAGGAAACAAGCTTCAGAAATTCCCTGTCCCCCAATTATCCACCATATAGTGCATTATAAGGCTCAAAACGAGTGCACCCCGCTGCTAGCGAATGCCATCTGAAAGGGAGGTGGAGTCTCCACGCGCAATTGTGCCAAGAAGGAAACAATGGCATTTTCACGGGCAAGTTAAATGCCTGCAAAGATCAGTCCACCAGAAGTAAGACTGAATTTCGTCCAAGCCCACACAACCCTCTGTCTGCCCATCCCCTCCAGCTTGCTCGCCAAATCCTCTCCTGCGCCGCATTCTTCTCCGGCTAACCCCTGCTCAGCACAAACCATGCAAAAGCGATCAAGTGCAGCGACAGAACCGCAACTTTCAAACCGAATGACAACCGCCGGGGTGGGGTTGGAGGGGAAGGGGGGGGGGAGGAAAGAGGGGAGCCCTGCGGACCCACACATTTTTTTATTTCGCATTTCCAGAAACGCCCACCCATGCCTCCGACGAAAAATAATCAAACAGGTATAGTAGCTCTGTAAAAGTGCTTACCGACTTTGGGCTCTTCTTAGGGGCTGGCAGTCCTGGAAAAAAATGGCAACAAGGGGGGGGGGGAGAGGAAAAAACAACAACAAACCATTAGCAGCATATAAACCTTTACCTTCCTTAAGGGGGGTGGGGGGAGAAATCCCTAGGTGTATCATCCGAACGTAGCCATCTGCAGAGTTATGTCAGATTTTGCTCTAGCATCAGAGTTGCCAGTCTGTTCATATCGAATCAAAGCACAGCGTTTGGGGGGGGGGGGAGAGATAGAGAGACGGAGAGGGGAGGGGAAAGAGAGAGAGAGAGAGAGAGAGAGAGAGAGAGAGAGAGGAGAAGGGAGGAGATCTATCTGCATTAGCTATGCTGACTTGTGCTGCAGCAGCCTGGAGGCTGGAGAAAGAAATTCACAGACCTCAGCGGCATGGGAAATTGAACACTTGGACAGAATCTCAAACGCTCCCCTGGATTAAGAGGGACTTAGCTCACAATTAAGCCAAGGATATTACCTTTTGACACGGCCGGCGTGTCAAATTTATCAGACCAATTGGAACGGCAGTGCAGAAACACAACATAGACAGGCAGATAAGATAAGATGATCTGTTTCTACACACTTTAAAAAAATAATGCAAGCCTTTTTTTTCGGGGTGGGGGTGGGGTATGCTTTTCCCACCACAAGCTTAGGAAAGCAAAGCAGAAACAAGAGAACAAAGAAGGGTAAGGTTTATCTCTAAGAAGGGTCAGTTATAAATACAGATGCTCCTGGCAAACCCTTTAAGTTTGCTTCCAAGTCCAGTCTGCATGATTATAGGCAGCGATCACCACCAACTAGTTAGAGTGCAGCAGATTCACAATGAATGCAATGTTATTTTTGGATAGGGAGAGGTGAATGGATGGCCAGGGAGCAGAGGCAGGGAGAGATTTTTTCTTTCTTTCATTCTCCTGGGCATTAATGGTGATGAAAATGCAAATGAGGAAGCATTTAATGCTGAGAGGGAAAGCCTAGAGGAGATTTTACATTTTGGAGACAGACCCGGAACACTGCCGCATATCATTGTTTCTCTGACAGTGGGGAAACTGGATAAAAGGATTCTCCCAGTCCCTGCCATTGGCATTTTCTTTTCTTTTTTGGTAGCACAGTGTCCCATTGGAAATGGAGTTCATGCTTAAGGGAAATGAGTCTTAATAAAGGAAGACAATGTCCCTAAGCAGATGTGAGAAGGTAAGAAACAAATTACTTTAGAAATCAGAGAAACAGGAACTGTGGAGCAAATAGCTAGAAGTGCAGTTTCAACTATGTGTTAAAAACTGCAAAGCAACTCAACAGTGTGAAATCTCCTCCAATTTTTTTTTAAAAAAACACTCACATAACATTATTATGCTCTCTTTTCTTTCTATTGTTCCTCTAATGCATTAATGTGATAAATAGCTTCACGATCCAATGCTACGCAGAGAATGAAGCATGTTGTGTGAATGAGAAATAATAATAATAATAATAATAATAATAATAATAATAATAATGTGTCTGAGAGAAGAATGGCTTCTGGTGATGTGCAACATGATGTCAGATGTCCATAATAAATTCATATTGACTTACTGGTATATAATGGATCTTTAGGATCAATGTGTAGTAGTCAGCTTGTGCTCCTGTATATCAGTGATTTCTTAAAACCTGAGAAATCACTGATATACAGGGGCACAAAGCTGGCCCATGGTATCAAATACTTACTATATAAGAGCCAAACTTGAGAAATGCTGAGCTAGAATGGTCCTTTATACGCAGGTGCAGTTGTACTGGCTAATCCATGTCTGGTATTAGCCAGTAACTGAGATATTTGTCTGTACAAGGTCTTCCTTAAATACTGTACAAGCGGGCCCCTGACAAAATTTCTTGTAGACATGCTGCACCTTCAAGCTTAACGCTGTCTAAACATCACCCAATAAGGGCTTTCTTTTGCCCCACCCTCCTCCAGCTCACATGTTCATTTATTTTATTTCATTTTTACTGGAGTGCACATGCAACAGATGAATCTGTTTGTTTGCTGGAGCCATGCTTTACTTAGGAAACCTGTCAAGGGCCCTTTCCACGAAGTAGGCAGCTAGAAGGAAAACCAAAAGGGGCAAAGCAAAAGCACCGTTCAAAAACACAAGCAAAGAGTTTGGTTTAAATATACACACTGAGAGGTTCAATTCTTCTGACAAGTCATTAGTGATGGACAGTCTGCACGTAACAGCTTCAGCTGATGAAAGCTGCAGATGATACTGCTTAATAATAGTGAGCATTTACATATAAAGTATGCAAAGCAGCTCACATTCACTGTCTCTTAACAGCATCCTTAAAATGGGCTGTTACCCATATTGCAGATGAAATGACTGAGGCTCATACAGAATGGGTTGCCTAAGTCCACCTGGGAAAGTTTGAAGCTGGAGGTAAAATCTGAAGCAAATACATAGAAGTCCTGTGTCATACTCTTAGCCACTCTACTCAAACAGGTGCAGATAATACACGCCCCCTGCCACACACACAATTCCCACTTCACCTTAGACATCACTATCCCAGCCAGGGACTGATGGGGAGCCTCCCTCATTATTATTTCGTAGTCAAGGGTATTCTCAGTCCCCGCAAAATTTTCAAGTCCACTTTCAGAGAGAAATCCTAGGATCGAAAAAACCTTTGGTTTGAGAAAAAGAGTCAAGGTTTTTTGTTATTAAAATGAAATTTAATTACACATGAGCCCTGTTGAGGAGGGGGGCAGAAAATTTAACTTCATGGATCTGTTATAATAATAATAGGTCTAAAAATGAGCTGGAAGGAGTATAGATTTGGGCATTGTATATAGCTGACTGGAAGGACAGATCCTGAAGCTGAGGCTCCAGTACTTTGGCCACCTCATGAGAAGAGAAGACTCCCTAGAAAAGACCCTGATGTTGGGAAAGATGGAGGGCACAAGGAGAAGGGGATGACAGAGGATGAGATGGTTGGACAGTGTTCTCGAAGCTACTAACATGAGTTTGGCCAAACTGCGAGAGGCAGTGAAGGATAGGCGTGCCTGGCGTGCTCTGTCCATGGGGTCACGAAGAGTCGGACACGACTGAACGACAACAACAACAACATATTGTTTTAGCTAGGAAGGCCACTTGACTTGCTCTAGACAAAAAAAGCGCAACTCCAAATTTATCTTATGTTACAAAAGATACAAGTGAACTTTTTTTTTTTTAAGAAGCATATCACAAAACAGTACTGAGCGCATTGTAGATCTTAATCATGGCAACAAACAGGTTTCTACATAACAAGTTTCCATCAATAAGTAATTGGTCTATATAAAGTTTCAAAGCTTCAACTCCTTACTTAGGTGGCAAGCCTATACCCACTTAACTGGGAATAAACTCCAATTAAGTAAGTGGGGCTTACTTTCTAAGGCCCCTGCTCGAGCAAGTCCCTTCATAACACACCTGTATCACATGCAAACCTACAAACCCTTCACACAGAAAATTTCACAACCTCTCCAACACAAAACACATGTGAAGACACTTCTGGCACACTTCAAAAATACATACAAACTGAGGAACACAGCTCTCTCTCTCTCTTTCCCCTATCTACTGGACCACAAGCCTCCTCGGCTGGGAGTCAGCCATCTTTATTTTGGTAGCATGCTCCTCATATGGCACTCACCTGCCTTTACTGAAATCATTTGTCTGAATGAGAAATAAAAAAGTCACGCTTTTATGAACACACAGTTGATATTCACCAAAAAGGAAAGGCAATACCCGACAATTTCCTTTTAAAAAAGAAAAAAAGAAAATCTAAAGCAGCAAAAAGGAAAAATAGAGGCATGGTGCGGTGGGCCAAAAGAGATGGGGAGGGGAGGTCCTCAAAACGGAAATTTGAAATTCAAGGATAAATGCTTGAAAAGCCATTTCTCAGCTTGATTGATTGATATATTGATTGATCTAGCTAGCCTATGGGACAGTGTGAGACCTAATGCAACTTCTAATAAAAAGTGTGTGAACTGACACACTGACCTGCTGCTTGCTTGTGAGAAAGCTTGCAGCTCTACAATGTGGGAACAATCCTTGTCTCCAAGAGTCTGTTCAACTTCAACAGCTGACGCACCAAGAAGCAGAACAGCTTCCCCCAACACTCCATTGGCATCTGAGTTGCCTTTATCTAAGCCAGCCTTCGCCAACATGGTTGGCACTAAGGTCTGCTGCCGTCCGAAACTAAACCGTATGTCCACCACACTTGCACAAGGAATTCTAGTAAAGCCAGCATAAGCCACTCACTATCCAGAGAGCTGGACCAGGATACAGCAAAATTCAGTGCAAGTTCTACCTCTATAAGTTCCTCCCAGTTGCGGTTTCCCATATGTATAGAATTAGATTATCAGTGAATCTGATTAAAACTGTGAGGCGTAGTGTAAATTATAAATGCTTTCTACATATCATAAATAGTAACATTCTCAGAACGTTTTCATGCATTGGATTAATCCCAGAAGCTAGCAGGGTGCCTCAAGAGAGATGGGTGGCTTGCTCAAGAAAAAGTGGGCTCTTTATGAGGCGGTGCAAGTCAAAATGGGGAGCACTGCAAGCACTTTGAGGTAAACTGGCAATCCAGACAGGGAGGTGTGGGAAAGTTTCAGGCTGGAATCTGCTGAAAGCAGAAGGAATGCCTCTCGACGAATGAATGATAGCATCCGAGTGGGATGATGGGGAGAGGGAGACCACCACGGTTATGGACAGAGGGCAAAGTGGCAGGAACGGTTGTGACTGACAGGTCAAGCTTGTAATCAGAGGGGATGATTGTACCCAGAAAGCTAAACATTTTTAGCTCTTCCCACAAAAAAATATTTAAAAGTATCTAGCACAAAAGGCCATGGACCTATATGTCTCACAATTTTCAGGATTCTTATGCAGGGGCATCTCTGAAAATTTAAGAACAATTGCCCACAAAGCAGGGAGATTGTGAGTGTGTATATACACAAAAGCACACATGTGCGCGCACACACCCTACAACTGAACTGGTTGCCATTGCAGGAAAACCACTGCAGCTATCCTTCTGAAAGCTGGCAGAATTCATGCACTCAGAAGAGGTAACCTTGCCTGTAAATTTCACCCTCCAAATAAGCACATTATGGAAGTTTTCTCCCCCCCCCAAAAAAGCAAGTTAAACTTTAAATATGCCCAGCACAAAATCCCATATTTTTCAGTAATTCTGCAGGCTTTATTTAGTTTAGAGACATTTAATATGCCTGTATTATTTCACACACTTCTGTCAAAAGCAGGAGGGGGAGTGATAGCCATTTTTGATATCTCAATCATGAATGGAGGGAGAAAATGAAGGAGAAATTCGGTAGACTATGACATGTCTTGCTCTGAGACTGTTTGCCCAAGCACCAAACTGGGGTATGAATAGAAGCTGGTTTAGACTTCTAATATTTATAAACAATAGAATTGTGTTCTCTCTCTCTCTCTCTCTCTCTCTCTCTCTCTCTCTCTCTCTCACACACACACACACACACACACACACACACACACAAATCTGCTCACTCCCAAATTAATTAAATAATAATAATAATAATAATAATAATAAAACGACAGCAAAGAAAAACTTTTGCATTTTTAAAATGAACAAGGGATTTGCTTATGGCACCAGGGTTATTAAATGTTAAAATGTAATAAACATGAATGACTGAAAAGACCTTCCTTCTCAATGTTTGCCATTAATTCCAGCTGCCACCCCCACCCCCACCCAAATTTGAAAATAGCTGAGGGAAATTGGTGGGAAATATACAAAAGCTACTGCTTGGCATTTCAAGGGCCCATGAATCTTGCAAGGGTTTCGCTGTTTGCCAGAGTTTGTTGCAGAACAAGCAATAATTGACTTCTTACCAAAACAAGCTAACACACACAATTTGTATGAAAAACAAACATATACAACACAGGTGGTTTGCATCCAGACAAATGTACCATCACAAGGAACAGCCTGGAGAAGACTTTCTTGTTAATACTTGCCTATAGAGTGGTGCTTTCTAATTTAAAATCAGGGCATATTTACAACTGTAATTCTAGCTGCCAAGGACTGAGCCAAGAAATAAATGTGCCGCAATCTGCATTGTGTATTCTCAACTGAAGGACAAGGAGCAGTACTACCAGCCAACAAGAAACCACAGCTGAGGATTTCCCTGTGCATTTGAAGATTGGCAGTACTGTATTAACACTGCCTTTCTTTAGCTGACTTCCATAGACACTGCTGTCCTTTATTAGGGTAGCAACGTGTTGCCCTTCTGAAAATGCTGTGCTACAACTTCCATCCATCCCAGCAAGCATAGTCAACGATCACAAATGATGGAAGCTGTTGTCCAATGACATTGGGAAGGCATTTTACTTGCTCCTCCTCCTTTGTGTACTCTGCTTGAGCACATCCCTCAATCAAACATGCAGAAATATGCAAAAAAAGGTTAACTAACCAAGATCTACTCAAAGTAGACCCACTGAAATTAATGAGCCACATCCATTAACTTCAGGGGGTCTAAACAAAATTTTAAAAATCCTTCCTGTAGCACCTTAGAGACCAACTAAGTTTGTTCTTGGTATGAGCTTTCGTGTGCATGCACACTTCTTCAGATACACTGAAACAGAAGTCACCAGACCCTTATATATAGTGAGAGGGTGGGGAGGGGTATGACTCAGAAAGCTCATACCAAGAACAAACTTAGTTGGTCTCTAAGGTGCTACTGGAAGGAATTTTTTTATTTTTTTATTTTGTTTTGACTACAGCAGACCAACACGGCTACCTACCTGTTCAGGGGGTCTGTTCTGAGTAGGATTAGCATTGGACACAGCCCAAGGTTAACAACTGCAGTATTTTTAAGCTAATGAATGCCACGGATTAGAACTGTCTCTGCTAGGGTAACAAACAGAAACTCCCAGAGAAGATTTCATTAGCACGCAGCAAGAAGGTAACTTGCTGTAAATGTCATGCAGTGAAAGATGAGACTTAGCCTTCCCCTTGCCATCAGTCATTGTCTTAGGGGAATACAGCCATCTACCCAAGAAAACTTACCCGTAGTTTAGCATTTATATACCGGTAGTAAGTTGGTCATCATCACTAAGTTTGGAGGTTCTGACATTCCTCCCCATTCTCTCATTTAACAGGGATGCATGGCAAAATGTTCACTCTGGAGGATCCAGTTACAGGTAGGTAGCCGTGTTGGTCTGCCATAGTCAAAACAAAATAAAATAAAAAATTCCTTCCAGTAGCACCTTAGAGACCAACTAAGTTTGTTCTTGGTATGAGCTTTCGTGTGCATGCACACTTCTTCAGATACACTGAAACGGAAGTCACCAGACCCTGAAATATAGTAATGTTATAAATGTCCAGCTTGATAATGATTGCATGCATAGTGTGCTAAAGCTATCGCTTGTTGCAAAGTTGCATTCATCTCTCATAAAGTCTAGCCTGCAACATGACCTAAAGGGGAGCGCTGTATAAAATGAAAGTGCAGCAGAATCATTACACTGGCAGATCAAGACTTCAATATGAAAGGCAAACAGAGCTGGGTTGGTGATTCTACAGAAAGTGAGAACACTGGGTACATTCCAAGATAAGGGATGCCTCTCAGCTTCCCTGGGTACCTGAAAAAGGAAGACAAGTGTAGCCTGGCATGGCAAAGCTGAATAGGGAAACCTTTTTCGCCCTCTCTCTCGCAACACTAGAATTTGTGGACATTCAATGAAGCTGAATGCTGAAGGATGCAGGGTGGAGAAAAGAAAGATTTCTTCACACGGTGCATAAATAAAAAGTATGGTGTTCTCTCCCAAAATTGGCAGTGATGGCTACAAACTTGGATGACTTTAAAAGAGGATTAGACCATTTTATGGTGGATAAGACTAGCCATGGCTACTAGCTGCCAAGTCAGCCCATTGCGTCCATCTGGCTCAGGACTGTCAGCATTGATTGGCAGTGGCCCTCCAACATTGGAGGAAGGAGTCCTTCCTATCCCTACCTGGAGATGCTAGGGACTGAACTAGGGCTCGTGTATACAAAGCATGTGCTCTATCACTGAGCGATGGTCCTTTTGTAGTAAGAGTGAAGCATTAGGAGGAGATAGAGGTGGTTTGAGCACAAAGAAATGGAGACATGAGTGAATCGAAATAGTGCCCTCTACTGGACGGGAAGTCTACAGCAAATAATTATAAACAGATTCAGCTCCTCACATAAATAAATAAAAAAATTAAATAGAGGCCATATTCATTTTAGCTATCATTGTAATACGTTAAAACTTACTTTCCTTATAAAAGGGAATTTATGCCCAAGACTAATTTAATATTACTATCAGTTAAAGGAATCGTGTGTATGCACAGGGTTCATCCAAAAATATGGGAACAGAGCATTTAAATGAAACTAATTATCACTGAGATTATCATAAACATCTGAACCAAAACATTTCTCTCATTGTTCAGTGCTCTTAAAGCCGTGTTTGGGAGCAGCTTCTTCTACTTAGCGAATGACACTTTGGGAAAAAGGATAATCACGCGCTATTAAGCATTTCGTATGTAATACTTTTACTGTTTCATAATGACTTTGATGTTTTGCTATATTACAGGGGGGGGGAACTATCAGCTACACAGTTTCTTGCTATATTAATAAATTCCCTTTGCACAACATTTGTGCTGCTCTGTGAACAGGGAATTTTTATTGCTTTCTAAAATAGATGGTTAGTCTGGAGTTCCATGAATCATGCTGGCAGCTACCAATATAATAACCTAAAGTAATTAATAATCAAGCTCATTAACCAACAGAACTTAAGACCTTCTTGAATGTCCCCTTCTCCTGATATTAATGCAAAACTAATCAACCCTGAGAGCTCATGGACCTTTGCATTGACAGATCAAGACTTCAACATGAAAGGCAAACAGAGCTGGGTTGGCGATTCTACAGAAAGTTAGAACACTGGGTACATTCCGAGATAAGGGATGCCTCTCAGCTTCCCTGGGTACCTGAAAAAGGGAGACATTTCTATGTATTTTTAAAGCAGGGGCATCCATCTTACTCTAGGCAGACAATAGAAATGTAAAACAAATCTCTCACCACGTGGCCAGGGAGCCAATGTAAGCTCCCTGTGACTCAGGAAATGCACGTCAATATGTTTGACTTCCAAGTGCAAAACAAGGAGCTCTTAATTATTAACACTAATGGTCAATAATGCTCTTTGGTGGAGAAGGCAGGAGGATACTAAACTAACTCTGCATAAAACGTTGCCAGCAGAATTTTAATAAAAGATTAGATGAATAAAGCCCCATTTCAAGGACTTTGTGAAAGTCAAAACAACTCCAGGCTTTTACAAAATAAAAGGAGGGGGAAAGAAGACAGAAAGTCTGGGTGTATTGGGGTTTTTTGGGGGGCGGATTTGATTGCTTGTGCAAGCAAGGCCTTTAGAAGTGTGTTTTTTTAAAATAAAAAATGTATACATCATAACTTATGAAGCACAGTGTTAGCTTTGTCAAGAGAATGCAGGTCCAGAAGATTGCCCAAAACATGCATGCATGCAACTCGTTTCTGGTTCTAATTCTACATTCAGTTATCCCAAGCCAGAGCTCAGAACTCCTCAAAGTTTGATTTTTTTAAAATTTATTTTTTTTGCATCTTCAAGGTTTAGAATCAGTGGAACTGAGCTGAAAGAACAATTTCTTGCAAAGAATTCTTCAATGAAGGGCTAGTGATCACATGGAACAGGGAAATGCCTATCTTTCCACTGTGCAGTTCATATTCAACAGGAAAAGACCAAGGTTGTGAATCACCGTCTACTGACTTCAGCTGTATCCTTATCTGTGTGCTTAGAATCATTCTCTTCTCGCACCAGTTGCAAACAGTTAGACCAGGCAGGAATGGGCAGGAACAGAGCAGCCACTCATGCTTGTACCTGGACCCAGGTGTCAGTGAACCTGGTGCTTCACTAATTCATTTCTTTGCTCAAACCACTGATGGACTGTTGAACTGAAGTAGGATGGAAACATACCCTTTAATATTTCACACTGGAGGAGGGACACAGTTGCTTGCACACTTGCTTAGGGACACACAGGCTAGCTGCCTTAAGGCCTCACCCAGCAACAGGTGAGTACGCCACTTGCTGTACACTATACAGCAGACTGTCCAAAACGGCTTAAAAATCCCAGAGGATGCTTGTTATGAAGCTGTCATATTCTGAGATAGACCACTGTTCCATCTACTCCAGGGCTGTCTCTTCTGGGTGGTGGTGACTCTCTACTTTCTCATGCAGAGATCTTTCTCCTGATGTAGGGGGTCATGGTTCCCACGGAGCACTCTGATTTAGACCAGGAGTGGGAGGCATTTGAGGAGAACTTGGAAGGAGTCTGCACGGGACAGCCTTTGTGATAATGCTCCCCACCCTGTCCCCATGTATATGCCCAGATCCACTGACAAGGCAGGAGAGTCTCTGCCTCCTTCCCTACCTGTGGAGAATGAGGACGGCTCAGGGGCGTGACCTGCTCTGCCAGAGGGGGGGGTTCAGAAAGGGACGTGCTATCTCTCAGGGACTCTACACCTACAGGCCAAGAATTCCCACAGGGACACGGATTTCCATGAGTAGCTTAGCCATTTTCCACCTCTGCTTACAAGCTTGGTGGGTAGGGTGGGGAAACTTGTTGGAACAACTACACAGCTCCTGTGCAGTTGCTAATTGTGAACTCCTGAATCTTGGTCCTTGCTCCCAGACTGGATGTGTAGATATTACTCCTTTGCCTTGTAAGACCATCTGAACTAGATTTTGCTCCTTCCTAGTCATGGAGTTTGTACCAGTAAGGCTGCTATAATAAAAATCAACTTCTTTACCTGTAAGCAAGGGCACCTGTTGTTGGTTTTATGCAGGGACCAGGACACCAGGAACTTGGTGTCTTCTACATGCAAAGGTATTGTTCTACCACTATGCTGTGGCCTCTTTTCCCTCAATTAAAGAGACACTAGAAAAACAAAATTACCCCAGAATATATTATCAGCATTCAAAATACACCTCAGCAGCTGCAGTGTGTGAAATCACAGGCTGCACGGCATCTTTGTGTTAATGCGCACACAGTCTTTTTATTTATTTTTAAAATTTAGAATACCTAATTATATCCCATTTTATATCCCCAATAAGTTCTCAAAGGGGCTTCCCAAAAATTCTCACATCTGCAGGGGATCAGACTGAGGAGAATGCCTCAGAACATGGAGTTGCAATCCACCTACTATGGCTAATTGCTAATAGGTATCCACACTCCATTAATTTGATTAATTGGGGAGGGGGGGGATCTTCCTTAAAAAGGCATTGAAGCTAACTACATCTTATGATGCTGAACACAATACATTATGTGTTGTATTAAGTGGGATTGTCTTGCCTGACCTCCATCTGTGGCCGGTCTGTTCAATAGGTAATCCCCAAGAGGGAGGGAGGGAGGGAGATTTCTCCCACTTTTCACAAAGCCACAGTACAGTATCAGCTTAAAGCTCGGGCACAGCATTAACACAAAGATGGGCAACCTGTGGCTCCTCAGATGCTGCTGGACACCAACTCCAATCAGCCTCAGCCAGCACGGCCAAAGTTTAGGATGATGGTAGAGCATAAAACTTTTAATCTCAGGATCATGGGCAAAAGATTCTTGCATTGCAGGGGCTAGATCTGGGGTAGGCACCCTAAGGCCAGGGGCCTGGATGCGGCCCAATCGCCTTCTCAATCCGACCGGTCCGGGAATCAGTGTGTTTTTACATGAGTAGAATGTGTCCTTTTATTTAAAATGCATCTCTGGGTTATTTGTGGGGCATAAGAATTCGTTCATCCCCCTCCAAAAAAATATAGTCTGGCCCCCCACATGGTTCGAGGTACGGTGGACCAGCCCACAGCTGAAAAAGGTTGCTGACCCCTGGGCTAGATGATCCTGATGTTCCCTTCTGACTCTAAAATCCTATGATCCTGTAAGGAGGGCCCAATGGTTAGCCTATATTAATGTAAGTGACATAAACAGCAATTGCACACAAAAGTGAGCCTCCTCATATTTGCATTTTTCTCGCCCTCTGCTGAAAGCGAAAGGACCGTCCTGTAGATGAGGCATGGAAGAAGAATTAAACCAAGGTGTTTCAGAAATGTGACCAGTTAAATTCAGGTATCCAGTAACAGCCAGATCCCAAGATGCTGCAGAGCCATTTTCAAGCAGCAGAATGCACCTGCAAACCATTTGTGCCTTCCCTGGACAATGGATGTGCACTAAGGGTCCGGTGAGTCACTGTGAGCAACTACTACAGCCATTTCCTTGAATCCCAGGCACCTCCTTGATCCTACTGGCGTCGTGTGTTTACGGGGATGCTTAATCAATCACTCAGCTGCAACCTTTCCAACCAAACTCAGCTGCGGCCTCAGTATTTCATGCTTCCCAAATTATGCACAGAGGCCCCTTGTGCTGAGCATAGCATGGCAATCTGCTCTCAGCAAGCCAGGATAAAATATGGTTGTCCTCTTAGCTGAGACAATTTAACGTCTGCTTGAGTTACCGGCATGTAAGAAATAGCTGGGAGAATGGAGAATATCATCTCTAGTTAAATCTGCCTTGTTTAATGCACAATATAAGGTTCTGCTGTGCCACCTTGTGTTATATCAAATCACATCTGATATAAAACACCAGCGCATGGCTAGGGAATGCCTAGCAATAAAACACAGACAATAATTGAATTATTATTTTGCAGAAGGGCTCATTACTGAAATTAACAGTGTTGGCAAGGACTTTGTTTAAACTAGATAGTACTGTCCACTAAGCACCAAGAAAAGGAACAGAGTCTTGTAGAAGCTTAAAGGCTATCAGATTTATTGTAGCATAAGCCTTCATGGACCAGAGCCCAATTTATCAGATGTATCTGATAAAGTGAGCTTTAGCCCATGAAAGATTATGTCACAATAAATCAGATGATCTTTAAGGTGCTACAAAACTCTGGGTATTTTTTTCCCCTGAGGGGGGAGTTCCAGTGACTTAACACAACTAGCCCTATTGAATTGGCACCAAATACTTGAGCTCTGTTCAAAAAACTTGTTTTGTTGTTGTTGCTGCTACTGTTGTATAACCAAACAGAAACAGGACCGGCTTTGGCCACCTTTTTCTTACCCTCATTTCAAGGGTATATTTAAAACATCTGATCGATTACTCAAAAGAAAATCCTCTCCCACTTCCTGTTACTTTTAACCAACAAACCGCTAACATAACCAGCCAACAGCTGCATACACAGTGTTATGCAAATGCAAGAGAATTTATTTCCACCATATTCCCTGCGGGTTAAAATTATTTTTCCATCTCAATTATACTAATTGCCTATTTGCTTAATTTTCTACAACAGCCTTCCCAGCATTCCAAACTTCATGCCAATTGTGCAAGCTTAGGAAATGGTATGATATACTGTATCTGAAATTTAAATAACAGAATCATAGAAACTGTGGAGTTGGAAGAGACCCTGTGGGTCATCTAGTCTAGAGCTCTCAAAATTCCTTGGGTGAAGCCATGGCTGTTTATAAAGAACCACCACAGTGCTTTCAAAGTGTGGCAGCAGACTCTTCTTCCAATTGCCTGATTCATACATTATAATCTTCATATAATGGATACTTCAGAACACATGGCTGCTGATGGTACAAAAGCAGCTAGCTCTATGGTTCAATAAAAGTTCAGTCATACATTTCATCTCCTCGTTTTTGTGGAAATATGACAGCATAGCTGAAACCAAACAAACAAGACAGAGAACGGCTTTATCCAAAACAGCACCCACGTAGTTCTGTTTTCAAGCACTTACTGTAACTAACCTATGAATCAAACCTCACTTTATTTGATGAGTAACTTTGAGACAGTATACGCAACAATATTGTGGGTTACAGGGTTTTATTTTCACACGGTGCTTTATTTTTCCTCCACATCTCCTTCATTTACCTCCCTCTTCCCGTCCCTTAACCCAACAGGGTCTGTGGGCACAAGCAAGTCTAATATTGCAAGTCACAGCTCCAGATGAAGATGCATTGTAGTAAATGTTTTACTCTTTCCCTGCTCTTTCCCTGGCTATGCGCCTTGCATTTTAACAATCGGGCATAATTGTCAAGAGCACACGAGCGGCTCGGAGCTGGCTGAGCTTTTCAAATCTATTACTCATCCATTTCTGATATTTTTCTGCCATAGTAACCACCGCTGACAAATTCTTCCAAAAACTCTGAGCAGCAGCCTTTTGTGCCACGCAGCAGAGGATGCCTGCCGAAGCCGGCATGGACACAAGCAGCGTGCTAATAAAATAAACATCTGGCATCAAGGCGTCTCCCCGGCACTCTCTTCAGTGGACAGCAGAGGGAGAAGGAGGGAAATGCAACCCGCAGAATCATCTCCTTCAAGAGAGATGGGGAAAGAGTTCAATCATAAAAGGGGGAGCCACACACACACACACTTCTCAGAAGCGTAGCAAAATTATGAATACTGATACCCGTATCAGGGACCTATAGCTCTAGAAAAGGAACAGGCAACAGGCGATGGTAGTAAAAAGAAAAGAAAAGAAGAGGATTCTGTAACCTAAAATAGTCTTGTGGAACTGGGTGCTTCAGAAGGTGAAATATTTCTTATCCCTTACAGGAATGAGCTGCATCAGTTAATGCTTCCTTGCCTATACAACTGCTAAAAGACTCGTTTCTCTTTACTACTCTTTGCTTTGATCGCCAGAGGCACAAGTAATAAAGGAAGTCTAGTAACCACAAAAATTATTTCAAAACTTTGGGCTTGCTCTGGGTGTGCGCATATAATTTTTTTACAATACAAATTGTATATGCAATTGCCTATTCTTCTAGTTAGCTCAGGCTTAGTGTGCATGGCATTACTATGCCAAATTATATTCCAGGTGCCAACTCTCTTCAGCCTGCCCTTTTCCCTGCCTTCATGCAAAGGCAGTAATGCACGCAAAAAACGAGGCAGACACCATTAGCAGCTCATAAAATCTGTCATAATATCCTCTCTCCCCATTTTGGAACGGAGTCATCGCAAGGTGACTTCCAGCCCATATTGTCTATTCTCCAGCCTTGTGAAAGTGCCCCATACAGTATACATAGAAGTTACCAAATCAAAGAAAACTGAGATGGGCCAAGCCATTACTGCTGCTTTGGGGTGGTGGTGGGGGGGGGGCGCATTCTGTGGCTGTGAATTGTCAGATCTCCTGATGTCAAGAACTGATGCATTTACTGTGCAGACGATTTCTAAAATCTCTGAGCTACTCAGAAGGTATGCATTGCATAAAGAGGGCGTGGGATTGTCTATGATAGAGCACAGGCAGGTAGGCACAGTCCACCTGGTATATGGCTGAGTTGAGAAACTCCTGGACCGGGACGGATGCAATGCGGCAGGGGTAGACACAGGGATGACAGGAGAGAGGAAAAAGGGCCCTGTAAACATGACAGCCTGTTTCCTGCCCCTGTTGCTGGGGGAAAGTGAAATGGTTGGGAGAGATTTCCTAAATAGGGATGGAACAAGCCCCAAAAGGTTGCAGACCCTTGGGTGCAGCAAGTCTGTAGGAGTGCAGTCCGTGTGGCAACCTGTCAGGTGATTCCGAGGCTGAGCAAAGGTTTGTGCATCCAAATTCTAGCTCAGTAAGTAAGGATGAGCTTCATCCACTCACAACGTAGTCCTTTTCTCCCACTTCGCTCTTCCCTTCGGGGAAGTGGGGAGATAAACCAAGAAGCTGCAATTAACCACAGCTTCCTAGGATGTGCAAAGTGGGGGGGGGGGGGAGAGAATATGGTTAATGGCTTCCGAACAAGCCTGGATTTGGAAGTCCACATTAAGCTCACCTGTAGCTTCCTGGTTTGTTTCCTGCTCATTCCCAGGAAGCAGGTGCAAAGGAGCTGCATGTAGGTGCAAGCTGCATGTGCATGTCCTGGCTGTGATCATGTGAATGTAGACAGCTGATGTCAGGCAGGATATGAGAAAGCAAGAGACACAGCTCGGAGCTGATTAGCCCTCCCTCCTCTCAGAAAAGTATACTGGATCGCTTTCCCAGCAGGTGGAAAGCATAACTAAGCACCGAGCATCAAAGCAGGATGGATAAAAATCAATGATTTTTTTTTAAAAAAAACCAGGATTATTTTTTTTAAATTTAAATCAGATTTTTAGGATTTAAATCGGATTTTTAAAATAAAATGCTTTTGGAGGAAAAATCTTTCTAAAGATAGTTTTCTATTTAAGTTACGTTATAGTCCAAAGGCTATTCATCAGGAAATAAGGGTTTGTTTTAAGTTTTTCATGTGTGCTAAAACTCAGTCTAAGGTTTGTTTGTTTTTTAAATCATTTAACCACATCAGTTAACAAACATGGATACACGTGCTATAATGTTATTGTTTTAGTTAAATAAATTGTTGAAATTGTTACTAAGGAAATGATTGTTTTTCTCCTTCCAATAAAAGTTGTCCAAATACAAACAGTTAACTTATTAAACCTCACAATAATTATCGGTCTATGTATTTCTAATAGTATACCCAAATCAGTAATTTTTTGTATAACTGTAAAAACTACTCTGAAAATTTATTATTCCAAAAATGAAACCTTCATCTGGTTGTAAATATTAAGATTGTACCAACAAGAATGAGTCTTTCTGTAAAAGAAAAAGATTTAAATCAAGTCTTACTGACTAGTGATTTAAATCGATTTGATTTAAATCAAACCCACCCTGCATCAAAGCAACCTTTCTGGGGATGCAAAAAGTTGAGCATGGCAACTAAAGTGAGGTCATAGCGATTCCTTTCCTTTGTTTCTGCAATAAGGTGATCGTCTGATATGGGGCCAAAATATAAGACAGAAATGAGACCGATTAACTAAAAAAATCAAAATCAAAAACCAGCTGACTCATCATTTCAGATTCTCATTAAAACTGGATACCTGCAGTTTCTGATCACACCATCTCATTATACCCAGGATTTATAATGAGGAAGTTTAAATGTCAACCATGATTCCCATTTCCATATGCAGTTTGGGAAGATTAATACTATGTGTCATTTTCTTTTTCTAATGCATCGGTACGGATGCATTTAAAATAAAATAAAAAATCGAAACTGCCATGCTTCTAAGTATATGATAGAGAATCTCAATATTGAGCTTGCTAAACTATTCCACTTTCGGCGAGAAAACGCTTCTCAGCAATTCTGAGCCATGTTGACTCGAGTCTCTTCCGTATCTAAAATAAGCTTAGAATACCAGGGACACCTTTTTTGGTTATATTAGGGTTATTCAAAACAATGATCCCAATGAAGAGGCAAATGACTATCAGTTTTCATCAGTCTCAAACTGGCTACGTTTGAAGCCAGGCATCTCCAACCTGGTATCGCCCAGAAATCGTCGGACTACAACTCCCATCATCCCTGACCACTGGCAGCTGATGGGAACTGAAGTTCAACAACATCTGGAGGAAACCTGGCCGGGAAAGGCAGCTTTTAAGTCCGTGCTGTTCTGTGTGAACTAAAAGAAAAAACACATCACACCTACCTCCTCGCTGTACAAGCAGTGTCACTTCGCTTCCTTTTGGGCATTCGATAAGCATATCCACCACTTGGTTGTGAGTTAGATTCTGGACATTCTTCTTACTGACTTCCACTATAAGATCCCCTTCTTTTAGGCCTCGGCACCTTGGGCTGTCAACGATTTGCTTCACTCTCTGTCCCCCACCCCCAGGACTGTCTGCTATAGTGAAGCCAAAGCCCATGGGCCCTTTGATTATATGTACAGTTATGAGTTCAGGTTGCGTCGCTATAGAAGAAGCCAAAGAGACGGTGTCATTGGGGTAGCTGTGGGATCCGTTCGAGGAAACCTCGGCCGGGCTGCTGGGCCTGGGCTCCTTCATCCCGTTTACTTTCCCCGTTTTGCTGCCGTGACTCGCCGGGGAGTCATAGTTCTCCTGCCCGTTCACAATGATCGGTTCTTTATCCAAGATAGCCACAGAGGTCACTAGGCTCGTGTTGGGATCGTCGGGGTCGAAAGGCAGTGGATAGCCTCGGCAGAGTTCTAGATCCACGCTGGCGCCGATGGGGATCGACTGGAAGATTTTGACAACTTGAGCGTGCGTATGGCCCAGCACACACGTGTCATTCACGCTGACGATAACGTCCCCTAGGGAGCAAGTGGATAAAAAGTCTTGTGAATTTACACGCCCAAGCGTGGTATGGGGACTACCGTAGGTTTGCCGAAGTGCATATCCAGTCATATTTTTAAAGCATACATTTGAGCAGCAAACACTCAACACATTTTGCTATGTCACAAGCTGTCTGAAAACCCCCACACTTTTATGGCAATTTTTATTTATTTATTTTGTGTCGTGGGTGGTGGCTGTTTTAAGAAACATTATGCGCAATCCTATTGGGCATGAAAAATCAAGTGCATTTGTCTTTGGATGGCTAAGACTTTTTAATCACTTTTTAATAGCCACTGTGAAGAGAAAAAGCACAGGAAAACCAAAATGGAGTTTTGTACAAATGACAAGCAAGCCAATGTGGTCAAATGGACAGAATGTAGAGTCCGGACCCGGGTTTCTCTGAATCCCTCGGTTCCCCATCTTTAAAATAGAAACACCATGAAAAATGAAGGTGAAGGATGAAATATTGACCATAAGTTTGCTTTAAGGTGGGAATCCCTAAATATCCCCAATGCAATGAAACTTTTTTAAGAAGACACGGGCACTTGCAGAGGTGGTCTGCAGACTAACTTACTGAGAAATAACTTCAAAAGGCAGTGGAATCTTCTTTTAATTTCTGGAACAAAGTAGCTGGGTTCCAGATGACTACAACGCACTTAACTGCCATTCAGGGTTGCTGATTAGAAACGCTTCAATTCCCCCCACCAAAAACCCCCCCAAACCCGCCTTACAGTGAGGGGGGGGAGTATTTGATCCCACCTATCAACCAGCCAGATGTCAGGATACCTGGTATCTTCATTGTATGTAACGAGCTGAGATTAGAAGCACCTGCTGTAAGGGAGAGGTCTTACCTGTAATCCCAGCTCGATACAGTACCTGTATAAAAGACACCTGTCAACAGAAGCAATCAATCCAGCAGATTCCAAAGTAGCCACCATGACCAAGACCAAAGAGCTGTCCAAGGATGTCAGGGACAAGATTGTAGACCTGCACAAGGCTGGACTGGGCTACAAGACTATTGCCAAGCAGCTTGGTGAGAAGATGACAACAGTTGGTGCAATAATTCGCAAATGGAAGAAACACAAAATAACTGTCAACCTCGATCGGTCTGGGGCTCCATGCAATATCTCATCTCGTGCAGTTGCAATGATCATGAGAACGGTGATGAAGCAGCCCAGAACTACACAGGGGAAACTTGTCAATGATCTCAGGGCAGCTAGGACCATAGTCACCATGAAAACAGTTGGTAACACACAAAGCCGTTAACGACTGAGATCTTGCAGAGCCCGCAAGGTCCCCTTGCTCAAGACAGCACATGTACAGTTCTGTCTGCAGTTTGCCAATGCACATTTGAATGATCCAGAGGAGAACTGGGTGAAAGTGTTGTGGTCAGATGATACCAAAATCGAACTCTTTGGCATCAACTCAACTCGCCGTGTTTGGAGGAGGAGGAATGCTGTCTATGACCCCAAGAACACCACCTCCACCGTCAAACATGGAGGGTGACATATTATGCTTTGGGAGTTTTTTTCTGCTAAGGGGACAGGACACCTTCACTGCATCGAAGGGACAATGGATAGGACCATGTATCATCAAATCTTGGGTGAGCACCTCCTTCCCTCAGCCAGGGCATTGAAAATGGGTCGAGGATGGGTATTCCAGCATGACAATGACCCAAAACACATGGCCAAGGTAACAAAGGAGTGGCTCAAGAAGAAGCACATTAAGGTCCTGGAGTGGCCTAGCCAGTCTCCAGACCTTAATCCCATCGGAAATCTGTGGAGGGAGCTGAAGGTTCGAGTAGCTACACATCAGCCTCAAAATCTTACTGACTTGGAGAGGATCTGCAAAGAGTGGAACAAAATATCTCCTGAGATGTGTGCAAACCTGGTGGCCACCTACAAGAAATGTCTCACCTCTGTAATTGCCAACAAGGGTTTTGCCACCAAGTACTAAGTCATATTTTGCAAAGTGATCAAATACTTATTTCACTCATTATAATGCACATCAATCTCTGACTTTTGTCTTCTGGGTTTCTGGGGGGGTTTCCTGTTGTTATTCTGCCTCTCACAGCTACAATAAACCTACCATTAAAATGGACTGGTCATTTCTTCGTCAGAGGGCAAATGGGCAAATTTAGCAGGGGATCAAATACTTTCCCCCCTCACTGTATAACTGTCATAATTCCATTGCTCGCCTGGATAGAGAGAAGTGTGTGGAGCTTTTACAGGGCTGGAATGTACCCTGCTGTAAAATGGTATGAGTCAAATCAGCCCCAGCCAATAATCAGGGATAGCCAATAATCAGAGTTGTGGTCCATCGACATCTGGAGGGTGTCTAGGAGCTACATAAAAGGGGTCATCAAATGATTGCCAACCCCTTCCGGTAGAGCACCATGTTTCAAACGGATCCCATCTAGGTACAAAATATTACTGGCCAAGCATAGAACATTGTGAGAAGCCTGCTTGTTTTGTTGAGCATCAGAGATTCATTGATCAAGTGGCCAAAAAATTATTGCACGCTTCTGAGTGCTTCAAAACACTTATACCAAGGGAGGTTTTATTAGCATTGTTTTATAGATTGAGATCACAGCAAACCAATACACCTGCGCACCCTACCTCATCCCACAAATTCTGTGTCTTAACTTGCCATTTGACCTCAGATCTTCAAGGTCTAAAAGCTCAAAAACCTCCACTCCCTGGGCCACACCAGCTGCCCAAGATTCTTAACCTGCTAATATTACATGAGCGCAAAGCATTTGGAGAGTGTTTTTGAAGCCAGATAGACAACACTACCTGTTTCCATTTTGCCATCCAGAGCTGCAGGCCCATCAAGCACCAAACTCTTTATCTGAAGAAATTCATCCGGTTCGTCCCCACCGACGACGGTGAAACCAAAACCCCTGCTGCTTTTCCTCAGTTTGGTGTGAATGAACTTTCCTTTCAGTTCAGATGGGTTCCGCGTGAAAAACGGCTTTCCTGCTGTGGAAGTTTCAGAAGTTTATAAACATGCCATGGAAGGAAAGAAAGAAGAGAAAAGAGACATGCACGCCTCTCCACTACCCCCTTTTCTTAACCTCTCTCAGCAACACTATGAACTCACTTCTAAGGATGAGCAAGCTTTAAAGCTTCAGAGGACTCCTTTTTTCCCCCCAAGCAGGTGAGAAACTCCTGGGAAGCTGAAAAGATGGGAGTACATTCTCCCCCAAGGAGGAGGATCAATTAAAATGCATCGCCATGGCCATCTTTGCTCGGTTGGAACTGTTACAGCAATTAAAACACTAACATCCAATCCAAAAGGAAATTAAAGGGCAGTGATACAAGTTAATTCCCGCTGTAATGCACATCCTAATTGCAAAAGTGCTTTTCTTTTTAAAGCAAGACAACCTTATTAAGTACAGCCGGTTATTGTCAAAGGCCTGGCTTGCACATCACACTTAGCCAAACTATGGCTTAGTGCAAACTCATGGGTGTCCAAGGACAGCTGGCTTGGCACCAAAGTGTTACAATAAGTTTAGAGCTTACCATCTCCAAATGGAGAAATATTTGGCCCTCAGTTCACGTGACCTTAGAAATTGGCTCTTTGACCAGGATGCCGATCAAGATAAGAGCATCCACTGTAGCTGCCCATAACTCTACTTGGTACCTCCAAATTAAGATCAACCATTCAAGGCCCAACTGCCTTGAGACACTGACTTTCCTGCAACTGCATAGGGCATTTGTTGAACTAAGGTTCCAGCAGATGCCACAAGCATACTTAAGAGGGGATTTCCCCATATGGAACACAAAGGCAATCAGGTCAAGAATATTATGTGCTACCTACTGATTTGCCCCCTATATACAATGCCTGGAGATTTTTTAAAAAAATAATCTATTCTTAACTGATCGCCCTAGGAGGTGACACTTGAACTTTTAGCTGATAAAAGATCTAGAGATTACACACCTGGCAACCAAATTTGCTCTGGGAGCTAAGAAGCTCATTCCGGATATGTGAATGCTCTCTAATTTTTTAAAATTTTATGCTGTAAACTTTTATAGGGTATGCCGTGTGATTTCAGAGGAAAGCCTTGCCTTGCCCTTTGCTGTACATTGTAAAGGCTATGCACAATAAATAAATTGATTGATTGATTGATTGGCATCTCCTCTTTGATCCTCCCTGATCCTTTTGGTTGCCACATCGAACTAACGAGTGGGGTGTGTGTGTGTGCCCGCGCGTGTTCTGGTTTATTTTGAGTGACAATAATAGCTTTGTAACACACAGAATGGCCCTCTATGCACTAGCTGCAAAAGAATAATAAAAAAAAATAAAATCAGGTGAAAGGTGTTAGATAAAATCACTCCAATTATTGTGGTGATTCAGAGGTTTAATTTGAAATCCAGGTGGATTTGACTTGGCTGGTGCCTCTGGTAAACTCTGAATTACATCATGGATGTTGGCTCACATTACGGACACATAATCTGTATTGTTTTATGGGTACTGTTGCTGTGGGTTTGTCGGTGCCTGTGGCTAGAACAATAAACTGATACCGTACTGTATGGAGCTAAGAGGGCTCGTGGTTAAGCTCTCTTCAAACTGACCATGAGCAGTAACCAAGGTTGGGTTTTGGTTACAGGTCATGGTTAGTCTGCAGAGAGCTTAACCATGAACCCATGCACAGGCTGAGCCAAAGCTTTACATTTACAGACATAGCAGGTGTAAGAATATGGCAAGTGTAATGGCTTAGCTCATACCCTACACCAGGCATAGGCAACCTTCGGCTCTCCAGATGTTTTGGCCTACAACTCCCATGATCCCTAGCTAACAGGACCAGTGGTCAGGGATGATGGGAATTGTAGTCTGAAACATCTGGAGAGCCGAAGGTTGCTGACCCCTGCCCTACACCAAGTCAGAACACAGGTTCATCAGATACAGTATTGTCTGGCAGCTGCTCCTCAAGTTCTTGAGCCGAGATATTTCCTGATATTACAGCATGCACTGGAGAAATAATCTAGGCCCTTATCCATGTGCTCATCCACTGAACTATGGAGTCCTTTCCCCTTTAATTCCAACCCCACCCATGCCCACAACAACTGTAGGAACCGATTTGCACACTAGTATTAGAAATAACACCCCCTTATAGGGCTGCAGCCTCATGGAAGTATCAAGACAGATGAATGCTTTTGTTCTTTGTGCAGCTGAAACTGAGAGCATCATATCTGATGAAAACTGAGAAGGGGATACAAGGATGAACTGCTTGGAAACACGCACAGGTGAAATGCATAGGAGGGACCAACAAACCACAGATAATGTTATGTCGGCATTGTCACCTCCCAAATAGCCATGATAAATACGTCTTCCTCATAGGACAGCTATGGAATTGAAAGCTGCAGAAGAATCACACACGGCGAAGGAGAATACTTTTCAACACTGCAAGGGTGAATTTGGTATTTACAAAAATAGGTTTTTGCACACACCAGCCAAGACGACAAGGTGATACATAATATGACTCTCAAGGGTGACTCAGAACACCAAAGCTTTAAGCGGTGCTAATTATTTTTGAGCCTGAATGGATTTTTGAAAGTATAAAATCACCAAGCAAGGAGATGAGTATGCCATGGGGAACCTCTGAAGAACAGGTAAGTTATGTATTTATTCACTTAAATTCATTAGCAATTTTACCATTTGCATCTTTACATACCAGCAATAAAAATATGTTAATAAAATAATAAGAAGGCAGCAGAGTCAGTACTATTTTAGTGCCTTTTCCAACCTGACTTCGTTTTTTCCAAGTGTTTCAGCCTGTGCAGCTTAGGCCCCAGTTCACACAATGGTTCTTTTCAATGAGCTGAACTCAACGTGTTTTCCACGGACTGGCACAAGCAAGCTACCAGCTTCATGCTTCTCACACGATGGATAACTCCACCAGTGTATTTTGGGGTGGAGAGGAAGCTTCAGGACAGGAAGTGAGCTGGTGTCCCAAGCTAGTTTGTATGTGAGAGAGACACAACAGATTTCTTTGCACAGCCCAATTCACTAGCACTTCTCATTAAGGCATGGTTAACTATTGAGCATGAGAAAGCACAAGTGTGGACCTAGCACTTGTGCTAGGCTTCTGTTCTGGGGTTTGGGGCACAAAGGGAAAATTGTGCAAAGTCAGGAACCCCTGGAAACCACCATGAGCCAGAAGCCTGCTTACTGACCTTCCCAGACCCCAGTAATCAAGGAGATGTCTTTTTTGCCTGCCTCTGGGATGTTCCCAGAGCCCTCACATCTCCTTCCCAGGGGTTGGTAATGAAGGCACAGTCATGCTTATTGGGCTTTGGGAAGGCAGTGTGAGGGCTCTGGGATGCTTTTGGAGCCCTCCTGCTCCCTTCCCGAAGACCAAAAAGTGAGGAAAACCCCACCTATCTGACTGGGTTGCCCCAGCCACTATTTATCCACCCCCACCCCCCACCCCCGCGCGTAAGGTTGCGATCACTTAAGTAAATCAAGTGCAGATTACAGGTTTACTGTAGTGAATTTTGAAGGGACAGCAATATCAAAGCCCTCTTACTTGCACATGTGCCCTCATATAGTATATGTTTGGACACAGTACTTTTGAAGGTCTGGAAATAGCATTTTTTATCTCCCCAAAGGAACTCAGGGTAGGAGCCACTGCTTCAACCAAGCACTGAGTTAATCATGCTCAAGCCTCACGTAAACGAAACAAAAGATGTGGCGGAGTGGATTTTGTTGTAAACACATCTGTACCCAAATCCACCCAGAGCAAAGAAATAAATAAAATGCTGTTTGCTCTTGATTGCTCAAAGGCAGAGCACGCCTTAGGTGCCTTCTTATTGTAAAATTACAGTCTGGCAGGAGGAGAAAACAAAGACAGGAGAGGAATCTGCCTGCCAACAGCTTCGTTTCATTGAACGGGGTCTAGAATGGGTGGGAAAGGACACTGCAGGTGAACTTGGGATCTCAGGTCATATTAACATGAGAAACTGACATCGATCTATTGGCCCTTTTGCTAAGTATTACCTTGTCTATACGGGTAAGCAGTGGCTTTCAAAGGTTTTAGGCAGAAGTCTATTCCAGCCTACCTGGAGAAATCAAGGAGCTGGTAAAATGTGGGTTGAACGAGGTAACTGTTAGGTGGATTTGTTGACTGACCGAACCCAAAGAGTAATCATTAAAGGTTCCTCGTCACCCTGGAAAAAAGTGACAAGTGGGGTGCTGCAGGGTTCTGTTCTGGGCTCGTTGTTGTTCAACGTCTTTATAAATGAATTCGATAAAGGAATTGAGGTGGTTCTCATCAAATTTGCAGATGACACCAAATTTGCAGATGACACCAAACTGGGAGGGGTAGCTAATGCCGTAGAAGACAGAATCAGAACTCAAAATTGCCTTAACAGATTGGAGAACTGGACGCAAGCTAACAAAATAGGGACAAATGTAAGGTTCTGCACATAGGCAGGAAGAACCAGATGCACAAATATAGGATGGGGGACACCTGGCTTACTAGCAGTACATGTGAAAAGGATCTAGGGGTCTCGGTGGACCACAAGGTTAACCTGAGTCAACAGTGTGATGCATCAGCAAAAAAGAAAAAGAAAAAAGCTAATGCTATTCTAGGCTACATCAACAGAAGTATAGCGTCCAGATCAAGGGAAGTAATAGTACCACACTCTATTCTGCCTTGGTCAGACCACACTTGGAATACTGTGTCCAATTCTGGGCACCACAATTTAAGAAGAATGTTGACAAGCCAGAACGTATGCAGAAGAGGACAACCAAGATGATCAAGGGTCTGGAAACTAAGCCTTATGAGGAATGCTTGAAGGAGCTGGGTATGTTTAGCCTGGAAAAGAAGAGACTGAAAGGAGATATGATAGCCATCTTCAAATATCTTAAGGGCTGTCTCATGGAGGAGGGAGCATGCTTGTTTTCACCTGCTCTGGAGGGTAGGACTTGAGGCAATGGCTTCAAGACAGAAGAAAGGAGATTCTGACTAAACATTCAGAAAAAAAACTTTCCGAAAGTAAGAGCTGTTCAGCAGTGGAACAGACTCCCACGAGAGGTGTTGGACTCTCCTTCCTTGGAGGTTTCTAAGCAGAGGTTGGATGGCCATCTGTCATAGATACTTTGGCTGAGATTCCTGCATTGCAGGACTAGATGACCCTTGGGACCCCTTCCAAATCTACAATTTTATGATTCTACCACTGAGCTAAGAAGTCCCTTCTTCTAACTGTAAATCAGTTAGATTTCCCTGAGCACTTCACCCCCCCCCCCAAGGCAGGATATCTTATTTGATAATGACAATATCAGAATCATTTTTTTTATTTTCTTCTTCGTGCGAAAGAGAAATATGTATTACAGCAACTTACCTTGTACTGGAGCATCTCGAACTGTCTCCTGGTTGTTGGGAGTGTGGTTTGGAACAGCAGGAGGGGCAAGTGGCGGGTGCTCCGCTGTCCATTCTGAGAAAAGAAAACAGACGTGTATTGGCTTTTACTCTGTTGGCACCAGGGGGAAATCAGCAATCAAGGGGGAAATCAGCAATCAAGAGGGACTTGATGTGCCGACCATGATGGCTCTTCAAGTGCCTAGTCAACTTCCTTTGCAACCCTACAGAAGACTCGTCATGATGGGAGTCTCTCAGAGCCTGCCCAACCATGGGAAGTTGCGGGGGGGGGGGGAGTGAGCCATCTCCCTAAACCAAATGTTGCTGGAATCTGCCAGGCCCAGCCAGTATGGCCAATGGTCAGGGATGATAGGAGTTGCAGTCCAACAACATCTGGAATCCTTGCCTAATATGATCAAGGATAAGAGAGCAAGATTAACCACACATTGGGAGTGTGGAGAATGAGGGGCAATGCCTGACTAGCAAATGGCTATTTGTGGTCACAGAGGATAGACAGATGCAGTAGTTAGGGTTAACCGCCCATGCTTACACTGTAAGGCCACACACACAGCATTTCAGTGCACGTTACAACTCGTTCCACCTCCCATTTGAAACTGCCTTGCCTTTTATTGGACCTTCGTTTATTTTGAATCTCAGACAAATCTATGGAGGAGAGTGAGCTTTTGTTGTATGTGGCAGATAATGTTTTTCTGCTTTTTTTTTTTTTAAAAATGATCCAGTCTCCTTGGCTCTGTTTTATACTGCTTATGTTGATGACATCGTAATCTTAAACGTTGTAAAATGCCCTGAGTGGTAGGGAAGGGTATACATGTTCAAACAGATGAAATAAACAATAACTGTAAGGAAAGGAGAGGCACTTAGTGCTGCTTGGCTTAGATACAACTTGCCCATTAACCAGGCAATGCGTGGAACTGAGCTGTCTGCTGCCTCTGCCATTTTTCTGGAGGTCAGGGCAGGTGGGGACAGCTTCTCCTTCCCATTGCAGCTCCTCATGATGTGCCTAAGTTCAACTAAGTTGATTATAGTTTAAATTCATCTGTGAACATGTGAGATTATGAAACTATTGGAAACAGAGGTAAACCACTGCTTTATCTAGCCTGGTCCTACCACCTGTGATAGCTGCTTTCCAAGCTCTCTCGCAGAGATGTTTCTTTCTGATATGATGTAAAAAAACAAACAGCACACACCTGGTAATGCCAGTGGTTGAAACTGGGCTTCCTGCCTGCAAGATGTGTGCCACAGGACTCTGTTCATTGCAATCACTGAACTTTCTTTGGCCACCTCTCAGCTGTCCACAGAGAATGGGTTTGAGCAAACACCCACATGGGTTTGCATCCTTTGCATTTGGAACTTTAGATCATGGATACTGAAATCCACACAGGAGAGAATGCCTTGCATCACACTTGCATTACTTCTGGAGCAGCTCTGTGCTTTAAAGCAGTTGCACATATCAGCTTTCCCCCTGAAAGTATTCATTGGTTTGTTCTTTCTCATCCACAGACACTGAAGGGAGGACTAGCCATTTTCAACGACAGCTTCCTGCTTGTTCTATTTCCTAATGCCTGCAATTTTGTCATTGGGTGCTGCAATAATGGTCAGGTGCTTGAAGCATTTACGCATTAAAATAAAAAGGATATCTGAACCGCCAGCGTCTATTCACATATACTCTGTATTCTACTATGCATCCTAACCCAATAAAGCAATAGAGTAAGACACTCTAAATATGCTGGCCCAGTTTGCACAAATGCAAGCAATGCGACGCCAACGTGAATGAACAGACGGGTGGGTTCCCAAAGCGAAGATCGTAGCTATTGCACTCCCCACTGATTCTGCTGTTTGGGGCTTAGTCATGGTTTGGCTTAGCATTATGTCCAAACCCAGACTCATGGTTTGCCTCTGCAAAACAAACTGTGAGTGGCAAATGTTGGTTACAGCCCGTGGTATGCAGTTCTGGGAACCTGCCATTTCGCCTGCTTGTGCTAAGCTGCCTGTTGATGCTCTCAGAACAGTATTCTTGATAGATAAATCACAACCTGCAGGACTCTATATGGGGACTATGCAAAAACTGCATATATTTCATAATAGAGGCAAATGTAGTTATATTGGGACTGTTTTTTGCAGGCCAGGATTATTAATCAGTTCTGATGTTCTGTCCATGCATTGTCATCTCTCTTCAACTGCGCCTGTCTCTGTATGGAAGGGCAGCTGGGCCTAGCCAGGAATTCAATAATTAAACAATACAAAACCTTAAGGAAGTACATGTGGTGTTTAGCAAATATTTCAACCCTGACAATTTTGCAGAGTAGTTGCCAACCTTCTGGTGGTTGTGGTGGTTGCTGCTGCTGCTGCTGCTCAAGCTGTTTCTTCCGTTTAGCTTCCAGAACTGGGTTTTCATATTGTGTTTTCCGGTTGATGTGGCTAAAAAGAAAGATCACCGTTAAATAGGGGAATACTTGGCAAAAACAAAACCAAAAAACCTTAAGCAAGCTCAAATACTCCTCTAACAGAAACGTGGCAGGGGGAGGAGAAAAGTCAAATGCAAGACCTGTGGACTATGTGTCAGAAAGCTGCTCTAAAGGGGTGAGGAAATGTTCACAGCTTCTTATCTGGCATGGCATCTTGAAGAGCTACGGCTAATTCTTTCAAATACTCTAAAGCAGCAGTTTATCTGCGAACGATGATATTAAGGCAGGAGAGTCCATGCAAGACAGTCATCAGATTCTCAGATGTGCAGCCATTGTTGGGTTCAGCAGAGTTTAATACGGCGGCGATATCGCTAAGATATCTGAACAACATGCTATATCATCACAGTACATGCAAGCTACTTATAATGCTCCGGAATAAACTTTGCAAAAGCGGACTGCAGAGAGGCTTAGCTGAAAGACCACAAACAAGCCACGGACACTATCGTTGCGAGTTAATAACCCTAGCAGAAATCTCCAAAAAATAAAAATCAGCATATTGGGACTCCAAAGTCTGCCACATAAATAAAGGATGGATGGCGGAAAATTAAAAAGACACCTGTGAAAAGGTTAAAGAACAAAGCAACTCTGTTATCAAAAAGTTAAGCCAATAACTTTAAGCAATTAGTAGTCTTGGTACAGCCACTTGGAGATCTCGCTTATAGGTTACTTTTTAAAACAAAAACAAAAACAAAAACAAAAACAAAACACAGCTCTGTGATTCCAAAGGCAAGAGCTCTTTTGAGCTTGTTCATTTTCCCTGGGGTGCTCCATTGTTTTCAACGAACCTGAGCTAGAGTCCGACTGGCACTTCCTGAATTACCACATGGCCGTGCCTGGATGACCCAACGAAAAAGAAACACAATCGTTGTCTGTCCGCCTTTGGCACAGCTCCATTGAAAACAATGGGACAGTGCAAACACCCGGGGATCGGCTGGATGCAATCGGATGCAATCTTAGAGCCTGATCTGCTATGATGGTGCAGTGGTGGGTAGGATCAGGCCCTAGACTTTCTGCACCACCACGATGGAACAGGTTAAGGCGCTGTGTGAATGGCTGGACCAGAACCCGTATCACTGCACTTGCCAAGGCTGTTGGGCCCTGTGGCTGGGAGGAGACAAGTCTGCCAGTGCCCTGGCAGCTTTTGACCCACTAAGTTTAAGAGTAGTGCAGGTTTCCTTATAAGCTAAATGCTGAAATCCCCTATTGCTCCCGTGTTTGTGCCTGTGCATTATTCACATTAATTCTTTGAATACAAACCTTGAGCCCAATGCAAAGTTTACCCTCATGTCCATCTGGACTCCAGTCCTTGTAGCAGTTATAGAATATATAAACAAAAACTATTATCAAACAACAGCATTGCACTCACAGGGTCCAGCTCAGATTTTTTTTGGCTCGGCTCGTAATAGAAGCTCGCAACGTAAAAAAAAAAAAAGCTATTAGGAATAGGGGCTGCATTTGACAAAGCAACATTAATTTAATGAGTGCAATAAATGTGAAGGAAATAAAAGCTTCCCAGGTTCCTCTCAGTTATGAAGAACAGGGCTTGGGCCGATTCATAAGTCTACGTGTCACTGCAAGTCAGCAGCCCCTTCTCGAGCCTCTGTGGGACTCCAATGCTGTGACCCAGACCTTCCATCCCAGACATTGGTGGGTTGAGGGCACATGAGGTTATTCATAACTCTCTTTGTTATTCTCTCCCATTTCCCAAGTGGGGCCATGCAGAGCAAGTAGGAAGAATGAGCAAAACTGGTTTCCCTATTGGCACACAGATGGATGGAACTGCAAGGAGGAAGTCCATTCTCTTCCTCCAGCTAAAAAACAAACCTCCCCTGGTAGCTGCACCAGATGAGTAATACAGCCATTGTTGGCTCTTTTGCAGCTTCTCAAAAGTTTTGGACTGGCAGATGCGCTTGCATATTATGAACATATGAGCTGGTGTCAGTGTGAAGGATGATGTTGTTCCTAGTCTTGCAAAGCACTAGCCTTGTGAAGTATGAAGTACTCCTTCAGAGGAATGCAGATAATTCATCTTGGGGCAGACCTCACTCATCTAAGTCTAGCAAGCCCCCATATTGCTATTATGCATGCTTTGGAGCTGGCCTTCAGAGTGCCCTTGTATTCCATTTGGTTGCTGGAAGGGGTAGATGGAAGGGGTTGCAAGGCTCAGGTCCGGGGAACAAATGCAGACCTCCAGGCCCCCCACTTCAGGCCACGCTGCTCATCAGCCCTGCTCCATGCCCTCTCTAAGCGGTTTCTCTTGGCTAGAAGGTGTCCTTGAACTATGACAACGACTCGTTTTCTGCATCCGGAGACATGTATGGGTGTTAAAACCACTGGCATTTGCATGGCTGGGACACAGCCAATTGCATGCACCTGTTCCTCCAAACCCTTTTGCCTCTGGCCCTGCCCACCCCGGGGGTTCCCCAAAATGCAAGGTGTTCCTCAAGCTGGAAAAGGCTCCTTGGTATATGAGAAGCAGCTGTACAGGCAACAAAGCTGACTAACTGAAAAGTCTGGTTCCCTACCCCCCTCCCACAAACACACATGCAAACAATGTTTAGACGCCTCTCCAAAACCTCAGTGTGAGAAATGATGCCTTACCATCCTATACTGAAAATGGATCTTAGACAACTGAAAATGGATCTTAGACAACAAAGGTGGAAGCCTTCCAGCTGAAGATAATCCAAATCTCACAAATGCAAAACAGTGAGTGAATGGTGATAAAGTTTTGTCTTAGTTCTTAACAGCACTTGGCACTTCCTCAAAATAGGTTACAAATGCAGTCTCTGACGAGGACGAAGGCCTTGGAACAGGCAGGAAAAGGCCAGAAAAGTCAGCTGAAGTGTTTATAATGGGTTGAAATGCTAGGAAAATGAGATACAAGGGTACATGTGGATGTACATGCATCATGGCGGGGTATGCAAAATGAGTATTCTCTCCGTGTGCTTAAACTGTCACTAGCATGGATGTTCTCAGGTTCATGGGTAGCAGTTAGGAGCAATAGGCCTGGTGGCTATATTCGGTCATTATTATTTTTTTTAGAAAAAAGACTAAGGCAAAAGTGAAAAAGTACCGGTACCAGTATGAGCTTATCAGACCTATTGCTATCTTCATCATCCACACAACTCTTACATATGTTGATCCTACTTGCAGGTAGGAATGGCCGGATAAGGAGAAAAAAAAACCAACTGTAGATTCAAAGGAGGAAATGACAATAGACAAGCTTGGAATTGTATTATACTGAACATGCATTCATACTATTCATCAAATTTGAGTCTCATTATGCAATATATTTTCGCTATCTAAATAACGTGTGTTGAAAAAAGCTATCCCAGAACAACAGCAATACAGTGAAGCATCAAATGATCAGGGTATCGGGGGAGAAGTGAAATTACGTTGCAAAAAGCAGAATTGTGTGAATCCTACCTTTCTAGCTCCATGAGTTTTCTGGTGAAATGAAGGACGGCGGGCCTGCCACTTACACAGGGGCTCCGTTGTGGGGGTTTGTGTGCAAAGGCACAACTGTGCCAAGTCAGGAACCCCTGGAACTGCCCCATCTTCTGCAAGGCTGAGGGATGCTTACTGGAGTCAGGGAAGGTTGCGGGAAAGTCATGTTGGGACCCGTGACTTTCCCAAATTCATAGGCTCTGGAACAATGCTTGGCAGGGGGTTGGACTGGATGGCCCTTGTGGTCTCTTCCAACTCTATGATTCTATGAATGTCGGGAGTCCTCGTGCTGCCTTCCCAAAGCCCAGTAAGTGAGGAAAAGCCACTGGGAGTGTGGGAAAGTGAAATAAAATAAATGGAGAGTGGGCTTCTCTCACTCTGCATTCATTTATTTGTCTCTCCCCCCTCCCCACCAGCATAAAGTTGTGATTGTGTTAAGTAAAGCCAGCACAAGTTGTGGGTTTATCATATATAGATTTCAGCCAGCTGGTCTTTTGGCATGGAAACTGATTGGGATGCTCTATGATCTACAGTGGAAGTGTGACTCTGTTGGTTCTCCCAGTGTTTTTGGTACCATCAACCGCGGACATCCTTCTGAGTGTAAGTTAGGGGTTCAGTGCTGAAGGGGTTCAGTTCCTGGGAGACAGGCCCAAAGGAGTGGATCTGGTAGATTGTTGCTCTTCTCCTTGGCCAGTGGCTAATGAGGTTCTGCAAGGCTCCGTCTTGCTGGCATAATGCTGTTTAACCTCTAAATGAAGCTGCTGGGGGAGGGCATCTACCAGTAGGTATTTGGGCTGCAGAGCCATCAGTACGCTGATGGCAACCCCCCCCCCCTCTCTCTCTCTCCCTCTCATTGCAAAGTTGCTGCTCATTGGTAGCCATCAAAGACTGGATGGGGTTGAAGCATAATGCAGTCACAAAACAGGACTGCTGGCAGCCTGTGTACTGTCTAAAGCAGGTTTAGGTTTGTAGCATGTTCTGAGTGTGGTTACAGTCCACCAGAAAGATGAGGTTTGTGGCTTGGGTGTGCTCCTTCACCCAGCGCTGTTAAATGTGTTGGTGGCGTCAGTTGCAAAAGGTTCCTTATTCCAGCTTCAACTGATTTGTCAACCAGTCCACCCTGACAAAGTCAGACATACCTCCAATGGCCTTCAGACGATGCGACCACTGTAACATGCTCTGTATAGGGTTGCCACCGAAAAATGTTTGAAAACGGCTACAAAAGGTTGAAACCAGGATGCCGCCAGATGCTAGCCATTTTTATTCTACCACGCCAATTTTCTACAATTTGCATTGATCTGTCCAGTCGCGGACGACTCTGGGGTTGCACGCTCATCTCGCTCTATAGGCCGAGGGAGCAGGCGTTTGTCTGCAGACAGCTTCCAGGTCATGTGGCCAGCATGACTACCACTTTCTATCTGAGCTCAATTCAAGGAGCTAGTGTTAACATTTTAAGTACCAAAGGGCTTGGAACTAGGGTAACTTAAGGTATGCCTTCTCCCATACATTCCTCCCTGCATGCTGTGATCATCGCCTAGAGCCTTTCTATAGATCCCTTGATCCTGGTAAACAAAGCAGCAGTAAAGATTTCCCTGCTGTGTCCTCCCACCTGTGGAATGCCTTGCCAAGTGAGGTATCTCAGCCCCCATCACTGCATCGTTTTAGGTGTCTGGGAAAAACTTGGCTCTTTCAAAAGGTCTTTGCGTGATATTTCTGGCATAATTTCAGTGGCAATTATGAAGCATGGGGTAGTTTGGTTCTTATGTCCATCTTGGCTACAATTCCTGGAAGATCTTGTAAGTTCCCTGCCTTACAAGCCTTTCCCACCTGGAGTGGAAGGGCAGGGCCCCGATTGACACCAGCTACAAAAGCTAAGGCTACTGAACAGACTCTTGGGCTGGGGTATCGTTTCAGGATTTTTGTTGCAGCAGGGGGTGTTGCTGTTATGGCTAAAAAAAATATTGCAATATTAATTTAGATCTTAGTATGATTTATATGGAAATTGTTCTGTTTGGTTGTGTGCTTTTTGATGTGTTTAATTTATTGTTTGTGGCACTTTTCATGTTGTAAGCCGCCCTGAGGATTGTGTTAATTATAGAAATACAATTAAAATGTATGCATGTATGTCGATATTTGTTATTTTAATTGAAATTGTAATGTATTTTATTATTGCTTTATGTTTTGGGTTGTAAGCCACCTCGAGCTTTTCCTAGCAAATTAGGCAGGAATGATGATAATAACAACAACTTCCAGAGGTAAACATGCACATACCCGTGCAATGTTTGTGTAGTTCCTCTTTCCACAGCAGCCCCTCATGCCATGTTGAAAAACACTCTGACTTCCAGAGTAACTTTTTCAGGGGCACATGGGACTGTTGTGGAAAGGGAAGAACTAAGAGGCCCAAGCACACGTGTCCAATGCTACAGACCAGCTCTTTAGATCCCAAACCATTGTTTCTCTTATGCTGCTTTCTCATGTTGCCAGCCAATTTCTCACTGAAGCAGAGGACTTAATATAAATGGATTATTTGTGCACCATGCATATTCACACACACACACACACACACACAGTGTTGGAAAATACTGGAGAGATTTCTTAGTATGGTGTTTAATAGCAAAAAAAGAAAAGGGGGAAAGAAAGAGAAAAGATAAATATTTCCCCTTGATGTCTCCAGCAAAATAAATGTCATGTTTTAATTATACGGTTTGCTAACGTTGGAGTCCAAGGCACAGAGGCCATGAGTTAAAACAACAAACATACACCATGAAAGGTTAACTCTTCCAACTACAGAAAACACTGTGAGCTGAGAGATACCAAGGAGCTCATCTATTCATTCGTACATATAATTAAATACGCATTCTTGTGGAGGTTAGCAATGAAACTAAAATGGAATCTCAGTTTCTTAAGGGAGAGAGCTGCCGTCTAAATCAAGAGCAAGGCAGAATGGGGGGTGGGAGGGGGGAGAGGAGAAGGAAGTCGTCCTTGTAAAAACGCTACACCCCTTTAAGCAACTGCTTGCTGCAGGATTCCTTCTGGGTAATGTTTGTTTCCACACATTTGGAATAAAGTCACAGTAGTCATTTTGGCTACACTGCAATGCTAGCAAAAGCAGGAATTAAAGCCAAAAACTGTGACCCAGTTCAGTTAATCTAAGAAGATTCCTGTCACTAAGAATGCCAGTTTGCTGCCATATTCAGACAGTGAATCTGCAAATCCTGTGCCCCTGCTTTTCAGACACAGGCAATGTTTCTGAACTGGCATTTACTTGGGAACCCAGGACTTAAAACTGAGGTCTGTATTGTCTTCATTTCACAGCAACTCTTTTCAATACTCATTTTCATTAAACAGCTTACACCAGACCGCTAGTATATCATTCCAAAGCTTCTTGCATACAGGAAATGGAGTTTCCCCTCTCTCAGGCTGAATTTGTGTTTTCCCCCTTAATTATCACTAGGGGGTGCACAAGAGCAATGCATGACGTACCCTCACCTCTCTCTTTCCCTTTTCAAGCATCCATACTACAGACAGAGCCAAGTATTTGCAGTTTTATGCTGCTGGCTACATATTGGCACATAGCACCGCAGACAGTTAACGAGAAATCAGTCAAGGTGGCTAAATTTCCAACGACAAATGCCCTGCTCAAGTGGATTTCCACACAGTGGTTGGATGCTACTATCTGCAGCACGTTAGGGGGTCACATAAAAATCATTACGGCGACAAAGTTACTTACTCTACATAGTAGACACCATATACAGGATCTTCAATCTTTTCCCAACCAGTAGGTAGTTCTGGAAACAAATGGATATAACTTATTTAAAGCATTTTACTTTCACTTGCAGATTTTTTCCTCCCCGCTGCCCCCAACTACGTTTTCACATAACGCTTTTGCTGCATTCCTAGATTATTCTACAGCATGCAACTTTTAGGAATACGCTTTTAAAAACAATCTATTCACTCATTGGACAACACATGCATGGAAGTGGCTTCTCAGGACACATTGTGCAGCTTAAAGGGTGAGGCACACACGGTCTCTTTCCCCCCAAAAGGTAGTCTGTTGTAGTAAAATGAACCAACATCCAAATAAGTCATTCCTTTAGTGCAAAGGACTCCCACCTAGGCAACAGAACTTCTCGTTTTCTACTCCTAGTGATCCCTCTCCTCAAATGCACAGGAGGCATGTGGGCTGAATATGTCATTTTGTGCAAGGGGGAGCCCTGCCACTAATAGGAATAACTTCGCTGGATGCAACCCCAACAGTCCTAAGGTACAGCATCAGCTTTCATAGGTCAACCTCCTGGGAGCTTTCATGCAGCACTTAGTTTGGTGTCAGAAGTTTCTGTTATGGCTGTCGAAATTTAATGGCAAAAAAGGCTTACGGAGCCCTGAAACAAGGATCAAATGACGACAGGCTCATATTCATTAGCTATGTCTGCAGAGCGAGATTTTTGAATGGCCGATTTGAATTCTTTACAACAGAGAGTAATACAATTATGTTGCAAAATAGGGGCAACGTTCCCAGCAACGTCACATGATCCGGTGTCTGTCAACATGCCCAGCTGATGTCCATCTGAGCACCCCCAAAAAGGCAAGTCCTCCCGCAGCGCCTAGCAAACTGCTAATGTGGCCCAACTTGCAGCAATTGTCTCTTAGCTCTATCTAAGCACTTCACATTTCTATCACAACTGAAAGGGATCAGGATCCCGGTGCTGACAGCATAAATCTCTGTGCACGCGCAGTCATTTTATCATGTTACAAAACCTGTCACAAAATCATTATCCCTTAATCGCACCTTAAAGTAATTTTCAGTTTTACAACTGCGGGGTGGGGTGGGAAATGCAGCAAAAGGAAGATTGCTCAGGAAAAGCTAAGAGCTCCATGCCTGCAGGTTTGCAAAGCTGGAGGCGTAAATACTTCTATAAGCATAATTAGTCAATGAAGAAAAACCATTTGAGCGTACATCGGAGTTTGCTTTTTTAACTTGTCTGTTTTCTTTCCTCCTGCTCTCGATAAAAGAGAATGGCGCGCCAAAAGGGCCACAGGCACCAAAACATGAGATTTGCTCTGAAGCAGCTCTACTTAATCTGAAGTAAATTGCTACCTTTTTAAAAAGAAGAAGAAGAAGAAGCTTAACTTGGGTACAGTGCCTAATAGTTTTAAGGAGTATGGGCTGCGCCATCCTTTTCGACAGGCAGCCACGAACAATCTCAGAAGACACAAATCCATCATTTGTCCTCTGTGGACACAACACAGATGAGGGCAATTGTGTGGGCTGTGCAGTCTGAATGATAAGAACAATTCTTCCAGCTCACAGGAAACCTTTTCCAATGAATCACTTTCGCTTTCCCCAGTTTATGTGAACATCACAAGCCAGCACCGAGAGAGGTTTCATTTTGAATAAAGCTCCTGATACTCCACTTGAGAAGGTAGGGGTGGAGAGGGTTACTTGACTGAACACTTTCCATATTGGGGGGACGGGAACCATTGAATATAGCAAAAGTTGGCACATGGGGAGGGGGGGAGAGGTTCAGACTTGCTGGGACTCCTAGGTGTGCATAATGCTCATGGTCATCTTTCAGACTTCCCAAGGGCAACTGGTTTGCCATTGTGAAAACAGGAAGGTGAGCCATTGACCTGATCCAGCAGACTCATCTTATTTCTGTAATATATTTATTTATGCCCCGCCTTTCTCCCCGATGGGACTCAAGGCAACCTACAGACAAAAATAAGAACCACTAAAAATACAATTAAACGTTGAAAAAACCCCAAAGCTACCCACATACATAACATTTATTAAAACCACCCCCAACGTGTTAGGTTCTTAGAGTGAGCCAATGTGGTGCCATCCACATGTTGCTGGACTTTGGCTGCCATCAGCCCTAAGCAAGCAAGCGTTATGAGAGTTGTAGTCCAATAACATGAGGAAGGCACCGTCTTGGATCAGAGCTACACTCCTCAATAAGCCAAGCTTTCACAGGCAGGGAGTTTTTGATGTGAATACAAAACAAGAATTACCTTGCTGGAGCAAGCCAAACATCCATCTAGTCTAGTCTTTCTGAAACTTAGCAGTTTTTCCAACTACAATTCCCACCATCCCTGACCACTGGTCCTGCTAGCTAGGGGTGATGGGAGTTGTAGTCCAAAAACAGCTGGAGACCCAAGTTTCGGAAATGCTGATCTAATCCAACATCCTTTTTTTCATCCTCAGCAGGAAATATTAAAACACATACACACCCCACCTGAATTCTGACATAAAGGTAAAGGGATCCCTGACCATTAGGTCCAGTCATGGATGACTCTGGGGTTATGGCACTCATCTCGCTTTACTGGCCAAGGGAGCTGGCGTACAGCTTCCGGGTCATGTGGCCAGCATGACTAAGCCGCTTCTGGCAAAACCAGAAACGCCGTTTACCTTCCCACCGGAGCAGTAACTATTTATCTACTTGCACTTTGACGTGCTTTCGAATTGCTAGGTTGGCAGGAGCAGGGACTGAGCAACGGGAGCTCACCCTGTCACGGGGATTCGAACTGCCGACCTTCTAATCGGCAAGCCCTAGGCTCTGTGGTTTAACCCACAGCGCCACCCACGTCCCTGAATTCTGACATAGCACACTCCAAATAGGGTTTTAACCATGGGCCCTTTCTAAACTCATAGGGTGAATTCAAAGAAAGAAAGTGAGAGAAAGGAGACACTATATGCTCAGCATTATCAGTGTCTTTTTCAGAAACAGACCGTTTCATTGAACTTACCTATAATGGTAAAAAAATAACCAACGTGAGAATTAATTTAAGACCACAGCAAGAAGGAATGTTTGTGAAACGAGCATTAGTTAACAGCACAATCTACTTAGAAGGACGTCCCCATAAGACTTGTTCCCAGGAAGCACATATAGCATTGCGGCCTTAAAAAGAAAAGAAAACCACCCAAACCCTATTTTGTAACCTGTACAATCAAACGGTTGCGCAACACGAAACAGTTATCCAGTGTGTGCTATCGACAGGCTTCAGCTACAATGCCATAAGGACACAAATAGCTCCAGACTGAACAGCAATGAAACCCTTATAAACACACATGGGCTAATTACTCAAAATGTATGTTTGCAATGCGGAAACTGGCTGAAAATCAAGAGAAATTATTTAACAAGTTCTGCTCCACATGTTCCTTGTTTGCAAATAAAAGGCAGGTTTCCCTCCAACTTCCCCCACCCACATCTTTTTTTCTTTTTTTTTTAATGCTATCCTTCTGAAGCATCTTTGGATTCCTTGAGATATACTATAAAGAAAGGAAGTGCAAGCCAGCGCTGATTGGGGGTAGAGGAGGAGAGGTTTGGAGGTGCATGTGCAAGAAAGGAAACGCTTGGCAAAAAATGATAAACTGGTCTTTTCTGAAGACCAGAAACAAGGGCTTTCTACAGCATTAGAAGGCAATAAAATTGCCTCTCCAAAGACCCAAATTTTGCTCTGTAATCCTTCGCCAAAGAAAACCGAACAAAATGTGTTGTTTTTTTCTATGTTAGAGTCACACGTGAGCTTAAAATCTGGACTTTAAAAGTGCTTCCAAAGATGTTACACCTCTTTTAAAATCAATGTCTAGGTGTCCAGAGTACTTCCAAAATGTGGAAGTTGAAGCTGTATGGAATGTCACTGAAGAGAGAAATCAGCTCTGGGTCTCCGTGTTTAGTACCTCTGCCATTTTTTTTTTAATGTACCAAATAAAATGTTATTAAAATTCGCCTTGGAGAGATTTGTCCCTGTCTTTTCTTTACCTTTTTGATCTGAAGCATTTTGACAAACAAGTGCTAAATTCCAAAATAAACATCAGTATTGAAATTGTAAGCAATGTTGTTGATAATCCACCACCAAAGTGAAAGGTTGCCACTTAAAACATTACCAAAAAAAAACCAACAACTTTTTCTGTTTCTTTTGTTTGTTTTCTTTCTATCTTGAATGAGTTGCATTTTAACAGGTGTACACAGGTTTGCATTGCGGCTTCTCTGGAAATTCGCATGGGGGGGGAAGACGCACACGCAACATTGGGGAAATTGCAAAGCCAATTGGGGGATAAACTTCTCATACATTGGCTGGGGTATTGTTTCGGGGGTTTTATTGGTGGGGTTGGGGCTGTTTATTTTTTGTATCTTCATTTTTCATCTTATTATTATTTATGTGGAAATGGATCAATGTTGTTGCGTACTTTTTGATGTTTTGTTTACGACTACCTTTTTGTTCGTAGTTATGCAATTTTTGGATGTTGCAAGCCGCCTTGAGCGTGGTTTTAGTTTTGGAAAGGTGGCATACAAACAAAACGATTCGTAGAATCACAGAAACATAGTTGGAAGGGTCCCTGAGGATCATCTGAGCATCACCTCCTAGAATCATAGAGTTGGAAGAGACCACAAGGGCCATCCAGTCCAACCCGCTACCAAGCAGGAAACACCATCAAAGCATTCCTGACAGATGGCTGTCAAGCCTCTGCTTAAAGACCTCCAAAGAAGGAGACTCCACCACACTCCTTGGTAGCAAACTCCACTGCCGAACAGCTCTTACTGTCAGGAAGTTCTTCCTGATGTTTAGGTGGAATCTTCTTTCTTGTAGTTTGAATCCATTGCCCCGTGTCCGCTTCTCTGGAGCAGCAGAAAACAACCTTTCTCCCTCCTCTATATGACATCTTTTTATATATTTGAACATGGCTATCATATCACCCCTTAACCTTCTCTTCTCCAGGCTAAACATACCCAGCTCCCTAAGCCGTTCATCATAAGGCATCGTTTCCAGGCCTTTGACCATTTTGGTTGCCCTCCTCTGGACACGTTCCAGCTTGTCAGTATCCTTCTTGAACTGTGGTGCCCAGAACTAGACACAGTACTCCTGGTGAGGTCTGACCAGAGCGGAATACAGTGGTACTATTACTTCCTTTGATCTAGATGCTATACTCCTATTGATGCAGCCCAGAATTGCATTGGCTTTTTTAGCTGCTGCATCACACTGCTGACTCATGTCAAGTTTATGGTCTACCAAGACTAGATCAAACCTGCAACTTTGGCGTTATCAGCACCATTCTAACCAACTCAGATTGGTTGGGCCGGACTATATTTTTTTGGGGGAAATGAACGAATTCCTATGCCTCACAAATAACCCAAAGATGCATTTTAAATAAAAGGACACATTTTACTCATGTAATAACATGCTGATTCCCGGACCGTCCGTGGGCCGGATTGAGAAGCCAATTGGGCCGCACCCAGCCCCCGGGCCTTAGCTTGCCTACCCCTGCGTTAAGGTATGTGGTTTGTGGTTTTAATATATATGCAGTGTTACAGTATTTACTGCTTGCTGCACAGGACCATGAGATCCCTTTGGGATGTATATTTAGAAATATAACAAATGAGTGAATGATAAAATACTACAAGCTCCAAACAGTCAGGGACGCACAGCTGAGCTGCCAGAGAGCCACGGACCAGCTGCAGCTCTCCAACATTTGTCCTAGAGCATTTGGAAACGTGAACCGTCACTTTCACCTTTCATAGAGCTTAGCGTTTCGAACACCAGGGCGCATGCTGCAAAGCAGGCCTGCTGCTCAGAGTACGGAAGAAGAATTGTTCATGAAGTAGAAGGCCCAATGAATATCAACAACAAACAGAACACCCCCAAGTGGGAGATGAACAAGTCAAAGGGCGGGATGCACCTAACAAACCCTGTCCATAAAAGATCTGTGCAAGGGTTTTTCTACTGTTGCAAGGGGGCTTTCCCCGCCTCTGCTCCCCCTGAAACGAAACTGCCTCTGGGTGGGTGGGGTGGGAGAACCCCTCAGAACAGCAGGGGGACTGCTCCATCTGGCAAGCGGATATGCTTCATATGCAGATAGGTTTGTGTAAATGGAACATTTGTAAAAGCGCAACGTTGCATTGTATCCCATATCTGTAAAACATGTTCGGTTCCTGTTTTACTCAGAGTACATCTGTTTATTTAGTATACACGTTTCTTGATTTGAATGCTTCTACTCTGGGGGGGGGGGGAGAATACCATCCTATAACCCTATTTGCCAGAGGCAGCTCCTCTTTTCGGGTACCTGTCCTAGGTACATCACTATTTTGCTCTAATTGTATTTGCCTTGTTAACATTTTGTTAGAGTAAGTTACCAATGCTGTCGGTCTTAAGGGATCAGCTTCCTACTCGGATTCTGTAAAAGTTCATTCTCTAAGTGGGACTGCATGCATGCATTTTATTCTTCGGAAACACAAACACAGACAGACAGATAAAGGCATGTGCCTGAATACTAAGGCACTGCACAGTGCACAGCCTGCCATTTCATACACTGCAGCTGCTGAGCTATGTTTTGAAAGGGTGATAACATGTTGTAGGACAACCATGTTTCCTAATATGCTTTAAAGAAAAGCTACACTCGTGGCTGCTGTATCAGTAAAGGACTAACTGTTGTACAGTGAACAGATGTAGTGTACAACAAAGAGACTTCAGAGAGAGCTGTTTGGACAAACCGCTGGCCACCTCCATAGTTAGGCAAGTCAAGTCTGTGAAGGAGATGTGTGATGCTGCACTCAACTCTCTGCTCCTCCCTTCCTTGAGTGGGGAAGCAAACCACAGGCCAGCTTGAACAAACCGTAAGCGCTGGTTCAGCTGCAAGTGCTACCCAGCCACACCATGGTTTGTTTCCCCCACTCAGAGAACAAAGCGGAGCCTGCTTGGGAAGTGCACACAAGCACACAACTCATTCACAAACAAACCTCTCTAACTATGGTCTGTAGCCATCATTACAGCCAAACACAATCAAGTGTCTAATAGTGGATGGGGGACGAAGCAATAAGATATAATTGACTGATGGTTTCGGAGATTCGATGAGGGCATCATAACCATGCCAGCTGCAGATCTAGTCTAGCTCATCAGGGTTAGAAATGGCCATGCTCTGAAAATAGAACCAGGCTTGTAATCCAGATTCTGCCTAATTTCTGGAATCGGTTCTGGATTCTTAATTCCCAATGCTAAGAGCAATCTTGATGAAATATACAGAGTTCTGGCAGTTTCAGGTGTGGTTTAGGCCACGTGGAACCACAGATACCCCCCCCCCAAAAAAAGGTGGGTGCAGGAGAGGGCATGATACAAAAGTTGAGTGGTGGCAGAAAGCAATCAGTATGCAAGCACTGGACCCTACACGATTATGGCAGCATTCCAGACTACTGTTAGATTCACAAATCAAGTACCCAACTTCAAATGTGAACTGAATATAAAAGCAATAGCAGTTAGCATTAATGAGAAGCATATACACATGTCCTGTAGCACAGAAACACTTTCAAACAGTGAGTTGTATCCAACCAAGTCATTAAGTGATTGGAATGACTCCCGTTTCTGCACTGGAGCTTCCATCTCCCTGCACATACACGACCCCAACTGCTCCAGGGTTTTCCCCAACAATACAGAGCAGATTTGGGGCAGGGTGAGGGGGCTTGCAGAAACAGAAGAGGGTGGAGAAGTTTACATTGTGTGAACTGAAGTCATTCTGCTTGTCCAATGACTAAGCCAGATTTGACCCAGAGTCATGTAGGAAAAAAAGGGCTGACAGCTCCACAAATCTACTGGACAGCAACAACCCTGCCTGAAAATGATGTGCTTAAGCAAAAACAAGCAAAGAAAGAAAGAAAGAAAAGAAAAGAAAACACCTTTGGATACTACTATGTTAGATCTTGCTTGAAATTAAAAGAAGAAAAAAGTGATACAAAGAAAAGGATGTTAAAGCAGTTAACGGTGCAGTCCAACCAACGGTGTAAAAATGAGAGATGGATGATTTACCTAGTTCACTGTCCAGTTCCTCCGTGTGTACCCCTTCTTCTCCAAAGGAAGAGCAGTAAGTGAGATAGAAAAAAAATTAAAAGAAAAATTCAGACACCAGCACCAAGCAAGAAATTCCTTCCAGTATACAGCAGAACCAACACCAGGTTTTCTACCAACCTAGCCCAAACCCATAGGCCACAACACCTTAGTCAGAAGCGACACTGTGGCCACTGACAATAATACTGTGTATATATATGCATTCCAAAAGGCTAACAACATGGATCTGCTCTCCTCCCGCCCCCGCCCCCGGCTCAATGGGGGCCATCTGGTCTTGTCAGTTTAATTTGCCAAATCTAGAACTTGGGCTTCCCATTCATTTTTGTGAATGGTGGAAAGTCTAAGATGACTCTGCCTGCATATCCCTTTTGGAAAGTCCTTGTGAGTAGGCAGAGCTCCAGTGCTTAACTCAGAGCCCTTGCACATGCAAGGAATTGGAGCCGCAAAAGGAAAGTTGGTGTACCTTCAACTACAGTGGTGCCCCGCTAGACGAATGCCTCGCAAGACGAAAAACTCGCTAAACGAAGGCATTCGTCTAGCGGAAGGCTGCCCCGCAAGACGAAAAAGTCTATGGGGCTGCCTCGCAAGACGAAAATTTTTCGTCTTTTTTTTCGTCTAGCGAAAGCGCGGCTGTCATTGCCACTTCGCTAGACGGAAAACCCGCTAGGCGAAAATTTACGCAGAACGAATTATTTTCGTCTAGCGGGGCACCACTGTATTACATTATCTAAATTAAACGACTACTTCTTTTGTCCCAAAATAATTAACAACTAAACCCCAGTCCAGTTTAGCTTGTTCTTAAAGAAGAGCAGAACCCTATTAGAATGAATTGAGACTGCTCAGGCCCCATGCTCGTAGGTTGGTGAACCCATCCAGCTACCTTTTCAAAGCCAAATAATTGGATAATATTAAGCTGGTTATTCAGGTGTGTTTCAAGAGTTCAATATACGTGTTGATTGCTGCATATTGGACTTTGGTTCTAGTCTAAAAACTACATGCCTCAAGTATAAAGTCCTACTTTATACTTTATGGTTGCATTAAGGGACAACCACTTGCAGAGAGCTTCTATTAAATAAAGCGTAATTCAATCATCCATTTACTTATTGCATACCATTTCCATCTGCTAACAATGTTATGAATGACTGGGGATGTCATTTTGTCAAGAAACAAAATTGCAGCCAGCAAATGAAAGATGATAAATGCAAGCAAATGATTGATAAAAGAATAATGGATTTGGTTTAGCACGAGTCAGCCAGATAATCTCAGAATTTCTCCAAACATGAGACACGTCAACGTAAAAAGATTGTTAATTGTTCCAGATATGTATTTTGTGGATAGATTGATGCAAAATTGGTAATAAATAGCTGCCATATGACAGACAGTGAATGCTTCCAAAAATTATGTCCAGTTATATATTTTTCCAATGGTTATACCTGTAAAAATGAACTGCATGATTTTTAAACACTTGCCCAAGTTGGAGGGCCTAAAGAACATACTTTTTCATGTGTAACAACCCAGAGCAAATTCCTGGCACATCTAGCTCAAAAATCTCAAGGATCATCACTGGGAAACACCAATGAGAGCCACAGTCAGACAGAGGAGACCACAGTGGACTAGTTTAACTACTGCAGGATTCACCAACCTGTTGCCCCGCAGTTGTTTTGGACAACAATTCTCGTCAGCCCCAGTCAGCACAGGTTGTAGTCCAAGACATCAGCAGGGCACCAGATTTGCAAAGGCTGAACTACTGGGCCTGATTCAATATAAAGCATAATCACATCTTTATATACTCATATACATAAACCATGCAAAGTTACCAATGTTATTTCACTGAGGTCACATTACCATACTCAAAGTTGGAAATAATAATAATAATTTTTTTAAAAAAGGATTTCCCTTCATTTGCTCCACAGGACATTTGCTCCACAGGACAGTTTAAAAAGAAGAAAAAAGCAGCGGTCAATGTTGATCTTTCTCCCCACCTTCCACTTGTTCCTCATGTAGATCTTCCCTGATGCCTTCTTCCCCAGGGACACCATTTTTGGGTCAACCTCAGGTGTCAAAATGTCTTGGGCCGGCCCTGACATTAAGGGTCTAATTTTAAGCTCCAGTGGGGCATGCGGTTGAGCCTTCCTCACCTTACCTCTCCCAGGTCACTTTTGCCCTAAAGGAAAAGGTAAAGGGACCCCTGACCATTAGGTCCAGTCGTGTCCGACTCTGGGGTTGCAGAGGTCATCTCGCATTACTGGCCAAGGGAGCCAGCTTACAGCTTCCAGGTCATGTGGCCAGCATGACTAAGCAGCTTCTGGAAAACCAGAGCAGCACACGGAAACGCTGTTTACTTTCCCACCGGAGCGGTACCTATTTATCTACTTGCACTTTGATGTGCTTTTGAACTGCTAGGTTGGCAGGAGCAGGGACCGAGCAACGGGAGCTCACCCCATCGCGGGGATTCGAACCACCGACCTTCTGATCAGCAAGCCCTAGGGCTCTGTGGTTTAACCCACAGCGCCACCTGCATCCCTGTTAATTTTGCCCTAGCTCTGCCTTAATACATGAACTATATGGATGAGGAAGTGTATGAATAACTGTGCCTGCTACCACCACCTCTAGTTTGGTCCTAACGCATAGCAATTTGAGCTACAAGTTAAGTTGAGGGCGTTTAACTATTTTGTTTCAAAATGAACTTAAGAATCAGGCATGTATTGCTGCCCCTTTCGTTTTCATTTTCTCTCCTCTCAGCTTTTTACCTGTTGTTGTTTTTTTAAATTGCTGTTACATACTTCAATTTCTTCTCCCAAGTTAAATTAAAGTAGCCGGGTCACTTGAGTTGGAAACTGGCTGGCATCCTGAGCATCTCAAGGGGTGCAAAGTATCAAATATGATTTATTATTTCAATAACTGCTGGGAAACAACACTGCAAAAATGGAGTGACGTATATATACACCTTTTATTTTCACTAAGATAAGCAATAATGACCACTGGATCAAAATGAAATGATGAAGATGCAAGATCCCATACACTGCATTATACAGTGAATCAAGACTAATTGTAGGATTCTATAAAGATGGAATTAAATTGTCTTTTCCTTTTTCTTCTTCTTCAGTGGCTTCACCAAGGAGTAATTTTCAAAGCAGGAGAATTGTAGCTATGATTTTAGCTGCTGCTTCTTCTTTTAAAAAAGTAATAATAACCAGCTCAGAAAAGCTGCAAGGTGATTATAGTGGGAAAATCATAGAATCATAGAATCTTAAGAGTTGGAAGGGACTCAAGGGTCATCTAGTCCAACCTCCTGCAATGCAGGAATCTCCGCTAAATCATCCATGACAGATGGCCATCCAACCTCTCCTTAAAAACCTCCAAGGAAAAAACAGCAAGCTGAACTCGCTGAATTGGACAATTGCTGAGGATGCTTTGTCTGCTAATGCCATTGTAACTAAGTCTCTATAGAGGACAGAATTCTATAGCTGAGGGGGATATACAAAATTATGCCACGTAGAATTTAGGAAGATTCTGTCCTGTGTGTTGCCATTTACAAAATGCTTCTGGTACACGTAGCACATACCCAGTGAGGGAAATCTGCACCAAGGACATAGTTTAGCACCCCAACCTGCACTGTGATACAAATATGGGCCCCACTGTGTGTGATTTTGTGTGATTTTGAGAGAAGAACCCGATTCCACTCATTCTTTTGCAACCTTACGTTAGGTAAAATGTTTTCCAGATTTCATTTCTGCATTTACTCCCTTACCGTCATCTTCACATTCTTCTAGAGGCTTTTGCTGTTTGTTCAGGCACCGTGGGTCTAGCCAAGACGTTGTTTTAGTGTTGTGGCTGCAAATCAGAGAGAGAGAGAGAGAGAGAGAGAGAGAGAGAGAGAGAGAGAGACCTTTGTTAAAAATAAAGTATCAGTGACAGAAAAATAGCCTGTGGCCACCACTTTGACTCATTTGAGCTAAATCCATGTTCATTTAGAATGGAGCATAAAAATTAAACTTTCTGAGGCATGGATTCCAGTCTAGTCTCTGAAAATACATGGAGAAAAAGGAAACGGTTATATGTGAAGATGCAATGGTGGTGGGCCCATTTGGATGGACCTACCCTCATGGACTGTGTTCCTGAATGATCTGGGGCAAATCTTTCCCCCTACAGACCTCTTGAAAATTGTTGAGGGATGAGTTAGAATTGTAGAGTTGGAAGGGACCAGTTCAGCCCCCTGCAATGCAGGAATCTTTTGCCTAATGTGGGGCTCGAACCCACAACCCTGAGATTAAGAATCTCATGATTAATCCGAGCTCTAAGACGCAGGTTGGGTTAAAGGAATGCCTTTTACACTGATAAGGCAGTGCTACGTTATTGCAGGGCGGCTGAGGTGGTGGGCAGGCGCAAGCCCCGCACTGCTCAAAAAAGCAGCGAGGAGCTTGCAGGCAGTCCGCCTGCCACCTCCCCCTCAGGAGAGATGCGTGGCTCAGTATCACTTTAAACAGCATGGCACAGTTCCTTCCACAAGTCTCAAAGGGGGTTTGCAACACGACCTAACCCTCCTCTGAAATTATGTGGGGCATGTATCTTTGAAGACTTCACTACTAAACTGCAGACCTGTTGTCAAAGGATGGGCTTCACAATCCCTGCTATAGATTATGGGCAATATGAAAGCTGGAGTGGAAGGTTGCTGTTTCACACACTACTTTACCCACCCTCGCAATACAGAAGGCAAAAACCAATCTAATTCTTTTGTGCACTCCAGGGCAATTAATCTCTAACTGGTAAGCAGGGGCATAGAAGTCCAGCAGGCAAGTCAAATTAACAATAATGGAGTAAAAGGGGTCTGCCAAGGTGCAAAACATTTTATGTCCCAAGGGGATAAAGGGATTTTTATACAGTATTTGGATAGCCTTCAGAAGTGAGAAAACAAGATGCTTCTAAGACAAACGGCGGCAGAACTTCACAAGGTTCTGGGCCTTGTGATGAATGAGAAGCCAACTTTCTAGCTTGTCACACTATGATTTGTCTACTATTGAGGGAAATGATGACTAACTTTTGAGAAGTGCAGTGCATTACCCTCTACTGCCAAACTGTTGATGCTTTGACCTGCCAGAGAATTTAACAGGGGCTCACTTAGCATCTGGTTTGTTTGGCAAAACAGTTTGATTGCTGCAGACAATAGTGTTTCCTAAATAAATTTCTCAACAATTATGCATTTGTTTTCAGAATAAGCGTGAATGAGTTACGGTTAAACTGAAGTTCAATGCGTGGGGTTTAGTAGCATGGCATTCAGTGCAATGCCCTTCTAAGTCGCAAGTAAGGGAAACCTGCAGTCCCCAGGAGAAAGGCAGCCCTTGGCTGTCCTTTGCCTAACTCCATGCCACTTCCAGCACCACCACCAACCAGTAGAAGAAAGCCCCAAAGGCTGCCCGCACTGTGTCTAGTTTGGCCTCAGAAATGGTGCAACAGTTCAAGCCCTCTCTCGTTTATCTGCAAGTTCAAAGAACACACAAGAAAATGATCTCTTTACTCTATAAAGTAGACTTCTCCATTTTCTGTATAGGCCATCTCCCAGTTTTCAGGCAGAGGACCCAAGTTTTCCTCTGCACAAGGAGGTAGGTATTGAGGGAGCTTCTGAGAAGGTTCCGTGGTGGGAACAGTGGTGATGCTGCTATTATTCACAGATGGGGGAGCCGAGTCTCTTGTGCTGTGTGTATTGTGCTCGTCTTGTTCACCAGAGTCTGCTGCAGAAGGACACACACACACACACAGAGAGAATTAGACATAGTGATTATTAGTCAATGGTACATTACTATTTTCACCCTGCTTGCTTCCATAATTGTTTGAGACACTTCGGGGGGAAAAACAACAACATGCAAGCCGGATCTACCAAGCTGGGGCTGTTTCTTAAGTAACCAGTGAGTAACAAAAACTATTAGATCATTCAGAAATGGAGGCATATAATTACTGTAAAGTTTGTAACTATATACCTGTCTTGTCCTGTTGTTTTCACCCTTGTCTGTTTTATTTATTTTAATCCATATTTCTTACTGGGTTGTTACAAACCATACAGGAATATTGCAAAAAGGGGGGGGGGGGGTTAGAAATGGAAGCACGTCACATTGGAAATATCAGGTTTTAATACCAAGTAGCCTATCTGACTGACTAGCACCCAGGGCTACTTGACCAACCCACAGATGACATACACATTTAATCGTTCTACAGCTATGCTGACATGCATCTTAAGACGTAAGCAGAAAGATGCACACTGACCAAATGTAACATTAGCCACAGTCTGGGAGTAAGAGACTCGTTTTCAGAATCCTAGCTTTCCGCTATGCCGCACCACCTGAGTTTAGCGTTTTGTGAAAATCTTATGCGAAACTGCTCCATGCAAAACCAATGGCCATTTCAGTGGACCAAACCTGGCTCATTCCTGCAAGGCACACCACATCCACAACTTCATTCTAGGATTGTGCCACTTCTGAATGCAGGCAAGAGCTTCCCCCCTATGAAGCAGTACGTCAGGAATGTTAAAACTATACCAGTTTCTCTTTGGCATCCTTCCTACAAGCAGGAAGCTCTTGATACAGGGCAGCATTTCAACACAGCTGGCACTTAAAACGCCTGGGCTTGCTGTATTTGGGGGAATGAAAGAACTTGACTTTGTAACTGCAAAATTATTAGGTGAGCTGATCTTCCAAATTCCGTATGGCTTTTAGGAAAACAAGCTCCCTCTGAAAGTCAGTATAAAATGCCTATGGAATTTGCAAATACAGGAAGGGATTCATCTAACAAATCTCAGAAGCCACCTGCAAGGTCTTCTACTCGTGTAATGGTGCTTCCCCTCTCTTCTCAAGAGAACCCTCAGAACATCGCGCAAGGGAAGAGGGGGGAGGATTGTTCTGTCCAGCAAGCAGTTACGCTTGCACAGATGGAACACTCGATATGGCATGATGTTCGATTCCACCCACAAGCTCCAACTGAAAGTCAATATAATACATTAATACTGTAAGTAGTTTTATAAGGGATGGAAGCAACACCACTGGTGGTATGGTCATGACAAACGAATGAGGGCAAGTTAGACGTTCAAAACAAAGGAGTTTGTTTATGCCAATAAAAACCCAGAGTTTTCAACTCAGCAGACTCAGAGGAGTTATTGTTTTTACAAATTCTTAATTTCATAAACATGCCCAGGCAATACAGAGGGATAAATCACAAACTAACTAAACCACTCTCTATGTAGTTTACAAAAACTCATTAACAATAATGCACATCATTTTAACACCTTTTGTTACATGAAATATTAAAGAGTATATACAATGCCCAAATAAGAGTGACATGCACAAACTCAGTATCTCAATGCAAAGCAGTCCAAATATTTCTGAAATAAGTCCATGAGAGAAATACGAAATACCCGGATTTCAATTTCTGTGCTTTTTTTTCTTTAAAAAAATGTTTAGGGGTGCTCTTTTCCTACTCATATTGAAATACTGCCCCTCAATGAGGCCAAACTTAGATTCACAAAATGTTTAGGGGTATGCGTACACCTGCGTCCCCCCCAGAAAAATGCACTGCTTAAGATTTCATGCAATAGTTTTTTTTTATGTCATGCAGGGCTCATTCTCAATCTGGCACAGCATTACGTGGGTGCTTCCATCAATGAAAAATCAATGAAAAGCCTCATGGACTTATTTAAGGAATATTTGGACTGCTTGGCTTTGAGATACTGAGTTGTGCATGTCATTATATTTTTTGGCATTGTATATATTATTTAAGATTTCATGTGATAGAATATGTTGAAATGATGTGCGTTATTGTTAATGAGGTTTTGTAAACTACATACAGAGTTGTTTAGTTTGCAAATTCATAAATAGGCAACAAAATAGCTCTTTCCAAACAGCAGAAGATTCTTAACACACAATTGCCGAGTATGGGTTGGTTCAGGTGTAATGCTAAACCATAGTTTAGCTTTAACTATCCAGAGTTAACTAACCACAGTTTAAGGTTCAGATTACATAGCAAGGTTAATTTAAATCAGAAGCAGCAACTTCCTCCTCCTTATGGTTGTGCTAGAGAAAAGATGTGGGGGGGGGGCACATCAACCGAAGAAGGGACTAGGCTCATTATCATAATACTCAACAGTGGTTTACTATTACATCCGAATGCAGCCTATGGCAAAGCTGCTTCTTGCAAACAAGCAAATGTGCAAGTTCCCAAAATGAAGATCAGGGCCACTGCACCCTTCCTCCAGTCTTGCTGCTACTGCGCTAGAATAACAGAATCATAGGATTGTAGTGCTGGAAGGGACCCTGAGGGTCATCTAGTCCAACCCCCTGCAATGCAGGAATCTCAACTAAACCATACACGACAGACAGCTACCCAACTTCTGCTTAAAACCCTTCAAGGAAGGAGAGTCCACCACCTCCCTAGGTGTGAAATGGCTCTTACGCATAAGAGCCGCATAAAATGCCAAATGAAAATTCAAGTCCTATTTAATGTGACCTCAATCAATTAAGCATACATTCTGGTTCAAACCATGTTCATTCAAAAAATCCCACTGTTTTCTGTGGCACTCATTTCCAAAGTTGTGCTTAGGATCATAAGACGCTAAATATTTCGCCCTTTATTTAATCAATGGCAGGATATTTTTAATACCTAACTCTGAAAGTAACGGATCTGAAGTCAGCTGATTCTTGCAACAGGTTCCTCAACTGATAAAGGAATATACCAGCGGGGATGAGAAAAACACAGCCGTTTCAGCTAGGTGCCAACTTCCGACTGCTATTTTTAGCCAATCTGATAGCTAAAAAGCCAAAAGATTGCACAGGCAGCTGCGTGAAGTTCTGCCAAATGCTGCGATTCAAAGCCTTAACTGCGAAGTCAAAGAAATGGGTTCTGCTAAGATCACACTCATTTATATTGTTAACATAAGAAAATTCCTAACAGTAATAACTACAGGCTTTCGTTGGGGGGCAAGGGGGGAATGCCGCAAACGGTGAGCTGTGCATCCCTCAGGTATACTAAAGATTTTGTGAATATGTATGCGCAGGAATTTTCTTGAGAAGAGCCACCAATTTACACATCCCAATTCCTTCCCCCACCCCCGCCCATTGGTCGCCTCCTTCTTATAACAAAGGCAAGCAAATAACTTACCTGTAAAGCTACTGTTCATTTCAGGGACATCATCTTCCTCTTCATTCTCCGTATGCACTATGCCAGCATTTTGCATATCATTGTAAGACTTGGTTCTCTTGGGGGTCGACTGCTTGGAGCCAGACTGGAGGTTTTGCAAAGCATCAGTATTATTCACTTTCCCACTGAGGGGTTGGCTGGGAGGCTTGGGTGTTCCATAGTAGTTACCTAGGCAATAGAAACACATTTGCATGTTTGTTTGCTTTTGCAGATTTCGTGTCACTAAGTATTTCTTCTCTCTTTTCTCTCCTACCACCACCACCACTACTCCCCTCCTCAGCTCCACCCGCCATAATCAAAGCCATTTCTCGTTCTTAGCTAACAGGAACAAATGTTGTCGTCCCCCCCACCCCCCCACCCCCCTCCCTGCCCTCCAACTAAAAGAAAAAGCATTCAAAAGATGTCGGCTGTTTTACCTTCGTGAAACTTATTCATGTTTGAATTTTAAAACCAAAGAACCAAAGCCTGCCTTTTTGAGGTGCACCAAGGCGTACAAGGACTAAAACAAAAGACGACTGTGGTGAATTGGGGGCGGCAGTGGGGGGGGGGAGCCTTCATCTCATTACATTTGAATTTCAATTAGTAGCTTTGAAACACACACACACACACACACAGAGAGAGAGAGAGAGAGAGAGAGAGAGAATGCTGTGCCAGATTGAGAGTGAGCCCTGCATGAAATAAAATAAAAAAAAACTCAGTTCTTAACATCACCCAGAAAAGCAATGGAAGACTGGCATGACCTGTTTTAATACGTATCCTCAATGGGTAGCAGTTAAACATTTTTAAAATTATGTTTTAAAAGAAAGTGCTTTCCAAAAAAAGGGGGGGGCTTTGCCAAAAGAAAAGGGGAACAGCAACACGTGGCATCTGCTTTGCCAAGGCAGGCTTTTGGCTTGTCTGGGTCAGGGAGAATGGGGACAAAAGGCATCCGATACACACATTTTTGGAGGCACACCCATTGGACATACATGCTCTACACACACAGACACACAAGCAATTACTTGACAATGCAAACAAAACCTACATCAGAGCAGGGGAGGCTCTCCAAAGTGAAGCATACAAGGTGCCAATCCTTAAACTTAGGCCACCATTGGATCTACAATTTCCACAGGTCCCTGGGAAGAGGCATTGAACCACTCTGGGAAGATGGTCAAACCACTCTGGGAACTGTAACTCTGGGGGGGGGGGGTAGGGGGGTCTTAACAAACGACAGGATTCTTTGGGGGAAGCCATGACTATTAAAGTGAAGTAAGAGTGCTTTCAATGCAGGATGTGGATGTGGCCTTAGATCAGGCATCCCCAACCTTCGGCCCGCCAGATGTTTTGGACAGCAATTCCCATCACCCTGACCACTGGTCCTGTTAGCTAGGGATCATGGGAGTTGTAGGCCAAAACATCAGGAGGGCCGCAGGTTGGGGATGCCTGCCTTAGATCCTTCAGGGAACAGGGATGGGCGGAGAGACAAGGCTTTGCAGTCTCCTCCAGAGACATGTCATGTAACACGTGTGTGTCACATGTGTGACATCATGTGCGCACAATGAGGTGTCCGCCGTCCGCCCCCCCCCCCCACGTCGGGTGGAACTCTGCCCATATCCATATGTAAAATCCCAGTTTTGTTTTACTTTCTGACCCTCGTCACAGTCCCAGGCTGTGTTCACACTGTGCCTTTAAAGTATGTTCCTCCCCCAGCAAAGAATTCTGGGAAATGTAGTTTAACCCTCACAGAGCTATAATTCCCAGCACCTTTAACAAACTGCAGTTCCCAGGATTCTTTGGTGGGGAGGAAGAGAGGTGTGGTTTATATATATGGCATGCAAGCAAACCAGTGTTTGCTCACACACTTTTACCACACACTCTCTAGTTTAAAGCTAACAAGTGTTAACATTGGTGAAGATGTGATACTGTGCTGCAGTTCCCCCCACCCCAAAAGGAAAGAAATGAAACTCATGTGAGACAGCATGGGGTTAGAGGTGAGAGATGGAGTGGGGGTTCCATCTTTTGCAGGATTCCTATCCATGTACGTACAAAATGTAAGTCCAGTTGAAGATGTGAGGGGAATGGGTACAGGCCTCATTTCCATGTACACACCTTCACTGAACCCTGGACCAAAGGTTAATACAAACAGCACAGAGGAGTTAAAGAGTCAGGTTTAAAAGTTATTAGAAATATCTACTGTACAAGCAGAGGTTCGTTGTTTGGAAGAACTAAAATTGTCTCAATAAAACCCTTTAGCAGATCCAAGACATTGAGAATATCACAGAGTAAGGGGATCTCCTGATATACACGAGGATTTGTAATATTGCCTGATTTCACTGCTGCCAGCGTTTTAGGTGAACAAGATCTACTGCACAATGTTGCATGATGTTGGTCTGCTTCAGGTCTGAATTAACCTCTTAGTTGTGTAACTAAGTCAAAATCAAGCTATCAGCTCTGGATAATTTTCACATATAAAAGGAGTCCAGTCTGGGATAGTTTTGCCACATATGTTGAAAAAGCAGAAGCACAAAGATAGATTGTATCTGGTGCCTTCTTTCCTCCTCTCTTCCCATTCCCTTTTCCTTGTGTATTGTGTCCACTAGTCTGTGAGCCTGCAAACAGGGACTGTCTTATGCTTTAAAGTTTAATATATTCACAGTGTTCTGAAAATTTTAGGCAGTATTATAAGGTGTGTGTTTCTAACAACAGCAAACACATTGTTCTTATTACATTCTTCTTCTTTCCTTTCTATAATGAGCTTAGGACATAAAGGACCCCCCCTGTTTACCCTCACAACCACCATGTGAGCTCGGCCAGGCTAAGTAAGATATAGTGTTTGAGAGTTGTGGCCTAGCAGAGATTTGAACCCAGGTCCCAGGCCAACACTCTACTCAGAAAGAGCCAGTGTGGTGTAGTGGTTAAGAGCAGTAGACTCGTAATCTGGTGAACCGGGTTTCGCGTCTCCGCTCCTCCACATGCAGCTGCTGGGTGACCTTGGGCTAGTCACACTTCTCTGAAGTCTCTCAGCCCCACTCACTTCACAGAGTGTTTGTTGTGGGGGAGGAAGGGAAAGGAGAATGTTAGCCGCTTTGAGACTCCTTAGGGTAGTGATAAAGCGGGATATCAAATCCAAACTCCTCCTCTTCCTCCTCCTCCTCCTCCTCCTCCTCCTCTTCTTCTTCTTCTTCTTCTTCTCCTCCTCCTCCTCCTCCTCCTTCTCAGTTCCACACCACACTGGCTCTAACATCTTAGAGAAATTCAGAATTCCAGGCTCGGACAATGGCAGGAAGTTTATTTCCGAGTTTCCGTGGGGTGGAGGTGGTTGTGGGGCAACAGCCCCCAACTTGCTTTTAAAGGACGATTCCAAATCTCAATGCACCCCATTCAAATCTCTGTAACGAATCATAAAGCTTTCATCTCCACAGGAGGAGCAGCACCTTTAACTCATCCTTCATTTTGAATCTCAAATGCACATACATGCATTATTGATACGAAGGAAACAACTTATTCTACTAAAAGCCTTAATGGGAATAAGGAAGGTACGGCAGACCCACTTTTTATTAGAGAAGGTATTTCTGTGCTCTATATAAAGCCAGAAAAACCGGGGGGGGGGGGGAGAAGGAAGGAAGGAGGGAGAGAGGGAAGAACCAACACTTCATTGATCTTTCCTTTGCTCTGTTTTATAGAGGAGACTGAGGCTGACAAGGCTGTTGGACAAAAACAAAAATAAATCTCCAAGCAGGCTTCTCCTAAACTGGCATAATCCCTCTAGTGCTGCTCTAGCTCAGCTCCCATATGTTTCAACAGGACTCTGAAGCTGTAGCCAACTAACGGGTTGGTATCCAAAGCAGCGAGTTTTCCACAGGAGATTTCCTCTCCACTGTACCCTCCACTTCACTCACTGTACAAATTTCAAAACAAGTTTTCAAACTGGTATGCATGCAGCGTAACGAGAGGCTGGGAAGTCGACGTCCCGGTTCCCATTCCTGGGCTGGGTTGAACAAATGAAACCTAGAATACTCCCAACACAAGATTCCTAGCTTACTCCACAAATTCCTACTGCTAGATTTGCAGTGAAACATGCTGCTGCTGCTGCTTTTGTGACACACGGTACTGGGTTCCATTTTGGTCACCACTTAAGTTCTGCAAACCTGTAACCCCACATACTTTTTAGGAATGTCAGAATCACCTTTCACATCTTAATTCAACACCACGGAAAATTAGACAAGGCTCCAACCAGTGAGTGCATAAGTGGCGTGCTCCCCTTTCAAAAGGGGGAACAAAGTTAACCTGGCTTCAGTCAGCAGCAGTAATTAAAGGTTAAGTTTGGTTTTCTAACAAGGTGGAGACACAAGTGTCAAAACAGATGCCAAATGTTTCACTGCCGTGAGTATATGTCACCGACTGCAAGCGGAAATACATAGCAAACCTTTGATAACCTTCTCTGAGGCAGTCTATTCTGTTTCTTTTTTCTTGATAATCATCTAACTGGTGGAATAGTTATCATGCCTCATCCTCTGTTAGAGGCTATCTCCTTTCCCCAGGAGTAGGAAAATTACCATCCATTTTAAGGTATTCATTTTTACGGGAGGGATAAAACGGGAGCTTATGGGGAGAAAAAAAAAAGCAATAAGTACGTAAAATTAAAATGGCATGGAAATATAAAAAGGTAAAGGTAAATGGCCCCTGGATGCAAGGACAAGTAAAAAATGGATAGGGGGCAATTTTATCATTCATAAATGAAACATTCCTACTTTGCTAACTTTGACTATCCGGCAGCTAAAATGCTGAGCTGATCCAGAGGCCTGTTGTATGTGATGAATGTTGATGGGAATGCTATCCTGATTTCAAAGCCTCCTGCATTGTATCCCATTTGTTCTTTTCACCTCCTAATAATGTAAATTGCCTCAGTCAACCACTTAAGAAGCACAAGTACCACCCTATGATTTAGCACAACACACCCACTGCAAATAAGGAGAACAGTCAAAGCAAAGCGCATGTAGAACAAATCAACCTGCCGTCTGGAGACCTACTCATTCAAAGCTAAGAAAAGAGCAAGGGGAAGGAAGGGGGAGGAGGAGAGAAAAGGCATTCGAGGAAACACGGCAATACAGCGGTACCTCGGGTTACAAACACCTCGGGTTACAGACTCCGCCAACCTGGAACTAGTACCTCGGGTTAAGAACTTTACCTCAGGATGAGAACAGAAATCGTGCGGCAGCAGCTGGAGGCCCCATTAGCGAAAACGCGCCTCAGGTTAAGAACGGTTTCAGGTTAAGAACGGGCCTCCGGAACGAATTAAGTTCGTAACCAGAGGTACCACTGTACTTGGAGGGGGGAACCCAATAAAAATGCCCAATCAATATCTAATCATCGTCTTGGTTTGCACATGTATTTGCATTTCACTGTGGATGCAAAAGTGGTTTTATTTATTTAAACAAATTTATTAAATTGTTTGGATGCCACCTTTTATTTCACAGAAATACTAAGGCAGTTTACAGAAATAATACAAGGAGCATATAAGAAAACAAAACACAAAAACGTTATTAATAAAGCAGAAATATTATTATTGTCAATAATAATAATAATAATAATAATAATAATACATGTATGGACCACTGCCCTTCATCCGTAGCTCTCAACATGAAAATACAATACAGTGGTGCCTCGCAAGACAAAATTAATTTGTTTTGCGAGTGCTGTCATATAGCGAAAATTTCGTCTTGCGAAGCACCAACGGGGGAAGAGCAGTTTGACCGGGGGGGGGGGGGGGAATCAGAAATTTTTCCGTCTTGTGAGGCAAGCCCATTGAAAAATTTGTCTTGCGAGACAGCCTTCCGCTAGCGAATGCCTTTCGTCTAGCGAGTTTTTCGTCTAGCGGGGCACCACTGTATAGAATAAAACAGTATGAATTGTAGTAGCCAGAAATGCCAAGAACTGACATGGTCAGAAAAAGTTCAAGTAACAAGTTAAGTTTTTTAATTCTTGACAGAAGCACCTAATAGTTGGAGCCCATCCCACATCTATCGGAAATCAATCTGCCACAATTTAGTGATAAATTTAAAATGCCTTTGATTTTATTTTTCGTTTTATTTTATTTTTGGTTATTTATGTACCTGTATCACCTGACATATAAAACAGATCTACGTTGTGTTGGATGAGTCTAAAAAGACAAATATGAAGCCTCAATGCAAATCTATGCAACGCTAACAAATATATACAGGTATCAGTAAGAGAATTGGGTATCAATCGCCACCCATCTTCCACTTCTAATGTGCCTTCCCACGCACCTCCTCTCATGCTTGTGGCTCTCCCTCAGGACTCAGCCCACACACCCTGGTTCTCGGCCAGAGCCCAGAGAAACCCACAAGTCACTCCAAAAATCTCTATCGAATAAGAGGGTCCCCTGAATCTGCTGGCCTCATCCTAGTCTCTCACTGTAGGCTGCCCACAGCAATGAATGAGTGGCACTCCGTACACTCAAGTTCCAGGCCACATAGGGTTATTTGTTTCATGGCAAATAGAACTCCCTCAACTGATACTTTCTTTCTCCAGCCTTTGCACACCTCTTCTCTTCCAGCTGCACATTGTAGTGACTCTACTGGGAAGTCTGCACCCATGATTCATACAGTATTACAACTGTTTCCAAAGTATGTCAGGGACAAGCTTGCTTGACTGAGCTTCTTCAACCAAGAACAAAACAAACAAACAAACCCAGCCACACAACACCTTACACCTGACCATTTGCACAGCAGTTTCTAGCCATATGCATCTAGCCAAAGTTCAACTAGATTCAAGCGACAACAGAGGCGATCATAGCATAGGACACACATGGGGTGGTTCACATGTAACACTAAACCAGGGATTTAATACTGTGTCCAGCATCAGGAACCTGTGAGTTGCTGAGATTTGCAAGTTCCCTCCAGCCCCAACCAATATCACCCAATGGGCAAGAATGATGGAAGCTGGAGTCCGGAAACTTCTGGAAGCCAACAGGTTCCCCTGTGCTACACTGGACCAAATGGACACCGGACATGTGCCCCTCCCTTCTTCAATGCCTGGACAGCAATTCAGAAACATTTGGTGAGCAGGTGTGTAGAGCCATTAACACAGATATCATAGGAGGGACCCCAAAATAATATTATTTGTAACCTGCCCATCTAACAGGGTGGCCCCAGCCACTCTGGGTCCAACATATATAAAATCATAGTAAGTGATGTGGCATAATCACATCAACATTTTCTCTACATTACAAAGACAATGGCAGGGGTGGGAAAAACTCCACTCATGTCTTTGGTAACAATTGGTTCCAGCCAAAGATAATTTGTAAGGTTTTCATGGAGTGGAAAATTGTTTACCATCTGTTTGATTGGTTGCTGTATTACAGGACTGTAATTTATCAAAAGTTAGATTAGATTTCACAATTTACCCTTTGACGCCTTTTACACAGATCCACATTTATTGTTACCCTTTAGGTGCCTTTGGATAAGGCAACGTTACCTTAGTTCCCCAAATATTATCTCAGGAATCCACAGACCATTAAATTACAGCCCAAATAACAGTGCTGCAGTGAGCAACATTCAGCTTTCTAACAACTCAGAATCATAATAGCTCCTTTCTCACAGCCGGTGGAATGAGTGGCCTTCAGTGGACAAAATGAAATCTCAACAATGCATTCATCATAACTTCAACTTTCTGAAATTAAAAAGCCACTGCCAAACTTTGTCAAGGATAAATTGCATCGTGTTGGAAATAAGTTGAAAAGTAATAAAGACCAAAGAAATAATAATCACCAACACCTTTTAAAAGTAGAATTTACACAACACCGATGTACCTAAGGGACCGCCTCTCCTGATATGTCCCGGGTAGGACCTTAAGGTCCTCAAATAATAACTTTTTGGAGGTCCCGAGCCACAAGGATGCTAGGTTGGCTTCAACTAGGGCCAGGGCCTTCTCAGTACTGGCCCCGACTTGGTGGAACAGTCTGTCACAAGAGACCATGGCCGGCCCTGTGGGATTTGGCATCTTTCCGCAGGGCCTGCAAGATGGAGGTGTTCCACCTGGCCTTTGGGTTGGTTTCAGTTTAACCCTGATGTTTCATTCTTTTGGTGTGATTGGTGGGCTACTTAAAAATGAGGCTGCAGTCTAAATTAAAATTAAAATTGTATTTTAATCTGTGCTTCTATGCTTCAAATCTATGCTTCATGCCCAGAGGATGAATCATAGCATCTTAAAAAAACTCTTAAATGAAATAAACTTGGACGGGGTGGTATTTTGCTGTGATACAAAGAAGCCATGAGTGACTTGACAAAAATCTATAAATGCATTTCTTGTCCTGCCTCTAGAACATCAGCAGCCAACATGGTACCTTCTGACTATTGTTGAACCACAATTCTAATAATAATAATAATAATAATAATAATAATAATTTATTTGTATCCCGCCCTCTCCTGCCGGTGCTGGGCTCGGAGCGGCTAACATCCTATAAAGCACAACATACATAAAAACAAACAAATGATTAAAATGCATCCCAAAATTAATTCAAATAAATTAAAATTAAAATTAAACTGGACAAATGGCCATCCTCAAGTTAAAATTGAAAGTGGTTAATACTCGCCAGGACCAACTATTTCCACTGATATTATAAGGACCTGTGAGCATCACACACACACACAAACACACAAATGCTTACTGTTTATTAATATTATTAATCACCATTACAAAATCCTGAAAATAATAAAGATGTCCAACTTCAAGTCCTACATAACTTGTAGTCAAAAGCCAAGAGGCTGAGTAAGCCATTAAAGTTGTAACAATTGTATCAATAGCTATGTTTAGGGAAGTTTTTAATATTTGATAAATGATTGTATTTTAATATTTTGCTGGAGCCACACAGAGTGGCTGGGGAAACCCAGCCAGATGGGTGGGGTATAAATTATTATTAATATTAATATTAATATTAATAAGTGCTTTACAATTCTTCATCCTCGCAACAAACTTGACAAGCAGGTCACTAGTGTTTCCCATCATTGAAACTTGTCAACTATAAACTCTCATAGCTGGGTGGGCACAGAACCTGTATATTCTAAATTCTCAGCCAATAATTCAGTATTTTGTTACTGTAATTTTCGCATTTTTCTGTAGATTAAAAAGACCAATGTCATTACCTCTCCGAATCTCAGCTAGGAAGCCTCCCTAAGTTTAAGAAGATGGAAAGCTATTTCCTTTATAGTCAGAAAAGCTCTGACACTGGCTAATTCAGGTTAGCAAAAAGCAATCCTATTCAACTCAACCCAGAAGTAAGCTTCGCTAAATGTTACAGGACTTTCTCCCAGGTAAGTGTGTAAAGGATTGCAGTCTAAAAGGCAGCAGTTGTCAAACTGCCTACAGCACCATTAACAAACCAATACATCCAAAGTGGTTAGTGCTTACGCACATGACCCAGCGTCCCCCCAGGCAACCCAAAATAAGTAAATAATGAAAGCAATAGGTCTTCATTAACTTCAGCAGGCATTTGGATGGGATTGAATGTCAAAGTTGCCAGAGCTCTTACTAATGAACCCATGCAGGCATATTTGCAGGATCTCTGTGGGCTGCCTGCCTATACATAACAAGGCTCAATTCAAAGTGTTAATGGTGGCATGCTTAACTTGAATAACTTGGTGTCTAAGTATTTGAGGGAACACATCCCAACCCTGCAAATTAGCCAATCGAGATCATGAAATGGGGTCGGGCGGGGCACTACACTCAATGATGGCTGTGCAGTGACATAAGACAGGGTCTTCTCTGTAGTGGCCCTCTGAATGTGGATCTCCCTCTCCTTAGAAGTATGGATGCCCCCTACACTTTTGGGCTTCTTATGCCTAATAAGAAGTGTTTGCTCATGCAGCCCTGAGGGGAAGTTGTTGTTGTTGTTGTTGTTGTTGTTGTTGTTGTTGTTGTTGTTGTTGTTGTTGTTGTTGTTGTAAGGTTTAATATTATTGTCATGTTGCACTGCTGCTGTATTCATAGAAACGTTCCTCTTTTATTGCTGCTTTTTAATAATTTCCTAATTTGTTTATTGTTGTGAATTGGGTTCTGTTTTGTGTAACCTTTAGAAATTGCCCTGGGATCTATCTTTGATGAAGAATACATTCCTCAGCATTGTCATGTTAACTCCTGCCTTTCAAAACACTGTTTTAAAGTTTTTAAAGGGAGTGGTACTGAAGTGGTGCCATTATAATAATAAAAAGCAAGTGGTGGCCCCAAGTTTCCCAAAGAAGTTCAAGCATTTCTAGAAGCTGTCCTTCATCACGGGCATCTCGTCGAGCCCACATTACTATGACATACCTTCATAGGTTCCCACTTCAAGAAGAGTCCCGCTTTTTTCAAGCTCAAGAAACTCCTGCACAGTCAGAAAGTTATAGTCCACACCAGGCACTTCTCCTTCTCGTGGAGGACGTGTTGTGCCTAAGGGGAAACAAAAAAGGTAACAAAAATGACTTTTCAGGCTTGCTTACCACCATCAGGAGAAAACAAGTATCATCATATCAAGATACTACTGAGGGAAATGGAACCACGATCTTCTGGGGAACGAGGCCACGTACCAAAGGGAAAAGACAAGGTAAAGTGGCGCCATACATGAGTGTCTGCAACAACAACCATCCCACACCAAGCACTGTGCAGTGTCTAGCAGTGCCTTAAAAGATTTGCATTTTTTTTAAAATAGCATAAGCTTGCAGCAGTGGGTGATGCATTCCTTGGAAGCTGGACCTGCTGTCCCTGTGGATCCTGCCGCCTGAGGCAGTTGCTTCACCTTGCCTCATGCATGGTCCGGCCCTGGCTCTGGTCCAGGTGTCTGCAAAGATACATTTTAACTGAATCCATTTCTGTCCTTTGCAGGGAAGCACCATGTAAATTCTCACCAATCCCATATCCTCTCCAAGTCAACTTATACCGGGGAACTTGGGTGAAAACTTGCTTTATTCGATTTCACAAAGCTTTCCTCAACAACCCAGAACTTGCATGAAATATTTATTGGCATCCACCCCCACATTTTCCATCTGTCTTTTTATGACAATTACTAACGTTTTATCATCCTTCTCCGCCTTTGTTTACATTACATCAACACATCTGTCAAAACTGCAGACTAATTTTCTAAGGCATTTGAATAGTTCTACTTGTTTCATGCCATTGCTCTTAATCTTCTGGGGATGCTGAAATCTGAATGTTGCAGAGGCCCTTTGCTATCAACGTAGGGTGGCCTGCTAAAACACTCTGTAAGAATTATGAATTCAGATGGGCTTAGATATAATGGGCTGGATCTAAAAGAACACAAATGGAAGGGGAGGCTGGAAGATGAGCTGCTTCTCACTGAAAGTGCTTCCTCGTTCCTCCTTATTTTTAAAAATAATTCCTCCCCCTTCCCTCTTGGCACCCCAGACCACCCCCTTCAGCAGGAACCCCTCATCCTCGGGAGAGTCTTTCTAGGGAGGAAGAAGGGGTGCAAAATTCACCTCCCATGCCTGCTCCCTTTAGCCAGTGTTTCTCTGGATCCAACCCATTAAATATAACTAAGGGAAAGCTAAGTGCATCCATCTGCCATTAATTTCAGTGGAAGAGCTACACATTAGTTTTTTCTACATACAACCTAAATACATGCACACCACACATCCTTCAGGGGGAGGAGAAATTCACAAAGCAAGGCAGAGTATAAAAGGTAAAGGGACCCCTGACCATCAGGTCCAGTCGTGTCCGACTCTGAGGGAGCCGGCGTTTGTCCGCAGACACCTTCCGGGTCATGTGGCCAGCATGACAAAGCCACTTCTGGCGAACCAGAGCAGAGCACAGAAACGCTGTTAACCTTCCCGCCAGAACGGTACCTATTTATCTACTTGCACTTTGACGTGCTTTCGAACTGCTAGGTGGGCAGGAGCTGGGACCAAGCAACGGGAGCTCACCCCGTGGCAGGGATTCGAACCGCCGGCCTTCTGATCAGCAAGCCCTAGACTCTGTGGTTTAACCCACAGCGCCACCAGGGTCCCTAAGGCAGAGTATACTTGCTCTATTACTGAGATACAGTAATAGAGGGCTTTAAAAGCTTCCAGGTTCTACTTCAGCAATGAGTGCTCAGAGCATAAAACAAGCACATCTGAATCAGATGCAGTTTGTTCTTACAGGCACAAATTAAATCCATTGCTCACCCAGGATGCTCAGAGAACAAAGAGTTTCCCAGGATGTTGATTTATTCATTCATACTTAAGATGACCCATTGCATCTCATCTGGCTTTTTACTATAGACGCACCTAGAAGAGCCTTGTAATGTCAAGAAGCTGGTAACTTAAAACATACCAATTTCCACTGTAGCCTAAGATATAGTTTCACTGGCAAGCCTCTCTCATTTTGTGGGATCAACGGGGCTGCAAACACCCACATTCTGCATTGTTGCGTAGCGCAATGATTACTCTCGGCTTCACTGCATCTAAGCAAATGTTCCCAACTACAATTCAGAAAGGTAGTAAAGAAAACAAGGGGCAAGGGAATTCCTGCCTCCGCTTTTCTGTAGCGAAATGACAGGCTGCCGGCTGGACACACGCCTGACAGATGGCATTTCAAAGGGTTTTTATGAACCATCTGGGGTGTACACAATGACTACAAACCACACTTACTACCAACTCAGGAGGGTTTTCCTGTTCAATGTTATTTAAGAGGAGACACAGAAAAACAGGCAAACCAAATTCAGTCTCTTTCCCCCTGCAATCTTTACATCAGCAATAAGTCCACCCTTTTCTCTGCTGAGTTCCTGAACAGGGAAAACCCAAATTACACTATTAAGAACAGTGTCAGAGGCCACGACTCTACCTACTCTGCAAGGTTTTGAGATGAAAACCAGCTGAGCAACTGATTTCACACAATCAGTTTCTTTTTATGGAGTAGGTTGGTCAAAGAGAAATTCCAGTTTCGAGTTTTCCTTTACCAATGCACGTAAATTAATAGGGAATTTAGTAGAGAAATTAAAACATCAGATATTGAAGATAAGGAAAGCACTTAAAATGCTCAGTGAGACATTTTGCAAAAAATTTGAAACCATTTGAATGATAAAACTTTGAATAAGAACGTGTTCCCAAGCAAAAGTAACTTTGTTAAAAAGCTAACCACTTGAAAGGAATCCTAAATTAGACCTCAGTCAGAAAGTTATTCTGAAAAATCAGAGCTCTTGCTCACTGTCTCTCTCGGCTCTTTCCCAGCTATGCACTTCTTTTGTTGTGCAAGGTTTCCTGTTAGGTTACTTAATAAAAGTTGACACCCTGAGGCTAAATTAATCAGAAACTTGCTTACTGTAATATTAGAACAACACTTCAAGAAGCCTGCATTCAGTCAGCTCAATTACTTTCGCATTCTATTAAAACGATTATCTGATATTGCACCACAATTAAAGCATATAAACAGTCTTCAGAAAGCAGTTTAGGGATGTGCATGAACAAATGAGAACAGTTAGGGAGTTTACCATGGGGCAGTTGGGACAAGTTTTCAGGACTTCACAAACTATGCTGTGATCCTGGCTTATTTTACTGGTTCATGGGTAGGCAAACTAAGGCCCAGGGGCCGGATCTGGCCCAATCCCCTTCTCAATCCGGCCCGCGGACGGTCCGGGGATCAGTGTGTTTTTACATGAGTAGAATGCGTCCTTCTATTTAAAATGCATCTCTGGGTTACTTGTGGGTCATAGGAATTCGTTCATTTTTTCTCTCTCTTCAAAATATAGTCCGCCCCCCACCCCACAAGGTCTGAGGGACACTGGACTGGCCCCCTGTTGGCCTCTGTACTGGTTTGTCACCTGACATTAACCCAGGGTTTCCTGGCAGAGATTTAACAGGTGACTTCAGCCAGCACCTTTGCTCCAAAGAACCGATAAAGAGGAGAGGAGGCAGGAAACTTGGTCCCAACACTTGTTTCTGGCTTCATAAACCACATGGACACAAAGTCTCAAAAGATCATCTGAACTGGGCCTGTATTTGTCAAATATTGTAAATGTTCCCAACTTTTTGGGATCAACCCAGTACCTAAAGCAGGGGTCAGCAAACTTTTTCAGCCATGGGCCGGTCCACTATCCCTCATACCATGTGGTGGGCCGGACTATATTTTTTGGGGGGGAGGGGAATGAATGAATTCCTATGCCCCACAAATAACCCAGAGATGCATTTTAAATAAAAGGACACATTCTACTCATGTAAAAACACACTGATTCCCGTACCGTCTGCAGGCCAGATTGAGAAGGTGATTGGGCCGCATCCGGCCCACGGGCCTTAGGTTGCCTACCACTGATCTGAGAGGGTCCCATTCCATCTCCACTTTGACATTATGTTCTTGTGGTTCCGAAAATCTTCAACAACTCGGGGGATCCTGTATCATTTAAAGGTCACCCTCGTCAGCCATGTCATCTGATAATTTGGAAAGACTGCCTTACCTCTTTTGCATCTGTCACCTAAATCATAGTTAAATGGTAGGCAAGGGAGAAAGAGAGCTCTGCAGATCTGCTGACGGCAACATGAAAATGGAACAGACAGAGACAACCTGCTCCATATTTCCAGAAAAGGCAACCTGATTAGGGGCCAGGCACTAATTACCTGTGAACTATCCCAATAAACTGTGACAAAACCCTTAAAAATGCATCCAGCTCCAACACCTCAACACAGAACTCTTGACAACACCAACTATGTGCCTAACAACACAATGATGCTGAGCCAGTTTTTACCCTGCTGAAAGGAGTCAAGATTATAACAAACATCAAAATCTAAGACATTTCAATATCTAAATATAGTGCTCCTTATACAGGAGAGAGATTGAAAAGCAGAGATGGAAGCAGTGGCGTAGCAAGGGAGGGGCATAGGGGGCGGTGCGCCCTGTGTTCCAGGGGAGGGGGTGACACTTCCCGGCCCCTCCCGCCACCCGGCACCCCATCCGTGTTGCTCCATGGACGGCTGGGGCAGCCCCACGAGCTGCCGCTTGCCCAGCGGCTCCCCCGGAATTTCCGGGCATGCGCAGTGCATCCTAGTCGGCACCGCTGCTCCCGTGGTGACCGAGCGAGTGGCGGCTTGTGGGGCTTCCCCGTCCATAAAGCAGGCCTGCCTGGTCGCCACGGGAGCAGCAGCGCTGGGCCGGATACACTGCGCATGCTCAGAAATTCCGGGCATGCGCAGTGCATCCGAGTTGGCGCCGCTGCTCCTGCGGCGGTCCGGGCCCTCCGAGAAGCTTAAACCAAGAGGATTCCTCAACGAAATCTTGCTCCATAGATTTGGGTCACATTCTGGGTCAAAGAGTCATGGAAACCCCACCCCACTCCAATATAGTTGGAAAGGGTGTGTGTGTTTGATGCCCACAATTTCTCCAGTTTGTAAATGTGCCAAGGACCCCCCCCCCCAAAAGTTGGCACCCTGTAGTATCTTTCTTTCCTCCATTCCAATTCTCACCGGTGACTGCATCAAAACAGAAGCAGAAATGGATCCATTCTACAGCGAGGAAGAAAACAGCAGCTCAACTTTGGCAGCGCTAAAGCCATAGCAGAAACAGTGGGAGTGGGTGATGACTCTAGACTCCAACCCAGACCTCTTCCCCTCCCTTTCGACACATGCAAACTTGTTTATGTGCAGGTGGGAAGAGGAGTCAGCTGCTACCCCCTTCCCTCTACAACACAGTGTACAAATGAAGAGCAACAGCTGCTGTCTGGAGAAGGGAGACTTCTGTTCCTCCTTGACTCCAGGCAGGGACTGTGAATGACAAAAGAACAACAGCTGTTGTTCCAAGGCAATTCAGGCTCCTAAGGGCATTTGCCCTCCAAGCAAAGTCCACCATACATTGTAAACTACTGTCAGTTTGGTCCCTTTGCAAGGAGAACTACTTGATCCTAATTTCCCTAAAAGTTGAGCGAATAGATTGTAGAGCAGGTCTCTAAAGTCAGGTTTGACAAATTAATCCCACCCACACCAGCCCAATAGTTCAGAAGGGGAAGCAAAGGGCAAGAAAGTAAATGTGTGTGTGATATTCATTATACAGGATCTGGAGTATTAAAAACAGTTGGGTAACTATTCTACCTATAAACATCTGATAAAAATTTATTACCAGTCTACTCATTTTCACTATCTGCTTATATATTTATTTGGATTTGTAATGTGTCATCATGCTGCAGGTTAATGCAACACAGCGGAAGCCTGCCTCTCTTTGTATGAAGAATATGCCGATTCCACTTCCTCCAGACCTGACTGACAGAGCTCACTTTTGTCCCGGAATCTAGCCAAGCAGATCAGAGGAGAAGAAAGACAATATGAAGCGGCAATCCCTTTAAAGAGAAGCTAGGGAAATCCTGCAATAAAGGCAGGGAGAAAAGATGCAAAGCTAATTGGGAAATGGGACAAGCCCCTGCTGTACATCCGGATCCAACCTGACAATGACACACAAAAGCCAGCTTGGAAGAGGAAAGATCGATCACACACACACACACACACACACACCAGGCAAGTGCTCACACCTCTGTAAAGAGTGCCGTTTCATACTCTGAGAATTCTTCATTGAGTACATCAATGTACCTAAAGGAACAGGTCACAGGTCAGAGTGGACAGCACATGCCCTGCAAGCAAAAGCTTTGATCCTTGACATCTCCAGGTAGGACAGGGTAAGTCTCCTGCTTGAAACCCTGCCAGTTTCAGTACAGATAGCTGCCAGTTAGGACAGACAACTCTGAGCAACAGGGCTGACTTAGTATAGTATAAGGCAGCTTTCTACTTCCCCATCATGTAGTTCCTAGTACATGCTACTTCCTTCAGGAACAGAGAACTGTTGGAAACAGCTGTATTGTCCCAGGAGGCTAATTTCATGGCAGCACACAATCCAACACTGCTCCTCATTGTAGACCAAATGCCAATGGATTCTAAAGCCACAAAGCAATCAGAAGCAAGCAATGAATTTCCGTTCTGTCAACACACACAACAATAATAAAATAACAACCCTTCCCAGGGCTATTATAAACACACACACACACACACATCTGAAGTAAACCCTTAGATCTGTTACTAGGTCAAATAACTTGTGGGCTTCTTACAACGAAGACGTATAACAATAATTATAATCTGGAAGGATATTTATGTAACGGACATTCAGAACATTGTTGTAGAACTGCAGAGACAACACAGACCCCAAGAGTTGTCCGTTACAATTCATGCTCCTAAAGCAGTCTTTGGGTCCCCAGATGTTGCTGGACTACAACTCCCATCATCCCTGACCACTGGTCCTGTGAGCTAGGGATGATGGGAGTTGCAGTCCAGCAACATCTGGGGACCCAAGGTTGAGAAAGGATGTCCTAAAGGAACATACCCATATCAGGAGTATCCCCAGCAGGTACCTACAAATCCTTTCCTTGTAGACCCCACAGGGTGGGAAGATGGTAGCAATGGTGTGATCACAACAGTGGGCTGTTAGATTTATATCCCTGGAACTTTGCCTGAAAGCAAGCAAGCTATAGAATGCCACCAGTTGAATGTACTGATTATAACAATAAGGTTTCAAGCCAAGAGTAGGTCCAGTGAGCAGTCTACAGATTGTCTGCAACTGTGTGGTTTACAGTGGAACAAAGTGAGGTGGAAAATCAGTTCTTCGACAGAAATAGGAAAATCAACGGTATCACTGGAATGGAGAGAAGTCACAGCTTGGTACTAGATGATCGCTGATCTAGAAGGAAAGCCAAGATTTTATGCCTTGGCCCCTGTTACTACCTTTTCTGTGTTTAATTACGAGGCTCACAATATAACAGCTTTTGCACTGCTGAACTTGTGTAATATTTTGGAGGGTTTCAACCGAATCTACTTTCTTTCGATGTAAACAGATCTCTGGTTTAACTTTGGTAGTTTGGTAGTGTTCCTCAAGCTTTCTGAATTCTGCTTCCCCTCAAAGAGAGAGGATCTTCTGAGGATCTCCAACCCAGCCAACAAGCACCTGTGAGTGTACAGAGAACCTAGCATGTGGCTATGTCTACAGCCTACTCCTGTGTGCAAGGTTCGGTAGATTAATTAGCAATCCCCTGCTGGAGATACAAAGCAGAATCTCTCTCATCCCATCCTACAGAAAAAATAATAATTGTGAGAACAAAAGCAGCAACTCTCCTTAAGCTCTCGACATCCAAAATCACCCCGCAGGTTATAAATCCATTGTGGATCAGTGAGAGTCTAATCACTGTCATGTGGGGAAGGAAAGAGGTTGCCTGTACCAGAATTTCAATACTCCCTAGAATGTCACACTATCACCCCACATCAGAACCCTGTATGTGCACCTTGGCCAAGGACTGCCCCGCAAATTAAGAATGACCATTGTATGGTGAACAATGTTCATGCTGTAAACAAGGGAGAAAGTTAAGATATTGAAAAGTGTTTGCGTGGTGTCTAGACATTAGACATCTTTTGTAAGTAACAGCAACATCAGCTTCCATTTCAACACTGTGCAGAATGGATGCACTTAACTGCCAGCAAAATAATATGCCAAATAAATGCTACCTTGTGACATAAAGCAATTAGAAGTCAATGGATTACACAATAAGTGCTACAGAGTTAACTCCTTTTAAGCTTTTAGTGGAATATGGTTCATATAGATTTAATTCATTTTTAAACATGCATTTTAGATCTAGGTTTACTTTTATTTTATTTTTTCAAATACTCTTCCTGGCCTGAAGCTTTTAGGATGAGGTGTGAGATAAATTACTACTCCTCATAATTCCCAACATGTTTTTGCAATCAGTGCCAGCTAACCATGCAAGCATTTTAAATGGTCACCTGGGGCAAGACACCAAATATTTCCCTTCAATATTAAGTGGCCAGAAGTGAACGCAGAGCATGATTTAAGGACTGCATTGCAGGTTTCCCTTCTGATGACACAAAAAGGTGCAGGGGTATAGCTTTGACTGAACTGCATAACCCAACAGTTGAAATGCAGGATTTCCCTCCAACATCACAAAAGATCTTAAGAGTGCAATCTCGACATTTAGGATCACCAAATCAAAGGGGTTGACAACCTTTCTGGGCTCGTCGTGGGCATATCTGCAAACTGGATAATACTATTGCAGCTTCACACACACACACACACCCAAGCACACCCCCAAGCACACACTGCAATCTATTATATTGGTTACAATACCATGCTTCTTCCATGCCTATGTGTGTGTGTGTGGGGGGGGGGGAAATCCTCTGGGCACCAGTCAAAACATACTATCTAATACTATTAATATTAATATGTGTGCCCACAGGAACCCCATTGGTAACCCTTTGCTAAATGTCTTTGGGTGTACCTGTTTAGAGTTCTTATTTCTCTGTTCAACAACCTGTGAAGCATGCTGGGCTGAGACATTGTGATTATGCCCTGGGGGGGGGGGTTACCCAGTGGTTTCCATGTCTAGTGTCTGACACCTTGTCCAAGACATTACACCAGCTCCTTATTTATAAATTAACCAATAAATTGCAATGTATCAAAACCAAATGTTGTGCAACACAGCAATGCCACAGTGAAAGCAAGCGTGTTAGTTAACTCTAGGGCAATAAAGACTTGTTTGGAGATGTAGACTTTCAAGGTTCCTTTATGTAATACACAACAAACAATGGGTTAATTGGGAAGGAACTACCAAGACAAAGGGCAGGCACAAAGTGATTAGTGGAGGTCACTAACTTTCCAGGAAGACCTAGAAAAAGGAACAGGCAAATGACCAACAGTGATGAAAGGGAAATTCAAATTATACTGAATAGTGAGCAGAGCAACAATTCTCAGAGTGGCTTAACAACCAATCCCTCTCCCCAAGGAACTCTGGGAATTGTAGTTGGGGGGGGGAGAGAAATAGAGGTCTCCTAACTATTCTCAGCACCCTTAACAAACTACTGTTCCCAAGATTCTTTGGGGAAGTCACAACTGTTGAAAGTGGAATGATACTATTTTAAATGCATAGTGCAGATGGGCACTCTAAGTGTCAGAAGTTGCCCCGTCTGGTGAAGTGCAGAGTTGCAGGCAGCAGTCTTCTAAGAAAAGAACCTTCCGTCATTTGACAGACTCTCCCAGTCCAACATGACCACTGGATCTTCTTGGATAGGAAAGGGTATAAAAATCATCCTGTATCAGCTGAATCTTGTCAAGTGTTCCTGAGCTCTGGCATATTCATGCATCCTTGGTTATTGTCAGGGAACTGTCCCCGGCACAGCGCAAGGTGGTGGAAGGGCTCTCAGGATGTTACAGAGAGCCCCGGCCCCATCTGACCAGCAGCACCTCCTCTGGCAGCGGAGGGAGCAGCAAGGCTTCCAGCTGGGAGGGGCATGGGTTTCAGGGGATGGAGGGCTGAGGCTCTGAGGATGCTGGAGAGACCCTGCACTCCCGTAGCCCAAGGGGCGATTAAGGAGACATGCAGCTTCCGTTGCCCCAAAGGCGTCAAGGGGTGAAACGAAAGGATGGGAGGCGGGGTTGTCGTATACCGAAACTATTTTGTTGGGGTCAGAACCGGAAGGGGCCACTCTCGGATTCTGCCGACGTTTGATACAGACATGAACTTGTTAGCTCTGCACTGTACATAGTATGCACAATAAAACTACTAAAGGAAAGGTCAGAGTTTTGCCTTGTTACTCATGAGCAACTAACCGAGGACCTTACAGTTATCTTTTGGTCCTGACTCTTGGCCTTGCTCCTTGATGCTGCCTCCTGGTTTCCCCTATAGTCCTGACTTGCTCTTCAGTCCTGACTACTGGCTGGGTCCCACAGATCCTGGCACACCCCCAAGCTACCACCCACAGACCCTGCCCTGACACAAAGCTTTCATAGTTTTAAGGCGGGTGGGGTGAATTGTTAACTGAACCACCCAACAATCTTCAAACTAGAAGGGGAATACAGTGGTACCTCAGTTTACAAACTTAATCCGTTCCTGAAGTCTGTTCTTAAACTGAAACAGTTCTTAAACTGAGGCGCACTTTCCCTAATGAGTCCTCCCGCTGCCGGTGCCCTTCCACCGTTCGTAGACCGAGATACAGTTCGCAAACAGGGACACTACTTCTGGTTTTGCGGAGTTCGTATACTGAATAGTACGTAAACAGGGCTGTTCTTAAACTGAGGTACCACTGTGCAAGCCAGCCCTTTGCCTGCTGGATGTCTATTTGCAAGGGGATTTTGTAACAGAGCATTCAAAGCTGGTCCAAAACAGCATTGTCCATTTGTCCACTCATCTCGGTCTACCACACATGTAGACCGGGACTATTTACTGAAGACTTGAAATTCTCGTCGTCTCTGGCATCTCGACACCATAGCATCACATTTACAACCCATATTAATAGGGCTGCCTTTATTCCTATTCCTGAACAACGAACACTAGAGACAACTTCTCTACAGTGTGCTTTCTTCCCACAGTGCAGAAGCTGTGAAATGCTATAAACTTAATGGACTTCCAACTGGGATAACCTCACTGGTTTCTTACAAATCTGTGGCTCCTGTGACATGCCAATTTTCAACAAGACGGACATCTGCTCTATTCCTTTCCTTTTGGCTCTTATTCATAGGGAAGCCATTGTACATCTTGGCTCGGATAACTTGCAATTTTCTACTTGCGCAAGACTAAAGGAACTGAAGTTGGATAGGGCAGAAAGAAAAGCAATTACGTAGTTCTCCACATTCAATACTCCAAGTGAGTTGCAACGACAAGGGAGTTTAACAAGCAACTGTAGCAGCTTGCCAAAGAACTGTTTTTATCAAGATTTTCTTCCTTATGCAGACACTTTCTGTTTTAATTATCAATAACAGACCACCTCTTCTCCCATCATTAAGGACAATTACTTAGATTTTGTTTATTTTATTGATTGATTGATTGATTGATTGATTGAATGTATATACTGCCCTATACCCGGAGGGTGGTTCACAGAAAAGATCACAATATACAAAATCAAAATAAGAATAATAACCCAATAACGCCCCTCAAAAAAGAGCCACATTATAACAGGGTATAGGATGTCAACCAGGTCAACCAAAGGCCTGGTTAAAAAGGAACCTTTTTGCCTGGCACCTAAATGAAGGTGCCAGGCAAACTTCCCTGAGGAGAGCATTTCACCGATGGGGAGCCACTACAGAGAAGGCCCATTCTCATGTTGCCACCCTCCGGACATGTTCTCCAGAGATTACACTTGGGCCCACTTTGGATGCTTTAAAGAAGTGGCGATAGGAAGAATGAATTACTTTAGCTTACTGTCTTGCCACATCCAGGTTTCACATGGAATGGGGAAAAGCATGTATATCTTTCTGCAATGAGAAGTTAATTTCACCCAAGGTAGAGACAGGGAGTGCAGATTTCTCTGTAGGTGGCCCCTTTAAGTGTAAGCACAAACAACAGTGTAGTGAAACAGCAGGAAGGTAGGAATTTACTGCTATAATCCACCATTCTTAGGCTTTAACATACCAGCACTTTACCTGCAAAATGAATTATTTACAGTCTGGTTTCAGGCAACGCCATTCTTCTACATTTTTAGCTACGATCTCTAAAACTATTAAATCACAATAAGGTGTTTTTGGGGGGGAAGGGGAGAAACCCTACAAGGCTTTCTGAGATGCAAATTAATTCATCAGCTGATAACTCTCTTCATTTGCATCACTTCCTCCTACAGGGAAAAATTATATCATGATACATATAACACATTGTATTTCTGGGGCACTATTTCAATTCATTTTGTGTTATGTGTTACACTTTCTAGATGGATGAGTCACATTAATTATTATTTTTCACTCTGACTGCTAAACCAAATTAGGCAGCTTTTAGAGGTGAAGGGGAAAACACAATTATTAATGCTTCTAAACATCTGCTAAGGAAAAATTCCATGTAGGCAATGGGGTTGGGGTTGGGGGTGGGGAAGGCAAAGGAGGACCTTTGCTGACACAACCACAATGATTTGGGCCTGGAACATTTACTAAACAGTTTCCTATAATGTGGGGACTGAAGTAACAAATATGATGCCCTCAGCAAGTTCTAGAGATACAACTCCCATCATCCTTTACCATTGGCCGTGCACTGGCTGGGCCTGATGGAAATTGTAGTCCAATACCTCCAGAAAGCGAAAGGCTGGGAAATGCTGCTCCAGGCTCTCTGTTACCTCTGAATTATGATCAGCCAAAACTTCACACACACACACACACACACACACACACACACAACATGATGACACACATTCAAAGCCAACAGACAAGCATATTAGTTTGGATAAAGGAGAGCCATGAAGCTTACTGGGTGAACACCAAGATTGCAGGTCCGATCCCCATTTGGGGCAGTTGCACATTCCTGCATTGCAGGGGGTTGGACTTGATGAGCCTCAGGCTCCTTTCCAATTCCACGTTTCTATTATTCTATGATCATCATGAATAACATTGGGCCAATACAGGCATACCTCCTTATGAGGATGTGGGTGCAGCTGAAGACAGCCTGGCTGCTTTCAGGGGATGAAAGCCCCCTGCCACCATCCCCCTCTTCTGGCTTAATGGACTACAGTATAGTGTAAACATAACTTTTATATGCACTGGGAAACAAACAAACTGTGTGACTTGCTTTATTGCAATATTCACTTTATTGTGGTGGTCTGGAACAGAACCTAAAATATCTCCGAAGTATGCCTGTTGTATGCCTGCAGATGGTGACAGCAGTCACGAAATTAGAAGATGCCTGCTTCTTGGGAGAAAAGCAATGACAAACCTAGACAGCATCTTAAAAAGCAAAGACATCACCTTGCCGACAAAGGTCCGTATAGTTAAAGCTATGGTTTTCCCAGTAGTAATGTACGGAAGTGAGAGCTGGACCATAAAGAAGGCTGATCGCCGTAGAATTGATGCTTTTGAATTATGGTGCTGGAGGAGACTCTTGAGAGTCCCATGGACTGCAAGAAGATCAAACCTATCCATTCTCAAAGAAATCAGTCCTGAGTGCTCACTAGAAGGACAGATCCTGAAGTTGAGGCTCTAGTACTTTGGCCACCTCATGAGAAGAGAAGACTCCCTAGAAAAGACCCTGATGTTGTGAAAGATGGAGCTTCTTAATAAATAGAAAATAAATCTATTGTCTGGAAGAATTCATTAATTTAGCTGGAGGAGCTACAATAAAGTTCAATACAATAATTGCTAAAGAGCATTTTCAGTTTTGCACGTAGAATAGTCAATAGATCAATGCGTCCTGTATTAAAACGTATTTTCAACAAAAGCATTGGGGGTGTGGGGCTGAAAATCAAGAATTGGCAGGTAAATGTAAAGAATAATAAACATCCTGCAAGACAACACCAATTTCCTCCTGCGAAGTGTTGTGAAAGTAATTTTGTTTTGTTTCATAATTTAAGCAAGAAGCCATTTATTTCTTGCTCTAAGACTCTTTCATAATAGCTAAATTGAAAGATGGCGCACACCTTAGTCTTTCTTCAAAACATATCTGAAACCTAATACATTATCAGATTCCTAACTTCATTGTTCAGCTGGTCATGTCAGTACCCCAAAAGGATACCTTCACAGTTACCTTACAGAGTTGTTGTACAGATTGCCAGGAATGCATGCAAAGAATTTTTAAGATTTCTAATAAATTATCCATTCAGGTAAATGTGATATTTATAGACCAGTGCTCACTAACCAGTGTAGCCAACTGATAAAGGAACCAAAGCAAAGCCCACCCAGAAAATTGCTGGGCAAATGACAAAGTACCTCCAAACAGCCCTCTGTAGGTTGAGAATATAATTTGTTTTGGGTACATCCTAAGTGTACTTCAGCAGCCACAGATCCACCCACACAATGCTGCACACATCACATTTTCCAGTAAATAAGAGACAGTGGAATTGGATAGCTTTGCTTCACTTGTCAAGTGCTGGACACCACTATAGCTACAATTGACGTGAGCTACTCTTTTTGCTGTCACAGCTGCAGCACATCTATAGGATCAGAGTGCCAAACTCTCATTAGGAATCCAGCTTAGATGCCTCTGCCAAAGAAAAGTTTGACATAAGACACAGGAGAATTCAGTTTTCCGGAGCCCGGATGCCAGGCGCAATCTGAGTTATTCACATCTCTGAAAATGAACTTGATTCGTAATGCTTGAAAATGTCTTACCCTGTCTGCGAGGATTTAAGAGCAGAACATGGCATGTATCTTGCCATTGGCTAACTGTGGGAGTTAAAGCTGTCAAGCAGAATGCCCAAGTCACAGAGTACTTAAAGAAATCTTAAATGCTTGCACAGGATTTCCGTTTCACTTCAGTCTTACTTAAACATACAGGGCGGCATTCAATTAACCCATCCCACAAGTGCAAGGATTCCCACTTCTGCAAGGGGACCTTCACCACATCTCCCCCCCCCCCATCTTCTTCAGAGTTGGGTGAACCACTAGAACAGATTTGGGTGGTGCTCTTGGGAGGTTGGGGGCGGGGAAAAGGAGAATGTTTCATTGCAGAAGCAGAAATCCTTATGTTGACAAAACGTTCACTTAGCACTGTGTTGGATTCCACCCACACTACAGTACTTCCCTTTTTTGTTTTACATGGAACATAGGGCACAAAGCTTGCCCTATTTTACTCAGTACACTTTGCTATAAAGAGCTAGCTCTCCACTCAAAGAAAAGTACAGTACAGAGAAGCAGGTTGGAAGAACTCAAAACCAAATGCTGAAAGGATCCAGCCAACCCTCAACATCCCCTTCCCAGATTACCATACAAGACCCAGGCTGTGTTATGCAAGCAGAGAGCTGGTTTGTTTGTTTGTTTGTTTGTTTGTTTGTTTGTTTGCAGAAAGGAAACTACAATGCAAATAGCTCAAGGTATCTCACCCAAGTAAGTCACAGAATCATAGAGTTGGAAGAGACCACAAGGGCCATCCAGTCCAACCCCCTGCCAAGCAGGAAACACCACTAAAGCATTCCTGACAGATGGCTGTCAAGCCTCCGCTTAAAGACCTCCAAAGAAGGAGACTCCACCACACTCCTTGGCAGCAAATTCTTACTGTCAGGAAGTTCTTCCTAATGTTTAGGTGGAATCTTCTTTCTTGTAGTTTGAATCCATTGCTCCGTGTCCGCTTCTCGGGAGCAGCAGAAAACAACCTTTCCCCCTCCTCTATATGACATCCTTTTATGTATTTGAACATGGCTATCATATCACCCCTTAACCTTCTCTTCTCCAGGCTAAACATACCCAGCTCCCTAAGCCGTTCCTCATAAGGCATCATTTCCAGTCAAGTCAGAAACAACAGGGCAGACAAAATGCAAAAGAGTTAAAAAAAAAAAACACAACAACAACACCCAGATACCAATGCCACTTGTCAGTGTTAGTTCACTTTCTGACCCTAAATGTCACACCTCTGAGCAAAACCGACTGACGGAATCAACCCAAATAAAAATTAATTAGGTGTCATCACCCTCTATGCTAATGTTTTCCAAACTTTCTACTTGTAGCTTGTCTGTGGACCACTAAGCATCTATCATGGTCACATTCTAGAGTGATAAATTCATGTAAGGAACTAGCCAGACCTGTGAGGCTCACCCTTATGGCGCACGACCTCAGAGTGCCTTAGAGACATTCAGCATTCACCTGAAGGCTGCAGAGATGGGCAAGCTATTTTTAAGGCGAGCTTGTCTGCTATGACTCATCTTAGCCCCAGCTAAGCTCTGAAGGATTCCTGCTTCCCCAAGAACACAGTCTGAAAGCGACTACCAGAAGCACAAATAATCTTTCAGAATGGGGGATATACTGCCTTGTTCCAGCCTTCTTTCCCACAAGCTTCACTTGGTAATAATTTACTTGAATAGTATTACAAGTAAGAGTTTCGGATTCTTGTCAAGACATTTTCTTCTTTTCTTTCCAGTTCAGTGGGAACCAACAAAGCACAGTTGGACAAGCTTTGTTTCTATAAGAGCACAAATGAAAGAGCAGCTGAATTAAATCTGAATATATCAGGCCTTCGTGGCTTTGATCCCTTCTGTTTCTAATTATAGCCAACATCACTGTAAACACCAGAATAAATAATGAAGTAATGGGCCAATGTGTCAAAACTCAAGAGGTATTTATATGCTTTCTATCCTCATAGTCCTTTGTAGGCAAAGTTAACAAGGCCACAGTCTTACATCAGTGTAAATGGAAATACAGGGCTGGGATTGGTGTCCTTGTGTAAAGCAGTTTAGCGTATTTCTGTTTAACAGTGACTTGCTTTCCCAACACTACTGGAAAACAGAAACCATGATAAAAACAGCGAATGGACTCCAACACACTGGGGGTGACAGTTCACCCCTCCTCCCAGAAATTGTACTAGAAGAAAAATCAGAGTGGCCTTGTATGGTCCTTCCTTACCACTCACACAGGGATAAAGTATCTGAGTAGGTTTTTGGTTCCTGCACTGCTTGAAAATTCAGAAGTCTGTCGGAAGATAAGGACCAAAACAATTACCTACATTAAAAAAACAACCCACAATCCAGCCAATCATGCTCCATAGTGTTCAATAGGCACAACCAGTGTTCGGAATAGGTAAAGGTTACCTTTTTACCTATAATTTGTGTTGATTCTCCATCCTCGTTGAATTACAGACCCCAGCTCTTCATCCCCTACAGCGGATAATTCCCCACTCCCATATATGCAACATATCAGAGTTCATTCAAAGATGCTCACTGCTCTTCGGTTTGCCAGGATCACATTGCACCAACAGAGTTCCCGGTCAATCACCTTCTGTCCAAAGCCTTGGCGAAGCAGGAGGAATTTCAAGAAAGCCAACAACCTTTTAGAGCTTTTCTGAGCCAATTCTGCAGGCAGCATTGTGCCCAATCAGTGAGATGATAAATACAAAATGAGAATGAATGGGGGAAAGACTAGATGAATAGATTGTTCATTTTCATTCTCAGAGGAGGATATGAACCTGTGTTAGCCGATTAGAAGGCTGGGAACAGACGGATTGAATTGAACTTAACTGATATCACTCTCGATTAAATTACTTTTGTTTTTATGGGAGGGGACTAGAGGAAGAGTTAATAAAATCAGCTTAAAATCAATCGGCTGAAAAGCAACACAGCATCAAACAAGTGGAGTCTGTGTAGTAAATTTATGTTGTGCATGCACATTCAACACCTTCTCTGTGTATACAATGTCCATGTTTCACACATTCCCCCATTTATTGAAACTGCACACAAATACACCACATACCACCATCAAGAATGCCAGTGACTAACAGTTGACTATCAGTTACAGGTAGGTAGCCATGTTGGTCTGCCATAGTCAAAACAAAATAAAAAAATAAAAAAATTCCTTCCAGTAGAACCTTAGAGACCAACTAAGTTTGTTCTTGGTATGAGCTTGGTATGCACACGAAAGCTCATACCAAGAACAAACTTAGTTGGTCTCTAAGGTGCTACTGGAAGGATTTTATTTTTTATTTTTTATTTTGAGTTGACTATCAATCAGTCATACCTTAACATCTCAGAAACTGAGCCAATGGCTCAGTCAGGCCAACTGAAGCCAAAACTCTTCTCATACTCAATAGACAGTGTGGTATAGTGGTTAGAGCATTAAACTACAAACAAGGAGACCAGGGTTCAAATCCCCTTTCAACTATGAAACTCACTGGGTAAACCTGGGACAGTTTCTCTCACCGTCTCTCTCTTAGGATTCTTCTAGTGGGGATTAAATGGTTAGTTGGCCATCTGTCATGGATGCTTTAGATGAGATTCCTGCATTGCAGGATGTTGGCCCAGATGACCCTCCGGGTACTTTCCAACTCTACAAATTCTGCGATTCTCTGAAATTGGGGGTGGGAGAGTTATCGCTACATGTCACTTAATAGTTCCTTGGAGGAAAAGAAAAGGTAGTAATACCAATAGATATGGGTTATTCAAAGGTCTGCGAATTTTGTGGATCTGCACTATTATTAAACTAAGCATGCTGCATACATAGGAGCCCTGCTGCTGTGTGGAAATAACCAATTTGTTCCACAGACGATTCAGAAATGAAGTGAAGGGCATAGAAGGATTTAGTGGGGAACACATCTAGAGGTTTTATGGACCTTTGCATTCAAGAACGGCTGGGGATAACTTTCTCAGCACCACCGTACAGCACTGTAAGATTACTGGGTGAGATTGAATATGGTTTAATTAAAGCGTTAGAGGGCATCTCAAATGTCACACAGGCTATGGGACCTAAGAACCTGAATCCGGCGTCACATTTATGTAAGTGAAAAGTAGTTTTGATGGGGAAACACTTCTTCATCTCCACAGCACATTCCTCACTGAATTGTTACATTAAAAGGTCAATGGCACCGAAGTCATGGAACTAGGAGGAAACTGCTGATGCAGCTCCACTAGTGAAGTGAAGTACCCCGGGCTGAGGCAAGAGCACTCCTTTCTCAAGGAAAGGTCAGCTGAAACTATAAAACAGAATGGTAAGGCTCAACAAAGAAATGCATGGAGGCTTAAAAGTCCTTTCTGACAGGATGGTAAGGGTACTCATATAATGCTAGCTGGCAGGCACCACCCGAAAGAGCAACCAACATGATCAAGGGTTTGAGGAACTCCACTATGAGGAAAGGTTACGGCATTTGGGGCCTTTAGCCTAGGAAAAAAAAGGTGAGTAAGGGAGGACATCATAGAGAGGTACAGAATGATGCATAGTGTGGAGAAAGTGAAGAGAGAAAAGCTATTTTTCTCCTTCTCTCACGAAACTAGAACATGCAGCTGGGTGTTCAAAGTATTCTTCACACAGGGAATAATTAAACTACGGCAACCAAAGTGTCTAAAAGTGGATTAGACAAATTTCATGGAGGACATGATTACATGCTACTATGGCCTCCACTGTCTCAGGCTGCTGGGAACCGCAAGCAGAGAGAGCGCTGTTGCTCTCGTGAACACCTGGTTGGCCATTGTGAGAATTAGGATAGTAGACCAGATGGGCCTTTGGGCTGATCCAGCAGGGCTCCTCCTATGCTCTTTGGGTGACATCCAGCTAAGTTCTACTCAAGAGTAGACCCACTGGAATCAATCAACCTAAGTTTGATTAATTCTATTAACTTTAGTGGGTCTGCTTTGAGGAGGACTAGCATTGGATGCAACCCTTACGATTCCCTGCTGGTATCTTGTGGAACTTTCCCAGAGGGTGGCCATGCCTTGGGTGGCTTAAAGGGGTCAAAACATCTTGACGATCAGCTAATTTCCATTTAAGTTGTTGCAGTCTCAAGAGACCCCTGCTCAAGTCTCTGTGTACTTCAGTTAAGCCAGGCAGCTTCTGCTTTACCAGATGGGTTCTCCAGCTTTCTTGCAAGTGAGTGTGTTTAAAGTTCACAAATCACAGACCTTCCGAGGGTCCCTATTTTCCAGGACAGTCCCGAATTCACCGAAGCCATCCCAGTTTCTTATTTGATCCTGGAATGTCCCACTTTTCTTTAGGACATTCCTACTTTCATTGGAGGGTATGGAGTTATGTGACCCCTGAGCCAAGGAGATACAGTAAGTAACTATACAACCTTTAGAAGACATCTTCAGCTGCATTGGGGATTTTTTTATGTTTAATGTTTTATTATGTTTTATATATGTTGGAAGCTGCCCAGAATGGCTGGGGCAACCTATTTTCACCGGAGAAATGTCAGAGGGTGTGAAATCCTAGAATTGCAGAGTTGGAAGGGACCCTGAGGATTATCTAGTCCAACTCCCTGCAATGCAGAAAGAGTATAGGGATGTTGTGTTTTAAGCAGTTGTGGTTACCAGGACATTGCATCCTTCCCTTCGCATTGACCTCATACTGTACCTCCACAGGGAGTCGGATACAATCCCTTACATTGCACCTCAGCGCCAAGTTTCTGCTGGAAAGGGAGCTTGCCAGAACAACAAGAAAACACTGGGTGTGCTCACACTTGCATGCAATTATGCAGTCCAGGCATAATTTGGTTCCTCACCAAGGAAATACTTTAACCAGAATGGAGACTCTAACTGCTGTAAAAAGTGTATTACATTTATTTATGACATTTGTCAATGCGAAACAGACTGATGGACTTCCCAGCATTTATACAGCAAGGAAAGAAAATTCAGCTCTGTGCAGACACAGATGAAATAATGAAAACACATTCACAGAGAGGAGAAACAAACATTCCTGTTAACATTTCAAGCATGCCACCTAGGAAACTAGCCAAGTGTCTTATCCACAAGGCTAGACTTCATATTTTAAACCAGAAAGTCATTTCTATGCATGTGATTATGAACCTAGTACAGAGCCTGCAGAAGAAAATCAGAATCTCAAGCAATAGATTAAACACTACCTTAGCTTCTGTTAGAGTAATGAAAATTAAGCACAGAGCTGGTTGCTCACTGCAACTGCATATCTAAACGTGTCTCTATCATAGATTTATGTAAGGGCATTATAATATTGGCTGTTTTCATTCCAATCCCTTTCCTGATAATCCTCTGCATGGAATCTGTTCAGATTCCTCTGTCTATTTGTGACATTGGGATCGTTTGCATTGGTTACAAGCAGGACCATTAAAAACTATGGGGAAAGTGGAGCATTTCCACTGGTCATCAGTCACAACATCACTACTCAAAGAAGGAAGGTGCACACATATCACTAAGAGTCATCCATACAATCAAATAACTACCCACCCAGAGAAGACTTTTGTCTTCCCCAGCATCTGCTTGTGTTTTCTCTCGGGGGCGGGGGGGGGGGACACTTGAATTTGTTACACCCAGCAAACTATCCACAAATGAATCAAAATTCCACAGTTGCTTCCTTGCCTCTTTGCAAGCATCAGCTATGGGAGTCAAAGCAACTTCTTTGATTTGTGAAACTGTACAGTACTTGGAAAATGCTGAAGCCACCTGCCAGACTGACAAGCAGGGAACAAACATTGTTCCTTTCAGACCATCTTCAACAATGGACAGCTTCAAGAGCTTGAGACTGTCAGATGCCCTATACCCCCTTGCAGTTCCTCTCCGTTAACAACTGTGACTCACTTGCTGTACCACATGACAGCCAGAGGAAAAGCATTTCTGTCTGCCATCCCTTTATAGCTCAATCATAAAGGCAGAACCATCATTCCTAAAGGCATCAGGCATAGTAACTGGCACACACAGCTTCATCTATAGAGCCAACTTGCAGCCATGATGTGCCCAGTTGTTGCTTTTTTCTTATTATTAACAGTTTTATGGAATAACACATTATTAAAGAAACAAAGAACGTCTGTATGACACAAGTGAATAAAAAAAATGTAAATGAAACCTATATTCAGCTCAAGTCTTATTACAATAGTAGAAACTGGATTTTTGAGGCTTAAACAACTCAACTGGCTATCAAGTCAAAATATGTCTACAAATCAGTTCCAATTCTGATCTCACCTTTCAAGTAACTGAAAAACACAACAGTAAATGGTACACAGATATCTCAACATTGTGGCTATGATTATTGCCTTTCTAGCATTGCCATATGGGTGGGAGGGTGGGGATGGATCCAAACTAGATCTTGACAGAGCCTGCTGAATAATGATGTCCCCAAACCTCATTATTACCCGATTCAGAATGTTGAGATGAAATACAAATTTAATGTTATTCTACCGTTCAGAATGCTGAATACGTTTTTGCACAAGAATAGAGAGTGGCAGTGTATTTCTATTTTTGCTTAAGTCTCGAAAACCCATTGGTACTCAACAACAGCTAAGGAGGCCAATTCTGGACCCACACACCCTTCCACAGTGGGGACATTGGTTCCTGGGTGGGAGTTGATCATGCCATAACCAAAGCCCAGGAAACACCACAATCCTGGGGGAAAGGAGCTGTATGGTCCCCAAGTCTACCTGGTTAAGAACTGAAGAAATGCCTATAGCTTTTGCAAATACTTTCTATGCATTATCTGTTAAGTATGCCCCCCTCAATATTTTCTAGACCTTTTCAGTTTACAGTGAGGTGGGGAAGAGGAGCAACTCAAAAGTCTTAGCACATTAGGGCAAAAGTCTTAGCACATTAGGGCTCTCCAGATGTTATTGGACTCCGGTTCCCATGAGCTCCAGGTAACAAGGCCAATGATGAATGATGATGGGAATTATAGACCAACAACATCAGGAGGGCCCCACAGGTTAGCCATCCCTGCTGTAAATGAAAGTGCAATGGAATGTCATAGGAGAAGCCAGCATTTAGCAGCCAATTAAGAACTGCCAGTGAAGAAAACAAACACTACTCTCCAAAGATCCACTTTACTGTTGACCCATTCCTAAGTGAAATTAGTGCCCTGATGAATTCCCTAAACCTCCCCCCAAATCCTGTGGTAGGTTCCACCACCAGAATTTTCTCAAATCTGGCAGAAACTGTAAGACACAAACACTTACTTGTACTGATACTTCTTGTACTGTGTCACAAATATCTGAGACAAAACATATTTTCAACACATGAGCAATCAGTTTTCAACAAGCACTACTCAAGCTATTGATCTTGCGATAGTGTCTGCTCAGCAAACAAAACACCTCATCAGTGATTCCACCATTTCTCAAGTTCTGTTTCTGCTTCACATTGATGGGCTGGACGACTTTGTGTATTATTAAAAGCACTTACACCTTCTTATTTAAGATTTTTTTTTTTTTAAGAATGGTTTGAACAGTCCAGGGTCTTTTGAAGTCAATGCACATGGTATGTCCATCGTACTGGGAAAAATCCTTATTATTTTTCTGTCTATCATCTTGACACATAACACAGGCAACCTAATTAGCCACAAGAGCATACTTCCAATAACAGTTTCAGTTCCTATCGGTAACATTCTCTATGCAATACTGTAATTATGCTAGCAAGCTGTCTGGATTCCCTTATCTGCATGCAAATTATTTCCACATGCTATGCATTTGCTATAATGAAAGCAATACAACAAGCAATGTATAATGAATCCGGTCCTTTTATGGAATCCTTGTACAATTAATTTATTAATATGCTGCCTCGAAAGCCACCCCCCTCTGCCTCTAATAGTCCCAAACAGAAAACACAAGGCGGAATGGCATCCATTCACATACCTACAAGCCTTTGAGCTTATTTTTCCTTTAAAAAAAGAAAGAAAGAAGAATGCTTCTTATTTTAGGGAAATACCTAAACCATATCTGCACACACGCAGACACACAACCACTTGCTTCCACAGAAGTACTGCACTGAAGTGTCCCGAGGTGAGCAAATATACCCTGATAATGCTCTGAAGGCTACGAGATGAAACGGTAATAATCAAATCAGCAGCTGTTTGCTCCTAGCTTTGACATCAATCATCAGCTGCTGCTGACTAACTACTGTACTGGGCGCACCGCAGACAAGAGGAAGGAAACTCAACAATAGGGGAGAAGAGCATCAGACTGCAATCGCATTGCAAATAAATTTAGAGAGAGAAAATATAATATTCAGAGTACCTAACAGAGTGTTCACAAAGGGGGGGAAACTGATTAAAATCTAAGCATTTAAACTTCTGCTGTCTTTAAGAGATTCCTGCTTTGAATAAGCACACAATTCCACCTCTTCAGATTTCTTAGATACATTTGAGCTCATCCAGTCAGCTAGTCTGGGATGGGAATGCAATATCATGAATCTCGTCTGCTCTCTTTCTCCTCCTCTCCTAGCTGCCTTTGTGTTTCAGAGCTTTAAGATCAAGGGAGAGGCATCCTCTGCTCTCCCAAAGCATGCAACAACATTTCACAGTGTATCAGCATCATGAGGCTCAGATCTCTGCCTTTGGTCCTCAGTGCCTTTTGAATGTGGTATTCAGAGTTGGCTTCAGAGCGAATTATGCAATTTCCCACAAACCTTATTTGCAGTGATTAGGCTCTGAAAATAAAAATCAATATAGCACTTACTGCTTTTTCCTGTGCTTCTTTTACAGATATGTTTCATTATATTCTCATTAATGGCGCTACAGGATTTTTAAAATTGCTCTTTCTTTGGACAAATATATCAATAAAATTAGAGCTGTACGCGCATTAAGGAGAAATCAGTTTCTTATATAAGGACTTAAGTGGCTCACGTGGTCACCCTCTTCAATGGCACAGACCACCACTATTAAATTAAAATTTGAAACAATGGAATCAACTTTTGAGAGTAGGCATGTTAAATGCAAAAAAAAACAAAACAATAACAACCACCTCCAACAAAACCCCAAACCACACATTTTCCTCCTAGATGTATCAATGCTTTATTACAAAGCCACAAAGCATCTTGTTCATAATCAAGACCGACAGGGAGATCCCTATACCACTGAACAGACTTCATGCTTATGAACTCGCCACAACAACTTATTAGCCTTGGGCAAGCAAGATTCAGGCATTGTCACAAATGTAAACATATGTCAGAGCAGCTCTGGCATAATTGGTTAATCTTCAAATGGGCACAAGTTTGGCCCCCCCTCCCCTTTGAGATGGAACGAAGCCACCAACATTGGCCAATGTTGCATGGCGGCACAGAAATATCACTGGGACGAGCATGGCCTCACTCTTTTTAAGGTGAGTCCATTAGGTGCCTCCATGACTCTCCTCACTCAGTGTGGCTACCCATCTTCCTGCCCTACGGATGATAATGTGGACTTCACTTGTTCATCCTTTAAGGAGTCTGAGCAGGGATTTTTAGCAAGGCCTGAACCGGCCATGGGAGCCATCTTTTTTCTTCTGCTGCTCACTATCTTTGCCTATCAGGTTGTTCAATATTCTCAACCGGAACGTTAGGTGGACCGGGGAACAACACCCAAGGGGTAGGAGTGTGCTTTTGGTGAACATCTCAAGGCAACTGGAGGGTGGGGGGGATCCTAACCCATCCTACTTCTTGGAGGCAGAGGAAAGGGGCAGACCTTGCCATGGGCCGACCTCTTCTGTCAACAGCTGCCTGCCATGTGGCCGCATGAATGTAGGGTTCAGCAGAAGCCAAACTGCAGTGGAATTGAAACAGCGCTAATTGCAAGAAACACAGGGCAGGATAGAAACTCCTGCCTCCTTACATCCCTAACTGGGATTGGTGATGACCTCCTTTGCCAGGTCTGCGCCCTGAGCCAGGGTGTTCCCCCTAGCCTTTTTCATTTACAAATGTCTGCACTTATAATGGTTTGCTCTGCCTAGTTGCAGAGCCCCGTTTGCTTTAATAAAGTGACCCCCTTTAAATCCAGTTTTCTGTCATGTCTTCATTTGGAGGGGGGCACCCCTCAAGGAATTTGGCATTTACAAATTTTATAAAGCTCCCTGGATTCTTTGACTGCAAGAGAGGATACAAATTAATGAGACTGGGAATGGCTTGGTTTAGGTCCACTGCATCTGTGTACAGGGAGCGCCACCACTTCCAGCACCTCGGCACATCCCAAAGTAGCAATTCATAAAGGATCTTAGAAATTCTCTACTCCTCCCTCTTTTTTCGGAGGTGACCAATGGCTATTCTAGATTACGCATGACTAAACTTTCCACATAGCTAGTTTTTAAGTGCTTAATAGACTATGCACACAGGGCCTGGAAGTGGCTAGTTCACTATAATAAGAAGCTGTCCCTATTCAGTTCCTCATTTATACCCGAGAAATGGAAGGCTGCAGCCCGCCAGTCCTGTCAATCTAGCTCGCCAGACTCACTCTAGGCCAGTCCTCACCAGCTCTCTCTGTTCTGCACACTTTACATTATTCATCTTGCTATCCATCATCAGTAGCTGCTAGCTGGGTCTTGCATTCATATGGCTGGATTCTGCATTCATTTTTGTTCTCTGCAAAGCAGTGGATCAGACTGCTCTCTCCATCACACATCTGGCAAAGTGGGCTCTGGTCCTCAAAAGCTCACACCACAATGTGTTTTGTTAGTTTTTGAAATGCCAGTCTCTAGAGTCAAGAATAGCTTGGAATCCAGGTGGATACAGTACCAGATATAGACTTAAGGAGACCAGATTTCAAAACATGCTCAGACATAAAGCAGCTAACTCACAGGTTTGGTGAAAGAAAACTAAGGAATGGCAATGTAAGCTGTCCTTATGCTTGGAGAAATGGCAGACCCAAATAACAGGGGCATACTATAACTAGGGGGCCGAAAATAATCCCTATGGAGATATAGCATGCTTCAGGGTAGCGGGTTAACAAGTGGTTTTAGCGATTTCATTGCATTTTGTTGTTCAACTCTGTTGGGTGAGGGCCAATAAGAGATTCAGTAAGGGACTCAGGGAGTGCTCTCATGTTTGCCTGTATCTCTGAAGCTCGCAGCATTGTCCCTTGATAACATAAGTGGCTGAAACTGTTACGGCGAAGTATCACAGAGGTGACTGCTTCTTGTCAGTTGTTGCCGAGGCAATCAAATATAGCCTAGCTGGGAGGCGACTCAACTTTCGGAGCTGACCGATTTTGTCACTCTGCATGGCTAAACTGGGGTGGGGCATGTGCTTCAGCCCCAGGAAGCATTTCCCTCACTGGCAACCTTCTGGGATCTGCATACGCCAGTTGGTAGGTGGGAAGAGACTAAAGTGTGCTTGGCGAATGTGGGCAGAGTACCGGTAGGTCACATCCCAAAGAGAGATGTTTCTCCACATACACACACCACTAGCTCCATCCAGGCAGGCAAGCGAGATTGTCACCATTCTAGGACATGTTCCATCGCAGGATAAACTCGAGGAGAGCATGGAGCAGAGGGAGACAGTGTTGAGGGCTGGAAAGACATGCTTTGAGCACTGGGTTCGGTCCTTGAGCCTGAGGTTCCCTATCCCAGGATTTAAACTACCAAGCGGTAGTAACTTCTATTGAGCACCTTTGCTAGGATGCTTCCTTTTTTTACAAATGGAAGGATGATGCTAAGCATTTGCCACAAAAGTAGCCTTTAATAAAGACACAGACACATCCCCTTCAAAACGATGCCTTCATTACAGTCGGACAGCTCTTGACGGCACAACCTGGACGCTCCTTTGGAGCATCAAGATGATCACAATGATGATACTGGAAATAATTAGTAGTGTTAAGACTCTGCTTCCCTAAACTTCTTCAACTTGGTAGTAGCAGCACTTTATTTAATTTTAGCCATGGTTTATAAATGCACCAGCCAAATACCACAGCAAAAAAAAGGGAGAAACACACACATGCTAGCAGCAAAATAAGGAAGGCTGCTGTCCAAAATAGCTTTGGGTTGCTAACTAAAAGGGCTCTGTCCATTTGGTTCCAGTTCATGTGATGTATTTCTTGAGCATTGTTATATCTTGCTTTTATGGAACATCTTAGCCACACAAACGAAAGGTTTCTTCAATAAGGGTCTGGAGAGGGCACGGTAACCATTTCCCCCCAAGCAGTTTTGAGAGGACATGCCACTAGATGATGCCTTTAAATAGTATCCTATTATTATTATTATTATTATTAAAATTTATATACCACCCTTCATTCTAGGATCATCGAGCTTTTTACAATATAAAAACACAAAAATGCATAACACAGTAACAAACAAAAATGATAACCCTACACACAGTTTAAAAGGCCATAAATTGTTTAATAAGCCAAAGGCCTGGGAGATGAGAAATGTTTTTGCCTGGTGCCTAATATCATGCAGTCCTCTGGTCGCTGCATGAGCAATTAATCCCATATATTTCACTTACTTTCATTTCATTTCATCTCTGACCTCTTTAGAAAATTAGTCACAAAGAGTGCCAGAACCATCATTAGGGAAATACTTATGTATTTTTTAACAACAAATTCACAAAAACGGTTAGAGAACCATGTCTAATTTTCTAAGTATCAAATCAATTTTTAGTATCACATTACCATCCTGGGGCTATTTTGTTCAGGTTCCGTAAGAGTACACAAGGGCAGATTCACACTTCCGCATGTCAAACTCATTGTGACAAATGTTTTGGTTCCATCTGACAAGAGTGACTAAAAGGGCCCCCAGCCTTCTTGAGTAGCTCTGACCTGTGGAGACCATCCCACAACGGCCCTCAGCTTCATGGGGCTCAGCACAAGATCCCCAACCCCTCTTCAGTTCTAAGGCAATGGCTGGTCAAGCTGACTGAAGTGCCCAGAGTGCTTCAACAGCCAAATACCAAGTACGAATACCAAAACAAGCGCCAACCCTGGTTCTGAGGAGAAGACTTTGGCAATGGGCTGCTAAGGCTCTCCAAATACCTTGGCTGCCAAGTAGCAGAAACAAGCCCCTGCTCCGAGCCCAGGCGTTTGGAGCTGAAGATTTTTCATGAGTGCCCACAGATATGCAGGCGGAGCTCAGGGACAAAGGTTGCAATCCTATTCTAACTTCCTGGGACTGAACACATAGGACTTACTTCCAAGTAGGCATACAAAGGAAGGAGAAGAGTGTCAACGATCTCAAAGCCAGCCAAACTTTGTGGGCTAGAACTCTGATACTCCTCTCATAGTTAACCATAAAGGGGCATTAGAGACTAGAGAAGAGAAGCGTCCGCTCTATAAAGTGGAATTGGGGTGGTATCTGATCGCCTCTGCAGAAAATGTAACCTTCAACAGGTTAATCCACTCAATTAAGACTAGGAAGCAACACAATAAAAGCTATAAACTGTGTCTGTACAGTAAAAACCTTGCATGAAACTCAAGCACAAACTACAGTATTCCACTTGCTACAGGAAAGGGGAAACTTCGGAGTTGTTGCTTTTTAATCCTGATCTCCCAGAGCGTCTAGAGTGTCCAGTTATGGCACTCTAACCACTATGCTCTTAGTATTATAAACCTTCATATGTCTGTCTCTGTGTTTAAGAACAAGTGACAGCTAAAACAAAAAACACAAGTATTAAGACATTCAGTATTGTGCCCAGGGATCAGAGACCAAGCACTGAAGGTATGGGTAGGATATTCCATATACATTTAAGTAATCTAAATAAACAATATTGGGGTTTTAATGAAACCTGCAGTCTCTCTGTCTCCTTGTCTGTCTCTCACAAAAACCCAGCTATGTTTCACATGATTGGCATTCACAGTCGTTTTGAGCTTTTTGCAAACCTAAATTAATCATTTTAACATAACTCGGCTACAAACTTTTATTAACAAAGGGTGGGGGGGACTGCAATTACTGTATCTGTTTTATTGATGTTCTCTGGACAAACCAGTGTTGATCTGAGAACCTGAACAATGTCAGAATTAAAACATAACGTGTGGCTCGGTTTCTTCACAATTTGATCTGTTGGCTACATTCCTTGCAAAGCAGGAAATACCGCGTTTTAGAGAAGTAACAGTTTTATCACAGGGAAAGGTACGAAGAGTGGACACACACACACACACACACACACGTAAGACATTTGCTCCTTCCACCTTCCAAACCTGCCCTTTGAGAGGTGGGGGAACAATGGCCTGACCCACTTCCCCACCGCTGAGTTAGACTAATGGGTACCAGAGACAGGTTCCCCATGCTTTCAAAGGTTGCCCCATACCTATAGAATATGTTCCCCCAGGAGGTACACATGTGTGTTCCAGAAAGTATGCGTGACCCATCGTTTGTGATTTTTAAAGACTCTCGAGACATTTTTATTTTGATCGGCATCTTATTAATTTCTAACACCTGCCGCATTTCTCTTTTGTCTTCATGCCACCTTGTAAGTAATTGTCCCAAAACAGCAGGGTATAAACAGAGAGAGAGAGAGAGAGAGAGAGATAGATAGACAGACAGTCACTGAAGAAGCAAATAGAGTCCCATGTGTTTCAGACCCATCCAGAGGAGCTGGGAGCTGGGGGCACTGGTATACAGTGGTTCCACTCCTTTCTCCATGGCAGTGTTCAGAAAATGGTGTTGGGGGATGAGTGTTCAGACCCCTGGGCTCTCACTTGTGGGGTGCCTCAGGGTTCCGTCCTCTCCCCCATGCTTTTTGATATGTATATGAAGCCGCTGGGAGACAATCATCAGGGGGTTTGGGCTGGGTGTTCATCAGTATTCAGATGATACCCAGCTCTACCTCTCTTTTAAATCAGAACCAGTGAAGGCGGTGAAGGTCCTGTGTGAGTGCCTGGAGGCTGTTGGAGGATGGATGGCAGCTAACAGATTGAGGTTGAATCCTGACAAGACAGAAGTATTGTTTTAGGGGGACAGGGGGTGAGCAGGTGTGGAGGACTCGCTGGTCCTGAATGGGGTAACTGTGCCCCTGAAGGACCAGGTGCGCAGCTTGGGAGTCATTTTGGACTCACAGCTGTCCATGGAGGCGCAGGTCAATTCTGTGTCCAGGGCAGCTGTCTACCAGCTCCATCTGGTACGCAGGCTGAGACCCTACCTGCCCGTGGACTGTCTCGCCAGAGTGGTGCATGCTCTGGTTATCTCCTGCTTGGATTACAGCAATGCACTCTACCTTTGAAGGTGACCCGGAAACTACAACTAATCCAGAATGCAGCAACCAGACTGGTGACTGGGAGTGGCTGCCGAGACCATATTACACCGGTCCTGAAAGACCTACATTGGCTCCCAGTACGTTTCCGAGCACAATTCAAAGTGTTGCTGCTGACCTTTAAAGCCCTAAACAGCCTTGGCCCTGTATACCTGAAGGAGCACCCCCAACCCCCATCGTTCAGCCTGGACACTGAGGTCCAGCGCCGAGGGCCTTCTGGTGGTTCCCTCACTGCAAGAAGCAAAGTTACAGGGAACCAGGCCTTCTCGGTAGTGGCGCCCACCCTGTGGAACGCCCTCCCATCAGATGTCAAGGAAATAAACAACTATCCAACTTTTAGAAGACATCTGAAGGCAGCCCTGTTTAGGGAAGTTTTTAATGTTTGAAGTTTTTTTCTGTTTTTAATGTTCTGTTGAAAGCTGCCCAGAGTGGCTGGGGAAACCCAGCTAGATGGGCCACGTAGAAATAAAATAATAATAATAATAATAATAATAATAATAATAATAATAATAATAATAATAAATAATCATCTCTAAACTCAGTGCATTCTTTAATATGGCATTGATATTTGTTCCTCTTTCTTTTTTATAAATAATGTTATAATTTCTATGGTTAAGAATAATCACACTGAAATAACAGAAGCCAAGTACTCTCCAAAAACACGCGTGTTTCAGGAAAATACAGTTTTAAGCACAGCTCCAAGCACACCCCTGGAATTAAAAGGATCCTAAGTGCATGCTTTCCTAATTGAGGCTGCAATTCTATACCTGTGCACTTGGAAGTAAGTGCCATTGAAATCAATCTGATCCACCACTCTCCAACAAATACTGAAAGCTGAACAATCCAACCTACATCTGATATCTTCATTCACATTTTATTCCTAAATGGTTTAATGTTGAGCTGCATGTACAAAATCTAAATGGACTTTGGGTTAACATTTCTCAATATGTATCCAAGCAGAGAAGGTAGATCTAACCATCTCTCTCAGTGGTTTATCCCGTTTAAGCTGCACTCTTTTAAAAAGATTTGCATCGAGAAATTTGCATCGAGAAATTCCTTAGTTTACATGCCAATAGTTTACTGCTCTGGAAATCACAACTGACAAAAATAGCTTGCAGCACATTAGATAGAAGTTACCCAGCATTATATTTAAGTAGAATATCAACCCCTTGTAGCTATGGGCTGCTCACATTCTAAAGAAAGGGACAGACTTTTAAATTAGCCACATGTGGGCACAGCTATCCTAGCCATCCAACCGCAACTTATTTCGGTATTAAATTATTATTAATGATGCATTTCGTATGAATGCAGCTCACCTCTCTTCAAAATAAGCTTGCGCAAGCTACATGTGCTACTTACTGCTCTATTTAAGTTCTATCGCTGCCAGGAATTTGTGCTGTTAATGGAAACAACTGGTTGCCCAGTAGGGTTGGCACCGCGGATCAGTTGTGACTTCAGCTCATCCCAGTGTTTGCTTGGCAGAGCTATGCCGAGTTATTTATAGACACTCATTACTTTGCTAGTAGTCAAGTCTCGAATCCCATTCATACCCTTGGAAGGAAGATCCTCCTAAGTGTGTGTCACAGAATTCCAGTGCAATCTCTCCGGATGTTCTAGGGCAGGATTATTTTGTCTGAGGAAAATAGGCCAGGCGATTTTGTTGCCACTGTTAAAAGCTAGAGACAGTCTGAGCGAAGAGAAAGCACAGTCCTAAATAAATCCCCCACCTCTCTCTTTCTGATGGAGAAAACAGTTAAGATTGAGCTAAAACTCCTGGTAGCATGACTGTAGACAAGAACGTATATTCAAGAATCAAGACACAACTCCAGGATCTGCTAAAGGGAGGCACACCCTCTCATATGCACTTTTTAACTACCCTTGGTGGTCTAAACATTTTCACTATTCTTATCAAACACATTATACAATTTCTGCTTATAGAAGAAGAAAAAAGAGAGAAGCGATAACCATTTCCACCACATGAAAGGTGAGCAACCTGTTTGGCTCACAGGGATACATTATAAGGTCACCATTAATTTACATATGTTTACTGGGCATAATTTAAATTTCATATCATTTTAATAAACATAGCAGTTGCCAAAGTACAGCTAGAGGTCATATTCACTTATTTTAGACTTTTTTTTAATTCTGAAACTTTGCTCATGAATAAGTTACAATAGGCACAATGTGAGCTGGGGGAAATAAACTTCTTAGCGGGGTGGGGAGGCTGCATCAGTCAATTAATTCCCCACGTTACATTTACCAAGAGATTTCTCTCTCCCCCCACCCCAATAATATAGTTTAAAACCTGGGTCCAAATATTTGCATCATTCCCCAGAATGCAGGTGTGGCATGAGAGTAGCAACATGTGTAAGTAGTTCTGAGTCGATGGCCATGTTCCAAGTCTCGCTTTTAACATATTTTTTTCTCCCAAAGCAAGTTCAACATACAAATTGGTCCATTGAGTTCCAAGATCCCTTTGAACTCAGTAGCCTGGTTCACATATAACACTAAGCTATGGTTTATTAAACCATGGCATAAGCTTTTTGTGTGAACCCAGCTCACTGTTTGGTTTATAAACTATGGTTAATAAACTTTTGTTTAGTTAAAGGTCACTCATTAACTAAGCTTTGTAGTTGGATTATAAACCTTTGTTAACATGAACCATAGCCTAGAGTTATATGTGAATCTGGACTGCCTCCTTGACTATGGTTAAGAAATCATCATTGCCCCAACACTACAGAACCGTAAGTGATGAGCAGCTAAAAATTCAAACCCTGCAAGGATCGGCTATTCTCACTTGTGCTTAAATGTCCAGGGATGTAATAAACCAAGGTTTCAGTGACTGTCCCAGGTGCCTCAGGTTTAACCATGTTTTATTAACTATGGTTAACGTTAAACCATGACTTAGTACTATGTGCTAACCAGACAAGTGATTCTATCTCAATCCTATTTTGTTGACACGTAACAGAAGCTTTTTAAAAAAAATAAAAAACACCACAAATTGAGTATAAAGGTTATTGTCATTCTTTTGCTACTCATCCTTAGCTTCTAGCATACAAGTTGTCCAAAGCTTCTAAATGTAGGCTTGTGGTCAACACAAGTCAGAGTACACACATTCAAATTAATGGCCAGGACTAACTTTTGTCCAGTAATTTCACTAGGTCTGCTCCAAGTAGGGGTCCTTTACCCTTTACCTTTAAGCAGAACTTTGCTGAATACAATCCATTAAATTTTAATTTTGCTACCATGATACTATGCTGCTATTACACACACACACACACACACACACACACACACAAACATTCTCTACAGCTTTGTGTAATTGCCTTTTGAAAAGCCATCTAACCTAGCCATCACTTTATCTCCCATAACTTAAAATTACCATTACATATATTTATGAGATTGTTGGATACACCAGACCATCCATTGACAACAGAAAAACACTGTTGCCCACAAAGAGGAATAAATGCACAAGTCTACAACTTGCTGAGAAAAGTTTAAATAAGAGACCGGCTGACAGCGCAATCCCCAAGAGGTATTGCTTATATTGCAAAATAAATTGTCTTGTGTGATTGCATCAGAAGGTAAGTTTCTGTATCCTGACAAGTCATTCATCACAGCTGCCAAAAGTTGGAGGAAAATAGCTGGGGTTACAAGAAGCTGACCTGAAACCCAGGGTGGCAATAGACCTGAATTTCTAAGCTATCACAAAAAATGGCCTATACTTTATAGAATATGTGTTGTGCGTGCGTATTATCCCCAACCTATCTCCCATATGAATCATGTCAACTATTTCTTCCTTATTAATACTGCGGCTATTGTGAAATACCCCTGCCGCAAAGAAGTGTGGAGAAATTAGCAGGCAAAGAACAGTGTGTAAGCTAAGCCACCCGATGCCACTAGTAGAGGGGCTGTTCCTACAGAAAGCAAACAGAAAATCAAGAGTGAATGCACCAAAAGCCAATCAAAAAAGCACACTACAAATAATTCATTTGGTGTGGGATCTCCCCCACCGACAGACACAATCCAAAATTGTGAGGAAGCCATGGCTCCTGCAACAAAAACCCATGCTGCTGCTTTTATTAATAAGAGCCTCCAGTTATTTTAATTCCAAAACTCAAAAGCAGTGGGGTGTTGGGGAAGTGGGGGGGGGGGGAGTACAGAAAGGATGTGCTTGTACTATGTGAACAGAGAGCTGTGAACTGCAGTGCTTGGCTGAATATTTTATGACTGTGATCCACAGGGTATGCAATGTAATTCTGAGAGCTTACACTGCGCTACGTCGCCTGCATCATCAATGCTGTTTGCAGTTGCTTCACGGGAGAACAAAAAAATATATTTATATATAAATGAAGAGGGTGAGCTCCGGCAGGAGAGAGCAGTGGAAATCTAGCATCCACTCAAACGTAAAGAAGGGTCTTGTTCCTTGGCCTTTTAAAATAAACAGTACCAAATATTTTCATATACAGTAGTGATAACATGTTAACGAAGCTGCTTTTAGTTTGCTACTTAATTATCTCATGGTACTATTGCACTCGCAAGCAAGGGAATATGAGTTCTGCCATTTATCTTTATTTGTCCACAATGTAGATTCAGGTAGGTAGCAGTGTTGGTCTGAGGCAGTCGAAATAAATTAAAAAAATTAAAAAAATTGTCCGGTAGCACCTTAGAGACCAACTAAGTTTGTTCTGGATATAAGCTTTCGTGTGCATGCACACTTCTTCAGAATTGTCCACAATGTGTTGGTGCAATAAGAACTCGGCCATTTAGTGTGGAAGCACCTGTGCTTCGCAATGCTTTGCCTCTTCCGATCAAGCAGGCGGCCTTCATCGTACTCTTGTGTAGACAAGCCTACCCCGATGCTTAGAAAGCTGAAGTCATTTGAATCTGTTTTAGTATTTTAACTTTTGTTATGATTTACAGTACGGTGGTGGTTTTTCTCTCTCTCAATTTGATTTGTTTTCTCTTTTCGTAAAACCGCTTTGAGGTTTGCTTGGGTTTTTTTTTGTAACAATCAAGTGGTAAGTAAATGTTACAAAATAAAAACGAATACATAAATAATATTAAAATGATGTTAATTGTAAAAACACACAGTGGCCCAGTCTAGATGTCACACCAACAACCCAAAATTCCATTGGTATGTTGCATCAGCTATGTGCCATGCATAGACAGACAACGATCTGGTTTGAAAAACCAGTGTGTGGTATGAGCATTCCCCGTTTCCCTGGTTTGGATGTTATGACAAACTGCATTGACCTAAAATAAGAATCCCTGGTTTGTTAAACAGGCATGTAAGGAAAGGAGGGAAGTTGGGGGGCACATTGTATATTCCCAGTCCAACAAACCATGGCTTCCCAGGCCAGGATTGCAACACCTGAATTAGGGAAGTGAATAATAATAATAATAATAATAATAATTTATTATTTTTACCCCGCCCATCTGGCTGAGTTTCCCCAGTCACTCTAGGCGGCTCCCAATCAAGTGTTAAAACAATACAGCATTAAATATATAGGACCAAGGCCGTTTAGGGCTTTAAAGGTCAGCACCAACACTTTGAATTGTGCTTGGAAATGTACTGGGAGCCAATGCAGATCTCTCAGGACCAGTGTTATGTGGTCCCGGCGGCCACTCCCAGTTACCAGTCTAGCTGCCGCATTCTGGATTAATTTTAGTTTCCGGGTCACCTTCAAAGGTAGCCCCACGTAGAGCGCATTGCAGTAGTCCAAGCAGGAGATAACTAGAGCATGCACCACTCTGGTGAGACAGTCTGCGGGCAGGTAGGGTCTCAGCCTGCGTACCAGATGGAGCTGGTAGACAGCTGCCCTGGACATAGAATTAACCTGCGCCTCCATGGACAGCTGAAGTCCAAAATGACTCCCAGGCTGCGCACCTGGTGTGTCTCAGTGCCAAACAAACCCGCTGTCCTCAGTCAATCATATACCATTAACGATTTTCTTTTCAATATGATTTTTCATCCCCGTATCTGGGCAAAACAACAGTGAAAAGGACCAAATGGTATTAAGAGAAAGGGCATCAAACAATGATAGCTCAACAGTACAAATGCATCTTAAGATTGTTATTAAGGGGGGGGGGGAATAATGAGGTGGCGAAAGAGACAGTTTCTCTCTTAAAATCAACAAGTGCATGCACACAATTCATTTTGAATTAAACCCCAATTTAGACAGTTAAGGTCTTTAGTAACAGATACACCTTTCTTTTGAGATGGGCAGGGGAAAGCATATATGTGTATAAGGGAGGAGGGGACACTATCTAGCTTTACAGCCACCAAGAGATTTGCTTTGTAAAGGGAAATCATTTTGGTAGTGCAATGTAACAGATGGTATCATAGGTCACATGATGGTTTATGTTTTGGAATTTAACAAGCTATATGGCAGACTGTCACTGGAGACAATTATAGCAGGGATAGTAGAGCATTCTTCAGGAAGGAGTAATGTAATGTAATTCTGAGGAGTGGGGGAGTTTTGGAAAGCATCTGCAGCCAGTTAAGTAAGTGGTTGTGCTACAATTTGGGTCAGAACTTTACAATCTCTCAACTACAACTACCCACAGCAAGGGGTGGTTAAACTCCCCTCCCCCCAGCCAACTCACCCTCGGCCAACTCTCAGGGCAGTGGGCAGAGTACACGCCCTCTCTCATGTCTACTTTCACATGAAGATACACACACACAGCTCAGATCAGCCGAGAAGGAGAAATTACTGTCCACAATCCATTCATCAAATGGCCAGTCTGATAACTGGGGATGTGGTAATCTGCATCCCCATTAGGGTGCTGGACTTTGCCCACCCCAGCAGTGTGCATACTTTTTTTTTTTTTTTTTTTTGCTGCTGGTAGAGCCTTTGGGGAAGGGGAAGGAGACAGAGAGAAATGTAGCAGGGTGAGGAGAGATCAGGCATCTGAACTGGGTGCTAGCCATCCCTGAGCGACAGCTTCCATCTTGTGAAAAACTAATGAATGAGAAGTGGTAGCTTAGTTTTACTTTGACATAAATAGTTCAACTGGATGGTGAACAATTTTACTACACCGGCTCATTTCATGTCTCGATAGGCATAATTAGTTGGAAGCTTTTTTTCACAAATGCCCTATTTTCTTTACATGTCAGTATCACGCCACCCCATAAGTGCTTCCAAATTTTATTTTAAATATATGAACCTATGTGTGGGATGCGGGTGGCGCTGTGGGTTAAACCACAGAACCTAGGGCTTGCTGATCAAAAGGTTGGCAGTTCGAATCCCCGCGACGGGGTGAGCTCCCGTTGCTCGGTCCCAGCTCCTGCCCACCTAGCAGTTTGAAAGCATGTCAAAAGTGCAAGTAGATAAATACCGGTAGGTATCGCTCCGGTGGGAAGGTAAACAGCATTTCTGTGTGCTGCTCTGGTTTGCCAGAAGTGGCTTATTCATGCTGGCGCATGACCCAGAAGCTGTACGCCGGCTCCATCGGCCAGTAACACGAGATGAGTGCCGCAACCCCAGAGACAGACACAACTGGACATAATGGTCAGGGGTCCCTTTACCTTTTTATGAACCTATGTACTGGAACTACCATTAGGCTATGTATGCTGTGAGAAGGGGTCCAAATATCTCATCCCTATTCTCTGCCTTCCCCTAGATTCCATTTTCCTGTTCCCTCTCAAGTTGCCACTGTCAACCCCTAGTCACTATACCTTATTGTAACTAAGCCAAAAAGCATATAATGGAAATGATCACATATTCTTCTCCTGCCCCCCACGCCCTGCCTTCCTCTGTTGTTTCCCTAAATCTATTTTAGATCGTTGGCTCCTTGGGCCTATCACTTTTTGTAAAATGCCATGTATACTTATGGTACTAAAAACATAAAACTCCTACTACATGAGAATGATCTTAAAGTAGGTTAAAGAACCTCAGGCCAGATGTGGATCTCTAGGCCTCTCTATCTGCACCTCAAGGGACGTGGGTGGCACTGTGGTCTAAACCACTGAGCCACTTGGGCTTGCCGATCAGAAGGTCGGCACTTCGCAACGAGGTGAGCTCCTGTTACTCTGTCCCAGCTCCTGCCAATCTAGCGGTTCGAAAGCACGCTAGTGCAAGTAGATAAACAGGTACCGCCGTTGCAGGGATTTGAACCGCCAACCTTCCGATCAGCAAGCCCTAGGCTCAGTGATTTAGACCACAATGCCACCAGCATCCCTACTACTGTGTAAGTAGTTTAGATTTAATAGGGCTGAGCATGTCATACTTTTTCAGTCTTTGGTAATGAAGCACTATAAGGCAAAGGATATTTGCCCAGTGCAGTTCTGCAATCTCAGACTTAAATGCCCACAAATTGTTAAATAAGAGCATGAAACAAAAGCTTAAGTACAATTCTAGTTAATTTATTTCCCCACTTTAGTCTGCATTTTCCCATTTTCTGACCATTATCATGCTAGGCTTCTCAGCAACTCTAGGAACGGTTCTAATTTGTCAATTAAAGGGCAGCAAGAGCAGATGAGTTCTATCTCAAGGAGCAAAGGGTTCATATAGGTAAGGAGTGGAGAACCCTTTCCTTTCCCATCATTTGCCAGGGACACTTCAGCCCCTCAGCTCTAACCACTGTTATTCCAGTTGGGATCACTCCCAGTTTCTTAAGCAGACACTGGGGGTGCGATGCTTCCAGCTACAGTCCACAAGAAATTAAGCTGCAGCTGAGAATGAGTTTAGAGACCCTGATGCTCTCATGTTGGCCACTCTGGTTTTCTTCCATAACCAGTTCACATCTGGACTTAAATCTATCACTTTGGTTCAGTTAAACATAACACACAAACCCCAGACACGTAGCGCCAAAAGGCAATTATCCCTCCAACTAATAAACAATAAATACCATTCTTGAGCAAGAGTGAACAGATCACCTGGGACTATTTTTCTTGAGCGCATCGCTAGCATATGCACCACACCATTGACAATTCATTCAATGCCCTTCGGACATGGCAGTATATGTTTGAGGTCAAAAGAACAGTAATCCTAGCCATTCTCAAAAGTTTCCAAGCTATTGTGGCGATTTAAATGAAAGAAAACCAAGAATCAAGGACATGCAATTCAAATGAGCATCCTAAACACAACATTTAGCACAAAACAGTGGAAGAAACAGGGTGTGGGATTGAGATATGATGCAAGGTCCCCTCAAGAGAGGTGACCAGGAAGCAAAAGCCAGGATCATGAGAAAACGGTTCTGTTAGATTCAAGTGGTAACCAAACCCCACATGGTATTGGGGGGGGGGGGCAGGTGGGGCACACAAAACCGACCATAGTACTTTCAGGTTTGGGAAAGACATGCAACACAAATGAGGCGTTTTAAGAGGAAGAGGGTGGGGAGACCTATCAAGGAGCTGGTTGTGATTATTCTGTCCATCACTATGACTCCCCTGAGGAGTCCTTGTATCACACTCTGAGAGGCTTGATACAAACACTGGAGAACTGATTAAGTTTGGGCCAAGTGTAATTACCACAAAGGCAGATGGTTTATGGGGCAGTTTCCACACCTGTCCTCAGCCCAGAGCCAAGCAGAAACAAAGGGGAAGGAAGGGAGCCCAAAGCATCAATGTGGTAAAATCCCTGAGGGCACTGGCTCTTAGTAAATTGTTCTTCCCTCCCCCCCCCCCCACTTACAAAAATACACATTCACACCACTCCTGTACCAATAGCAAGTACAATGAGAAAGCAGCTTAGTGTTTGACATTTATGGAAGGGATGAGAGGATGCATTTTTGCCAATGCTTAATTACCGGGTATGTGTATAGAAGGGACACGGGTGGCACTGTGGGTTAAACCACAGAGCCTAGGGCTTGCTGATCAGAAGGATTGCGGTTCGAATCCCCACGATGGGGTGAGCTCCTGTTGCTCGGTCCCAGCTCCTGCCCACCTAGCAGTTCGAAAGCACGTCAAAGTGCAAGTAGATAAATACCGGTAGGTACCGCTCCGGTGGGAAGGTAAATGACGTTTCCTTGCGCTGCTCTGGTTCACCAGAAGTGGCTTAGTCATGCTGGCCACATGACTCGGAAGCTGTACGCTGGCTCCCTTGGCCAGTAACACGAGATGAGCGCCACAACCCCAGAGTCAGACACAACTGGACCTAATGGTCAGGGGTTCCTTTACCTATACCTAATTATGTGTATCTAGTGGAAGAGAGGCAGCTGGGGAGAGGTTTACCTCGCTCCCACAACATTTAACAGAAGCACAGCACAAGTGCAACTGTAAAGGTATCTTCCAAGGATATGGAAGCTTCTGATTAAACTTAATGTTCCAGTGCAGTTGCAAATAGGCACATAACGGTACTGGCATTATTATTATCACTGGGACCCTCTTGTTCCCTGAAGTGACGCCAAAGAAGGTTAGAACTCCAACGTGAAAAACATACAAACAATCAAAAGTTATGTTTTTTTAAAGGCAAAACCTCATGCTAACGTGTTAGACCAAAGCCAAATATTTCTTTTCCGTGCGAAACCTTAAAAAAAGTCATTCCCCAGAAATCTCTCACAGTGGTGTTTAAAGGATCTCCCCCCCCCTTACAAAAACACACACAACACACCAAAAATCACCTACTATACAATTGCAGATCTTTGCGTTTCACCCATTTGCCTTTGAATGCATTTATTGCAAGCAGGGAACAAAGATTTGACTTTCCAGAAATAGAAGCAAAGTATTGGCAATTGCTTAGCATTCAGTGATGAGCCTGTGGCAACAGAATCGTTCACACCCAGAAGGTGGAGGGAGCCAGACTGCTGGGAGTTTTGGCATTCTCCACAGATGCAAGTTCAATATCGGATCTTTTTGCTGGCTTCTGCCCAAATACTGTATACCACACATCGTGTGTGTGTGTGTGTGTGTGTGTGAGTGTGTGTGTGTGTGAGAGAGAGAGAGAGAGAGAGAGAGAGAGGTGTGACATCTTCAAACACTATGCTGAAATATAAGGAGAAAATTGCACTTCTTTTTTAATCAACTACCAAGCGATTTCGAGCCTGATTTATTAAAGCCACATCAAATACCGTTCCAGGAAAGAAAGAAAAACCGTGGCAGAGTCTCCTGTTAAGAGGGAACCTGAGAAATGCAGTGCTAGTGAAGCCAAGAGGGATGGTGGGAGAACAGCTTGTCAATAAATGGGGAGGGCGGAGGGGAGGCAGGTTCACATAATACACTTTTGGCTAAGTTGACAGCCTTTTCCCAGCCTACGGTTTCTGAGCCGCCTTCCGCATCCTTCTGATATTGTGACTCAAAACCTATCCCAGCCTTCTCCCCAGACCACAAGGGTCAGCAGACCTGTTTCTTCAGGCAATAGACGGTTAACTCACAAGGGGGTGCTCTCTCTAGTGAAGCTGAAGGGGGTGGGGAGAGAGAGAGAGAGAGGGAGGGAGGGGAGAGAAAGAGAAGAGGGAGAGGGAAGGAAAGGGACTGCACAATAGCGCGCAACACAAAAGGCCATCCTTCTCACCCTGCCTGCCTGCCTCTCCATTTTCCCCAGCTGAGACCCAGCTTTATTCAAACAGCATCATCATCATCATCATCATCATTATATTCTTTTTAAAAAGCAAGCACAATGCAAAGGAGGTAAACTAAATAGCCTCCGTACAAGAATCAGGAAATGGAATGGGGGGAGATAGTTGGGGGAGGGAGTTCATCTTCGCCCCTTACATGTAAATATTCCTAACTCCTCATTCTCCCTTGAAAATATTGTGTGTGTGCATCTGTATCTGTAAGCCACCAGTAGAATACTGCGATTCCCCCATATTGCATTGGGCGAAGCTGCCTCCGAGAGAGCTGTGAGCATCCTCGCTTTCCTCAGCGAGAGAGGCAACACAGTAGATAATCGCACGAAAAACATGGCTGGCTGGTGCATCGACAGATGCAAACAAGAACTTACTGACTGAGGCTTATTTAGAGCAGCACAGCAGCATTAAAAAGAGAAAGGCAAACAGCACCCAACACCCCACCGCCACTCAAGAGCTGCGTCCCCGTTCATTAAAAGGGCAAAGAGCCTTTCGCATTTTAAATCAAAGTTTTGCCGCCGACAGCCAACTGCAGCCTGCCTGTTGGAAAAAGGTCTGGCAGATCTCCTTTTGCATCGCAGCCTTATTCTTCGCCCGTGCCTTCCGCTCACCCGTCAGTCAGTCGGAAGAAAGCAGGCGAGGATATTAACAACAACAACAACCACAACAAATAAATCGCGAAGAGAAATGCTCCCCCCCCCTTTTTTTACCTGATTCCACGCAACTTCACTGGCGAGAGCGCGAGGCAGAGATTCCGAAGGTAACGCGCAGAGGAAGAGAGAGAAAACCCGGCGAGGTTTTCACGTCCCTCCTTTCCCACTCCCTCCTCCCCGCTTTTCGCAGTCCACCGTCTCATCTACATGCATCTGAGCGAGCGGTCGCCAGCAGCTGCTTCTTTTTTCCTTAAGCCCACAGGCAGAGAGCCCAGGAGTCCCCCTGCCCAGATCCCCCCGCGCGGTGGTGGGCGCGATCGCACACCCCGAGCGCTGCTGATGCGAGGCGAGCCTCTCCCGGCCCTGCTGCGTCCCTCCGGCGAGGAGCGCCCGGCTACCTCCACATGGCCTTTGGATAAACAAGACTCTTCTGGCACAGCAGCCACGGAGCAAATCGCGGCACAGCTGGGAGGTGGAGGGAGAGGAGAAGCTCTGTGCTGTGCTGATAGGTGAAGACAGCCTATAAACAGGCAGCAGCAGCAGGAGGAGGAGGTTGCTGTTGTTGTCGTTATTGTTGTTGTTGTTATTATTATTATTTTGACAAGGGGCTGAAATCAGGTTTCCTCTCCCCTGGGAGACTCATCACCTGACTCATTCCAAATATGGGTTTCATCCTCCTTGCCTTGAAATATCTGGCACACAGAATCCTAGAGTTGGAAGGGACCCCAAGGTTCATCTAGTCCAACCCCGCCCCCTGCAATGCAGGAATCTCGTGGGCTTCAGGAACACCAGCTTGAAGAGAGGCTGGGAGTGAGAGGCGCACCCTTCCAATCCTATTTCCCAGAGGCAATCTCCTATGCCACTGGCAAATCTCTATGCATACTGATTTTTGCCTTGCATGAAGAACCTGTCTTTGTTTAAAACCGTATTTGAAGTTGCGGACATCCGCTGCAGAGCCCACCAGCTAGCTCTCTTTCCCACCCCTTGGCTTTGTAGCCTCGGTAGGGTCAGGATGTGCCTATATCAAAATAATAAATTTTGCTGAATAGCTTTGAATTGCAGCGCCTATTGTTTAACAAGCACAGCCCCCATCTGTTGCGAGAGCAAAGCACCCTATTACAGCATTCTCATGTGTGTATGTTTAAAAAGGAAACGGTTGTGGTCAGCTTATCAATACCCTTGCCTCAGAAAAGTCCTCATGAAATGGAGGGCTGGCTGGCATGAAGGCAGGGAGATGCAGATTTTGACTAGGGACCTTGGTCTGAAAGAGACAGATGCATACAATGATGCCTTATGCAAGCTGAGATTATTTGTCTCCATTATTTTATATTAAATTATTCCTACAATGCTTTATACATCAAAGGAAAAACAAAATCTCAAGGCAGGTTTTGTATCAGACAGGAAACCCCTCTATTATGTTTTCAGCACCTTCCATTTCCAACAAGTCCTTTAAGTGGAGATTTTGTATATGTTGTCAAGTGTGGGGCATGTGGGTGCGGCTTGGGGGAAAACAGCCTCCTGGGCCATATTAGGACCCCTGCTGCATTGGAGCGATCTCACTAGTGCCCTAAACAATATGAGCAGTGGCAGACAGCAGGAGTACCACTTGTTAATGTGGCCAAAAAAATCATATTGATGATCAAAGTTTTGGCCAGGGGTCAGATACCGACCAAAAAAAAAGAGAAAGAAAATAAAACACAGTCTGTCTGAATTTTCTTATGCAAATTTAAAATACTGAAATTGGCTAGTCCCCCCCCCCCCATACTGCAAATAGCATTTTGAAACAGACAACTTTGAGTGGATTTGAGTTATATCCACTAACTGGTAAAGAAATACTACAAAGGATCAGCCAAAGCTGAGAATAAATTAACATCATCAACAACGTGAGACTAGAGCTTGTATTGATAATGGAAGGATACTTAGCCTACAGAAGGGGTGGGAATCCTTTGGTCTCCCAGATATTGTTGCACCAGAGTTCCCATCAAGCTGGAGACTTAGCCACGCTAACAGGCTGATGGGATGTGGCGCCCCAAAACTTGGGAAAGCACCCACATCCATCACTACCCAGTACCAGGGTACAGGAAAGCTTTTATTTGGCTAAACTCCTAGTTGCTCAGTCAACCACGGTTTAGACCCGATATGATCACTCCTGTGCCTTTATTAAAATAATGCACACATGTAAACCTTCTGTGTCTGAGACCATTGAAGTTGTGACTAAATTAAACATGATACATCCAAGTTCAGAAGTTTATTGTTCTAGTAGTCAAAGAACCAGAGAGATTTGTAGCGATAGTATTAAAAATATTATTTATAATACTGGCCATACATATAAAAGAATTGGGATAACTTCATTGGGGGGGGGAACCCCAGATGAATGGCTAGATATCATAGAACCACAGTGCTTAAAGAACTTTTGTTCTTTAATCACTGTGATTTAATCTTGTAGTCAACTAAGTTCTACTCAGAGTAGAAGCACTGAAATGAACGAACCTACAGTCCATTCATTTTAATTCACCTACTCTGAGTAGGACTAGCATTGGATACAACCCACAGTTTTCCGTGCTACTTTGTAGACAAGAACCATTCAACTTGTTGACGGCATTGTACTTCACAGTATGTTATCACCAACATACTATATCACCAACTGCCACCAAGAAAGAAAATCTTGTTTCTTTGCTTTCATTCAGCTTCACAGCAACAGCACTGCTTAAACAATAATGAATAGCAACTAAATAGCCCTCATTAAAAGCTCTACTAAAAGTTGACACTATGTTTGATAACTCCCTTTCAATATGTAATTATTAAATATGCTGCGCAACAGCAGATTGATTTAGATGCTTTTATACTTATGCATTTAAACGTATTCTGATCGCATCTGAAATGTTTTCTCAATGGCCGTTATTCACATCAGGAATTCTAACTGTAACACTTTTTTAAAAAAACAACCCCAACGCATTATCTCAAATGCCTATGCCCCACAAAGGAACCCAGAGATGCATTTTAAATAAAAGCACACATTCTACTCATGTAAAAACATGCTGATTCCCAGACCATCTGGGGGCCGGATTTAGAAGGTGATTGGGCCGGATCTGGCCCCCGGGCCTTACTTTGCTTACCCATGGCTTAGAAGATATCTTGATAGAACCTCTCTGCTACCTTGCTCAAGATTTGCCTTCTTCACTTGGAAGTGAAAATGAAGCAAGCAGCAACATCCGAGAACCTTAAAAGATTCCTTAGAACCAGGACACCACAGCATGAGTTTTTCACAGGATGCAGCAATCCTGCACCTCTAAATCTACTTTCATAAGGGCTTGAGCAATGCCTCATGCAGAAAAGACCCCACACGAATATTCGGCCCTCCTGTTACTACGTCTGCCTTCTTTATCACATCTGTGCATTCACAGGTGTCCTTAGTGACTCTCCCGCTCCTATGCATTGCAGTCGCAACTAAAGTAGGTATGGTGAGGAAGCTGGTGCCCTCCAGATGTTGCTAGACTACAACTCGTATCATTCCCGGCCATTGCTGCCTGCTGCTGAAAAGCACCTGGGTCAGTTGAGGAGACATGTGATGTTGCTGGGTCAGAGTGAGAACCCCTTCCAAGTCAGAATTGGGCCCTTGCCAGTGTCTGACCTGGCTCACAACTGACACTAGGCCTGCTTTTTACATTCCTAGGCCTTCTAATCTAAACTCTTTTATCACTTTGAGGGCATAATGTTTTCTTCTACCTTAGCTTTTCGATCCTCCTCCTTCTAGCCTCCAATATGCCGTATGCTTCCTAAATGCTCTTATTGTTCTAGCTGGGCTCTGAGGTCCCTTCCAACTCTATTTGAAGGTTGGGTTATAAATTTCTATAATGCGTACATAACATTTTTAGCTTTGCTTTGCTTTGGATTGCCAAGAATATGCCTTTGATGTGCATACAGCTGTGTGTCATGTTATTGGATGTTTTACATAGCTTTTTAAAACAGCAACCCATGCCCAAGCCCTAGGAAGACTTGAACACCTAAAAAAGTGGCTGTTCTGCCCCCTCATTAGGATTCCCTTGGGAGATTCCCACTCTTCATAGGAAGAGTGGCAATATTCTCAACTGCAGGAAAACGTAAAATACAGATCATCTGGCAGTTTGGAAAGTGCTAGACGTGTGGAATTATTGGGTCGTTTGGCTGTGACTGCCTCTCTGTGCATCTATACAGGAAGAGAAGGACACACAGCACATAGTTCAAAGGGCTGCAGGGCCCCAAAATATAGTATGGAACAGGAGCCAATGTCCTCTGCTCCACTATCACAGAATAAACGGCACAGAACGAGAGATTCTGGCCTTCTGTTGTGCCCTTCATCAAAAACAAAGAGCCTTAGAGCTTGAGTACCCATGGAGACTGATTTTAAAAAACAAAAACAAACAAAAACAAGTCTCATTTCATCTGTATCAACTGCATGCAGATGGTTAACAGTACTTACTCCTATTTGGTTTGGTTTTTTGCTTTGCTTAGCTGTGGGGCACCTGAGACATCCTGCCAGCACAGAATACTGATAAGTAATCATGGATCCAGGAGGTCTATTACCTGCTGGTGCCCTACTTCGCTAGCTGCAACCATGATGACATGCTTCAAGAAGGAAGCAAACACGAAGGCCCTTGCCTAGTTTCCATATGCATTTTGAATTTGGCAAGGAGGTTTTTACATAGGTCAGCCTGATGAATGCTGGCACAGCTTACTTGACACATTTGCAGCTACAGGTTACATTTGGTTAGGGTTTCTGTATGATGCGCTGGGTGTGACGCGCGGGGGGGAGAGGTTCGCACCTAGCTTCAGCCACACAGTCTCCTTGACTGCCCTGGGCAAGCTGCTATCTCTTTAGCCAAAAATAACACACAGGACTTCTGTGAAATGAAAAAGCAACTCTGAACTCTACAGATGGCCTAACAAACAGATCTACTGCTTACTGTTTAATATTTTAAAATAATTTGCAGATAAATTTACAGAATAGAGATAATTTCTATTATCTCTACGCAGCCATTACAAATACTGGGAAATAAATGTGTGTGTGTGTGTGAGAGAGATTTTTGTTTCATAAACTTCCAACTTTATTTTATTTGTTTATTTATTTCCCTTCCATCACCATAAAACCATCACCATAAAACCAGATGTCCCCGTTTCCCAGGGACAGTCCCCGGATTTACAAATCAGTCCCCATACAAAATCCAATGAAGTTTAAAAGTGTCCCTGGATTCATTGAAAAAAGTCTGGTAACCTTACCATAAGGTCCCAGGGCAGACTACATTAAAATGCAATATTTAAAATGTGTGGAAGGCAGATAGATGTCTGCAGCAGCGAGCATTTTTTTTTTTATTGATTGATTGATTGTATCCATGGAGGCTCCTTGTGGTTTTTTGGAACCCTGGAGATATCAGGATTCTGAAATGGAGGGGGGAACCTCCATGGATCCAAAAGGCTCCCCCACACTGCAGGATTTCCACAAGTTGGAAGGTGACGGAATCGATTGGGGTGGGGTAGACGGAAGAGCCAGGATGCTTGTCCCTTCCACCCTCTCACACATTTTATTCCTGACATTTGTAAAGCCTGTATGTAGCTATCCTGTTCAGTAGAGACTGGTGAATTCTGAATCTCTGCTAATGCCATTTATAGAGTGCCATCAATGCACATGATAGTTTCCTAAGTAACTTAATCACAACACATAGGCTCCAAGAAGCTTAGAAGTGAAATGTTTCTAGTTGGGATGGGGAGAAAATCAAAGGGAGGCATGGGTTAAAGAGGATTATAAACAAATCACAGACCTTAGGTTAAAATAAACTATCCTGTGCTGCTAGCATAGATACCGTGAGACTTATTTAGAAACACATCCTAATTTTCTAGCAGTGGTCTATGATCTTTCATTTATGATGTTCTGTGGATATATTTGTATTTCATTTCAGATAATGCAATTTATTGGAAACAAGAATTCCACACACTTAGTACTGCTTTTACATATTTTTAGATTTATTTTTTTTGCATGTTTGAGATTTGTTTCAATAGTATTTTTATTTGTATTATTTTACCACTTTGTTGTTTGCCACCTTGGGCTCCTCTGGAAGGAAAGGCGAGATAGAAAATAGCAAAGCTGGCTTTCTCTCATACAAGGAACTCAATATTTTACTTAAGTCAATAAAAATAACCCAATTTTCTACTTTTAAATGTTGGGAATGTACGGCTGTGGTACTCAGGTGTGGTCACCTGAATTCGAGTTGGGAAATAGATGCCTGAACACCAAGTTGCTGCTGTTACCTTTTCTAGAAAGATAAATTGAGAAACTTAAAATGGAAACAATTATCTTCGATTGCTTTCCCCCTTCCTGTGTTTTTATTTAAAAAGAAAACCCAAGTGAGACTTACTAACGTTTAGAAACAAGCAAAAATTACTATTTCTCTGCAAGTTCTCTGCCCATAATTTATAAATTCAGGGTGTCCACATTCAACTTTGGGTATCATCTTAAGGAAGTTTTAAACGTTTGCTGTTTTATCGTGTTTTTAATTTTATCGTGTTTTTAATATTCTATTGGGAGCCACCCAGAGTGGCTAGGGAAACCCAACCAGATGGAGGGGGTATAGGGGACAACAGAGGATGAGATGGTTGGACAGTGTTCTCGAAGCTACTAACATGAGTTTGGCCAAACTGCGAGAGGCAGTGGAGGATAGGCGTGCCTGGCGTGCTCTGGTCCATGGGGTCACAAAGAGTTGGACACGACTGAACGACTGAACAACAACAACAATTATTCACCATCACCATCTTTTTATCTTGATAATTTGTAAGGAAGAAATGACACATTTTAATATCTCCACATGGGCAATACCCCATTATGGGCAGTGCCCTAAACTTTCAATCACCACTGCCCTACTGTAAGCCTGGTTCCATATTGCTAATAGTAGACCATTTAGAAAAAGCATGCAATGTATCTTTCCTGGCTGTGGCAAGCTAGCAAGTGTGTCCCAAGCCAAGCCTTTCCCCTGGCATGTCAGTTTTCTGTGTGCTGTCAGATGTAGGGAGAGCAATCAAACCAGCAGTCTCCTCCAGCTGCATTCTTATGTTGTCCAGTCCCTGAAGAATTGTACCATGTGATTCTTTTTTTAGCATTTCAATCAGCTCAGAGACAAGTGAAGGTAAGATAAAGGCAGAGTCCACATTCTCACAGGGCTCAATTAACAATAATAAAGAAACATCTGATTCTAGTCACTGCAGACTACCATAAATTCTTGTCAGATCTTTCAGAAATATGGGCTTCCCAGGAGATGAGCAAGATACCTTACCCATGAAGGGTAATTATATCAGACTCCTTCTGTACAGAAACCATCACACACTTTATGCCCATCAAGGTCTTTCCTGCAGGTGAAAGTCAGAGCAGGTTGTACCCAATTATATGTGAGGTTCCATTTAGTGAGGGATTTTTAGTTCGTTTAACAAAATTAGCAAGGAGGCTTTATTGCACATGTAGTTGGTTATAAATCTTTGTGAATATCAAAACTGAAAAAAGTGTGGGTTTTTTTTCTCTCCTAGCGATAATCATAACTGAGCAGACTTAAGATTAGACATTTGCCTAATTATGATAATTCAACACACATTCTGGTTTCTCTTTCTTTCGCAACCCCTCAAGAAGTTTTATTAATACTGCTTGCTATGCGTTATTAAAAAGCTCATGACATTTGCAAGCTTTGAGGCAAATTACAACAGTACAGACACCCTCACCACCACCTAAGTCTTGTGTGCTTAGGCTTCCCAAACATCTAGTTACAGGTTGGTCTGCCGTAGTCGAAACAATGTTGGTCTGCCGTAGTCGAAACAAACAAACAAAATCCTTTCAGTAGCACCAGTAAAGGGACCCCTGACCATTAGGTCCAGTCGCGGACGACTCTGGGGTTGTGTATAGCTTCCGGGTTATGTGGCTGGCATGACTAAGCTGCTTCTGGCAAACCAGAGCAGCGCATGGGAACGCAGTTTACCTTCCCACCAGAGCAGTACTTATCTACTTGCACTTTGACGTGCTTTCAAACTGCTAGGTTGGCAGGAGCAGGGACCGAGCAACGGGAGCTCACCCCGTCGCGGGGATTCGAACCACCAACCTTCTGATCAGCAAGCCCTAGGCTCTGTGGTTTAACCCACAGCGCCACCCGTGTCCCTTCCAGATACCTTAAGAATCTGAAGAAGTGTGGATGCACACGAGAGCTCATACCAATAACAAACTTAGTTGGTCTCTAAGGTGCTACTGGAAGGATTTTTTAAATTTTGTTTCGATTTCCCAAACAAGCCATGATCAACGTCTGCTCTGCAAGAGGTTACTAAATCCCACTTCAAAAGAGTCAGTCACACTTATTGTGTCAACCGTGGGATGCAGCAATATAGATATCTAAAGCAAACCCAGTTTCTTAAGCCAAACCATGGTTCAGTGCATATGAACACATGGGTTCCTAGTGCAAAATTCATGGCTGAAGTGCTCCTCCTCCTGCTGATGTGCTATCCAGGACTAAGCTATGGTTTGATTTAACATTACAGTGGTACCTTGGTTCTCAAGTGCCTTGGTTCTCAAACGGCGAAAACCCAGAAGTAAGTGTTCTGGTTTTCGAACGTTTTTCAGAAGCCAAATGTCCGATGCGGCTGTCGGATATTTTTTCCAGGGCGCATGCACCAATCAGAAACTGAGCCTTGGTTTTCAAACATTTTGGAAGTCAAACGGACTTCCGGAACGGATTAAGTTTGGCGCTTTTGCTTTTGCTATTTATTTTGCGTTTTTGAGGCTTTTTTGGTTAACTTGTTTTTGTGACTGTGTGGAACCCAGTTCAGCTACTGATTGATTGTGTGACTGTGGAAATGGATAAAAGCCCCCCATCCAAACAATGACTATCATCAGTGCAGGTGAGGGGGGGGGGAATTAATTTTAATTTTTATCATCTTATATTACTGTCTTATTTATTTTATACTACAGTCCATTGATTATTGCTGTCGTTTTATGGATCAATAGTCTTGTTAGATAGTAAAATTCATGTTAAATTGCTGTTTTAGGGGTTGTTTTTAAGAGTCTGGAATGGATTAATCCGTTTTGCATTACTTTCTATGGGAAATCGTGCCTCGGTTTTGGAATGGACTTCCAGAATGGATTAAGTTTGAGAACCACTGTACATCCAAACCAAGACTTGTGGCTTGCCTTGGCCCAGATGAAACTGAGGTGAGGAAGACCCAAGATAGGGTCTTCCCTCTTATGCTACTCTAACTCGGCATTGTTCTCCTCAGGCAGATGCCAGTGAATTCCTCCTTCTACATCCCGACACCTGTGCATTCATAGTCCCTTCACCCCACCTCAGTACTGTTTTCATCTAATTTTTAATCCTTGGACTAATTGGTCTTACACTGTTTTATTGTACAATTATTGATCTGGCTGTTTTTTTAAAAGGGTGTAACTAGCTCTGAGAGGCTTTAACTGGAAGAGCAGTAGATAAATAACTTAAACAAAATACGTGGAACCAAAATATAACCGAAAACTAATATGCACTTCTATATACTTTAGATGGGTAGCTTTAAAAATAGCCCATTCTCCTGAACTCCTGAAGTCTATGCTGCTATCTATAACAACTTAGAAGCCTTGTAGACTGGTGCATGTCCAATACAATGACATCAAACATGAGATACCTTTTGAGGCACAAGAAAATATGTAGGCTACTGTAAAATGAGCCGTTCATAAAGTGTAACAGTTGTGGATTTTGGTCCAGAGAGAGAAAAGACAGACAGAATGACTCAAAGTGACATAAAAACAGAAGAATTATTCCAAAATTTGCCTCTGCTCCAAGGGATGGAAAATGGCGCTGTTGCCCAATTAAATAAAGGTAATCAAACCAATTAAATTGCATAAATTTGCATATGAATAAACAGTAATTCTGAAGGAACAAGTGTACTTTGTTTGGCCTGTGCTTGATATTTGCTTAGCTGTGTTAATTGCTCTTGCTTTTCTGGCCCTACCTGGGTTTTAGTGTGTTGTATGTTGTTTTAGTGAGTGGCTTTTACTTTAATCTTCCAAGCTGCTGTGATATATTTACGTAAAGCAATATACATTTTTTCTTTAATAAAATAAATAAAATATATCCATTATTCTAACCAATTACTGATTTAGAAAGTTATGCCACCCTTCACATTAAACACTTTCAGAGCAACACACAATAAGATGATGGAAAATAATAATATATAAAGCCACCACAAAGCAAAATAGCAGAAATGGGAATCAAAGCAAAACTAAAATCCATGTAAAACAGATAAATTCACGATCGGTCCTACTTATAAATTCATGACATTATATTGGGGAGAGGGGAGAGTATTTGTCTAATGCTGAAATGACATCAAAATTGGTGTGTCATGGCCCATCCCAAATAACAAAGTTATCTTATAGTTTGATAGTTAACTTTTTATTGGCAAGAGAAACACTCACAGCAGCTTCTGCAGTGCTCTAGATACATATGTACTCATACTTCTAGCCTCTAGGCAGCTGTCTGCAGGTCTGGGCCCAATGGAGCAGTTGCAGCAACAGGGAAACATTGCCCCTCTGCTGGCTTATATAGCCTCCCCAAGAAAAAGCCAGCATAGACACATTTTATTTATTTACAGTGGTACCTCTGGTTACGTACCTAATTCGTTCCGGAGGTCCGTTCTTAACCTGAAACTGTTCTTAACCCGAAGCACCACTTTAGCTAATGCAGTGTTTTTCAACCACTGTTCCGCGGCACACTAGTGTGCCGTGGGAAAAATTGAAAAATTCAAGAGAATTACTTTATATATAGTCAATATAGGCAAAGAGTTAATTTTTTTTAACATTTTCTAATGGTGGTGTGCCTCGTGATTTTTTTCATGAAACAAGTGTGCCTTTGCCCAAAAAAGGTTGAAAAACACCGAGCTAATGGGACCTCCTGCTGCCGCTGCTCTGCCAGAGCATGATTTCTGTTCTTATCCTGAAGCAAAGTTCTTAACCTGAAGCGTTATTTCTGGGTTAGCAGAGTATGTAACCTGAAGCGTATGTAACCTGAGATACCACTGTATTTGAATCTTCCCAGAAATGATGGGATTGGGTTGAAAGGGGATGTCAAGAGGGTCAAATCTCTCCAGAACATTTGTGGGTTATTCAAATCAACAATAACAGCAGCTCAACAGAGATGCATTCTGCAGATTAGAAAATGCACCATCAAGTCCAAGAGATTTGGGCCTTGAGAAGTAAATAAGTAGTACCGGTAAATAAATAGTAAATAACAAAGGATATCAGCATGATTATTGAGCCAAGTGGTAGTATGGAGAAAGTGGGTTGTGAGACTTTCTCCTCTCCTAAGGCTCATCCTGAATGGCGATACATTCAATGAAGTACTTCTTCACACAGCGTATAGTTGGAACAATTCAATTTGCTACTGCAAGATGTTGTGATGGTTGTCAACCTGGACAGCTTTAAAAGGGGATTAGGGTAAGACCATCAATGACTGCTAGTCATGATGTCTATATTACCTCCAGTACCAGAGTCGGTCTCCCTCTGAGCTCCAGTTGCTGAGCCATCACCACTGGAAAGGGCTATTGCACTCAGGGCCTGCTTATGACCTTCCCATGGGCATCTGGCTGATACAAAATGCTGGACTAGATAGGCCTTTGGTCTGATCCAACACGTGTCATCTTATGTTCATAATCTACACAAGGTATGGAACCCTGTTCTAGTCAAGTACCAGAATAAATGGCAGTTATGTGTGGATGGGGAATGTGTCTGTTTATATTCAAGAGAGAAACAGAAGGAATTTACATGCCCATACATGTAGGAGCATGTAAGCCCACACAGGTGTGTACACATCTACATACTTATTATCCTTGGAATGTAACTCTGTCCATTTTAAACGTAGCCCCTAGAGAAACATGGGCCCAATTCATGTGTTTAACAGCACTAAACCACAACATACTTTAGCTCGAATGAGCAAACATGCCGTTTCCCAGATCAAAGACTGCAGCCATGGTGCTACCTGCAGCTAAGTCGTAGTTTAGCTTAGCATTCTGTCCGAATCCAGACTGTGGCTTGTCTCCTCCAGGCAAACCATGAGGGGTAAAATGAGAACAAACCTTGGTTAAACTGTGGGAGTGAGACAAACCATAAGCCTGATTTCAGATGCAACGCTAAACCAGTATTTCTCAAACTTGGGTCCCCAGCTGTTGTTGGACTACAACTTCCACCATCTCTGACCACTGGTCCTGCTAGCTAGGGATGATGGGAGTTGTAGTCCAACAACAGCTGGGAGTTGTAGTCCAACAACAGCTGGGAACCCAAGTTTGAGAAACACTGCCTTAGAGGCCCAGGGCAGCATAGCAGCAGCAGGACTGAAGGAGGAGCACTTATGGCCTCGATATTTACTCAGGGAACTTACACGTTTGCTCACTGGAGCTAAGCCAAGGTTTGGCTCAGCAGTACATCCAAACTGGGCCACTGACTACAAAACATTACATCCTTTTAAATGTCTTTATGGAAGCTGGAGAGTCATTCCCTCTATTTGTCATATTTTACATATTTTTAATAGCGAATGCCTCCTTTGTTCTAAGTCTCCTCTTCATCCACTACATCACTTACTTTGTGGATAGTCCTCTAATGCAGACAAATGAAGTTCCCTGTCACTGAAGTTAGAGGATGATTTATGCTAGCATTGCAAAATGAACAATACCCAGTATATAATATCAGGAGGTGCTGAGCTGTTATCTTTAAGATAGGAGGTTCCCTAATAAGGAAGGCATGGCAGTGCTGGAGCTGTACGGCAAAAGAAGAGGAATCCAAATTAAGCAAAAGTCAACCCCACTGAGTCTCCAAGTATTATTTATAGGCGATCTAAATATAGACCAACTAGGAAACTAGCTAGCCACATGGATTTTGTGGCAGGTTAACTCTGCTTTAGAATACAAAGAATTATATGGACAAAAGAGAGCCTTGATTCAGAGTTGTCAATAGGTGATTCTGAAAAGGACATTCATTGTGCTTTCCCCCCAGAAAAGGGTCATGCCTAAAGTCCTCCCCCCACCATACCACAATATAAAATTTTAAAAAGCCTTTTTTTAATGGCGTTAGCTAGATTCAAGGTAAGTTATTTTTAGTATTTATATATTGCCGTCTCACAAAACATCAGGGTACTCTACAGTAACACAAAAACTTTTAGAATCAATCAGGATGACAGGCGACTCAAGAAAAATTTGAACAACTACTTAGGCCTGTCAGTATTAAAAAATCTTCAAGAGACACCTGAAAGTCAAAAGCGAGAGTGATTGCCTGCCACATCTCTGCTTGATAAGTGTTCCTAATTATTCCACAGTTATCAAAAGGAAACTGTATTTGCAAACACAAAACTGTGAACTATGCTGGAATAAACAAAGCAGAAACTTGTGCAGCTCTCAAATTATTACTTCCTTCTGTTTTAGCGTCTCTGTTAATATACACACTCTGAAATATACTATCAGAAGACGTTGCCAGGAAGAAGTCCCCCGCCCCCAACCCTCCTGGGAACATATTAGGAAATTAATTACCTGCAGGAAAGTTACCATAAAAGAGTAGGCCCATAAAAGAGATTTTTTGATCCAAGTGTCAAAAAATGAAGGTATTCAGGGCATGGACAGGGCATCTGGCCGGTATTGCGTTCATATTAAACGGTGTGCAAACCATTCTACTGCTTAGTTTTTATTACAAGGATAGGGCGTTCAGAGCTGAGCATTCAACCCAATAACCTACAAATTAGTTGCTTCAGTCTCTCACGCTGGTTTCCACTCACCATACATTTTTCTTCCCGTCCTAAGAGGTTTTTATATAGATGTCAGCAAACTGTGCAGTCATGCGAAGAAAAGGGAGAGAACTCCTTATGTCTCACAACTTGTTTCTAGCCCATTTAATTAGGCAAAGAATATTTTAAAAAACACAGAAAGATGCATGCTGAGGGCTGAACAATATTTTGGTCAAGAGCCCTTACAGAAAAGCTTGAACAGCAGGAAATGAGAGCAGGCATACTTTTGTTTCCAGAGGATCCCACAGAAGGACAGTCTTCCCCTTCCTGGTGTCCCTCCAGTCCAGATGTTTTATACTACAACTCCCATAATTCCTGATCACGGGCCATGTTGGTTAGGGCCGATGGGAATTGTAGTGCAAAAGTATCAGGTTGGGGGGAGTCTGCTGTAGAAGATGCCTTGAAGTTGGATTTATTGCCATGTGAACTCAAACAATGAGAAGCGGAGCTAACCGTTTTTGTGGCATTATCTGCGCACTGTTGTTCATGGGACGAAGTGGGACTCTCCAAATATTATTTTGGCCATGCAGTAAAAGAAAGCATCCCTTAGGATAAGCATGGGAAAGCCCAACCTTCAGGACCAAATTCCTGGCTGAAACGTGATACTGATGATGCCTCTAGCTGTCATGGATGGGGAGATGGTGTGTGCGTTTGAAGGAACCTCTGTTTTTGTGTGGCTGCTATGTCGCCAATGGTACAAAGGTAAGAGCAACATCCATTGCACTTTTTTCTCTAGACCCACCCATGAGTGGCATGCCCAAGGTTGCGCATGAGGGGATGTGCGCCTTCTATTCTTGAGCCAAAAGACACCCACCACTGAGGTAGAAAATCCGTTTCCCAGAGCATTACCAAAGAAGCACATTAAACATTTCTGAATTCCAGTCTATTATGAGGGACTTGATAGTTCTCTTATTCCAGAAACAAAGACCTTTTAAAAAAAATGTTATCAGGCTTTTCCTACTCCAGTAGGATAAATGGGCATCTAAATACTTCTGCCTGTGAGGGTTGCTATAGCAACCACACAACGGGTGCAGCTTCCAGGGACCCCAGATGTGGTTGCTGACCATGATAAAGCAGCAACACATGTGGGCAGGTGTCTGTAGATATTCTGTTACTGGAATGGGAACAGCTATAGAAGCAGCAGCAGCCACACTGATAAAGCAATATAGAAAGGGGCTTCAATCACGTGGTTGGGCAGACTCCTGACTTCTTGGAACTACTTTATTTTTTTACTTTATTTTGATCCAGGCGCAAGAGAATGAAAGACACAAGTTGCCTCTGAGGAGATTCCGAGCCCAGCGATTTGAGGCGCAAAATCCTTTCATTTAGCCAAGTCCACACCTGATTATATCTCTTCAATTCAGCAGCCTAAAGCAAGTGGGGGAAATCATTTTGTTGCTGATGACTGTTCAACAACTGAGAGTCTGAAACTATAGCAAATTGCCCAGAGATCTTCTGCTCCAGAGGGTAACATTGGACTCAAACCAATGGCTTCAAGTTACAAGAAAGGGGTTTCCAATTAAAGAAAACAACAGGAAGAACTTTCTGACAGGAAGAGCTGTCCAACAGTGCAATGGACTTCCTTGGAAGGCTATGGACTCTCCTTCCTTGGTGGTTTTTAAGCAGAGGTTGGATGGTCATCTGTCATGGATGCTTGAGTTGAGATTCCTGCATTGCAGGGGGTTGGACAAGACCAGGGGTGGCCAACTCCTAAGAGAGTGCGATCTACTCACAGAGTTAAAAACTGGCAGTGATCTACCCCCTTTATTGGGGTTCGGGTGAAAGTTGTTGAGTTTTTTCAGGGAGGACGTGAAATGTTGAGCTTTTTTTAGGGGGAGCCACAGTTGTTCAGCTTCTTTGGGGGGAGCCAGTGATCTACCAGTGATCTACCGCAGACGTCCAGTGATCTACCGGTAGATCACGATCTACCTGTTGGACATGCCTGGACTAGACGACTCTTACAACTCTACAAAATTCTATGGTTCTAAGTTATCTAATATGAAATATAGCATCCACTGCATGTTTCTTTTTTCTCTTGATGTCAGGAGGACACATACTCAATTCCTGAATACAATTCATAGTAATATTTATGGTGGCAGAAACTAATGAGATTCCCCATCCCTAAAAAAAAGTAGTTTTCCTTCCTTATATTTTATCCTTGTGGACATTAAAAAGCACATTTTTTATTTAGTTGGCCCAGATCCGGGGAGAAATCAAGAACAATCCAGGATGCCCAACTTTATTTGATGTAGGGTCACATAGCGATACAGCAAGAGATCCTACATATGTGAAGAAGAAATATGTAACAATTTTCTTTTCAATACTGAGGTTTCATTTTATGATGCCAACAGTTGTATTAAACAACTTTCTGCATTAGATTGGCTCTTTGCATTATCACCATGGTCACCACCTTCGTGGTCAGTATACGCCCAGCCTTAAGTAACAGATTCTGGGTTTTCAACTGCATTACAAAGATGCCTGCAAAAGTGACATGAAGGCTGGCAACATCAACCCTGCCATGAGGGAATTCCTTGCAGTGCCTGGAGACAGACAATCAGGTTGCGTATCCATAGCAGTGAGCAAAGGAGGAATGACCACTGGGAGGAGCACAGAAAGAAGAAACACCATTGTGCATCTGCAGCAGCACAACCAGATGCCTTCGTCTTCCCCAACTGCAACAAAACATGTCTCTTCCGTCTCGGTCTCTACAGCTGCAGCAGGTGCTGTAACCTTCCAACAGTTTGACTTCACCTGCAAAGGCACACCCCTCCGTTGTCTCCCGAGACAGACAGTTGCCAACAATAATTTCAAAGCAGTATCAAGAATATAAATTACAGTAGTACCTTGGTTTACAACCATAATCCGTTCCAGAGATCCATTTATAAACCAAAACAGGTTGTAACCCAAGGCACGCTTTCGCCAATGGGGCCTTCAAAAAATTTTTGTTTGTAATCCCCCCCAAAAAAGGTTGTAATCCAAAAAAAAGTTGCAAACGGACACACACTTCCGGGTTTGATGTGTTTGTAATCCAAGATGTATGCAAACCAAGGTACCACTGTAAATAGGCTTTTTAAAGTTTCCTAGGTACCGATTAAGTTATAGATCATGTTATTGCCGACTGAATTTAGCTCTAGTTGCTCCACGGTTACTTTAAGAAAAGTCTGATGTATTCAAAACTATACTCCCGAGGCTGAAATATTAAACCTGCTGAAATCAGCCGGAGATCTGCCAAGACTTCACCCACTGACCTCAGTGGAAAAATTCTCATTGACTTCACTGGTTGCAAGTGTTTTGTGGAATGTATGTAGAAATCTCACCCTTGCCTTCTAGGTCAAGAGTGAAATGAATAGCAAACTGTGAAGCTACAGAGAAAAACAGAAGCAGCCAATAATAATAAACCCAAGATGCATCACTGCGAAGGAGCCCAATTTGAATGTTGGGTGAAGCTGTGATAGATCCTGAATAGATACGGTTGCCATGTGTTATTCAACAAATACATGTGCCCATGTGTGTAGAAACTGCACAAGGATCATAGTAACTACAAGAATAATAGTTCTAACTGCACATATTCAAACTGTTAATGCCAAGTTTCTCTTATAGTCCCCTCCCTTTAAACTTAAAGTGGTTGATATGGCTGAGTTCTTGATTTGCAGGAATCAAGACTTGGAGGGTGGGGGCAAGGTTATTCTGAAACAGTCTCACGTGTTGCTAAACTGAAGAAGCTTGATGTCAACATCATAAACTAATGATTTAATAATATCAGGGAACAACTAATGATTTAATAATGTCAGGGAACATCTAAAATTACTGATCTCATTCTATCAATATTTGGAGTTTGTTCTTCTTGTACAAAAGTTGTGTGCTGAATCTTTTAATGACAGATTTAAGTCATTTATTGAAACACACTTCCTTTTTTTGGATTTGGCTGCTGCTGGTTGTTTTGTTCTTAAATGAAGTCTGGTTTTCACAGGCTTTTATTGAATATCACCATTGTGATAGTCATTATACTTTGTCAGTCTTTGAGGAAAGGATGTCTTTGTTCCCACTCACACCTGAACTCCAAAAATGGTTGCATTAAGAGTTTTGTGGATTTAATTGAACACATGGAAAGGACAGTGCTGCCAGAACAGGCTATGAGACCATACAGAAATATGTTTTATTTATGCATTCGGTTTCTGGTTCTAATAGTGCAAATCTCACAAACTTATTTTGTGGCTCTCAGTGTCTTCCCAATGAAGCATTTACAATTAGTCACCATGACCTAATCAACTATGACAGGAAAAAGCCTCTCTGCAGGTTTGTAAGAACAGCAAATGTCTGTCTTTAACGTTTCAATTACCATTCCTCCCTCAGCATTTACCACTTGACAGTGGCAAGGTGTGCCTATTCTGGGACATTTATCCCAACCTCATCCCCCACTGAAAGGGAAGAAGTTATTTGAGTGCATATCACCCACAACTTTAATTCATAATGAATTCTACCAGAAATTTGGGAAATGTTAAGAACACAGAAAACGCTGCACTTCAAAATACAGAAATGACATTATTCCAAGATGTAATTCTACATTATGTCTAAATCTGGCATCTGGGACCCTTCCTCAGGGTCCAAGCGAGGTGGCCTGAGCTGCCATTCTGAGTGAGCATGCCTGAATTCCTGTACTTTGCTATGACGGCCAGGAATCGTCTTTCTAAATTTACTTTGGTTACTTTTAACTCTCTCTTTTTTTGGTGGGGGAGGAATTTATAGACACAGCAGCACTTTCTGAGACCATCCCTCCCAGATTGCCTTGCTTTGAGGAGTGACCCTTTTCCTCATAGGGTGTCATGTGGGTGGTGCTTTCACTCTGGAGATGCCACAGAAGATGGATGGGTGAGTGGCGGCTGGGCAATGCCTAAGGAAGTTGCAACCAATGTACCAAGTGGCCTATACAGTGGTACCTTGGTTTCCGAAGGTATTTCGTTCCGGAAGACCGTTCGAGTTCTGAAACGTTCAAAAACCGAAAACTCAATAGCCGACAGCTAGGCCTCAGGATCTTGTACTCAGCGGAAGCAGCGTGGCATGTTCAACTTCCAAGGCGTGTTCGAAAACTGAAGCATTTACTTCCGGGTTTATGGCATTTGAAAACCAAAATGTTTCTCAATGGAGACATTCAAAAACCAAGGTGCCACTGTATATTCATCCTAATAGCCAACCTTTTGTTGCACCTCAATCAGGCTTGTACTGACATAGTTTGTACTGGGCACCTGTTAATCTGATATTGTTTTGATGGTGCTGTTTTTAAATTTATGTGATGGTTTTAGGCTTTACAGGACCATATCCTGCGATCACTTTTGTGATGAAGGGCAGGATACAAATGCTTTTAATTCGTTCATTCATTCCACACAGCTGACCACTTTCTCTTCTAACTGCCTGATCAGCTGGTTCTCAAGTCAACTTGCCTGGTAGAGTAAGTAATTGTCTGAAATCATCTTGCAGAACTCAACATTTTGCCAAGAGGAAACATAAAAAGAGCAAAACCATGTAATAAAATGTGGGATTTATGCACATAAACTGATGTTTGGGTGCAGAGGAGACAAGACTCTACAGCATTGCAAATGGCTTGGAATTCTCCTTTTGGCAAGTTTATTCTCTTTTCAAGTAAGTGCTTCTTTCTACTCATGCTGATGAAAACACACCACCTTCTCAGTGTTAAGAAATGCCAGCTCAGAAGGAACCTCAAATGAATTGTGATTGCGTCTCACCAAACTGCAGGGAAAAAATATCTATTCTTATGCCCATCTCACACAGTTAAATGCTTGAACAGCAAAACACAAAAGACACGGATGAATCCAGCTATATAATAGCATGTACAAGTTCACAACCAAATTCTCCCGAGAGCTATTTCCTACAATAAAATATCCAGGAGATACAATGGACCATTTGAACCATCTGGCGATTCACTGAACGCACTCAAAACTATACGTTTGAGGCAGCAAATTGCATTAAATGGATCTTCTTTGTAATCTATGGGCCACTCTCTTTGCAAAAGTTTGCAGTGCCTTCACCTTGAGGCAGGTGGCTGTGGTGGAGGAGACAAGCATTCAGACTTAATGGCCATCTAAAAAGATGAGGAGAGGAAACAAAGCGGCAGAAGGCTTTCAAGTTAAGAATCTTCAAGACCCCAGGATAGACAAGTAGCTCTGTCAGGCATTGCTAGTTTTATTCCCTTGATTTCATTGCAGGTTACCATCATTGGTTATTACTAATTACAATAAAATTACTGAATGAGTTAATTCTCCAAAATCTCAACATTTCAACAAAGAGTAGAATCGACTTTCCAAAACTTTATAACTTGATCTGGGTAATTGTTATTTTTCTCCTGCATCTAAGTTGTTCCTGATATTTCTGTCTCTTTTCCGTTACAATTCTTTGTTGCTGTCAAGGAAAGATAGCCACAATTCACGTACACGGCCCCGTTTGGACATCAGGGTGGCACTGTGACTTCCAATAACAGTTAACGTTGGAAGGAACAAAGAATCAGGCATCACCCTATGCAAGATTCATAGCTTGTTGATCTCTTTTGCACCAGTGTAGGATCAAAGCAGAAGTGATCAGGCAGTGTGACTTCTGGGTGGGACCAAAGCTCAGTGACTTCTGTATCATACAGAAGATCTCAAGTTCAGTCCCCAGCATTTCCAGCTAGGGCCAGGATATATAATTCTTTCTGAAACTCTGGAGAGTAGGGCTGGGTGATATATCAATATATCGTCCAAAACTGGTTTGAAGTCCATATCATGATATTGGTTTCATAATTTTTGACCTGGCAATATATTGCGAATCATGGTGTTTGTTTGCTATGCAAAAATCACAATGTGGGAAAAAACTGTGAAGTCAGTCAATACCTCTACATTGCTCCACCCTTATTTCAGACACTGTGATATACCAGTATATTGTGATGTTCAAGAGGCCTTGAAGATCGGATGGGTGCTCATTTCATTTTAAATAAGCTTATTGTGATGATACAGAAATTCATAGCAATGCTGCAAAGGCCAAGAGAGTCATTCCAGACTGTCACACATCTACCATGCTTGCTTTCGTGTTTTCAGAAAGAAACATGTCAAGTGTGAATGACCAGAGACAGGTTCTTATATACCTCTGCTTTACATGACTGGGAACAGGGTGAGTTCCAGGGCTTGTCGACAAAGCTGTGTCAATGGGCCTCCTCTCTTGAGTGCCCCCATCTCCAGTGTGGTGTAGTGGTTAAGAGTGGTAGACTCGTAATCTGGGGAACCGGGTTCGTGTCTCTGCTCCTCCACATGCAGCTGCTGGGTGACCTTGGGCTAGTCACACTTCTCTGAAGTCTCTCAGCCCCACTCACCTCACAGAGTGTTTGTTGTGGGGGAAGAAGGGAAAGGAGAATGTAGCCGCTTTGAGACTCCTTTGGGTAGTGAAAAGCGGGATATCAAATCCAAACTCCTCTTCTTCTTCTTCATTATCGCCACTGATCATTCACCACTACATATGGGGCCATACAGAGGGGGATTTAGGGGGAGATTGACCAGTTCGGCCGCACTGGGTGTGGAGTCTCAGGGGCACCACAACTATGATTTAGAATGGATTGCGAGAGGTGGAGGGGCACCAAATTTTGGTGTCGCACAGGGCGTCGCTAGAATTTGAGACCCCAAGGTCTGCCACTGGCCCAAACCACACCATCTCCCAGAAAGGAAGAGAGAGTGCAAGGATAAGGAAAGGAGAGGTTACAGCTTTTTCTCTCCATTGTTGTAGGAGAGAACAGGCGCGGGCCTTGTTGTGTGCCCAATGATGTCACAACTGACCCTAGTCCTGCCTGCATGCTAAAGGGCACAGCCCTTGGTGTTCACATGCTGCATAGTTGCTACAGAATATGCTGTTGTGCCTATGGCAAACATGAAAAGGAATCAGTTACAGGTATCTGAAGAAGTGCACATGCACACGAAAGCTCAGACGAAGAACAATCTTAGTTGGTCTCTAAGGTGCTGGAGGAGACTCTTGAGAGTCCCATGGACTGCAAGAAGATCAAACCTATCCATTCTCAAAGAAATCAGCCCTGAGTGCTCACTAGAAGGACAGATCCTGAAGTTGAGGCTCCAGTACTTTGGCCACCTCATGAGAAGAGAAGACTCCCTAGAAAAGACCCTGGTGTTGGGAAAGATGGAGGGCACAAGGAGAAGGGGACGACAGAGGATGAGATGGTTGGACAGTGTTCTCGAAGCTACTAACATGAGTTTGGCCAAACTGCGAGAGGCAGTGAAGGATAGGCGTGCCTGGCGTGCTCTGGTCCATGGGGTCACGAAGAGTCGGACACGACTGAACGACTGAACAACAACAACAAAGGTGCTACTGGAAGGAATTTTTTATTTTTTATTTTGTTATGAAAAGGAATGATAAACGGAACCACTCAAATGCTTTGACATGCAGAGATACTGGGAATTAATTTACTTGATATTGGATACTGAGACCACTCTATTTTGGAACTTTTGGGATGGCACACTGCTGGTTTGAGGTAGGAATTTATATTCTGGAGTTACTGCATCCATCTTTGTGAACCTTTGCCACAGTGGTTCTGCAGTGTGCCACTGTATAAATTCTTGCAATTTGAAAAAGCCAAAATACTATCGCAGTGCACTGCCTCAGTCCCCCCCCCCAACTTCCTCCTAACGGAGGAATAAGGTTGAGCAGAAAAGGGGATCAGAGAACAGTCACTCTAAGTCGGTCCCTCATTATGAAAGCACCCATGGGAATCGTCAGATCAAAGTGTTCCCGTACAAAGAGTTTTTGTCATAATGGGGATATCTGGTTTGGGCCTTAGTGCAGTCAGATACTTTTAAAATTTCGGGAAATTCGTCAACAGGCTGCTGCTTAATAAGGGGGAATCATGCAGCTACTAAAGGAACAGGTCAGCAGGTAATTCAATGGGAGTGAGTTACTTTTAAATATTTTATACAAAAGGAACCCCACTGAGATAATGACAATCTCGTTTTCCAACATACCCTTCAAGTTGATATAACCAATGGTGATTTTTTAAAAGAAAAACGGAACTTTATTAATACAAAGACGGTTCCACAAAGGATAATAATGTGATGTTTGCAGCTAGAGAAAGGATTGAAGAGCATCCAAAAAGGTGTTGGGTTCTTAAGATTAGACACACACACACACACATAGTATATATAAACTTCTTAAAATATTGGAGTTGGCTTATAAAAGGAAACTGGGAGAATGCTTTTATGTTAAATAATGCCCATATTAAGGGACGTGGGTGGCACTGTGGGCTTGCCGATCAGAAGGTTGGTGGTTCAAATCCCTGCAACAGGGTGAGCTCCCACCGCTCAGTCCCTGCTCCTGCCCACCTAGCAGTTCGAAAGCACGTCAAAAGTGCAAGTAGATAAATAGGTACCGCTCCAGCGGGAAGATAAATGGTGTTTCACTGAGGCAGTGAACTGTGTAAAAGGAACAAGTGCACAAAATCTATCATTTATAGAATATCTGTATTTGATTAGTCAAGACAAAAGGCTAACAGATACTGCTTCAGACAGCACAAGAGATTCAGACGTTATCATCTGAATGAACATGGCTTGGAAAGAACTATAAGCAAACAGAGCGGGGAGGAAGGCAGAGAAAATTCTTGCCATCAGTGACAATTTCTTACCAAGACCTTCTTAAAAGGCTGGTACGCTTAGCCTTTGAAGACATCAAAGGCCACAGAACTAATAAAACTATAAAAACACAAGGAATTATTAGAGAGATAAATGGGGGGAAATTCTGATAAAGAGGCTTCTAATCAAATAGCTACTACAAAGTCTAAAGATAAAATGGAATTAAAAGTTCTTTGCCGTGCCACAATAATAATTATTTTTTTATTAAAGAAAAAAAACTTCAGAGCAATTAGAACGGCAGCACTCAAACTTCATGTTCCGTTACCCAGGGATCTTTCAATCAGGAACCCGCATTTTCTAATTGGGTAGCCAGATGACTCAGGGGTCTCAAGAGGTTCGTGAACTGCTTACTTATGCACAGCTGTGGCTCAATGCTCTTATTCCAGTTTCTCAATAAAAGCTCACTGGCATGCTTATATATTATTAAAATTAAATCAGCATTAAAAACCCAAAATCCTAATCCTGTACAGAATATTAAGAACATTATGGACACTGTCCACAGGCATGCAATCTACAATTTATTGTTAGCTGGTTGTGTTCCAAAGTGTTCCCCCGCCCCACCTCGAAACAAATGTGCCAGTTGCACTGATTAGTATTTCATTTCTACCATTCTGGTAATTTTAGCAGAGCATGAGTTTCCCTACCCTTTTCCAACCAGTCCCACACATATATACACAGTTATAAATCACACAGTTAATTTCTCTTGCCTGGATTTCATCTCATTCAAAGGTCCCCAACCTAGGGAACAGAATCCAAGAGGAGAAAACTGGTGACAACTACAAATTTGAGGTGGTTAACAAACAAGCCAAGCAAGAATGTATGGAGCCCTGCATCAACTCCCCCGACTGACAAGCTTATCAGGTACAAATCCCAGACAATTCTCTTCTTTTTCTTCTTCAAGTCTATTCTATAACTGCTTAAAAATACAGTGTTGAAACAAAAGAAGGGATTGCCATCTTGAGAGGAGTCAGCATATGCACAAAGCTCCCAGTGTATAACTTGCAGGATAATACCGGCCATAGTATGTGTAACTACCCATCAAACCTTCCAAAACTGGAGCCAATACTAACCAATTACCAAAAGATTTCCCAGGAAGCATGTCTGAATGACACACTCCTAACTTCCAAGAAGGTCAGAAATTAAAACGCAGGAGAGACAGTGGAATAATTGTTTGCCTGTTGTGTGTGGTTCATTTTCAATACTTTCCAACAGCCTGATTTTCTCAAGTGTTAAATCCTTGCAAACATGTCTAGAGATGGGGGAGCGGGGAAGAGAAGAATTCACCCACTGTTTCCTAAGCCGTGTCCACACAATTCTTCTGTTTATGAAACTCCATGGAGGAAACCAATTTGAACCTGTAAAGGGGGGGGGGACTGTTTTGGCATTTGAAAAGGGCAAGGCAAGGGAGGAAGCCAACTGTAACACAACTCAAATCAGTTGCCTTTACAGCCTTTCATAAAGAGGATGCCTTCTGTCTGTTATGAGATACAAGTAGAATATAAAGGAGCTCACAAGCAAGATGCAAGTGTAGCAGCACTCTCTTTACTTGTGATTTACAGCAACTGGTATTCAGAGACATACTGCCTCTGACAGTGGAGGCTGATATCCACAAGATAGCCTTATTTTCAATGGATTTGTCTAATCCTCTCTTAAAGCGGCTAACAGATTGAGGTTGAATCCTGACAAGACAGAAGTACTGTTTTGAAGGGACAGGAGGCGGGCAGGTGTGGAGGATTCCCTGGTCCTGAATGGGGTAACTGTGCCCCTGAAGAACCAGGTGCGCAGCCTGGGAGTCATTTTGGACTCACAGCTGTCCATGGAAGTGCAGGTTAATTCTGTATCCAGGGCAGCTGTCTACCAGCTCCATCTGGTACGCAGGCTGAGACCCTACCTGCCCGCAGACTGTCTCGCCAGAGTGGTGCATGCTCTAGTTATCTCTCGCTTGGACTACTGCAATGCACTCTATGTGGGGCTACCTTTGAAGGTGACCTGGAAACTACAACTAATCCAGAATGCGGCAGCTAGACTGGTGACTGCGAGCGGCCGCAGAGACCACATAACACCGGTCTTGAAAGACCTACATTGGCTCCCAGTTCGTTTCTGAGCACAATTCAAAGTGTTGGTGCTGACCTTTAAAGCCCTAAATGGCCTCGGTCCAGTATACCTCCCCATCTCCACCCCATCGTTCTGCCCGGACACTGAGGTCCAGTGCCGAGGGCCTTCTGGCAGTTCCCTGGCTACGAGAAGCCAAGTTACAGGGAACCAGGCAGAGGGCCTTCTCGGTAGTGGCATCTGCCCTATGGAATGCCCTCCCACCAGATGTCAAAGAGAAAAACAACTACCAGACACCTGAAGGCAGCCCTGTTTAGGGAGGCTTTTAATGTTTAATAGATTATTGCATTTTAATGTTCTGTTGGAAGCCACCCAGAGTGGCTGGGGAAACCCAGCCAGATGGGTGGGGAATGAATGAATGAATGAATGAATGAATGAATAAATAAATAAATAAATAAATAAATAAATAAATAATAAGTATTATTATTATTATTATTATTATTAGTCATCCAAGTTGGTGACCAACTTGTAGCAGCTTGTAGCAGTCAACTCCACGGTTTAACCGTGCGCTGTGTAAAGTACTTTTCTTTTCCTGAACTGAATCTTCCAACATTCAGATGGCCCCAAGTTCTGTTTACTGAGTTACTTCTTTATTAAATTAATTTTAAGGATCCCTGGGCAGTGAGCATTATGAGAAAAGGAGAAACACTTCACCCACTCTACTTACAGCAGCAGACCAAGTCCCTTCTTACTTGTCTCTTTGCTCAGGTCCTATTTGTGGGCTTTCCCATGGGCAACTGGTTGGCCACTGTGAGAATAGGACAGTGGGTTGCATGGGTAGGCAAACTAAAGCCCAGGGGCCAGATCCGGCCCAATCGCCTTCTAAATGTGGCCCGCAGCTGGTCCAGGAATCAGCATGTTTTTACATGAGTAGAATGTGTCCTTTTATTTAAAATGCATCTCTGGGTTATTTGTGGGGCCTGCCAGGTGTTTTTACATGAGTAGAATGTGTGCTTTTACTTAAAATGCATCTCTGGGTTATTTGTGGGGCCTGCCAGGTGTTTTTACATGAGTAGAATGTGTGCTTTTACTTAAAATGCATCTCTGGGTCATTTGTGTGGCATAGGAATTCATTCATTTCCCCCCCAAAAAATACAGTCCAGCCCCCCATAAGGTCTGAGGGACAGTGGACTGGCCCCCTGCTGGAAAAGTTTGCTGAACCCTTGGTGATTGGATCCAGCAGGGTTATCCTTACGTTCTCATGCTCTAAACCAGGCATGTCCAACAGGTAGATCGTGATCTACAGGTAGATCACTGGACATCTGTGGTAGATCACTGTTAGATCACTGGCTCCCCCTAAAGAAGCTAAACAACCTGAACCCCCAAAAGGGGGGTAGATCACTGCCAGTTTTTAACTCTGTGAGTAGATCGCAGTCTCTTGGGAGTTGGCTACCCCTGCTCTAAACTAAAAAGGCAAAAGTTTCTCACAGGAGAAAAGCTTCAATGCCTCATGCAGTGTGGAAGTGCTCTAACAATGTAGAAGTGTTCTAACAAAGCAGCATCAGCTGCTGATTTGGTGGTAGTCACTGTCCAACTTCAATGGAGACAAAAAAGACATGGGGTGTCAATGTCCATACATGAACCACTGCTACAAAGCGTAATATTCACTTTCAGCCGTAAGTGTAGTAGATCGGTGCACAAGAGTGGTACACATCTTGGCAATTTACAATAAAACTGGGGAACTCTGAAGACGTCGAACTAGCAGTCAATGGAGCTGGCACCAGCTTTTATAGCTTGGATGGGTTCCTGAACACAATCTTTTGGCCTGACATCAACTTATAATGATGCTACATTTTAGAATAATTTATTTGAAAGGTTAAAAACTAATTAAACTGATACACACAACATGAGAACAGCACATTAGACATCTCATAATAATATATCACTCTCTTAGGATGTTAGACAAATAGAAAAATAATTGTGGCAAGTTAACTAGTGGAAAAGCTGAGTCACAGAGCGAAAAGTAGCTTTTGTTTTGATTAGGAAACACAGAATTAATTGGGACATTGGGAAATCTGCATTTAGTGCATATTGAGGCTTTAATAATAGGTAATGTTTGTATTATATTTTATAATGGTTGTATTATATTTAATATAATATTTACAAAACTTTAATAAGATGGTCAGTTTATTATGAAGTGAAGAACACATTGCCAAAAGTTTCCAGTGATGTAAAAGATGAGAGACAAAGGCTTAAGGAACAGCATTATCAACACAGACATAGGGTAATGATAGAGGAAGAACAGAAATAAATAAGAACAGGCTGTGAAACTGGAGTCCCAGGTTCAAATGTCACCATAGGTATGGACTCCGTAAATATTTTTTCCCAGTCTTGGCTGCCTATTGGAAATAAAGTGATGATAATAATATTGGCGTACATTTCAGGACTCTTGTAAGGATGGCTACATCATCACCATCACTGTTGTGGCTCAGAATCTCAATACAATTTTAGAACCAAATGTTAGGAAGGAGTAGTTTTCTACATTCAGTGAAGATCAGATTTATTTATTTTTAATCACTTTAGGTTTATTGAACAACAGGTAAAAAAAAAACACCTTCAATTCCATTGCTGAGCTCCTCTTGTGGGTATGAACATGCTGCCTAGAGGGATTGTGAAATCTCTTGTCTAGAAAAAGACGAAAAACCACCTGGGAGGAATAGGTGAGCTTTTTCTTAGAATTATCCCAGGACTTTAAAAGAACTCGCCCATTCTGAATGATGAATGGGTGTGGAGTTTTGTCCATTGCTAAGTAGAACATATCTGAACCTATTTTTTATTTAATAATTTATGTTGCTTTTTATTTTAAGTTTCCCCAGAGAATGAGTTTATTTTTAACATCTCTAGCAGACCATTAAGCATGAGAAAAGCCCGCTAGAAAACTCTTCAGCTGCCTCAGGACTTTAACTCTAGAACACCTCAGTATTGCATGAAATCTCTACTGAAACACATTTTTTAAAATGGACTGGAATCCCTAACATTACAGCCTGCATTATGGGCTCACTCTGCATTCTTACGGTTTAAAAAAATGACAAAACAGGCAGCAGCAGCAACAACAACAACAACAACAACAACAACAACAACAACAACAACAACAATTTATTATTTATTTATGGTTTCCCCAGCCATTCTGGGAGTCTTCCAACAAAATATTAAAATACAGTAGTCCATCAAACATTAAAAGCCTTCAGATGTCTTCTAAAAGTCTGTCTTCTAAAAGTCTGCTAGGCAAGAAAGGCACTGACACATTTCTCACATCAATCCTCCTCTTACTAACTCTTCCTTGCTGTGCAAGGACAACTATAGTTGCATGACAAGGAACCAGACCATTCAGCAGTATCAACCTTCCTGGTCACTCAGGGGTTAAGCAATATGTGATAAACCAATTCTTATTTAAAAATAAAAATTACACCAGACATCTGTAAGCACTGGGGTTCCTATAAACATATGCAACTAACCACAAAAATATTTGAATAGATATTAATTATATTTAAAAAGATTTTCATAACGGAAACTGCAATTAAGCTACAGGGATCAAGAAGCATCAGCAATTATGCTCTGGATATCTCAAGAGGACTGAAAATTTGCATTCAAAAGGTCTGGATATCAGGCCTTAACACCAGGATGCATCTCCTTTAAGATCTTAAGACTCAACAGCTTTTGAGAGGAATTTTAAACACATACAACTCAGTTTCATTACACGGATATAAAAACCAAGACAATGTTGGAATATGGGTGTCAGAGCTTGGATGCTTCACTTTTGGGTACATGCAGTTTGGCACTTGTGACATGGTTTATGTAAGGTATATGCTGCGCTTGCTCCATAGTAAGTCTTATCGGGATTGTCATAGAAAGCCCAACTGAGACACAGGACTTTCAGAAGGGCCACAGCTCACTGATGGAACATGCGATTTACATGCAGAAGGGTCGCCAGTTTGACTCCTGGCATCTCCAGCTAAGCAGTAAGATAGCAGGTGATATGAAAGACTTCTGCTGGGGAGGCTGGAGGGACGGTGTCAGTCATGGAAGACAACACAGTGTTAGATGGATCCAGGAAGAAAGCAGGTTCATAGGACCTTGCCCAAGGCTCCTGCATTTGGGCCACATTTTTTCTTCTTCCTATCTCCTTTTGATGAACAATTCATTGCACCATTGAGTCATGTTATTGTCCATAAATTACCTTTGTCGCTGGATTTGTGCCAGGGACAGGCTGGATAATGAGGAGTGGTGGGAGACCAGCCCAAGAGCCCACCAGGGTAGGGTTGCCATATTTCAAAAAGTGAAAATCCAGACTGAAAAGTTGTTGAGCTTTTTTTTGAGTTTCAGCATTTTCCGCCCGGATGTTTGCGAAGGACGATTGCCAGCTATGTTCCAGGAAATTCTGGATGTATGGCAACCCGACCCCAGGGCAGATTCGGACTGGCTGGATGAAGAAAGCCTGCCTCACAAGAGCCGCCCCGCCCCCAGGGCTCTGAAGATGACACCTTAGAGCCCAGAGCCTGGTGGTGGGTTACTGAGGAGAAGTCAGCAGAAGGGATGAGCTGGGAGCCAAAAGAAACAGGAGACTTGAGCGTTCTAAGGGGAAGGGTTCAGAAGGAGGGCCCTCCAGGAGAGGATGGGAAGCCGAGAGTCACAGTGTGGGCACATACATTCCCAGTCCTGCTGATTCTCCTCTTCCTCCGACTCCCCCCTCAAGGAGGAACCTGCACATTGCTGAGCAATGCGCCAAATAGGCCCAGAGGAGGAGCCCACCCTCTTGATGCAGCCTTCATCTGCTTGGGAGGGAGCCAGAGTGAGAGGCTAGAGGGGAAGGGTATGCCTAGAGCTTAGCATCAGCAACCTCTTCGTTGAGTTAAGACGAACCAGGGACACTGCTGTATTGCTTTTTCGGCTAATAAAAAGCTAATTGCATTCTGTCCCTTCCATGTGTGTGGCCTGCCCTGTGGATGACCCGGCTCATTGACAGCTCCATGATATTTTGCTACAAGCAGAACTCTTAGTTGGACCCAGAATGCAAAACCCTTGTCTAAAATCCAGCATGTCTTTGATATACTACCCTGAGATCTGCAGGTGAAATGTGGCATACAAAATAAATAAATGCATAAGTGTGCTTATGAGATCCATGGATGCGTATTGATGTATTCTTACAATATTACATGCACTGGCATCCAAGAACATTTTCTCATACCAAGCCAACTTCCTTTGCACAATGTGTTACTCCTTGATGCAGTGAAACTGCGAGTGAAATGAGTTTGTGTTCCGACAATCAACTTCAAATGAATGGGACGAATCTTGACATAGTTCCAGCAGTGGTTTTCATGTAGCCGTGAGCCTGGTAAACCAACCTTACGCAACCGTATCTTCAGTTAGAATGAGCAAGCTTTCTTCACCCATTTTCAAGCAAAAGTCTTTAACATGGCGTTCTGGTTCTATACTGGAACCTGAAAGTATGAACTAAGGAGGACGACGACAATATAATATATGTGTGGAAAACGGCAGCGTTCTGAAATTCTAATGGATATTAAAAATAGGGTGAGGGTTTGACTCATTCCTGTATGCAAATGACAACAGCTCAGGATTAGCTGCAGACAGGGAGCATATGTGGGATTAACAAAGTGAAACCAGCCATCATACCTACTAGAATATTCAAGAGGGGGATCTATGCAGCGGATTTTCAGGAGAAGATCTGAGTGACAAAGAAATGGCACCACATTTCTCAACACATCACATCCAACCGTCTTTGTCAACAGCACAGTTTTTTTTTTATAATGCATGTTATTTTTGCAGGCATTTGTAGCATAAATTATTTCCCAGGCACAGTGGCAAGGAGTGAATGAAAGGCTGTCAAGGAAGGCATCCGAGTGGATCTTCAAAGTGCATGCATGAGCCACACCAATAGGACTTGGTTTTCTTTCCTTTAAAAAAAAATGACTAAAATCCAATGCAAGCATTCTTACTGTCAGGCAAGGAAGGAGTCAGAACCCCGAGCTACCTAATCAGCTTGCATTGCTGAATTAATCCCTTGTGCTGTTGTGTCCCAGCCACCCGCCCCTTTTCGGGACACTCTGAATGCTATGACAAGCCTGCTTTTACCACAGCATGCTATTTGTATTCACCAGGGTATATATGCTCAGTCTGAATTTATGAATCTGGATATTAATCTAAGTAGTATACACTTTTAAGACCAATCAGTGTGTTTGTCTGATTGCAGATATAGTTGATTTGATAGAATCTGGAAAGGCGTGAACACCTGTTTGTTATTTAATGTGGGATGGAGTAGAGGCATCCGCTCCCAGCTTAAAGAATGTTCAGGATATGGTCCTTTCGATTCTGTTGTGAGCACTCTGAAAATAAGTTTCAGGATTCTAAAGTGGCTTTACCACTTCTGAATTATATTATTCTGAGCAATGAGGTTTATTTAGTATTGTATTTTATGGTTTCTTTGGGTCATACCCTCTATGCAAGGTCAGGTGAAAATAATTTTTAAACTTCCTCAACAGGTATTTATTCAATGATAATCAACTTCTGGGGATTACGACTCCCTAACCACCCTTGATCGTGTCTTTTTTCAGCTTCACCAAATTTATCATTTCTGTTCTTGCTCTCCCCAGCTGTGCTCCAGCAATAGAGCCTGTGAAATCTCGTACCTCTTGGAGTTCTTCTTAACAGAGGTTTGTCCCTTCCCTCTGCAATTAAAGCACTTCTTCCCGCAACACTAATTATGGGAAGCTGATTTGATGTTATGTGGATTAAACTTAGTTTACGCCAAACTGCAAAGGATCACCTGTATCAGGTATGTTAAGAAGCCTTCTGTGATTCTATCTGCTACTGACAGGAAAAAGGACAAGATCTGGAGTCTAAGGAAACTCTTTGTTTAATAATCTCTCTCACTTACTTAATACACAGCTTCACAGTAGATCATCCATGTCCTTCAAACTCAATAGCCACCAATTGCTTTTCTTTCATTGCCTTTACTTCTAGGAAAAGTTGATTTAACTACAGATCTACAGACCTATGGTGATCAGAAAGGGTGAGGAGAGTTTCCATGGTGAAGGGGGAGTGGGAGTTTTCCATTTAAAAAAAACAAAAAACACTGCTTTGTGCATTCAAAAAACATAGAAAAGGTTTCATTTATACCAATGGGTGGGGAAATAACTTCACCAGTTACAAAATAAGCCCATGGTCCATGTAGTCCAGCCTCCTGTTCTCACAGCGGCCAACCAGATGCCCATGGGAAGCCCAGAAACAGGGCCTGAGTGCAGCAGCACTCTCCCCTCTTGTGATTTCCATGTTAGGGGCATCCAATTGATGTGCAACTGTTGATGTGTACAGGAACAGGGTACGGAACAGGGGCGAGGTGGAACAGGATGGGATACTCTTATACGTGCTCTGCCAGCATGCATGGGGGCCAGGAACAGAACCCCTCATAGGAACGGTCACCGTCTGTACATGTTTAGCACTTTTCAGCATTTCTAGGGGTGTACTGGAGAAGTCCATCAGATTCAATGCCACCCCAACAGCTAAAACAAAATAAAAAATAAAAAAAATCATTCCAGTAGCACCTTAGATACCAACTAAGTTTGTTCTTGGTATGAGCTTTCGTGTGCATGCACACTTCTTCAGATACACTAACTCTTTCCATGTACCCATGCACACAGCCCCATTGGTGGTGAAGTGCCAGCAGGAGAGCTGGCCATGGCTGCACTGGGAAGGCCTCCGACTTTTCCTTCCACCAATGGAGAAGGAGGTCCACAGTACCCAATAGGATCCTCAGCTGCTCTCCCCAGGAGTTAAGGATTGCTCCCCATGTCTTTCTCTGAATTGCTCTTGTCACTCTGGCCATTCAAAGAAACAATGAAAGCACAGAGATAAGCAGCTCTGGAAATCTCTGCCCCTGCCCCCTTGAAAGCTTTCCCACAACCCAAGAATCTTCAGGAAAAGATGCAGGGTAAATATGTGGAATGATTTTTAGCAGCCAGGGGTAAGCAAGAAACCATTTGTCCAACTTTTGCTTTGCACTCTCATTTGGCCGAGGTCACCCTAGAATTCATTGCTGCACCTGGAATGCTAAGAACAGAGCAGGCGCATTCCGATAACACCATGCAGCAAAAACACTAGAATACCGGTATGTCAGTCAACAGGGGCAGATGACTATAATATAGTTCATTTTAACTACTGCTCAATTCATGTGGAAAATCACGGCCCACCTCCTGATTGGTATGCGTCAATGGGATCATCTTACAATAGCATACCAGTTTCAAAGTCTTAACTTCAAAATACCTTGCACAATTAAAGGTGCAAATTATAGCCTATTCTTAAAGTTGCCCTCCAGCTTATCATACCCATAATTACCTCCCCTTTACTATTATCTTGTCATGATCTACAAGACTGACAAAGAATGCCCTCTTGAGTTAACCATCCATTTGCCAACTTGAGACACCAGAGGCAAGTAGAAGCACATCCACTACAACTGTGGATTTAGCCCAAAGACCAAACATTTTTGTCTGGCTTTTGTCCATAGTGAGGCCATAAAAGGGGTCACAGGTCCAAGCAAATGCTAAATTGCCATCTAGTTTAGTTTGCTTTTATACAGCTTATACATGTTTCCTTTAGGACATTTTAATGCTCGGTTTACTCCCCTCCATCTCGATGATTGTTTTAAGAACTAGAGAGTCCTGCTGGGGCAGACCAAAGGTCCAGCAGTTCTTCCATCCTGCTTCCCAAAATAGTCCAGAAGATGTCTCCAAAAAGCCCACAAAGAGGGCTTGACAGCAATGGAGTCTCCCAGTTGCTCACAGCCAAGTGATATTCAGTGATATACTGCCTTTGAAAATAGAGCCAGCATATAACTGGAGCTATATAGCCATCTTATAGCCATCATGGATAAGAGCCATGGATACAATGGCTGTATTCCATGAATATGTCTAATCCACCTTTTGGGGTCAAACAAGCTACCATCTTAAATGAATAAATGCTCAACAAAATTGATAGAGAAGGTCTAGAAATCCAAATAGGTGGATGGATGGACAGCACCCTATTTATTTATTTTTTGACTTTTTAGAATTGTGCAAAAATAGTATCTCTTGGAGGTCGCCATAAAGCAGTTTCTTATATGCCACCCCAGCTTTGCCCGCCATGCCTGCCTTTTTATGACCCACTTTCAACCAGCTCTACTTTAAAAGCAAAACATTTAAGAAACAGAAGTGCAAAGGCAAGGGCTTATTAATCTTGAGAAGCCACTGCCATTGATGTCAGCATTAAAAATACATCACGCTTGGAAATATTGCCTGCTTGCACACAAGAATGATATTTAAGTAGCTCAGCGGAGTGGTCAATAAGCAGTACTAGGTGATATGAAGTGAAATGTGCAGGATTTGATTACAGAGGATCTCAAGTGGCTTGGCCGTAATCAGAGCTAGTTTCACCAAGTCAATATGATCCGCAAATCATAACTCATCTCTGAGAAGAAAGGTGTGATCAATCTTCATCCTCACAGGCAAAGCTCACAAGGCGGCGGGGGTGGTGGTGGAGGGACAGAATACCACCCTTGCTGGTAAGTTCAGTGCTGACCAATGACGAAGCACCAGTGGTCTGCTACAGTCATAACTGCATTATTTTTTCCTATGTGAATTCACATAGAGTGCATAGTGTTACCAACACACATTTCCATGCATGGCTACATATTCATTTCCTTCCCCCACTGCATTTAATGCACACAAAAGTCCCATATGTTTCCTTGATAAATACATGCAATGTTCATAACTGAAAGCAGCATAAGCCCTGTTGAGCATCCAATTACCTATAGGAATCCTCAGTATAGGTACAACCTGTTAAGCAAGCTTTGCAAAGAAGCATTCTGTTTTTAACTGGGGGGGGGGAGGCTGTGTTGCAGGAACAAAGCTGCCCATTTGCCATTTCGGGTCTTTCTCCAACAGGAGAATGGAACTCCATGCTCATAATATCTCAGAGTCGCAACCATGCATTTGTGAAAGTGGGAGGAGACATATTGTCAACACACAGCAATACACACATTTTCCTCCTATAATCACCCATTATGAAACTGTTTAACATAGCTATGACTACTTAGGGCAAAGAGAAATTGCCCACCCCCACCCCCCAAAAAAAAACCCATCCTGAAGGGAACCAGGAGAAAAATAACATTTAATGTTTTATTTAACATGAATATCATTGTGAGAATTCTAGATCACACAGCGTTCAGTGTGTGAAAATTTATTTTTTAAGTAAAAATAGAAGAACAGCACATATAAAAGATGTGGTTTTAATTCTTCGGCCAACAAGAAACCCTGAACTACGTTAGTATATCTACTCAGGATCTACCAAGCAAAACCACGAGCCCAGCATTCCTAACCGATATCAACCTTCCTGGTTCTACTGCTTTTATAGGATTATGCATCGCAAATTAAAGCCTCTGCTGTCTCTTTAAGGAAACATCCAGTCTCTTCCCGCTTCGATAATTTGCTTGCCAGAATCAGGCACCCAAAGCAGGCAGATCAGTGTAGCAGCTCACAGCTGTCTCCCTCACAGATCCAAGCTTCTTTCTGTAAGTGCTCCTTGCTGTCTCTCTCTCTTTCTTTCTTTCTCTCTCTCACACACACTCATCCCTCCCCACAAACCAAAGGCTCCTCATTTCTATATATACAGACCACACAGGAGAACTAAAAAAGGGGGGCTGTTATTTGCACCCCCTCCCTCCCAGGCAAAGCCCACAATGATGCTCGAAGAGCAACTGCGTTTTCTATTCCAACTGAATTGCTTCAGACTCACAAGGAATTCCCCTGCACACACCACCCTCATCCTTTGGCTAAGCTGCAGGCGAAAACACAGCACAGGGAAATAGTTTTGCACAGCACCTGCCGGACCCTATTGAAATGCACAGGGATGTATGGATGGATTCCCCGCCCGCCCGACCCCACCGCCAACAACAACCGAGACAGCATTGTTCTTCCACTGTGCAATCCATTGGACTGCTGGGCTTCCTTCGCCCTCCTCCCCCCCCCCCAGCCGCTTTTGACATGTTCCTCCCCCCCCCCTCCCGCGCCACCCTTCCCTGGCAGGAGGAGGGGGGGTGTGCGGAACCCCCAGCTACAGACTGACGACCACATTTTGGAATGCACTTCATTAAAATATAGCTGCCCGATTCCAACCTGCAATGCGGAGGCAAGACAAAGCGAGCGCCACGCTTCCCATTGCATCTCGCTCAAAAGCCCCATTGTTCAGCAGGCATCTGGTCCTGATCTCAACCTATTCGTGCCCATTGACCCCGCTTTTCACAGCGCAACCCCGTTCGCGAATGGGCCTCACGTAAAGCTTGCTTGATGAATTGTGGGGCGTTTGGGGGGGGGGGAGAGAAGAGTGGAGGGGGGAGAAGCAGCACTAGCCATCTGTCCTCCCAAGCTGAACTCAGACAGGGTGGCAGAGGGGCTGTACCTCCTTCCCACCCACCCCCGCCACCCTCCACCTTTTCCAGCTGCCTCTCTTTCTCCCCATCCAAACCCCAATTTCCCCATTTCTAGCTTCTGCTCCTTTCCCCCTGGAGCAGGAGGAAGAACCTGGGCTTTTGGCTCGGTAAAATACCGCCACAGCCACCGCCACCACTTGCTGCTATTAAGCATCTCTTGCATCAGAGAGAGAGAGAGAGAGAGAGAGAGAGAGAGAGAGAGAGAGAGAGAGAGAGAGAGAGAGAGCATTCCACACCCAGAACATGTACACACAAACACACACACACAAACCAGCATTCTGACTTGCCTGGGTCCTTCGAAATTCAAGCACCGCTACCAGATTAATCCTTCCTTTGTGAGATATTTTCTGCTGTGCATGTAATGATCCTCAACACTGCAGTAAAAAGGGGGTTTTGTTTTTAAAAAAAAAATAAAAAAGGAAGGAAAGAAGGCAGGAAGGCAGGAAAAGCAAGACTCAGAATTGGGAGGGGGTCAGGTGGGGGTGGCCGATGCTTACATGCATCACAGCTTTTGCCACATGACGGGGGGGGGGGAGAAAAGAGGGTTTTGGAGGAAGGTGGGGCGGGTGAGAGAGACAGAATAAGCTGGTGGCGGCAGCTGACAGCACAGAAAAGGGGAAAAGAAGGAGCCTGCCTTTTATATTACTGGTGACATTTCTAACACATGACAACAACTTCCATCTGTGTTTAAAGCCGGGAGTGTGAGGGGAAAAAAGAGCATTACATCACAATTCCTTCTATTCCTTGAGGTGTCGACACTGTAGGCCAGGGGGGGATTAAAAAGCACCTGTGTGTGTTGAAATGTGAAATACCTACTATGGAGGGGTTTTCAGCCCCCCTTCCCCCCCTCCACATCTCCCTTTTAATTTTCTCTCTGCCTTTGTCTGGGAGGACGCCCAGGGAAGTGTTGAAATGGTACTGCCCTCGTTTCCTCGTTTGCAAGGCAACAGAACTAGAGAATGAATATATATGTATGCATGTGTCTGTAGCAAATGCAGCAGTTCGGTCCCCGTCTCCCCCCCCCCATTTATTTTTAGGCCAAAACCAGGCATTCTTTTTTCTCTCGGTTCTTTCCTTCATAGACATTTTGCTAGAAGGAATTGTGATGTAGTGCGCGACGTTAAATAATGATGGTGTTGCTGATGATGGAGACGGGTTGCAAGGTTATCTAATTATTGTTGTGATTCATGAAGAGTCAAGCAGGTGTGTGCATCTGGGGTGATCTCCATCCGTTACTCTACAATCAGTTCAGGACGGGTTTTTTAATGGATCAAAATGAGGAGGAAAATCAATCCTAGTTCAAAGGCTGATTAACTGGACTGGCTGCAGAATTACTAGGTGGGTAGCAGCCCTTAGAGCCGAAGTGCAGAAATCCAAAAATCAGCATTGCCCTCAGGCTGAAAGGGCAGGCGATTTTCACTTGCTTTTAGGACAACACCTGAAATATTACTACAAGAGGGCAGGGGCACTTTTGGACATTACTAGAAAGTTTTCGCAAAATAAAAGCACATGCACCCTTTCCCCCTCCCATGTCAAACTACTCATTTGAACCTCCTTGTATCTCTGCATACCAACGTAAAGGAAACAGTCTTGAAATGCTTCATTCTCCTCTAGACACATAAACATACTTAATTACTAATTTTGTGCCTAGTTCTTCCAACACTCGGGTTGTGAACGCGATCCGTGCAGGAGGCGCGTTTGCAACCCGCAGGTTGCGATTTGGCGCTTCTGCGCATGCGCGAAGCGCCGAACCTGGAAGTAACCCGTTCCAGTACTTCTGGGTTAAGCGCAGTGCACAACCCAAAAACACTCAACCCTTGGCCTAATGCTGGTCTGCAGTATTCCCAGGCATCCAAGGTGGCATCATTTTCCACTGATGCTGCTGGCACCCTAACTACAATCAGTAGTAGGGATAAACCAAGCTGGGTGGAGGCGGGGGCCGCCGCCAACATCTATATCAGGCTGGTCAAAGGTTATGCTTGAGACAACTGTTTTGCCCAGGCTTCCTCAACCTCGGCCCTCCAGATGTTTTTGGCCTACAACTCCCATGATCCCTAGCTAGCAGACCAGTGGTCAGGGATGATGGGAATTGTAGTCTCAAAACATCTGGAGGGCCGTGGTTGAAGAAGCCTGGTTTGCCTTTCTTCCTGAAATTTGCTTACATGTACATCAGCAATAGCTATGATCCTCTCTTTCTTTAAACTGGAGTGTGTGTTTTTTAACCCACCTTTCATGGCACATTGCCCTCAAGGTGGCTTACAAAACTTTAAAATGCATGTAAATACCATTACCACAGCAAAAAGAAGCAAAGATAAAGATTTTATTTTGCTCCATCCGTGCAAATATTTCCGCTTTTACAACAGAACTTCCTCCTCCCTGCCCTAAGTCCCCCTAAATCTGTTGTAGGGGTTCCCCAACCCTCTAGAGCAGATTTGGGGAAGGACGCAGGGCAGTGGGCACTTGTGGGCACAAGCTCATACAGAAGCTTGCATTCAAGACCTTCACGTCTTGCATTGCCTATCCCTGGAACATTGCTTTGATTTTCCTGGTTACAGACAATTTGTAGCAAGATCGTGTCCTGTTCTGCCAACCCTATGGGACCCACTGTGAGGGTCTTACATTTCTTAGCATCCCGTGAGAGTTGGGTGTTGGCTTGTGAACAGCCATTCAGGATCTTTTCATTTATAGTGAAAGTGACCATAGCTCAATGATTTGAATGTAGAAGGTTCCATGTTCAATCCCTGACACGCCGTACTAAAAGATCAGGCAACAGGAAAGACACCCTAGTTGCACGGACCAATTGCTTGATTCAGTTTAGGATAGCTTCGTCTATTCATCCGATCTGACCCCTGGGCTCGCCTTTTCTGCTGTTTCAGTCACACTTGTCTGTGCCTAGTTGTGGGCTCATTGGGTACCAGAACCATTTACTAAGTCTCTTGGGAAATCAAGGCATACTTTGCACCCACATTATTAGTGAAAGTGGTGCTGCTGGCATTCATCTGCGGCCTTTCTTAATCTGGGTCGCCTGGAAACTTCCCAGTTCTTCTGCTTTAAATGCTTCCCCATCTGCTTCCAAGTCTTGGAGAGATGGACCCACTTTCATGAGACCATTTGCCTGGACTTCCTGGCTTCTCTTAATAATATAATAATAATATTTTTATTATTTGCCCCAGCCACTCTGGGCAGCTTTCACATATATGAAAACACTAAACCTTACAAGAGTTTCCCTATACAGGGCTGCCTTCAGATGTCTTCTAAAGGTTATATAGTTACTCATCTCCTTGTATTCTGATGGGAGGGCATTCCACAGGGTGGGGTGTTCCTTGGGACATTCCTTAGGGTGCCAATCCACCTCCATGTTTGTTGTTCTTGACTTCCAAGCTATAGGCCAGAGAAGAAGAATTCGGATTTGATATCCCGCCTTTCACTCCCCTTAAGGAGTCTCAAAGCGGCTAACAATCTCCTTTCCCTTCCTCCCCCACAACAAACACTCTGTGAGGTGAGTGAGGCTGAGAGACTTCAGAGAAGTGTGACTAGCCCAAGGTCACCCAGCAGCTGTATGTGGAGGAGCGGGGAAGCGAGCCCGGTTCACCAGATTACGAGTCCACTGCTCTTAACCACTACACCATGCTGGCTCTCTTGGAAGTTGGAAGACTGTCCAACTCCAAAAGCATATGCAGGTTCTCACTGGCCCACAGTCCTATGAGAGCCAACACATGCTCCTTCTTAGAAATTGCTCTGCCCTATAGCTTGGCAGCCAAGTATGACGTACATGCCCTCCAAAAGGTGCCCAGTTGTCTGCAAAATTTACCAGGCCCAGCATGGAACTTTACATGTCACACGCAATGGCGCAACAGGAAAGAAACTCTTATCACATAATAGAAAGAGCCTTGAAACAGTTCCAAAAGCTAACACAGGCTCTGGAATGTCTCTGGAGGAGCAGCTAGGGAGAATACTATTTAAGGGCTGCTTCACACACACACAAAAAGGAGTCATGTCACAGAAACTTTAAAGCACCAATGTCCTTTGCATGGCAGCTGTTCCATATGACAGCTATATTTGGAAAAAGCAGTCCTAAGTGTCATTAGTGTGTTTGGCCCATGAATGGTATAGCTAGAAAAGTACTTGTTCAGGAATGGATGTCACCTCATAACAGGACCAGGATTTAGTGACAAATCTCTGACTCTGTCTATATAAATGCTACAGTTTCCAGGGCTTAGACTTGGGAGCTGGTAAGAGTAGGGAAAATGCACCTCAGCATACCGGTACTTCACAGGGACACTGTAATTTTTTTTTTTTAAGAACTCTGTCTGCCAGGGAAAACCTCCTGTGGAAATAAATTAATAATAATAGCAGCAGCAGCATAGACATCTTGGGAGACGCGTAAGCACATGTAAGCAAATTGTTCTCACATTCTCCACCTTAGACCTCTACAGTTCCACTTCACCCAGTTAGGTCAAGGAGAAAGGTATTCCCAACAGATTGCCAACAAACAAGAAGTTTATGGCAAGCTAGAAACATGAATGTTCTCAGGCAGAAGCTAACTTCTGCAAGCAGACCTCTCTTGAGTTTCATCAGCACATATTGGAACCAATTTGCTTAGCATGTGGGAGCACCAAATGGAGAAACAAACTGTGAATTCACATTAGCTGAAAACTCAGCAAGATGTGGAAATCAAACACAGATGGTTCACTTCAGATTAAAGGGTCAGTATTTCGCCTTCTCTTCTCACTTTACAATCTCTTGGATAATATTTAACAACCACCTTGGGTTCTTTCTCCTGTGGGTGTGGAGGAGAGGACTGGATTTTGACACAAAGCCACCAAGGAAAGCACAGAAGCAAATGAGCTCCCACGCCAAGCAGAAGAACCTGTAGCAGAAAGAAAGCCTCTCTCTGTGCGGATTCACACATGCATATTTATTACTTGATGCTGCGGCATTTGAGCGATGACTTGCATGAGAGATACCAATTAGAGACCAGACAGCACAAATGGCCTTCTTTATTTATGATTTGCTTGCTTGTTTAAATTTATTACTCCTTTTACACAAATGTCTCAGCATCACTTACAAAGTAAGAGTACAATAATGCAGCCCACCAAAAATATTTTAAACAGTTTCCTAATATGATCCCAAATACAGTATTCTTCACGCAGAATGTTCCTCCATTCAGCTGAGTCACTGACTGGTAAGTAAAGGCATATTAAGCAACATATGTGAGTGCTTTCAGAAAAATTATTCATTCAGTAGTGGAAACCAGATTCTGGGAACTCTGGGATAGGACCATACAATCCAGCACTAAGTCTGTGCAATAAATCACCATATCATTGAATACCTGTATCAAAATAACTTCGTGAAAAGTGTTTTCAAAAGGGCAATATATTCAGGTGAACAAAAGGTGGAGACTTAACAGCTTCCCAGGGGGTAGCTCAGCTGAACTGATATTTTACAAATACTTAGGAGATATGGATTTGAAGGGGGGTTTAGACCACATTCTGGTCCTACAGGTGGTATCTAACCCCAAGAAAACTGGCGCTAATACGCCCAGGAACCTCACCAAAATGCTGGAGAGGGTGCACCTCCACAGGCACATACTTCCACATGTGGTGGGAGTGCCCCAAAATCCAAACATTCTGGACAACAACCATACGAGAAATATGTAAAATAACCAAGCAAGTGTTAAAAACCACCCCAGAATTGGTCTTACTAAACATCTTCCAAGACAATAACGCCCACTTACAACACCAAGAACTAATAATCCATCTACTCTCAGCAGCCAGAAACATCATAACCAGACACTGGAAAGACATGTCAGGAGTAAGCATGGATCAATGATACCAAGTAGTATGGGAAACAGCCCTACTAGAATAACCAGTAAGCTGAAACTGGCACGGGGACAAACAGAAGAAGACGCCTTCACCCCGATATGGCTCCCCTTCATCACACACACAGCCCAACAAGACAATGACAAAAATCTATTGACAGCATACAAATCAGTATGGCTAACCTGATCAAAAACACTCACCCACCCCACTCACTCAGGAAAAAAAGACCACCACAGCCAACCACAAATGAACAATCACACCCTATGCCAACCCCGACCTCTCTCACCACCAAAGGAGCACAAGCGAAAAACAGAGAACCTGCACAAACCGCTGATACCAAACCCTACATATATTAAGTAAATTAGAAACATTGTCACCCCACCTCACCCATCTGAAAGGAGGTACAGCAGAACCTTCTGCCGCGATGGGAAGGCCCAGAAATGTCCCCTGCTGCCACAGATATATATTGTAATATATCGAGATATCGTGATATTTAGCTGGTGTTATATCATGATGTTGAAAAGCAGATATTGCCCAGCCCCATCTAGCACCTTACTCAATCCCTCACCCACAGCTGAGAGCTACCCTGCATGTTTCAAGATGCTTCCCATTTTTGTTGCTGCTGCTGCTGGCATCCATCTGTCTCGAGAGACAATGGATTGTGCTTCCGAGGATGAAGTCAAATAGCTGGAGAAACACAGCGCCTGCTGTGGCTACAGAGACAAGTAAGTTGTAATTGCTGCCTCCTGCATTGTTTTTGCTGCATTAGCAGCACCAAAGTTGACCTCTCTGGGGCACAAGCCTGGGCAGTGTGTATGGAGATCCTGAGCTGCCCTGATGACAAGCCCACCAACCTTTTGGGCTTGCTGTTGCACTCCAAAGGAAAGCAGAGCAAGACACTTGGCACCAGCTTGGCTGCAGGGGTTACAAGATGCCATTAAGGACTACATTCCAGATTTGTGTGGGGTTTACTCCCAAAGCCTTTCTCACAAATGAGTATAGCCACAAGGTAGCAGAGGTTTAGGATAAAAGTTTCCCTTTTCCTAGAATAGCAATTTTCCCAGCTTGACCAGCCCCATCCGCCCCGCCATTCCCTCTACAGCACATGCAGAAACCACCTTCTTGCACATTGGACTATCGGTCTCATTCGCTCAATCCACCAGAGCCTGTCTTCGCATGCAGGGCAAGTCCCTAACTCACTGAGCATTTGAGAGCTAGTGGCTGCAGCATCTACTCTTTGGAATTCCTTCCTCTTGAATAACAGACATGTGCCACCAAGGTTACCTTTTCCTCTTTCATCAATTCTTTGAAGTTCAGATCTTTCGCAGTCTACATCTGCATTGGAATTGTTTTCAATGCCATTATTATTATTATTATTATTATTATTATTATTATTATTATTATTATTTTAACACAGTTTGCCACCCTGGGCTCCTCTGGGAAGAGGGGAGGGATATAATTTTTATGAACAACTAACTAATGCCAGCAACTATTCTGACATACGGCTGTGTACACACACCCATTAAAGTCACTATGCATGGCTGCTGAAACAAACAAAACTCCTTTAAAGAGAGTTAATAAGAAATGTAGTTTGCCAACTGCATTCTTTTCACATTTTCCAAGTTCCTGGATTATGGCTGAGCTCATCCTTGTACTGAAGCACTCACCTGGTAGCCATAGGCAACAAGGAACCGCATGCAAGGAAACATCTGGGATTCTATGCAAGAGGCTAAGTGGGTTCCTGGGGGAGGAGGGCCAGAGCTGGCATTATCAAGAGGCAAATGAGGCAATTTCCTTAGGCAGCAAGGGCAGGGAGAAATTAGTGACCCGGCCCCTCTTAACTAGCTCATCTCATCTGACCAGCCCACAAACCCATCCAGCCACCAAGGCTTCCATATGGTTCTTTAGAATCATACCTGGCCCCCTTCTCCTACCCTGCTCTCATCTCCCTCTGTCCCTGCCCACCTGTTTACTTGTTAACCCTTTTGCTACTGTTAATGTAGCTCCAGTACTGGCCACACCTCAGCCCGCCCGCCCCCCCAACCCCTTTCTCAGAGCGAAGTTGAGCAGAGTGGAGCGGCAGAGGCACAGTGTTGTCACTGTGTTAGCAGGAGTCAATGGGTAAGTGGGCAGGTTGAGGACAGACAGAGTCCATGGTGGAGGTAAGGAATAACCTAAGGCTGCAAAATTTCTTGCACTCTATGAATGGAGCACTCTGTCCCTCCTCTCCGCAAGGCATAGGAACCAAACGGGCTGCGAGAGCACAGAATCCCTCTCCTCTGCACCCAGTGCAGAAATGCAGCGGGCCCTCCTCTAGTCCGCAGCAGACTAGTAAATAAATTTGCAGGTGACTTCCTTTTGTCAGCTTATTTACAAGGCTGAGCGAGCTCAATATCCGTGGCCTGTGATGCAAAGTAATTTATGCATGTCTCTAGCGGCTGCATTCGGGTGCAATGTTAACATGTAATTTAGTTGGAAGACAAGCAGGACTATTGGGCAGCGGCTCCCACACTTCTCCCCCCCCCCCCCCGGACCATATGAATATTGCTGAGGGTCCTGGCAGACTAGAGACTTTTCTGCCTCTTGTAGCATTTGTAATGCATTGCACTTGATTATGCGTGCTTTCTTGTGTTGTGTTTTACTGCGTTACAGTTTGAATTCCACAGAGTTCAATCTGTAATGCGATAAAGTGGAAATGTAAGAAACAAATCAGCAATAAACATGCAATATGAATGCGTAAAGCAGGCAGGCCATGGACCACATGAACGAAGTCCGCAGGCCACAGTTTGGGACCCCCAAGGATAGGAGATCAGAGCTCTGGTGTTTCTACATCCCTATTGCCAGCCTCACCCTTTTTCAGTTAAAAGACCACATTCCATTCCCCCAGTCTTCTATTCCAAAGAAGCAGGGTAGACACTGGGGCCTTTGAGAAGCAGTCCTCTGAAGGTAGCAATGCTACATCCTCGGAAGAGAGGGGCACTAGCATCTTAAACTTATCTGACAAAGCATTTCTGGGTTGGGGTCTGCTGCCTGCCCTTCCCCTTCTCTGCTTCTGAGTCCTCATCCTCATCCCCTCTCACCCTAAATAAGAGGAATCTGACTTTAGGATCATGACAAGTAGTATAAGAACAAGCCTGGTCTTGGATACACACCCCTCCCCTCCCCTCCCCTCCCCTCTCCTCTCCAGGTGCAACTGCAAGAAAGAGATTGCACCCATTTTCAACTGAGCATGGTTACTCACTTTGTCTAAGCCAAGAACTGTCATTTGTATTTAGAGGGGGAACAAGACAAGATAATTAAGAACAGTTTGAAGCTGGCTAGTTCCCCTAAACTGCAGTTAGCACCGACCAGTGCTTTTTTCAGGGAGTACTCAAGGGTACTAAGTACCTGCACCTCTTTTGTTGTTGTGCTTGTTGTTAAAAAGTGTGGCACTTACTGTAACAACTTAATGGTGAGTACCCACACCTATTTTTCGGGGTGGGGGTGGAGAACTGGCGCTGACCACTGCTTGGCCTGGTTTTCAATCGCCTGTCTGAGAGCCTATGCAGTCCTGGTAAGCATTACTTTGTCTTACTGTATCGTGCAAATAAGGCCTTTGTCAGGATTCAGACATAACTGTAACCATGGTTTACCGGACACAAAAAGCTTCTAGACTTTTCCTTGTGGCTATGCCAGAGCAGGGGCAGAGGGACACCCAAGCACGGAGGCTACAGAACAGTTTAGAGCTCCATGCAAACCAGGCCAATATCTACCTGATCATTTTACAATATACGTCTCATTTTCAAGATGCATTAGCCCTTCAAGGGCCATTTATTATGCATTCCCACTCAAATAATAATAATTTTCACAATTCTCGTTGAAACAGATGTGTCTCTGCTTAAATCACTAATTAAGTGCATCACAGGACATTGCAATTCTTAAAAGGCTATCAGAGGAGGGAACCCCTCCCTCCTCCTCTCCATTCTTAAACAAATCTGCTCTGGCAACTTCCCAGCAATCTTGACTTCATAACTCAAGGCCGTAATTATTCAAGGAGGACAAGTCTTTGATTATGGATATTTCCAGAGTGTTATGACTTAAGCAGAGAGATTTATTTTCACCTTTAACAGAAGCAGAACTGAAAATATTTGCTTTATGTGCTAATTGAATTTTAGCAGCTGGACCTCTCTCTCTCTCTCTCTCTTTCACACACACTCACAATATTCTCTTGAACCAGGGCAACTAATGTTCAATTCAGCCATAAAACTTAAGGAATGAAGCAACTGAAGTACTTTCTCTCAATCTGGAGCAGCTCGTAAATTCCTAACCATATGACAATGGAGAAAACTTTAATAGCGCACTGACCACATTATTAAACTGTGATAAACTGGGAGGCAGTATTAAAACAAATAGGGAGAAAGTACATGAGCAAGTTGACATTCATTAGGCAGTATTATAACCTAACACTGGGTTTTGGATGTGGTGTGCAGAAACCACCCTCCCTTCCAAATCCTGTTTGGATACATTGACTAAAGTTAAGCTCTAAGCATTTTGATGCGACATCAGGTTCCGATGAGATCAATGGGGCTAACTATGCCAACTAACTAAGTATGGAACTATGGAAATACATTACAGTCGTACCTTGGAAGTCGAATGGAATCCGTTCTGGAAGTCCGTTCGACGTCCAAAACGTTTGGAAACTAAGGTGCAGCAGGAAGCCACGGAAGCCGCATCGGACGTTCGGGTTCCAAAGAACGTTCACAAACCGGAACACTCACTTCCGGGTTCGCGGCGTTCGGGAGCCAAAACGTTCAACTCACTAGGCATTTTACTTCCAAGGTTCGGCTGTCTAACTAGGCACACTTATATCCAAGCTAACATAAGCTATGGGAGAAGATGCAGAAGTAGGAAACCAACTGCATAAAGGGGTCCATCACCAGTTGCTGATCATTGCCAAGCTATCACACTTTACTTCTAAACTGCTCCTGAGCTCCATCTCATGAAAAAAAAAAATCCCCAGATGGCTATATGAAGCTTTAACCCATTCCATGTTCCCTTGATGGAACTCCATGATTAGGCTTTGGGAGACAGTTTTTTAAAAAAGAAGAAGCTCCCACTCCCTCTTGGTGCTTAGAATTCACTCGAGAGAGCATGCCACTATTTTCTGCTGACGGAATATTACATTTGAGATGCACATCTTTACTACATCTGAGATTGTAAAGAGCACTAATAACTCAGCATTAAGCTGTAATTTCTTCCCTCTTGGCCACCGGCTTTCAAGTCTCAATACCTTTTAGGACCACTTGAATACCCACTGCAGATTCCTCACAATGAGGACAAAGCCCTTTGGAAGCCCTTTGCGTGTCGTAAATATGGGAGCAAACTGAAGAGCACTGGGAATTAATAAAGAAACAAAGGCATCTAAAACCATCAACCATCTTCCCACACTACTTACTGGAACGCTGCTTGGCAAGTGATGAAGAAAAACTTAGGAGATGAACTTCAGGGAAGTGTTTGCTCTGATTTTTGTTGTATTCCCTTAATCTCTGGCCACTTTGAAGCCGCTCTTGAATCATGCTGGTCAGCATATGGGTCCCCCCCCCCCACGTAACGAAAAATTAAACCTGAAATGGTTTGCTAGGCTGAAAAATATAATACGGGTGGCTGCTAAAGGCGAAAACAAATAGTTGGGTGAAACACCAAACAGGATATAAAACTTATAAAGATTCTTATTTTCAAAAAAGAAAGAAGTTCACATTTTGAACTTACGAACCAGTTTTAGCTCAGTGCTGCAGCACAAATTGATAGAAATGTAGAAAGCATCTTAGGGAAACAGAAGTGAGTCTTTTACCCAGGACACCTCAACAATGAGTGTGGCAAGTTTACAGTGTGTAAAACATGGCCAGCTTTCCTCCCTTATTGGTAATGTGGACCGGCAGGGACCAGTGTGAGCTGAATTACTCCTCTGAGGTAGTAAATGTCTGTATACATTTACATAGAATACAGGTTTATTCCCTCAACAAGAGCTAGGCCTAAAGATAACGCTTAAGAACCTTGGGGCTTAAGAATTAAAGCTTGAGAACTTTGTTTCCGTTTCGAGTTACGGAATGAAACAATGGGCACGGATAATGTTTTTCGCAACTTTTAGTCTTCAATTCTGTTGCAGCCAGAAATACATCCTAGGGCAGGCATAGGCAAACTTGGCCCTCCAGCTGTTTTGAGACTACAATTCACATCATCCCTGACCACTGGCCCTGTTAGCTAGGGAGGATGGGAGTTGTAGTCCCAAAACATCTGGAGGGCCGAGTTTGGGGATGCCTGTCCTAGGGGCTTGGATGGTGTGGTCCTTTCTCCACCACAGGCAGAGAGGAGGGTCTCTGGACGGAGCAGGAAGTCCGTGTTCAAATTTAGCTGCTGCATGTTGAACAGGACACACAATGTCGATACGCGAGGGGAGCTCTCAACTCCAATGCACCATTTTAAGTCTTGGCTTAACAATATGAGTTGCAGCTCTAACAACCTTTGCTTGTTTGTGTAATCGTGGGGCTTTTATACTACCAACGACATAGATTATAATTATACACACCAGAGTTCATCTGAGCATACAGCCTTCCTATGGGATCCACCATGTTGGATTTCACTGCACATGACACCACTTGGAAAGCAGATGAATCTATCTGCATAACATGTGGGAATACGTTTTGGGATTTCCCGCGCTTTTGCCGCTTTATTTGTCCTTCCGCGCTACTGCACGGAAAGAAAGAGGATCCGGCCGGAGATTGGCGCCTGGATCCCTCCGCGCCTGCTCGAAAGCGCGCCAGGAAGCCTCCTGGTAACGGTCACAGGACTTGTTTCCCGCCCGGAAACACTGACTATTGCAATGCTGTTATTGGTTAATGCCTATTTCATGACACTGTATAATTTGCTAATAAATAGCCCTGCTCCTGTTGGCTCGGCGATGAGTAGCAAGAGACAAGCCTAGCGAGACAAGCACGAGACAAGCACAGAGAGACAAGCACAGAGCAACAGAGAGACAGAGAGCTCGCTCGTACTGAGTGCACTTGAAACCATCGACTGCAGTCTTCTTTTTTATTTGGCCTCTTTCCTGCCTTCGGCCACACCTTTTGCTCTACTTCTTGCTGCCTATCCTATCCTCTTCACTCCTTTGGATAATTTCTCACTCACTGTAGTCAAAAATCGAGTACACAAATCTAATAAAACCAAGATAATGAAAATCTAGTAGCACCTGCATGAGAGAATCTGTACTAAAAGGGCCTTCTGTTTCGTGCTCTCAGTCGCATCGCAAAATGCCAACACAGGTGAATCTATAAGATCTTCTACACCTTAGCAACAAAATGACACCTCATTTGGGGCTTAACTGCAGATAGGCTGGCGTGATATATCGCCTCGGTTCAGAAAGTGCCCATTTGTCATTCCTTTGCAATTTTTCACACTTGATTTAAACACAGTAACATATGCTTTTTAGGGACGCAGGTGGCGCTGTGGTCTAAACCACAGAGCCTCTTGGGCTTGCAGATCCGGTTCGAATATTCGCGACAGGGTGAGCTCCCATTGTTCGGTCCCTGTTCCTGCCAACCTAGCAGTTCAAAAGCAAATCGAAGTGCAAGTAGATAAACAGGTACCGCTCCGGCGGGAAGGTAAACGGCGTTTCCGTGCACTGCTCTGGTTCGCCAGAAGCGGCTTTGTCATGCTAGCCACATGACCCAGAAGCTGTCTGCAGACAAACGCCATCTCCCTTGGCCTATACAGCGAGATGAGCGCCACAACACCAGAGTCGTCCGCGACTGGACCTAACTGTCAGGGGTACCTTTACCTTTACCTTTAACATATGCTTTTAAGTCATTTCCCCAGATGTAGAGATGCAACTCAGCTGCATAAAAAAAAGAACTAGTTGATTTTGCTGCATTTTTCTTTGTAAGTTCTGGGAGCAGTTTTTAAAGGCAGGAATATATCAAGCTCGGCTGGCTATTAGACTGCTCCTCTACCACAGCTAAAGAAACCAATTGATCACTGCAAGAACTGTAAAGCTGCCTATGGCTGCTCAATTTTGGCCGTGGCTGTTTTTCTTAAGTATGGCGTCTCCTTCCTAATTCAGAATAAGGCAGCGGAGGTTGTTGATCAATGCAGTGAGCTGCACGTTTTGAAAACAGCTATTGTTCTACAAGCACTTCTGTGGTTGTCAGCCAGCCCTTCTCCCCTGCCACACATGCGATTTTATTAATTTTTGACTTAGTTTGGTTTTGCAATGTAACATGTAACTGCACTACTTAGAGCCAAATTTTGAGGAAAGGACCCATTTTACGCATTTGGGCCCATTAATCGTCTGTTCAGCAGAGTCCTCTGGTTGCAGCAATAAGGATCAGCAGGCAGTCAAGGCATGCTCAGTTTGAGTGACCTTGTGAGCCTTTAACATGTTTACCACATAATCAGCAGGGAATTCCATTTTCAAAATACAAGACTTCATAATCCATTAGCAACAGAGATTGGCCCAGAGCACTGGATTTTCTGATCACGTGCATCAAGGAATAATAATAATAAAAAATATTAGTATGCAGCAGCCAGATTAATCTTCAGCCCTGGAAAAAATCTCCTCCCTCCCCCTGCCCTCCCCCACTTCACCACTCCCAAGTACCAAACAGCCATACATACAGTGGCTTCATTCAGTTTCAAGCCTGCACATTTTTATCACATCCAAAGCCCATAGGAAAGCTCCTTTGCAGAAAAACGCCAGGGGGGGAGGGGGAGGAGGGGGAGAGGAGAGAATGCTCTTCAGCTAACTGCTCTACAAAGGTAAGTATTGCATAACAAACCAACTCCCCCTTCTAGGTTTGTCTGTCGGTTATATAATTGTGAAGCATGAATATAGATGTTCATTTTAATGCAAGCAGAGAAAATCGTCTCCCATTCACAGTGTCACCACTCCCTTTCCTTTCCTTAAAAATAAAATCGCAAAATGTATGTTAAAAAAAAATCTCCCTGCTAAACACCCCCTCCCCCCAAATACACACCCAATTCTATAATCAAGGCCTTGGGTGAGATTAAAAAGCAAGCAAAGTAGTTTAGCTCACAGTCAAGTCCAATAAATCAGAGAAAAGATTCAAGTCGAGAGCATTTCAAAACGTAACCTTGGCAACGCAGAAAAATGCTCCAACAGAACTTGGGCTCGTTTTGCTTTATTCGTCATTTCTGGAACTGTAAAGAAGAGGAAGATGATGCAGCAAGAAAGTTGGCGGCAACAAGTTGCAGATCCAGGGGGTTCAAAGGGCACACGGCTCCCTATAGCTAACATTCTTCAGACCCTCAAAATCTGACACTAAGTACAGCTGACCAAATGAAAACAATTCAGCGTCTTGTTGTTTTTTTATATATAAAAAAATGTGTAGCCCATGTTGCCTTTAAAAAGGGGTAAGGAAAGTAACACATTTAGAATACAATGATAAAAATACCTAATTCATATAAAAGCCTTAAACATGTAACACGTTTTTAAAAATTAATTGGTTTGTATGCTACGAAAGTAACTGAACGAGTGCTTCTGTTCAGCAATGGAATTCTGCTCCCTTTTCTGCCTCCCCTCTTGATGCGCTCCCCAAAATATACTGTACTTTTCTGTGTATAGGATGAGGTTTTTGAATTATAAAATAATGTGAAAAATTGGGGGGGGGGCGTCTTATACACAGATAGTACATAGGGTGGACTGGGGATTGGTTGGTGCAGCGAGCAGGAGATTGTCAGTGGTGATTGGTGGCTGTGACAAGGGTTGGTGTCGATTGGCCATCGCTGCGGCAATTGGGCAGGTGATTGGTGGCTGCCAGTGGTGAGTGGACTGATGATTGGTTGCTTTGGCGAGGCGTGGAGTTGAGCGATTTTCAGCAGTCCCTCCCCAAAAAGCTCAACAACTCTTGGCAATCTTCCCCCCTCCCAAAAAAAAAGCTGAACAAGTCTGAGCTATCTCCCCCCACTTTCTTAATTTGGAGTCCCCCCCAAATAGGGGGCATGTTATACAGGGGGTGTGTTATACACGGAAAAATACGGTACTCTGGGGGCTCCTGCTACCCTCTGGAGCATATTTGGTGTGTACAGAGGCATGGGAAGGGAGGAAAGGGTGAGCAAGTTGCATTGTGGGGACACAAGTCATTCTGCTTTTGCAAGTAATATGGCTGCATTCAGGTGTGGGGCTTTATTGTATCAGGGTTTTGTTTTGTTTTTGTTATAACATTCCTTCTACATTGCAGTACCTGTTGCATTACGGAACGGTGCCTTTTAAATCAATATAGGCTACTACTACGCCATGCTGAATTTTAAAGGGCAGGAAAGAACTGTATGCCAGGATACCACCCAAAACCGTGTCACATATACTCATGACGGAGTATATACAGCTAGCCGTAATGACGGGGACAATTAGAGGATATCTGATTCAAAAGGTACAAAAAGAATGGGAAACTTTCTCGAATTACCTAAACCAATATAATAATATCAAAATCTCCTGGTAGAATCAAGGTGACTCTTGTGTATAAATAGAATACTAGCATGTTATTGGAAATGACCTAAGGAATATATATTCATATAATTAGACCTGTGTGTTAAAAAATGGTTAAGATAAAGAAGTAAAGAGTACAAACGGAAGTTAAATTTGTCTTTTTGTTTATTGTTCAAAGTTTAATGTATGTTTATTTCCACCCTTTCCTTCCCCCATACCCCATTTACCATTTACCCCTCTTTCCCACCCCATATTTCCCCAACCCTCTTTTTATTTGTCTCTATGTTAATACAGTATATGTTAAGATTTGTTAAGCTAAGTTATGTAATGTAATGTATTGTTTTGTCAATTGATGTTATGTTGTTATGTTATGTTATGTTATGTTATGTTATGTTATGTTAGTGCTAAGTTATGTTAGGTTGTCAGGTGATTCCATGTTCTGTTACTTTGTTATTTTGCATTATGTTATATTATGTTTATTATGTTCTGTTACTAGTTTTGTAAACAAAACAAAACAAAACAAAACAAAACCGTGTCACATGGGCGGCAGATCATAAAAATCGTGGGAAAGTTACAACACAAAACTCCTGCATTTTTCTGAGTTGACGGGGTTGCAAACGTATTTGCCTTTTTTCTGGAAACAATTAAAACAGAGGTGAGTACTAAACCTATGCTAGATTCTGCAACATTTCCAGAAGTGGCTTTTAAACTGTGTGAAAGACCACATAAAATGTGAAAATTAGCAGGTAAGGAAACGTCAGGAAATTGGACCAAAGTTTAACACCAACTCTGTAAAAGCTGGCCTGTCAAGAGAAAGGAGATACGCTTTGCAAAAGAGTCAGGATTGAGTATTGAGAAGGTTCCAACTTGCAGGGCATCTATCCTGCCTTTATACATTTTTTTTGGTTCAAACTGAAGGGCTCTCCACAGATATCCAAGTATACTGGGGGAGAAGTAACCAAATTGTTGGTTTGGGGTGAAAGGTGACTTTTGAGCCAAAGGCAGCTTTTAGGTCAAAACCAACGTTTTTCATATTGTTAACAGGAACTTATGAAGCTCTCTTCATTGATCCACATTCACTATGGAACATTTGATGCTGCCAAATATTGGGCCAGGTAATTGTTCAATCTAGCCCACTGTCATCAGTAGCCTTCCATGGTCTAACGCAAAGGTCCTTCCCATCACCTGCTACTTGATCTTTTAAACAGGTGATGTCAGGGATTTAATTTGGGACCTCCTATAGGCAAACCATGGGGTCTGGTCCATGGGGTCACAAAGAGTCGGACACGACGAAACGACTCCTGTAAACAACAACAACAATAGGCGAACCATGTGCTTTAACCACTAGGCTGTTGCTCCCTAATTTCTTAACCTTCTCCATCCAAGCACTTTGTGCAACTGGAGACAAAGCAAATCCAGCATTTTCTTAACCACCACCGGAAGCAAGCATCACTTCCTAGTAAGAAAATTAAACAAAAAAAACCCAGGTCTCCACACAGCAGCCCCATTGGCTGTCATCTTAGCACCAAAGGGTTGTTTGTTGGTTTTTAGTTTTATTATACTAAATTCACTAGATGAATTGTTAGCTACTTACAAGGCACAGCGTGGCGATAAAGGTTATCTCTAATAGTCTGTTGCAGCTCGTGATCTGGAGATCCTTTCTGAAACCTCTGGTTGAGATAATGTCTCAGATCTTTGTTCAGACGACTTCCTGCAAGAAAAAGAAAGAAATCACAAGTTGAGCAGAGAAGGGATTAACATTGCCAGCTCTAGCTAACATTAGGCTTGCAATTTGCAGTTCCTCTGAATTATGGTATGCTGCTTTCATGCGTCTTTTCTGTAAATGGCTAATTACCAAAAATAACTTGCTGCAAACATGAAATCTCCCTGGCTTTACAACCCCTCTTCCTTCCTGCTGGTGCTAAAGGGATTATCACCCTCTCTCCTAATAGCACATATTTTTTTCTGCACTGGGAGAAAAAACGACATAGACAAAATGATGATGGGGGAAATATTTTAAAAGGGAGAGCATTTCTTCTTCTACACAGCCCAAGGCTTGGGTAAAAAGGAAGGCTGGACACACAGATTAACGTAGCAGATCTGCCTGGTCTTTAGTTGGGAAAAACTCAAATAAACTAACATTTGCAACCTCCACAGCAACTAGGTCTGGGTAAAGTCTAAACATCCACTGCTTTGACTTAGACAGGCCTCCAGGTTTCATATCCTAGATCAGTGTTTCCCAAACTTGGGCCTCCAGCTGTTTTTGGACTACAACTCCCATCATCCCAGGCTAGCAGGACCAGTGGTCAGGGGTGATACAAACTGTAGTCCAAAAACAGCTGGAGACGCAAGGTTGGGAAACACTGTCCTAGATGATAAGCAGACATTAAGCCAGATCTCCCCATTTGAGACAAAACTCTGGTGTAAATGAACCAAGAACAGAGCACCAAAACCAGCACACACATGAAGGGGGGGGGGAGGCAAAGCTAAACCACTAAGTTCTACTCAGGGAGACCTATTGAAATCAATGACCCTAGTTTAGTCACATTCATTAATTTGAGTGGGTCTAAACTTAGCTGAATACCACCCATTATGACCAAATCTACCCAGTGGGTTGAAACAGTAACATTTCTAGTGAAAGTTTGAAAGATTACCAGCTGAAGAATTGGCTATGCTTCCTAACAATTCGTTTCCAACACCAGTCTGCTAAACTAATAGCAGTCTGCACATATTAACGGTAGCTTGACCAAGCAATGGGTTTCTTGATTTAATAGTGCCTAATATCTAAGCTGCAATTGCATCTCAGTTTTTCTGGTGACAAAGAAGGATGTATAGGTTTCTTTTAAGTCAAATATATTACAGTGTCATGGGATGTTTGTACAAGTAGGTGAAATATTCAAAGGCGAAATTGTGCAGTATCAGCACACACAATTTATGCAGGATATAAATCATATATAGCTTCTTCTTTTTCTTCTATGTTCATAATCATATACATCAATAAATGTACTCATTAGTTATTTTGGTCATAGACCAGCAGGGACTTAATGTGCTGTAGTTAAAAATATGTATTTGAAACACTTAATTAAAAAAAAAAAATCAAGGATCTTCTAAGTTTTTCTATAGGAACAGAACTCCATTAGAGACTTCCAGGACTAATCACTGTTCTGGGATTTGCGAAAGAGACATTTTTATTAGTCCTGTTGAATTCCCACTAATGAGCTCCTAGCAGGGCATGGGATCAGTCAACCCCCCCAAAAGGGGGGGGGGGATAAGGGGAACAATTAAGCAACACTTCTCTTTGTCACATACTCATCTATTTTTACACTTCCAAGAGTCCCACAAGGGCCCAGCAAATTCATTCTCCAGGCACGCGAAATAATTAAGCTGAAATGAAATTGTTCCACTAATGCAAACTCCCACAGGATTCAAGATACCTTTGCAAATCCCACCGCCACCCCATTCCAGTTTTACTGTACGTGCTCCAAGAGTTTTCCAGTGAAAATAAGTACATTTGCTTTGCCTTATATGGAACAGGGGTGCCCTCCCCCCAGTCACAGCCACATGGGAGCTACCTTTCATATAATTGTAAAGTTGGAAGGGACCATGAGGATTTTCTAGTCCAGGGTTTTCCAGAGATGGGTCTCCAGCTGGTTTTTTTTTGGGGGGGACTACAATTCCCATCATCCCTAGGTAGCAGGACCAATGGTCATGGATGATGGGAACTTTAATCCAAGAACCCTAAATTTGGGAAACCCTGATTTAATCCAACCCCCTGCAATGCAGGAATCTTTTTGTCCAACGTGAGGCTCAAACCTTTCCAACTGTGGGTTTTCAGGAAATGATGTAAATATGTGGCTGCAGCACACTGCTTGGACCTTGAGTGACCATTGTTTAGGAAAGACTCACAGGTTTCCACCATTCACATAATGCTCCCAGCAGCGCAGGATAACATTACAGAAGAGTGGCTCCTATGTGGCTATGGGCAGAAGACACCTGAGTCTTCTCATAACAAAACAACTTGCCACTAACACTGCACTGCCACTGTAATTTCCCCAGCTGACATGCCCCTCCTCACAAGCAAATGAGAGGAAAACAGTTGGTAGAGCATGAGAACATAAGACTCTCAATCTCAGGGCCATGGGTTCGCTCCCCCGCCCTCCGCGCAATCGGCGATGGAGGAACCGGCCCGAGGTTGGGTAGGTTTGCTGACCCCTGAACTAGATGACCCTCGTGGTCCCTTCCAACTCTGCTATTCTATGATTCTATGTTCCAGAACCATAATGAACTCAGCACAGTGGATGGTCAGATTGCAAGCACTGAAGCCCTAAGCCTATATAGGTTATCCTGTCTGAAGCCCTCAGTTCAATCCTGCCATTGCAATAAACTACTTTCCAGTAGCAGTTTGAATCATCTCCAATTGAAGGTTATGGACAGATTCTACGATTTAATTGGTTTAAAGATTTATATGCCGCCACGATGCCAAATGGCATTCAAGGCTGCAGGACAAAATTCTACTGAAAAATGAAGCTATCCAGAAGCCATCCAGCATATAAACACAGAACCATACAAAAATGATATAGAAGGTTATCTATTTCCACCCTGCCATGGTCAGACAAGGGAGGAGGAGTTGGTTGAGTCAGTTCCTATCCCACCTCGGAAGAATGAGTTTCTCAGGGTAGCTGAAGAGGCAGTTGGCCGATTGGCAGGACCTGGTGAACTGGAGGAGAAGGGAAAGTCAAGAGAACTGGGCCCATCATGATTGTCTGCACTGTCACAAACAGCCCCAGCAGCCACACCATCATGGCAGAAGCACTTGTTTGCAAGCTCGGTCTGCTCACTTAGGACAAAAATGAAGGGCAGGCTTTGTCCCACTCCTCTTTAAACGTGGAGCAGGGTGGGGGCACATTAGGTGTTGGGACAATGTCTTTGCTCATGCCTAGTTCTGCACCCTGGAACTTTGCAAATGGATCTTTGAGCAGTACTGTACATCCTGTATTTTGAGCTAATGCTGAGACTCTGTGCTGACTTACGGAATAAAGCTTTTGGGTTTCCTGGAGCCAAGAGTCTCAAGTATTGTGCCCAAGGGTGAAAGCCAAGGCACTTACATTTCTTAATTAGTTTCCGTCATTGTTTTATCAGCTTGTATATTTCGTAACTGTGTTGTGTAGTGGTTAAGAGTGGTAGACTTGTAATCTGGTGAACCAGGTTCGCGTCTCCGCTCCTCCACATGCAGCGGCTGGGTGACCTTGGGCTAGTCACACTTCTTTGAAGTCTCTCAGCCCCACTCAGCTCACAGAGTGTTTGTTGTGGGAGAGGAAGGGAAAGGAGAATGTTAGCCGCTTTGAGACTCCTTCAGGTAGTGATAAAGCGGGATATCAAATCCAAACTCTTTTTCTTCTTCTTCTTTTCATGACATTCTGGAAACCCATCTGAGATCACTATAATGAGTGATGAAGGGCAGTCTGCAAACCTAGGTGACAGATACAATAAATATGTGTGTGCACATATTCCCAGACCCCACCCCCCACATTAAAACGTTAACGGTAGTTATTTTTTTGTCAAAGGAAAAATAAGAATTCTAGGTCAGTCTCGGCCTGTATACCTGAAGGAGCGTCTCTATACTAATCATTCAGCCTGGACATTGTGGTCCAGCATCCAGGGCCTTCTGGTGTTTCCTTCACTGTAAGGTTACATGGAACCAGGCAGAGGGCCTTCTTGGTAGTGGCGCCTGCCCCGTGGAACACCTTCCCATCAGATATCAAGGAAATAAACAACTATTTGACTTTTAGAAGACATCTGAAGGCAGCCCCATATAGGAAAATTTTTAATGTTTGATGCCTTATTGTGTTTTTAATATTTTGTTGGGAGCTGCCCAGAGTGGCTGCGGCAACCCAGTCAGATGGGCAGCATATAAATAATAACATTCTTATTCTTATTCATTGAGTGTAATAATTTACATGCTAACCTTGTCAAACACTTAACAAAATAATGATGATGCTTTTAGGTGCAGGTGGACTGAACGCGTCTGAGAATGCAAACCAAAAGATAACTACCAAAAACACTAATCATCCATTTCGCTTAAACCTTTTTATGAAAAGCTATTTTTCCTAACTGCTACACTTGAGTGCTACATAGTTGCCTTGATGAAGCTAGAAAATGGTATGAATGTAGGGAACTCCAGCTCAAATGCCTCTTCAACTATTAATCTATTTTAATTACCTTGAGCAAGCCAAGCTCCCTACCTCACCCAACGAAACTCACAGATTTGTTGCACAATGTAAGCTAAGCTAATGAAAAAGGAGAGAGAGAGAGAGAGAGAGAAATGGAACACATGGAGAGAGGTAGTCCTGCAAGGGTCAAGCAATTTGTGGCTTTCTAAGTCTAAACCAGCATCTTTATAATTATACCTAGAAGGCTACTGGAAGCTAATACAGAACATCATTCATTGGCAACACTCCAGATGGGATGTTTCTTGAAAGAAAAGTGGGAGATGCTGCTAAATCAGAAGGCAGCAAACTTCAAGATTAATCCCATCTGGAATAAATTACATCAGTGTTTCCAAACTTTTTCCAACCATGGCCCCCTTCCGACCTTGTTTCCTTCCTGCGCCCCCATGGGCGTAGCCAAGAGGGGGCAGTTGCTCCCCCACCCCATAAGTAAAAATACAAATCAATACAAATTTGAGGTTCTGCCCCCCCTAACAAAAATCCTGGCTACAACCATGCCCCCCATCCTACCAGTAGAAAGGTAGCTATTTAAATGTTTTGTTTGTAAACAGAACATGTTTCATTTATAATTTTTATAATTTATACAAAATACAATTACATAAAATGATAGGAACATAAGGAAATATTGTTGAAGCAGAAAAAAACATAGAAAAATGGAGCTGGAAAGGACCCCAAGGGTCATCTTTCTAGTGCAGGCTTCCTCAACCTCGGCCCTCCAGATGTTTTTGGCCAACAACTCCCGTGATCCCTAGCTAGCAGTACTCAACATATATTGATAACTGCTCAGATGCAGTCACCCGGTTCAGAACAGCAGCATCCAATAATGTTGGGGGTTTTGGGGTGCATTTTTTAAAAAAGATTAACACAACATCAAGCATCTAAACTCTTGCTGCTGGCATAACCCTAATCGCAGGAGCAGATAACAAATGGTAACATTTTGTGCTATATTACTTCGTTCTGCTCCATCCTGGCCTCCCAGCTGTAGACCAAAAGTGATTATAAGTAATGGGGCTATAAAAGCCATTCAATAATTAGAACACTCACTGGCCTTATGCCAGCAGTGACAAAAGAGAGTGATTTATGTAAGTCAGGAATGTTACATCTGCCAGTCTACAGGCTGCAATATCCCTGTGGCTTTCAGGTCAAAGCTTCACACTGCTCAGTGAGATAAGGGGAAGAAAACAAACAAAACAGTATTGAATGGCCTGCTTCTTGTCTGCACAGTTTCTTTCTTTATTTTTTATTTTAAAAAATGAAGGGGACTCGGGAAGGCTCTGTTAGGCGACTGCCGTATCTAAGATCAGGAAGAAATTTCTGTTCAGATCGTGCTGGTTAGTGAGAATGTTTAGGGAAGTTTTCTATGTTTGATGTTTTATTGCGCTTTTAATTCTGTTGGGAGATGCCCAGAGTGGCTGGGGAAACAAAACCAGATGGTCAGGGTATGTACGTATGTATGTATGTATGTATGTATGTATGTATGTATAAATAAAGGCTTGGCTGGCTGGCTTGAATGTTGCATAACAGAATGAACCTGTTACTCTCATCTCTGAACTGTGTCTGTCGGGACAGGGAGTGTGATCTGAATCACAGCAGATGTGCTGGGTTTTCTCTGATACACCTTACACAGCATTATTTTGAATTTATTTTTTAAAGATGTGTATTCTCCCCTTCTTCGTAGAATTGTTTTAGGACAGGTTACCACACATAAAAAATGCATCAACACAGACGAAAGTTAAAATATCATGGAAGCGGACAGTGCGCTCATATAAGACGCAGGCGCACGCACACTCCTTCCGGCTAGCACAAGCTAGCAAAGCTTTTTTGATTCGAGGCAAGCAAAAACAAATTCATACATCATTCATTCTCAAAAAACTTGTTCATGACTGCGGTTGGTTTTGTGCTCGTGCTTAAAGAGGTAGGAAACGAGGAAACGAGGGCTTGAATAACTTCATTCCACGTAAGACCTGGAACTTACAGAGTTTTCCCAGTTCCTAAACCAAGGTCCAGGAGAATGTCTGGCATGCTAACAGCACACTCCTAATTCCTTGATTTGTGCAGCCAGAGGAAATGTGACTACCTACAGACTGTCGTGTGTGTGTGTGTGTGTGTGTGTGTGCGTGCAGCAGGGCAAACTATGGATCTGCTGATCTAAAGCTGCAATGCTTTGGTTAGAGTAGTGGTTCTGCCAATACCAAACCATATTTAGAATTCCTTTGTAATGGGCGCTGCAACATAGTCTTAGACATGCTTACTTAAGAGTTCAGCAGGCTTTGCTCTCAAGTAAGTGTGCACAGAACTGCAACACTGCCATGTGTTGCAGACAAATGGAGGGGGTGGGAGAGATTCTGTTTTCATAGGACAGGATGCAATAAACAAACAGTGCTAGATTTCGGGCTTTATTGTTATGGGTTCTTTTCTTAGACCAACTGCTACCTTGGGCAAGCTGCAAATTGGACCTCTAGTTTAAGCACTGAAAAGGTGGGAGTGAAAAACATAGTGACTGTTTTATAGTGTGTGAATAAGTATTTCATTGGGAGAGAACATTGGGAAATTTTGTCCATGGTATGATTATTTTCCACATAGTCATTTTGAGACGTTGGCACCCTTTTTGCCAACAATTCCAAAATTCAGACGTGGTTTCACTTACGCAAGATTAAATATACTGCCTTCAGCTGTACTTGAGGGTCGATTTCAAAAAAAAATCCGCTGGAAAAACGCTTATGTCCATGTGGAGATGGTGGTATTGAGTCAGTGGGTCATGTGCTTCTAGCTTGCACTCTTTATAAAGATTTGAGGGCTGAGCTTATTACCTCTCTACTGATATCCATACCAGGTCTCTCAACCATTGCTAATATGTCATATCTTCTAGCAGATCAAGATAATCATGGGACAGCAAAAACTGCAAAACATTGAGCAGGGGCAATTTGATTATTGATGTAAACCTCCAGAATGTATTTTGTATAGTTAAGTTTTTACCTCTATTTTCAGTACATTGTATTTCATTTTACTGCTACGGTTAGTGGCTGATGCAAATAAAGATTCCTCTGATTCTGATTCTTTCATTGGGAGAAAACAGATCAGCTACAGACTCTTTGGGAGCCAGAAACACACACACACACACACACACACACACCCCACTTCACTGGTGTCTGAAGACAAGCATTTGGTTCCAACTCTTTTCACCTCCTCCTTTCCTCTCTTTGAAGAATACTCATCAAACACAAGCTGATGTGGGCAAAGAGAGGAGAGGCATGCCTTCAAAACCTCTCTGGAATTGACACCAAAGAATAGAGGTGAGCAAAGGTGAGAAAAGGGTGCCCAGGGGATCAAATGCAGGAGGGCATTTATCTGATTGAAATGAAAATATCTGAGCAAAGCTAAGAATCAGAACTGATCCTCATGCACATCAAACAGGGGAAGCACTTGGGGAAAATCAGCACTGGGTGATGACCAGGGAGAAGCAATGGGCTGCGGAAAAAGGTGATTAGACCAAAACATACTTTGGGGATAATGGAAATTCTGCTACCTGCTTCACAAAACAGCAGAAGCCACTAGTAAATGTGGAAAGCTGAAATAGCACAGGATACTTCCTTCTGCACTTGCTGCCAGGACACTGAGGGTTTTGACTGGGAAGAAAGCATATTTTGCTTCATTTCTTTAAATGGTGGGAATCACCTTTAAATGTCTATTCTCTGAAATATCTGAAAAGGTACAGAAGTGAGGTGGAGGTGAAATGGCACCATTGCCAGGACACTGAGGAATTGTGAATGAGTGGCATATTCTCCCCTACCCCACCCCACCCCCAAAAAATAACAACCACAATTTCTTTTTGGTGATATACGGTAGTATAATTTCTGAGCTCTTGCATTTCTGAGCTCTTGGCTCCACATATATTTGGGGTGAATGATAGCCATCAGGCAGCACTACACTGGGCACCCCAATACTGACACACAGGAAACCATGCTGGTTCATTAGAGAAATTAGAGCCAGGTAATATTAACAGCAAGGAAGCTTTTGAGTTCTCCTGAACTCTGCACCACCTACTGAAGGCTTATCCAAGCCCTCTAGGTTCTTGTCATAAAAAACCCCTGAAACATTCACTGTGCATAAGCAATCCAAAGTCATATTCGATGATCAAGATCAACCCACTTTCAGACAATGTGCATAGTTCAGTGCCTTTGGATGTGCACACAGTAGAAACAAGAATGGCCCATGCACATTTCTGGACTACAAATAAGGCAGTGCGTGGTATGAAGAAGCATGACTCACTGATGCTTCCAGTCTGTGCCATTCTCTGGCAGATTAATGAAAATATACAGCTACCTGTAACTCAATATTGTACATTTCTACATTGCAGTGTCACAATTGTGTTTTTATTTCAAAATTGCTCTCAACAACGCTGCACTTTCCCATATAAGGCAAGCAGCCAAAGAAATAAAAATTGCCAAAAGGCTCCTGTCCTATTCAGCACTGGCAATCAAATATTTAAGCTCAGCACGTAAATCGGTATAGCATCTATTAAGGTTAGCTGAATGGTACCTTGGTATGAGTCCATCAGCCTGATCCCATTCATGCTTCCTTGGCAGCAAATTCTGCACATTTCAATGTGCCTTGGTAAGCATGCATAGAATTCCACCCTTCGAAGACCCTCCCTGCAATTGCACCCAACCCTTGTGTTTTGCCTCCTGATTTCCAGGTGTGGTTGTAATTACTTGCCATAGATAGAACCTTAGCTTTGTTGGGGCTTTTGCCAGTCACTGGGAGCCATATAACTAGACTTGCCATGCAGAGAGCAAAATGGGTGAATTCACCCTTGAATAACCGTAATAAGAAGTACAAAAATTGCTGCAGTCATTGCACGTTGACCAGCGGGTTGTGCATTGTGCATAGACCAGCATCCTGCGTGGTCCAAGTCTGAAGATTCTGGATGTCACAAACGGAAAGAGCTATAACATTTGAGCTGTCAGTAGCTCATGCAGGCATAAGGAGCTACTAAACTTGTAGCAGTGGAAGGCACAACTGGGCAGCTGCCAAAGCCCATCTCCACAAGGGATCCACTATCAACCACTGGAGCCTTCTGGCCTGTTCACCTGCCATCTCTGGGCATACAATCTATTCCAAGAGTGGAAGGATAAGAAGATAGCTTCTTTCACTTCCCTTGTGCTTTTCCTCTGGGCAGACATACAGGGAGCAATGACTGGGCAAAAAGTGAACGGTTGCTGAACCCACTCAAGGAGGGGGCCCACTGAGGGCATCTTGCCCAAGCTTGCTCCCCCACCCCCCAAAAAATCTGGAGCTGGCACTGCATGTTCCCTTGGAGTCCAGATTACTCTTTCAGGAAATGTGTTGGCTGTAAACAGAGTGGCTTGGGATATTTCCTTATTTGTGTGCGTGAATAGATATTTGGTTTAAACGGATACACAGGCACATATGCAACTACCGTAGACCTATATGCAACTAGATCTATATATGCAACTTGATATGTATATAAATATTACTTCTTGAGCACAGGGAGTGTGTGTCCTCCCCCAAAGTTGTTTGACTCATCCAAGCTTCTGTCTCCACTGCCTGACCATCCTCTCTCGCCCGCAACACTGTGCAGCGCCTGCTGTTGTGTCATCTCTGGCTCTATGTGACTGCTACACAACCACAACCGCCATTGCCAACTGCAGAAACCAAGTGCCATGTGTTTCAACCGCTCTTTGTGCACTCTCATATAACCAAAACGGGCAATGGAGTATAAAATGGAAACACAAACGCGTGCAACTAAGAGTTAAATGAGAGAGAGGGGTGGGCGGTGACAATGCTGATTATTCCAAGGAAGTGTCTACTCAACCCACACCAGGAGCAAATTGCAGGGCATTAAATACACAAGTGGGGAGATAGGATGTCTGCAAAGGTGTCAGGAGCCCTGGCATCTGCTTGCCTAAACATTAGAAACTCCAGCCGCAAAGAATGAAACATCCCCTACTCCAAGTCTCTGCAAGATTGGCGTCTATAAACAATTAATGCTGGCTCCTGAAAGGGACTGTGGCACTTTGGAACCCAACCTTGTTTTGCAACCCTGAGTAATAGGGGATTAGCATATTACGTAATAGAGTAATAGGGGGGAAATCATTTTTTACATAATCAAAATCTAGAATTGAAGAGGGAGAGTTTTAATTCTCCAGTTTATAAGTTTATAAGTCTGTTTGTAACCAAGCTTTCTTGGTTAGCTTTCTCTCTCTGTATAAGTTGAAAAAAAAAGTTTTTAGCTAAGAGCTCGTCTGCTAATGCATTCTTTACTGACATACTGTTAATCCAGAAGCGGGCAGCTAAGGGAGGGGGCTTCCTCCCCCTTTCTCCTCTTCTCTCTCCTCACCTTATCTCTTTCTCCTGGTACTGCATGGCATTCTTTTTGGCTAGAGCTTTCAACTTTCGCTGAACTGAAAGTCAGGTTTTTTTTTAGTGGCTCAGAGCCGCGCATTTGGTTTTCTCTGAAGGACAGTCTCTGAACAGAGAGAGAGAGAGAGCTTTTTAATTAATTTTGAACTGGATTTCTGGGCTGAAAATCTTCCTTTTCTGGAAAAGAAAGAGACCCTCCTCCCTGAATACAGGTAGATTCTTCTTCTGAAAGACAGTCTTTTAATTTGCTACCAAGGAGAGACTCCTTCTTTGGAGGTCTTTAAGCAGAGACTTGATAGCCATTTGTTAGGCATGCTTTGATTGTGTTTCCTGCTTGGCAGGGGGTTGGACTGGATGGCCCTTGTGGTCTCTTCCAGCCCTATGATTCTATTCTGTGATTATATATTGAAAGCCTCCTGGAAAGCCTGATGTAAGTTCCCCTTTTACCTTGTTCCCTATGCAATTAAGTCCTTTTAATTGACTTTCCTTTCTCTATGTAAGTCTCTCTTAAGTCCCCTTTTTACCTTCCTTCTTTCTCCCTTTTAAGTCTTTTAAACTGAGATTCTTTGTGTCTCTCTCTAATGCTTTTTAAGTTCTTTTATTTGACATGTAGCTTCTACTGATGTGTAGCATTCCTAGCCTCTCTATAAATGGTATTTAGACTTTACCTGAGTTTGTAAAACTTTGGCTTTTGTCTGTAGCCCCTTTTATTTGATACTATTTGCCTGGCTTTTATTTGATACTATTTGCATGGCCTTTTTAATATTTCTATGTTATTGGCATAATATTTAGCTTTTACTGTAAGCTCTGTCTTTGTGCAACTTATTCTCTTAGTGCATACCTCTCTGGCATATCATTAGTCAATGAAAAGCGCCCCTTCGCTGGAGCGCCCCTTCCCTGGATGGCACAGGAATTCCTGGCCGAGGGATGTAAGAGTTGCCAGATAGCCAGAGACAGGATAATTCTTTGATGGATGGTCCTGCTGGTTGGAGGAAAAGGCGGGAGGTACCAGGGGCAGCCAGGGGCTGCTTAACCCCCACTTTGAGATAAGAGTGTGAGACAGGAACTTTCACCCAATAATGAACTCAAGGCTGAAACCCTTTAAGTAAAAGCTTTTCTGTAACCTGTTTAGATGAAACCTTTTCTGATAGATATGAACCTTGATTAGTAGTGCATTCCTTACTGGCATATTAAGCCAGGAAAGGAATAGATCAAGAGGGGCCCACTCAAGGAGACAGGCAGGCACCAGGAACGAACTCAAGACCTTTTGCCTTGAAGATAAGTCCTTGATAACAGGAATTTTCAAGAATGTTACTAATGGTGTGACGTGCAAGAAGCAGATTCCTGGGGAGGGGGAATGAGGGGTTTGAAGATTATATAAACTGTATGCAACTGATGCTCGGGGCAGTTCGCTGTGAATTATCACGCGGGTGCCTTCCTGCCATTCTAAATGACAGGAATAAAAACTCTTTCTCTATTTCAAATCCTCAGTGTCTTTTTTTGACTCCTTCCTCCCTCACCCCCCCGGGTGCAACAAAGAACCCAAGGTTAACGGAAAGGCCTGCAATAAGGCTACATTTTCCTGGGGGCTCTTTTCCGGGATTTGGCGTTCCCCGGGGTTGAGGGACTAGGTCTGAGGCATCTCTGCAAGGCGAACAGCTCAGTTCGGCTTGGCGCTCCTGCGCGCACCTACCAGTTTGTAGGAGGAGCCAGCCACTCCGTTCTTGAGTGGAGACGCTGCAAGAGATGAGAGAAAGAGAGCGGCCGCACGGGGGGAAATCTGGAGGGAAAAGGTAAGCTCCAGAGGTTGGGAGGTACAGGGCTTGATCAACCCCGCAAAGGCAGTGAGCAATGAGTGCCGCCTTTAACCTGGCAGTGAGCACATGGCGTGCCGCCAGGGCCAGCAGTGAGCAGCAAATGCCGCTGGTTTTTGGGAAGAAGGGAATAGAGGGGAGGTTTACTTTGTTCAAGTGAATGGGTGTATGGGGACACTCCAATGAATGGTTTGAGTGAATGAGACGCTAGGACTCAGAGTCACTGGCAAGGCAAAATGTTTGTCTTTAATGTGAATGTTGGCGTGAGAGAAATTTGGTTAGGTGGGGGGAGTGTCCCAGGTCAATTGAAATTTTTGTTGCTGTGTAAAAATTTATGATTTGTAATAATGTTATGATATTGTGAATTTCCTCTTGTGTGTGTATGTGCCTGTCTGTTTCTCAAAGATGCCGTGCTGTGTGATTTTGTATGAGTCCGTCTGTGTCTGCAGTGATGCCACAAGAGGCTGTTTTGACTGCTAATCCAGTATGTCTTGTGAAGTAAAATTTTTGTATGTGTGGGTCTGTGTGGGTTTCTAGGAGATTAGCCTATCTGGGTGAATTTCTGTTGCCTCTGTTTGAAAACTTGGACGGGAGAGATTATTTCCATGCTTTCTTTCCAAGTGTTATCCTTGGAGAGAAGGGAAATTTTTTACTCCAGTTGTCTAGCAGACAGGGACTGCCTGACCTCTCCTCCTCCTTCCCTCTCAATGTGTGTGTGAGTGAGTGGGGGTGCAGGTGGCACCCGCCTTTCCTCCTATTTCTTCCAGATCTCTGTGAATGATTATGTCTCCTTATTGCTTTTTGCAAAAATTATGAAGGATTCTTTTCTGTTTGAGGCTTGCATTTCATTCAGAACAGGGGGTGCAGAGGGCAGCCCCAAGCGTTTGGCATTAAGTAAGTGAAAAGGGAGGGCTGCCACCTCCTTAGAGAGTGTGTGAATAGAACTGTGTGTCCCCAAAGCAAGCAGTATACCTGCTTGTTCCCTGCATCCCCCTCAAATTCCCAGACCCTGCCTTGGAAGGGGGAAGAGCTACGGGCTGCCAGGTTATCTGCGTGCACGTTGTTGTGGGAGCATGGTCTTTGAAACCTCCATGACAATTTACACCTTCTGGTTGTGTGTTTCTTTGACTTTGGAAGCAAGTTGCACCTGTTTATCTACCTGTTGTGTTGTTTTTCTCATTTCTAGTTTTTATTATGTAAAATAGCCCCTCTTACATAACAATCTAAGCAAGAGGGAAGAACAAGAAGGGGGCCTCACAACCCCTCCAATAATTAGTGATCACTGATACTGTGTGTGTGCCAGCAGGAATTAGCCAAAAGGGGGCTAAGTTGCTGCAGGCTCTGTGTGTGTGTGTGTGGGTTTGTTTGTTTGTTTGTTTTTCCTTTCTCTCTTTGCCTTAACACAACTGTGTTTTGTGTCGAAGACAGAACTTCGGGTCTCAGTGAAGAGCTGGGATAGAGGAGAGAAGATTTATTTTCATTAAAGTCAACCCTCTTGCAAAGCTCTATCTGTGTATGAAGGGGGGTTGGCTTTCCCCAATCTCTTTTTTATCCTTGTAAGTTGACCTTTGTCTTGTCCCTTGGCTTTTTTGTATATGTGGCTGCACAACAGCAGCTTTCTCAGATGGATTTTAAATTGACGTGTGTCTGCACAGTGACAGTCCCTTTGTATATGTTTTGTTTTTATGTCCTCCAGCTTCCTTTTCGAGGAATCTGTTTGAACCTAGGGTTGGGTGAGTGTGTTTTATAAACTGTTTGTATGCCAAGGCTTGTATATTCAATAGAACGGGCTGTAAAAGTCTATTTCTCTGCAAGGTTTAGGTGAATGTGAGTGTGTTTTGCATTAAAAGGAGGGCTGCTTGTTTGTTTGTTTGTTTGTTTTTGAAGCTAATACAGTCCTTGTTTGTTTCTTAATTGACATTTGTTAAGTAGTAAAGGAGTAACGTGCTCACTGAAGGAATGTGGCAGGGAGATCGCCACAATCTCTAACAAAAGCTTGCTAGCAGGAATGGAAAGGAGGGGGAGCGGGGGAAACAGAAAAGCCTCGTTTTTAAAAAAGCAAAAAGCCTCGTTTTTAAAGAGCAATTTTTTTCTCTTCACAGCAGCAAACCATGGAAGGGAATTGGCTCTCCCACCGGCTTGAGGGGAGGTGATATGTCTTCTAAGCAGGCTGATGATCTTCACTAAAGGTTGATTAGAGGAAAAGTTTTATTTTATATCCCAGGTCTTAAGTTTTTCTAGGAAGTTTTTTTGAAGATATAGTATGTGGAATAAAGAAAAAAAGGAATGTTAAAAGCAGAATAGGAAGGGCTCGTGGCAAGCAGTAATTGCTACAGGAGCCCTGACACTGTGAGGATTTGGGAAATTTTGAACCTCAGGAGAAAAGGGGGCAGAAATTTGGAATGATAGGGAAAAAAAAAAAGAATGATGGCAAAGAGAATGTGTGTGCACATTGAAGGCAATATTTATCTCCTACAGATTTGAAGTGTGTTTCACTACCCCTCCGTGCCCAAGCTGCAGAGCACATCTCAGGGGTGTCTCCATCGCCCAAACAAGGCACCATGGAGAGGAGCTGGTGGCCCGGCAAGGAGTTGGCGGCCTGCCAAGCTGCTGCTGTGGAAGCATGGGACGATGAGAGGAGCCTGGAGATGGCTCTGATATTTCAGAGGTGGTAAGATATAGCAAACCCTTCAAAGACTGTTTTAAATAGACAGGGGCTCTCCCTATTGCCCTGTCCATAATTCGTTGTTACCTAAAAGAACCCTGAAAATTGTCACCCTTTGAATGAGCACATCGAGGTTTTAACTCCATTGTCCAAATGAAACACTGTTGTGCGGAGTTGGCAACCTTCCTAAGCTGGCCGCCACGCAGCGTGAGATGATGAGAGCGACCTATTGATGGCTCTGAAGCGAAATAAATAGGCCAAGTTCTGTCTGGCAACCCAAGTCTGTCAAACTTGTTCCCTACTGTCCTGTTTGCAGATCCTACCCTAAGTTCTCCTGAGGATCAACAATGGGCTGGTGGTTTCAGGAGACATGCATACGTCACAAAGTGCAGTCTCTCTCCCATGTTTTGTTTTTTATTGAAGAGTGGGTAATAATGTCCCTGGGCGGGATTTGCAGATTCTCATTGCTCATACAGGCGGATTGTACCAAGATCCAGCTGGGCATGATTCAGGTGTAAAGCAGATTTCTGAGTAATTGAATACACCTGTCATCCACAGGTGATGGAGGCATTGTGTCTTAGCTGACACGGACTCTCCAGTCTGTTTGGATGCAGGCAAACAGAAGAGGAGGGAAAGTTAATCTCTGATATAGCTGTTGGAACCGATAATATAATTGGGATAGGAAATGGAGCTTATCTGGGAGAGATTGTATCTTTCTGTTCCTTGACATCAGCAGAGTTTTATGCTAAACTGGGCTGAATAATAATAATAATAATAATAATAATAATAATAATAGAATGTTACCTTTCAGTGTATGGATATTTGTCTAATAAAGGTATCAACTATTATAAAATTTGGTATTATGGAATGGAATCAATCCCCTGTGGGATGACTGAAGGGTTAACGAATGGATAAGAATATATAACTTATATATTTATATATCAATCTGATTTGCAGGAGTTGGAGTTATTAATGCTATGGGTTTAAAAGTTCTGGATAATAAACTGGCATTTTTAGGTGGTCATCTTGAAATGATAAATATTGCAGGAAGCTGGTGTGTTGATTCAAGATATAAAGGTTATAATAAAATATTAACTAATCAATATGATTAGACAGCAGCAATAGACATTAAGGGCAAGATCTACCCTACTGCACATCTATGAAGATTGGAATGTGATATTCAAGTGGAAGTGCTGAAGGTATTAACAGATAGAAGACATATTATCTTGAATATCAATATAGATGGGAAATGGCTAAATATGTGGTATTGTGTATTTGTTTATATTTGTGTGTATTCTAAGTTTAGAGTGTTTGCACGGATTGGGAAAATGAACCAAATTATTTCCCTGGGCCAAAGAGTAGACCATGTAAGATCAAGGGGTGGAGCTATGGGATAATCATTGCGGAAGAACATTGTATTTCGAGGAGATAGTGATCTGACATGGTCAGCTTTACCTTGTGAGTGTATGGGAGGCCATCCTTATTTGTTTAGGGTATTCTAGCTTACCTCAAACAGGTAGGAGGACTGAGGTGTGACCATTATCGATCGTACCCTCCAAGCGCAGATATTATCTCTGTCACGTGTCTTCTATTCTTTTAACAGGAAAACCCTCTAATGCACGCTGTGTAGTTTTGCTAAGCCAGTTTATCCCTATGCAGCGGCTCTGAAATCTAAGTGGCTGAGGTGTCTCCCTACTCATGCAGAAAGTGAATCTGCCGCAACGTGCCGAATATCCCTTGAAGCTGAAGATCCAGAGAAACCCTGTCTCTGACCCCACCGGGAGCGGGTCAGAGCACGGTCTCCAAAGGCAACAAAGGCCTGCTGCCAATGCACCGGGAGCCAGTGGCCCTGCGCACGCCTATAGAAGAAAGGGAAGAAAAGAACACTGAATGGGAGGACCGGACGATTGTATTGCCTTAATTTGTGTTGACCAGTTACAGATAGGTTAACCAATCTAGGATGTTTCAGGGGTATTTTCATTATATTAGAAAGTCCCCTTGCTGTTTTATTGCTTTTACGCTTCTGTATTCCCTGCTTAATGCAATGTGCGCATATAATGATTCACAAAGTTGTGTCACGGATTCTACAGCCTATTGCCCTTGCTAGAGAATATCGGTCATTTCCCAAGGACGAGCCGTAAGGCTGTCCAAAAGAAGAGGAGGGAATGAAGAGGGAGAGTTTTAATTCTCCAGTTTATAAGTTTATAAGTCTGTTTGTAACCAAGCTTTCTTGGTTAGCTTTCTCTCTCTGTATAAGTTGAAAAAAAAAGTTTTTAGCTAAGAGCTCGTCTGCTAATGCATTCTTTACTGACATACTGTTAATCCAGAAGCGGGCAGCTAAGGGAGGGGGCTTCCTCCCCCTTTCTCCTCTTCTCTCTCCTCACCTTATCTCTTTCTCCTGGTACTGCATGGCATTCTTTTTGGCTAGAGCTTTCAACTTTCGCTGAACTGAAAGTCAGGTTTTTTTTTAGTGGCTCAGAGCCGCGCATTTGGTTTTCTCTGAAGGACAGTCTCTGAACAGAGAGAGAGAGAGAGCTTTTTAATTAATTTTGAACTGGATTTCTGGGCTGAAAATCTTCCTTTTCTGGAAAAGAAAGAGACCCTCCTCCCTGAATACAGGTAGATTCTTCTTCTGAAAGACAGTCTTTTAATTTGCTACCAAGGAGAGACTCCTTCTTTGGAGGTCTTTAAGCAGAGACTTGATAGCCATTTGTTAGGCATGCTTTGATTGTGTTTCCTGCTTGGCAGGGGGTTGGACTGGATGGCCCTTGTGGTCTCTTCCAGCCCTATGATTCTATTCTGTGATTATATATTGAAAGCCTCCTGGAAAGCCTGATGTAAGTTCCCCTTTTACCTTGTTCCCTATGCAATTAAGTCCTTTTAATTGACTTTCCTTTCTCTATGTAAGTCTCTCTTAAGTCCCCTTTTTACCTTCCTTCTTTCTCCCTTTTAAGTCTTTTAAACTGAGATTCTTTGTGTCTCTCTCTAATGCTTTTTAAGTTCTTTTATTTGACATGTAGCTTCTACTGATGTGTAGCATCCCTAGCCTCTCTATAAATGGTATTTAGACTTTACCTGAGTTTGTAAAACTTTGGCTTTTGTCTGTAGCCCCTTTTATTTGATACTATTTGCCTGGCTTTTATTTGATACTATTTGCATGGCCTTTTTAATATTTCTATGTTATTGGCATAATATTTAGCTTTTACTGTAAGCTCTGTCTTTGTGCAACTTATTCTCTTAGTGCATACCTCTCTGGCATATCATTAGTCAATGAAAAGCGCCCCTTCGCTGGAGCGCCCCTTCCCTGGATGGCACAGGAATTCCTGGCCGAGGGATGTAAGAGTTGCCAGATAGCCAGAGACAGGATAATTCTTTGATGGATGGTCCTGCTGGTTGGAGGAAAAGGCGGGAGGTACCAGGGGCAGCCAGGGGCTGCTTAACCCCCACTTTGAGATAAGAGTGTGAGACAGGAACTTTCACCCAATAATGAACTCAAGGCTGAAACCCTTTAAGTAAAAGCTTTTCTGTAACCTGTTTAGATGAAACCTTTTCTGATAGATATGAACCTTGATTAGTAGTGCATTCCTTACTGGCATATTAAGCCAGGAAAGGAATAGATCAAGAGGGGCCCACTCAAGGAGACAGGCAGGCACCAGGAACGAACTCAAGACCTTTTGCCTTGAAGATAAGTCCTTGATAACAGGAATTTTCAAGAATGTTACTAATGGTGTGACGTGCAAGAAGCAGATTCCTGGGGAGGGGGAATGAGGGGTTTGAAGATTATATAAACTGTATGCAACTGATGCTCGGGGCAGTTCGCTGTGAATTATCACGCGGGTGCCTTCCTGCCATTCTAAATGACAGGAATAAAAACTCTTTCTCTATTTCAAATCCTCAGTGTCTTTTTTTGACTCCTTCCTCCCTCACCCCCCCGGGTGCAACAAAGAACCCAAGGTTAACGGAAAGGCCTGCAATAAGGCTACAGAATGAACAGAGCCTCTTCACACTGGACCCCTTTTGCTAGATCCCAGTACAGCTGTTTCCGTCCCCCAGCCGCGTTCCCTGCCATCGCCAATTTACGTGTCCATTAAAACAGTGCTTTTGTCAGCGGCCCCACAGCCCCAACGCTCCCTCAGAATCATTAGACTTTCCTCCTAAAATAAAGCAATCCCCACCTGCTGTTCAACCAAACCTTTTTATACTATTAACTAGGGAAGAAAGCTCATTCTGGAACGACCAATTCTCACCCAAAGGCATCTGATCATATTGGGAAATCATACTGGGGGCAAATTCAACCGCCATCTGCCTGATAGCCTCTGTCTACTAAGCGGCCAGCGTGAGGCAGCAGATAGGCCTCTGTGCTCATTTTGGCACTGTGCTGTTTCATTTTGTACTCACAGAAGGACATGAACCAGTCCTAGGGTCCGAGTCGGCCCCATACATTTTGCAGCCTGAGGCAGAGCAACAAACCCTTTCCCCACCTCACACCAAGGCCAGACACATTATTGTGGCACCTGAGGCAGAAAATCTAACAAGCGCCTCTCTCACTTCTTGGCAGTAAAAATAGAACCATAATAAATTGCTTTATACAGTATTGGAGGGAGGGATTTTTGTGTGTGTATTTACTCACTGATATTATTATAATTTCTGATTGTTATAATGTGTTTTTTGAATTCTTATACCAACTGTGCATTTTATACACTGAGAGTCAGTTTGGGCCTACTGTAATTGCACAGAAAGGTAGTATACAAACAAACAGCTCATTGTTATGAAAATAGATGATGGCCCATAACAAATTAAATGACTAAAGTTGCTGCCCTTTTGTGACACCAAAATCTGGTTCGAGGCTGTATGGCCCTATCCAGTCTCCAATATTTCAAATATATTTTCCTCTAGTGCATGGTCCTGCAAACCCTGCTGGGAGCGCTGACACCTAATGTTACTATACATCATTAGTCCCGCCCCCCCCTATTTATTTAACAATTTTAAGATGCAAGAGTGCTTCTAAACAACTATTTTTTGAAGAAAAGTCTTAAGAAAGCAGCAAGGATCACTGAAGCAATCCTAGAACTGTAGAGTTGGAAGGGACCCCAAGGGTCATCCAGTCCAACCCCCTGAAATGCAGGAATAAGTTAGAATCATAGAATCATAGAGTTGGAAGAGACCACAAGGGCCAACCCCCTGCCAAGCAGGAAACACCATCAAAGCATTCCTGACAGATGGCTGTCAAGCCTCCGCTTAAAGACCTCCAAAGAAGGAGACTCCACCACACTCCTTGGCAGCAAATCCCACTGTCGGACAGCTCTTACTGTCAGGAAGTTCTTCCTAATGTTTAGGTGGAATCTTCTTTCTTGTAGTTTGAATCCATTGCCCCATGTCCGCTTCTCTGGAGCAGCAGGAAACAACCTTTCACCCTCCTCTATATGACATCCTTTGATATATTTGAACATGGCTATCATATCACCCCTTAACCTTCTCTTCTCCAGGCTAAACATACCGGTAGTTGAAGCAATTGGCAAATGGTTTGGTCTAGGACCCACATATCTTAGAAACCACCTTGCCTGTTACGTACCTCTTCATCAATTAAGTTCTTCCACTGGTGCCCTGCTTTGTGTTTATTCTCTGCAGGGGACCATGACAACACCAGGAAACAGCTTTTCAGAGACTGCCTCAGAGGTTTGCCAAAGCTCATTCTGGAGAGACATAAGAAGGGATTCTGAAACCTACGTCCTTCAGGAAGGCACTTGGGAGCTGATGCAGAGCTTTTAATTTGGCTGTCTTGAGGGATTTTACAAGATCATCACACGCTTTCCTGTTCTAATTATTGTTCTAGGCTGCCACAAGTGCGGGAAATGCGGGATACAAATGTTTTATAAATAAACACACACACACACACACAAGATTTCTGCGCCTCTTGCCTGCAGCCATTGACTGGCCTGGCTCAAACCAAAGGGTCTGGAAGAGAAGGGGGGATAACCAGCAGCTTTCTACATTGCAGATGAGCACAGAAGCACTTAACTCCCTCTTCTGTTGAAGCACATGCAACACACTCAGCAGTGCTCAGTGAAATAAGCCAAGAGAAATCAGTTAACAAGCCTCTGCACAACAACACACCCCTTGCTCGTAACCTTTTCATACAGACCTTGCAGACCCTCTAAATATCCCTATTTTCCAGGGACCTCCCTAATTTAGAGAAGCTGTCCCAGTTTCTGGATTTGATCCTGGAATTTCCCGCTTTACCTTAGGATGTCCCTATTTTCATCAGAGAAATGTTGGAGGGTATGGAGTTATCCGACCCCCGAGCCATCTGAAAGCAATCCTGTATAGGGATTTTTTTTAAAAAATGCTCAATGTTTTATTATGTTTTTATATATGTTGGAAGCTGCCCAGTAAGTCATGTGGGGTATAAATAATAAAATTATCATTATGGAATGGGACATCCCTATTTTCATCAAAGAAATGTTGGAGGGTTTGAACTTGTGCACTGAACAGGGTTGCAGGTACTTCTAACCACTCTATCAAAACATTTGACTTAATACCCTTCATTTAAAAAAAATCACTGAAGATGATAGCAGTAATGATAAGAAGTATTATTATTATTATTAGTAGTAGTAGTAGTATTATTATTTATACCCTGCCCTCCCCGGCCAGGGTCAGGCTCAGGGCGGCTAACACCAAATATGAATTACAATAAAACATAATAGAAAAACAAACCAACAACAACAACAACAACAAAGCAACAATTAATTAAAATACAGCTTAAAATGCAGCCTCGTTTTAGTAGTAGCCCATAAATCAAGTTACAGGTAGGTAGCCGTGTTGGTCTGCCATAGTCAAAACAAAAAAAAATAAAAAAAAATCATTCCAGTAGCACCATAAAGGGAGGAAACATCAGATATTCACCCAAGCCAGCTATCCATGCTGGTCCTACATGGGCCAGCAAAAAAGCCAAGGGAAAATTTATATACCAAATCCCATATAAGGGGCCTTGATGCAGCAATCAAGAATAAAGGCAGACACCTAGGGGGATAGCAGGCTAACCAGGAGTGGGGTAAGTGGTTTTAACCACACAGCTTTCTAACCTGTGGCTTCACATTTTTATTTTTTTACTGCTGCTGCTCTGTGGCCAATAACTAACACTTGTAATGAGCTACCTGGCTGAATACCAAGGGAAATGGGCTGAACATATATTTTAAGGTGTTTGAGATATTACAATAGTCTGCAACCCTCTGTCTGATTTACCGTATTTTTCCATGTATAACAGGCCCCCATGCATAAGACACCCCCTATTTTGGGGGGACTCCAAATTGAGAAAACAGGGGGAGATTGTGTCCATGTATAAGACGACCCACAATTTTGAACATAAATTTTAAATTAAAAAAACCTAGTCTCATACATGGAAAAGTACGGTATTTTCTCCCTTGGTTTGCCAATCCCCCCCCCCCTTTTTAAAGAGTTATTTGCATTTTTGATTGCCCAATCCTATACACCTCTGTCCAAAGTATTTCACCTGCTCCTTTTTTACAGCGACGCCACAACTTACGTGCAATTTTACTTGTGTGTCATCAGAAATAAATAAATGGGGGGGGGGGGCAAAAAGTGAGCAAGGTTCCAGAAAAAAAAATGACATTGGCACTCCCACCCGCCATTGAACCCAATGGGTTTTGACAATTTTGGCTTTAGGTGCAAGCTCTGGAATGTAACCCCCGTATACGTTGTCTAGGGCTGACTGTAAGCGTACATAGGATTGCAGCTTGAATCTTGTGTAAGATTCAAATAGTTGAAACCTTATACCAGCAATCCTCTCCCCCCCCCCCAAAAAAAATTCCTACGCTGTAACCACTCCCTCTTTCCCCGCTTCTCTAAAGCAGCCATCTCTTTTATATTTATACCTCATTTCCAACCGAAGTCAAAAATGCAATAATGTTACGCCTGTACCTTCCCTTTGTTGAAGTTATATATATCGGAATCAATAATCCATAATCAATAGCTGTGGCTTAATATTTTATATCCAGGAGACTTTCTTAGCATTAAGTTAGCTTTTAGCATGCATCCTGTCAGCTTAGCATTTTTAGCTGAATGGTGGTAATTTCAGGTTCAAAGTTTCCAATCGCAACAAACATAATTAGGCACAGTTATTTTTAGTTATCAGATCATGGTGGCGATGCATTCATAACCAGGTACACACTATTGAGTTCAGTTCTCATTGATTTTATGAGGAGTGAAATGTCACACGCCACATCCATACTTGAGGCGATGTAATTACCAAAGGTAAAAGACATTCAAGGGATATGAACCCATCAAAACTTTGTAAAAGTTAATGTTCCTTTTAAGGCTTTGAATCGCCTTATTTTGTAGAATTATTCAGTATGAAATAACTGTTGTTACAACACTTCAGAGTTCCTTTCTCCCTGGAAGGTTCCGGTTGATGTTATGTTAAGTTACCATATTGCTACAGTTTTTCACTGGCAAACTGGAGAGTACCCACTGAAGAAGTAGCATTTCCCATTACCGACAACAGGAAGGGCTGGGTTTTTTTCTTTTTCTTTCTTTCAGTGGTTATTCTTTTTTTAGTGTTTATGGATCGTACCAGCCCCCTTCACTGCCTTCCACTCTTCCCGCTATGAATGGATTTTGGGAATGATTAATAACAGAGGCTACAGTGAGGCATTTAATCAATCTTCCTTGCCACTTATGCCTTCCTGCACTACACAATGGTAGCCATAACCCATTAAGTATATCTACATAATTTTTTTCCTAAATTAAACATAGCAGCACAGAGAGAGGAAGTTCCCTAGCTCCTATAGTTCATTCGCCCTCGTGCAGAAGAATTAGCCCATCTATGCAGAACAGTCAACTACTTACCCACTATTATTTGCCATATATTTAATACCAACTGCGGAGCAAGTGCTGTAGAATTAGAGAAGTGACAGGGCATCGAATCACAAGGCCTTGGTCAGCGACTGACTTTAATGGCACATGTCAGGAACCAGTGGCCAGCAAAGTCAGGGACCTGGCAATACCCCTGGATTAACACAGGAATGGAAAATGCCAGGCCTAGGTTATGTGAACCTCCAGGATCCTCCCTGGGCTACAATCGCTCCCCAGCCTTCTCCTCACGCTATAACCATCACTGCCCCTGTTTTGTACCCTCCTTGAGTGTTTACACTTTGCTAGTATGCCTCACTGAAGCCTGCTCATGCTTTTCCTTGCCTGGTCGGAGGAGAAAGGGTGTGTGTGTTGCGACAAGCCTGCTGTACAAAGGTAAAATTAATGTTCATTGCTCCGGCTTTCGCTTCTGGCCCTGCCCCCTCCCCACAAATCAGCCTGTGTTCCCCAGAAAATTGCCTAGAAGGGATTGCAGTCCTCAAAGCGAAAAGCATGTAACCTACCGCCAACCAGAGATGGTACTGAGGCAAGGGTAAGTCCAGTGCCTACTGCCGCAGGGGCTTTGGGAACATTCTCGTTTTTCTGGTAGCGAGAAAAGGGAACAAACCATGGCTCCCATGATCCTTTGACACAGCAGGCGTGAAGAGCTACCGTTCCAAAAATTTGTCCTCACGGCTAAAGCAGGTGGCTGTGGAAGCCTCTGAAGCAGTGTGAGTGGAAGGATGGTTCTGCAGGTCTCTCAGCAGGGTGAGAAAACCTGGCAAGTCTCTTGCCTAAGGGCTCAAAACACTGCAATGGCCCACTCTGAGAAATGAGTGCAACATGGCGGACGAGTATACCAAGTCACGCTTTCTACAATGGCCTGCTAGCAAGCTATGTTGATAGGTTCCATTTTTCCTATCGCATCAGGTCAAAGGGCCTGCTGACTTCAAGTGTAAGGTTTCTATGAAAACCACTACCAAAAGCAGCAAACTTAGGGAACTCCGAATTCGGTATCACTTGCTACCATTCAGCTGAGTTACAAAATCTCATTCTTTCTGAAAATTCTACCTAATCCTCACGTTCTTGTATTTTTGCACAGCTTTCTCTTATAGCCAGTATGGATGCACATTGAGGCCTAGGCATCCTTCTTCCAACTCAACATATCAGCATTCAAATCAAGAAAGGAAGCCTCTGACAGGATTAGGTAGGTAAATCAGAAACACTTAAAACATATAAGGCAAGGGAAGTTTTCCGAGATAAAATACTGTAATGCAAAAAGTTAACGGTGCTTTAAAAATACATATCTTTCAAATGTTTTCATCTTAAAAAAGAGTTAAAAGGCAGTCACTTACCCTGACCTTCTACAGGTATGATGCATTTTAAATCAAAATATATGAATAATGAATAAGTGGAGGAAACTGTTTGCAGAGAACAGAAACAAATAAGCACACTCCGTTCTCCAAGTGAATATAAAACTTGTTCCAGTCAAATGGGGATTATTGCAGAAGTAGCAACAGGAGTTACAGAATGGAGACACCCGGAGATATTGCAATGAATTTTAATATCCCATCTGTACTGCTGCTGTATTGAGTACTCATTTTGCAGGTTTTGCTTCAACGGAGAGAACAGGAAAAAAACGTTCTTCTCCCCACTATTCCAACCTTTCCTTTTGAATCAAAGCCTCAAAATATTCTCTTTTCTTGCTGCACTGAGACTATACCTCAAGGAGTAAAGTCGAGAAATTGGTGAAAGAAGAATCACCATGAGGGAAAACAACACCTTCTAACTGTTTTGCTTCTCTGTTGTGTACATCATCATGTGCTAATGCTACCAACCTCCTGTAGGCACAACAGCCAAGTATGCTGCACTGCAATGCCTTCAGAGATCAAAGCACACCATGGGACCTTTAAGTTGGTCAAACACAGACAAAAAAAGAGAGAGCTATTTCCTTTGTACTATTTTCTCAGCCTCATTAGGATGCTGACCATAATTTTTACCTTGCAAGGGAAGTGGCAAGTGCTTGGTATAAATGAAAGGGCAAGTGATCCTAACTACATGCAATGCCATTTTGCTGGTCTTTGACCGTATTAAAGATTTATTATTATTATTATTATTATTATTATTATTATTATTATTATGCAATGCCATTCTACAAAATCTATGGTGCGGATCAGGGGTGCCAACTTGAATAAAATATTGGTGGCCCAGGAAAGCCGCACCCTGCACAAACACCATTTGAATGGCAATGCCCATCAACTTTAGGAAGGCTCCAGCTCTCTCAAATATTTTATTGGGTGGTCCGAAGCCTCCGTTGGCCCCCAGGAGTTGGCTCCTAGGGTGCGGATAAATAGCACTTGCTAGGAATCACAAGTGGGGGGGAATTATGCTGGGCTCAGGTCCTGCTAGTGGGATTCCCTTGGGCATACGGTTAGGCACTGAGAGAACAGGATGCTGGGCCTCTGGTCTCATCCTTGGCTTATGCTTGTATGTTTTAGACTGCTTGGAAGATTGTGCTGCAGCAGTTCTTTTTTTGAACGCAAATTATTTAAAAATAAATAAATAAATAAAGTAATGGAGCACACATTTAGAATAGTGTGTGAAATTCTCTTCACCCCCCCTTTAAATGGAAGTAGTAGTGAGAGTGTGTGTGTGTGAGAGAGAGAGAATCCTATCTATGAATCATCTTCATTACGAAGAAAGCCTCAAATAGCTTGATCTTGTATCTTACAGAATTAGATGACTGAATGAGGACATACCAGAGTTTAAAACAATTATGAGTGGATGTGGCAACTACAGTATATCCAATCCCGAGACAAAAAAACCTACACATAACACCTTTACTTCCAATAATGTTTCTTGCCATGTGGCATGGCATGGCATGGCATGGCATACAAACCAGAAATCCTGGCTTACAATAACTTTAGTTAGGGTTTGCTTTTTAAAAAAAAAAAACCCAACCACTTCACACCATGGATTATGAAGCTGCTTTGTCTGCCGTAAGACAGGATTCTGATCTGTACAGTGTGGCAATACAACATCCTTGAAAGGGAAACCAATCCCTCAGAAATTCCCTAACTGGCTGCATTTGAGCTGGAAGCTTCAAACCCAACATTTTGTTCAGCTTGCTGCCATAGTGTTACATGTGAATGCAGCCAATTAGTGATCCTCTGCCTTTTGGGGGGTAGTTTAGATTAATTTATCAGCAGCTCCCAAATGAAATTTGTACTGAAATTTTAATCTCTGCTTCTCACCCCTTCTATCTCATCTAATTTTTCTTTTGTATGATTTTTAGCTGTTGTTTTTCAAGTGTTTTTAAAAGAAATAGGAAAGAAATAACAAATAACAGGTTTGATACGCCAAAAGAGCAGCATCCCTACACCCATATTCCTCCAATGGTACATTTTTGCCAGGCTTCATTTTCTTCAAACTCAGACATGGATTAAGCAGCATTGTTATATATTTTATTTGAGCTTAAAGTAATGTATTATATTTGCATTTGCAGCTCAAAGAAATCAGATCAGAGTGGGTTTTCTTCCCACATGTGAAAATGTTCAAGATATTAAAACATTCATCATATTTAATGAATGTCTATATATCTAAGTGTGGATCTGCTGACGGTCAAGGCAGAACTCTCAACATCCTGCTCATAAAAGGTGAATAATTACAAGGTTAAAAAAAGAATTATTCCTACATTAATATTAATAAATGACAGCACTTTTGAGCATTTCTTATCGCATGTCAAGAAAGAAGGTAGACGCAGTCAATTCTATGCAGTTAAATACTGTGAACTCTATACAAAGAAGCCAAGTATTACAGAAGTAAATAAATGTGGCAAGCAAATGTCTTCAACTATCCTTTAAGAATTTGGCTTACCTAAAAATAAGTGTGCCTTTTAAAAATTTGTCTAGAGCAGGTTGTTCTTGAAATTTCTTACAGAAACTTTCTATAAGTAATAAAAAGGGGTGTTCAAGGCTTTTCAATGTTATATGATCAAAGAAAGAAGACTGGTCCAGCAGATGTTGATGAAGCTTCAACAGTGAAGGAAGGAAGGAAGGAAGGAAGGAAGGAAGGAAGGAAGGAAGGAAGGAAGGAAGGGTCCGCCCACTGTCCAACTAGAATTAAAGGGCACACAACATCCATAGACCAAAAAGAGGCTAAAGATTTTGCTCCACCTACTGGCTTAACTATACAGTGGTGCCTCGCAAGACGAAATTAATTCGTTCCACAAGTCGTTTCTTATTGCGAAAATTTCATCTTGCGAAGCACGGTTTCCCATAGGAATGCATTGAAATTTAATTCCCATAGGAATGCATTGAAATTTTCGTCTTGCGAAGCACGACCATAGAAAAATTCATCTTGCGAGTCACCTAAAAATTGCAAAACCCTTTCGTCTAGCGAGTTTTTCGTTGCGCGAGGCATTCGTCTTGCGAGGTACCACTGTAAAGCATGTCAACACTGGAGAGTCAAAGGGCTACAACTTCAATGACTGGGCACCTTCACCACTGTGAATTTCCTGCAGCTGGAGGAAATAAGAGTTGAGCCAAACATGTTCTGAGATTCTTCCTCATTCCCTCCCTGGAAAAGGCCACCTCGTCCCAGAGAAATCGGGTGAAACAACCCCCACCCGATTTCTCTCCCCACGAATCAGGTGGAGCACTTTGAGAGATCACCTGTGCAGAACTCTAGGGAGGATGCAAGGCATTTCAGACTTCTAAATCTTCGATTTACACAGACAAACCACAAACCTAGGTTTGAATGACACACTGAGCCAAACCATAGCTTTGTTCCAGGCAGCGCATCGCCAGGATAACTTGCATGTTTGCAAAATGAGCCACAGAAGTCAAGCAAGACTGATGAAAGTCTCAGCTTCAAACGCTAACTCCGAAAGCAAGTTCTCGTTTTGACACAACCAAACTATTACCAAACTTTGTAAACTGGCAATTCCTGCATGGTGCATGGGCTATGTCTGTTTTCCACAATATGCTGAGGCAAAGTAAAAAAAAGAATATTTTATATATTTTCAGAAGACAGTACACGGAGAAATACAGGAATGGTGGGAGGGGTGAGGTTTGCTTCTTGTGGTGGTGGTCTTAAAGCATAGCAGTATGTGGTGTCATTTATTTATTTATTTATTTATTTAATCTAGAATCATAGAAGTGTAGAGTTGGAAAGGACCCCAAGAGTCATCTAGTCCAACCCCTTGCAATGCAGGAATCTCAGCTAAATCATCCATGACAGATGGCCATCCAACTTCTGCTTAAAAACCTCCAAGGTTTTTAAATGTTCTTTGAGAAATTCAGTGGTGAAGCACCTCGCAATTGCAGCGCTTCTTGTCTTCATCCACTCTTGCTATTCAAGTTAAACAAATAAATAACCCCCTCCCCCTCCATAAAAAACACACACACACACACACAAACACCACCCCAGTAAATTGGTTCTTTTATTATAGCCCCTCTGGGCCTGGCATTTATGGCCGCAAAGTAGTGACACACAGCAAATGCCACGATTCCTTGTTAATGGGAGATAAAATGGTCTATAGCACAGACAAATAATTCTGTTTGTGTGTTTAGGCATTCACTGGCCATATACCCTCAGAACAAGGGCAGCACAGAATCACAGTGGGAAACAGAAGATGGCGGTAATGATAAAAGGATGGAGAATGACCTTTGAAGGAAGCCCTGCTCTTGTTTTAACGAATCTTTTTAAACATGTGAGGCTCTCTTAAGCCTTAAAATTGAGCTATCTGTTCACCCAAAAGGAAAAGGAAAAGAAAAGGGTTTTAAGACATCTGCCGCAATGCTCTTCTAAAACTATTTTACTTGGTCTAGCATCTACAAAAACAGAGACAACATACGACAAAAGCAACAGTTCAGAGTTGAGATTATTTCCAGTACGTTCCAGAAGAAAATACATTGAGTAAACAAAACAATAGTGTACATCTGAGAATATTCAGGATGCCTTTCACTAATACAGTGGTACCTCGGTTTATGAACTTAATCCGTTCTGGAAGTCCGTTCTTAAACAAAGGCGTGCCTTCCCTAATGAGGCCTCCCACCACCGGTGCCCTTCCACCGTTCGGATTCCGTTCTTAGACCGAGGTAAAGTTCTCAAAGCGGGACACTACTTCCGTTTTTGCAGAGTTCGTAAACCGAATCGTTCCTAAACAGGATTGTTCTTAAACTGAGGTACCACTGTAATTATGAAACTGCACCAACCTCCCCTACATAATTAGAAAAAGGTTAGCACCATAATGAAAACTATTAGCTGGGGGAGGGCAAAGAAAATCCAGGCAGAAATGAACCTCCCTCCCTCCCCACCTTAAGGCTCCATCCTCCTCAAGTTTTTCCAGTCGGGGGGAAATGGTAATTTGGAGCAGGGGAAAGACCAAAAGGATCTTATGAAATATTTTCCCTTTAGGAATAAATGAAATGCTTTGTAAGAAAAGGTTTTACTCAAAATCTGCAGTTTGACGATTTTTCTAAGACAAACTATAACATACTGGAACTAATTTTAACTGTTTTTAACCTGTGGATTAACATTAACTGTTTAATATATTAGAGACTTGCAGAAATCCAAAAGCCCTAAGGTGGAAAATGAGACTTTGGAGGAAGGAAGCAATTAACGACTTGTGAAAACTGGAAATATATTTAATGCTTTCTTATGGAAAACGGACTTCACTTTTTAACTTAAGGTAAAGGGTAAAGGGACCCCTGACCATTAGATCCAGCTGCAGATGACTCTGGGGTTGTGGCGCTCATCTCGCTTTATTGGCCAAGGGAGCTGGTGTACAGCTTCCGGGTCATGTGGCCAGCATGACTAAGCCGCTTCTGGTGAAACCAGAGCAGCGCACGGAAACGCCGTTTACCTTCCCGCTGGAGTGGTACCTATTTATTTACTTGCACTTTTACGTGCTTTCAAACTGCTAGATTGGCAGGAGCAGGGACCGAGCAACAGGAGCTCACCCCATCACGGGGATTCGAACCACCGACCTTCTGATAGGCAAGCCCTAGGCTCTGTGGTTTAACCCACAGCACCACCACTTTGTAACTTAGTCTTGTATAAAAGATTGTACTATTGGGCTTATTTATTTATTCATTTATTTCTATTTCTCACCTGCCCCTTTACATCTGAGGGCAGGTTACAGCAATAAAATACACAATTCTAATTCAAATAAAATTTCAAACAAGAAAAGTAAAATAAAAAATAAAAACAGTTCATTCCCGTTACATCTGAATCAACCCATTGATTAATTGTTGGGGGGGAGGTCCCCCTCACACAAATTAAAACACTGGGGCCTCTCTTAGAATTTACAACCAGACTAAAACCAGATAACGCACAAACTCTGTTCCTCTCTGGACAATCCACTCCTAATGTTCCATCTAACTTTACTTCCAGCAACTCTTCTTGAACTTCCAGCTCAATAAAGGTATCTTGATGCACCTGAAAGCTTGCTTACCTGGTCCCTTATTTGGTGCCTGAATTTGCTCTGCTTTGCTTTCCCCCTCGCATTTTAAGGTCACATATTGCCTATACACTGCACATTCACAATAATAAATTATAATAAATTACAAAATCATTTTAATTATAAAGTGATTGTATATAAATTATGCAGTGACTCAGAGCGCTATTAAATAATGATAGTGATTAATATGCATTGTGCGGGACATCTGTGACCTTCAAAAGTAAAGATGAAATGTTTGTACACAACACTTTATTGCAAATTGCAAGTTATAGGATATGAGTATTTCCTTCTCTGCCACAATGTGAGCTACTTTGGAACTCCCTCCTATTACATATCAGGCTGGTGCTTCTCTGTTGCCTTTTTGGACTTCAGGACTTTGCTCTTTCAATATGCCTTCATATAACCACAGAGCTATAGGGGACCCCAAGGATCATCTAGTCTAGTCCAAGTCCCTGCAATGCAAGAAACAAAGCTAAACCAATGCAAGAAACAAAGCCTGACCAATGGCCATCCAACCTCTATTTAAAATTCTCCAATGACTCTCTTTGGAGATTTTTATCCCAGCTGGCATTAGCACTAGACTTGAAATTGTTTTTATATAAGTACAGACACCAGAGGGGTGTAAGGCAGGAGGAGGAAATAACTGAAAATTGCCTGTCTCCACCACCATTTCCACAAAGCATGCAAATTCAAATCTATATCATTAACTGAAGGTGGTCCGCTAAAAGCTTTTGTACAACTGCGTCTCTTTACACCAAGGGAGGGAAGCTTCCTCACCCCTCGCAGGCCATGTCTGACAGGTAAGCAGACCCAGCCACCTATCAACCACCTGATGTCACAGTCATGTCAGGTGACCTTTTCCACACACAGGGGTTTTCAGAAACCCCTTTCAAAGCACTATATATTATGCCATGGACCGTTGATCAGCTAATCAGTACCCTTTTTTGCTGCTGTTGCTAGTAGGGCAAGTGGGTGTGGCTTGGCCAAAATGCCTCAAGGAGCCATATGGTGTGGTCTGCTAGGCCTAAACTGGGCCAGAGATTCCCCATCACTGAACCCATGCCATGTGATGACATTGCTTCATGCCAATTGTGTGGTGAAATATATCACCCAGCTGTATTGGCTTGCTCTCTCTCTCTCTCTGGACCTTCCAAGATAATGCCGTTTACTTCAACAGACCAACACCCAAATGATGATGTTCCAGCAGGCATTCCCAATACAGTATTGAGTAATAAGGACCCACATCTGAGTACTCCTTCATCCCCTTTGTCTGAGGTGTAGTGAAGGATGCATTTCTGTTCTGTTTATGCCTTCCCCCCTCAGGAGCTTCTGCTGACCATTGGAAGTGCCCAATCCCACGTCTATATGGCAAGTGGCACAGGACAGGATTTCTGGGGATTTAAAAAGCTGGTATTGGGGACTACACAGGTAGCACAGTTTTAAATTGCTTGATTCAAGAGACAAATGGATACTATATTAGATCTGAGGAAAACCTGTCTCAGCAGACAGAAGTATAAAGAAAAAGGAATGGAAAGAGTGTTCAACGCCATTCCAAAGATTCACCTTACATCTTGCATTAAGAGAGGGGCTCAAGACTGAAAGAGTCAACAGACACCAGAGCAAGACTGGCACGAAACACGATTATGACAAAACCCACACCACAGCAATCCTCATTCTTTATTTAACAAAATTCATAGAACAGAAAACCCGTGCCACTGTCTTGACAATCTCTCGCTCTTCGCAATATCAGGACATAAAATTTTATGTAAGGAAAATCTTGTTGCATATCAGGAGAGCATTTTTTTTTAAGAGGAAGGAAATTGAGACACACTTCTGTTTATGAAATATGCTAACCGGGAATCTTAAATCCTATAATTTCAAGTGACAATTGGGAGGTCATTTCCTTCTTGGCATTGATGAAATGTTCTTGTATTATTTACAAACTAAATTTTACACACAGAGAGAGAGATAGAAAGAGATAGAGATGAAGCGACTGAAGTACTGTCTTCAAGATTCTAGAAACCTATTACTTTGTGCTCAACACCTGCTACAGCATTTAAGTCATGTGCAATTATTATTTTGAAGTGGTTATACCGTATAGTCAAATAGTCAGAAGATCTAGTGCAGGAAAATAGTATTTTATTTATTTGGTTTCATTTAGAAATCAATTCCCATAAATCATATCAAAGGGATAATATAACCATCATCACCATCACCCAGTTTAAAAAACAACAACAGAGGAAGTTGCCTTATTCTGGCCTATCTCCATATTGTGCACCCGGACTAGCAGCTGAACCCTTATATTCCCTTATATTCCCTGTGTGTGTGATCCCCATTATTTGGGGGCTAGATAATGAAATAGCAAGTGTTCACCTTAAGGGCACCAACCATGCAGGGGCAGAGGAATGGTGTGTGGTGGAGACGGGCCACCCCGAGTGTCACCACTGAGGGGGGTGGCAAAATGCCGGGCGGCACTCACCGCGGGGCATGCAGCGCACCCGAGCCATGCGTCTCTCCTGGGAGTGACGCAGTGGCTTGGTGCCTGCAGGCTCCGAGCTGCCCCAAACGGTCCACCCGCCGCCTCCCCCTCAGCTGTAGAGTGGCTGAGTGGGAGGAGGCAGGCAGACTCTGCGGAGGCCCCGCCGAGTGTCCTGCCCCGGTTGGCCCCGCCCTGCGGGAGGCTGGCCCCGCCCCTGGGCTCAGGGCACGTGCACCGCCCCAGGCACCCGATCGGCTTGCTCTGCCGCTGCCCCTATGTCTGCAGCATAGTCAGAGACGGGGCTGTTTGCATGCAATCAGGTATGCCTGAAACCCATCCACTCTTTACACTGCAAATGCACACACTTTACCAGTGGCTGCATCTAGATCGGGGGTCAGCAACCTGCGGCTCCGGAGCCGCATGCGACTCTCTGACAGGTCTCCCGCGGCTCCGGCATGCCCCCTTTCAAAGCCCTTTCAATAATAATTAAATGGTTATCGGCAAAAAAAAGGGCCAAAAAAAAACCATGAATAATCCGCATCAACGTTGAACAGCTGGGCGGTCTTTCTCAGCCCTCTCGGGGTTCCCGAGGACAGACCCAAGATTGATGTCCACCTTGACCACTCCCAGAGAGAGGAAGCGACTTCTTCACACCAATAAGCGTGTGGGGAGGGCTGAGCTTTTACCACCTCGGCGTGCCGATTGGCAGGACAGATCGCCCGCCTTGGCGCATAGGCTCGGAGCCGGGGCCTTACCGCCGAGGTAGCCACTGAGGATGAAGGCGGGAGGCGGGCACGGGAGAGCGATGCTTCGTCCGGCCAATGAGCCGCCGGGATGCCTGTTCCTGTTTGAGGGGAACATGCCAATGAGGGTGGCGTTAGGGCGGGGAGAAGAAGGAGCTGGGCTTTGCAAGTTATCGAGAGAGAGAGAGAGAGAGAGAGAGAGAGAGAAAAGAGTCGGGATAATAAAGGCGGCGGAGGTGGTGGCGGCGATTGGAGCGGCCCCTGTTCTGAGCGGCCCCTGTCGGGCGGAATCCTTTTCAAAGCGGCCGCGCAGAGGGCGGAGCAGGCGGGCCAGGCGTCGCCATGACGGGAGGGCGGTGATGGTCGCCGACAGGATGAAGTAGAGCTGCTTTGGGGCGGGGGCGGCGAAAACGTCCGGGCTGCTTCTGAAACCTCCGCCAACCGGTGCTTCGCCAGCGCTCGCTGCGGGCGGTGTACGTGCTCAAGACGGCCCCAAGGGCGGCTCGGAGGCCCGGAGCCCCGAGGCCGGCACGCTGCAGTGCCTGGCGTGATTCCCCCACCCAAACCTGCTTTTTGCTTTTTGGCTTTTTGCCTTGCTCTCCCACCCCCCTCTCTTTTTCTTCCTCCCCTCCTTTTTTAATCCAAGGGGAGAAATCCCATTTTTAAAACAAACAAACAAACGAAAAACAAACAAACACCCCCACAGCTGCTGCAGCCACTCTATTTGAATTTTTATTATTACCCTTTTCTCCCTCTATCCCCCCTTTTCTTTTCTCTTCCCCTTTTGTTTTTGTTTTCAAAAAAAGGAAAAAGAAGATTTTCCCCCTTTATTTTTATTTTTTAAACTACTACATATTTTTAATAGATATTCTCCCCACCCCACCCCACCCCCAATTTATATTTTTCCACCCCACTTTTCCATTCCCCCCCTTTTTCTTTCTTTATTAGTTCGCTTGCCAACCTATCTTAGAGGGGGAAGCCCTCTCTCCCACCCACCACACCCCCCAAAAAACAACTTTGAGCTGAACCCCAAAAAACGGGGGTAGATCACTGCTGAAAGTAGATCACAGTTTCTTGGGAGTTGGCCACCCCTGGTATAAGACATGTAACTAGAATAAAAATTTTAAAAAACCAAGCAAATAATTGTAATAGCTACTGTAATAAAGCACTGCTATAATTATATATAATTTCCCTAAAATTTTGGTTTCATTCGCCTTTCCGTGCTGAAATGTCACAACCTGAATGACCATGGCTTGCCCCCCCCCCAGTTTTGATCCTGGGTACGCCCCTGAGTCAATGCAAAAAAGTAATAACTTATTCTTGTTGTTTTTACTAATTATACTTTGCATTGGCTCCTATACGTTATTTATTATTATTGCATTAAGGTAAGAAACAATATATGCAGTGTTATATTTGTTTTAAATGTCGCAATGGTTTTGCGGCTCCCAGTTGTTGTTTTTCCCTTTGGAAACGGGTCCAAGTGGCTCTTTGTGTCTTAAAGGTTGCAGACCCCTGATCTAGATTGTAAAATACACTGTGAACTTCCACCCTACCCCCCAACCCCTATACTGTTTAAAACTGGCTGACGGGTTAAAAAAATTCCTATGCAAAAGTGGAAACCAGAACAGCACCGCGGGATACAATCCATTGCCTTTCTATGCACAATGGGCATCGGAAGAAGAAGAAGAGATGTTATCATCACCAGGTGATGCAGAGAGGCTGTATCAGTTTTCCAACTGAGCTTCAGATAGAATTTAAGTCAGCTCCATGCTCAGAGAAGAAGTGAACAATTTTTTAAATAAGAGAATTCTATAAACAGAGGTAATTTCATTTAACACCACCCGCCCAACCCCCGCCTCTGCAAATGCAACACTCAAGGCAAAGTAAAAGGGCACCGCTATACAAACATCTCACCAAATAGTCTGCAAAAGCCCATCAATATTTTAGCACAAGCTCTCGGTGTGTACAGATGCACAGTATTTCCAATATTTGAACACCGAACACAATTCAAGTAAAGCAAACAGGGTTGCGGAACATTCAAAGAGCTCCAAAAGATTAATCTAAAAAGAGTTCCAGACACTTCTGGAGCCACGATACAAAAAATGGCTGCCCATGTGAGGAAAACACAAAGTTATCGCAATTATGCAAAATCATAGTGGACTATAAACAATAGGCTACCTCCCAGTCCATTCCAACCTGATGCTACGAATATCCGCCAAAAAGGAAGCTCACTGGTTTGACAGGTAACTTGCATTTAGAAAGTCCCATGTTCAATCTCTGGCATCTCTGTGTGGGGCTCAGAAGACACCTTGGAGAGCCACTGCCAGTGTAGACAACACTGAGGTAGATCAAGGAAAGGGAAGTGAGCAACCTATGTTCTCTTTCTCTGTGGGTTCTCCTCCTAGCTTCACATCCAAACAACCACTTTTGGGATGGCCACGCCTTTTGAGAAGAGCCCATTCCAGATACTATGGCTTGAACAACAGTGCTTACATTTAAGATCACACCTCTTCCTAAGAATGAAAAAGAATTTAAATAATAACCTGAAATTTAAAAGCCACATTCAAGAGTTAATACATGAATTAAGAAAGGGAAGCTCAAATTTTTGTGTGCTACATAAACTGCATATGTAGAGCTTTAAAGGATCTTTCCTGCTCACTTTATGATGCAATGAAGGTATTCTTAGCTTTCCCCATGACAATGACCTATGGCACAAAAGTAAAGGTTAGAAGGCTTAGGGAGGCAGAACCATTTCATGCAAGACATGGGGCGAACCCCTGCTATGCAGGAATCTCAGCAAAAGCATCCATGACAGATAGCCATCCAACCTCTGCTTAAAAACCTCCAATGAAGAAGAGGAGGCCACAGCCTTCCAATGGAGTCTGTTCCACTGTCAAACAGCTCTTACTGCCAGAAAGTTTTTCCTGATGCTGAGTCGCCATCTCCTTTCTTGTAACTTGAAGCCTATCAGGCCCTATCCTCTGGAACAGAAGAAAACAAGCTTGCCCCATCTTCCACGTGACAGCTCTTGAGGTATTTGAAGATCACCATCATATCTCCTCCCAGTCTCCTCTTTTCCAGGGTTCACTCAAGTCAACTAGCTACAAATCCTGAAATCAAGATACACTACGTCCATAGCATCCCCCTGATCTACCAAGCTTAGGAAGGAAGGAAGGAAGGAAGGAAGGAAGGAAGGAAGGAAGGAAGGAAGGAAGGAAGAAGATGGTACTCATGTTTGCCAAATGCACACTTTACATCTTTTGGTGTGAAACCCAAACATAACATGGGAAGAGGTTTACTGAAGCAGCAACCCGACTGTCAGTCATCCACCATTTTTTAAAAGCACAGAATCATGAAGTGCCTACATAATCTTCCTCCCACTAAAAAACAAAAGAAAGCCCTAGGCAGCAAAGAGACAGGCTTCTGTTGCTAGATTTGCTGCTATTTGTAGGCAGTGAGAGCATGAACAGATTTAGGCTTTTCATGTGAGAAACCCGACCAGCTTCAGGGCAGCTGCACTGACCATAACTGCAGTTGTACCCTGCGCCACTTGAATTTTTTATTTTATTCTGTAATTGAACTGTCAGGCAAGCGCTTGACAGAAAAGTGTCTTGGCACCAGCAAGGGAGGCATTATATCCCAAAATGTATTAAGCATCATTACTTTTAGAATTGAATCTTCTACTGCTTGCCATATTTCTGACTCTAGCTTCTGAAATATACTTCAGCTCTTCTGGAAAAAAAAAAGGTTTGTGTGAAATTTCCCCAATGCTCTGCATTCTCTGAAAAGTTTCCTCAAACAGAACTTTTCCCACTGAGGCAGATTTGTAAAACGCTATGAGAGCAGCCTTTTAAAGCAAACAATGAACTTGATTTGTTCTGAAATTATTTGGAAAGATCCTGTTTTCAGTGACACATCCTTTGTTGTTGTTCAGTCGTTCAGTCGTGTCCGACTCTTCGTGACCCCATGGACCAGAGCACGCCAGGCACGCCTATCCTTCACTGCCTCTCGCAGTTTGGCCAAACTCATGTTAGTAGCTTCAAGAACACTGTCCAACCATCTCATCCTCTGTCGTCCCCTTCTCCTTGTGCCCTCCATCTTTCCCAACATCAGGGTCTTTTCCAGGGAGTCTTCTCTTCTCGTGAGGTGGCCAAAGTATTGGAGCCTCAACTTCAGGATCTGTCCTTCTAGTGAGCACTCAGGGCTGATTTCTTTGAGAATGGATAGGTTTGATCTTCTTGCAGTCCATGGGACTCTCAAGAGTCTCCTCCAGCACCATAATTCAAAAGCATCAATTCTTCGGCGATCAGCCTTCTTGATGGTCCAGCTCTCACTTCCGTACATTACTACTGGGAAAACCATAGCTTTAACTATACGGACCTTTGTCGGCAAGGAGATGTCTTTGCTTTTTAAGATGCTGTCTAGGTTTGTCATTGCTTTTCTCCCAAGAAGCAGGCGTCTTCTAATTTCGTGACTGCTGTCACCATCTGCAGTGAGCATGGAACCCAAGAAAGTGAAATCTCTCACTGCCTCCATTTCTTCCCCTTCTATTTGCCAGGAGGTGATGGGACCAGTGGCCATGATCTTAGTTTTTTTGATGTTGAGCTTCAGACACATCCTTAAGCACACCTAATAAGTTGTCTGTTATGTACACCATTTCTGCCACCAATGTGGAAGAGAAAAGAGCCTAACTAACACAAGCACAGAGCTGGACTGTGTAATACATCTCTAACTGCCAACAAAGCTTAACAAGCCATCAGTGAAAGCCCTGCAGCCCTGCAAAAATAAATGGAATAATTTGGCACACAGCAGAGGTACTTAATGACTGCTGACTTTAATCATTACTTGGAGATACGGCATGTTCCATCTGAGATGGCAACTCTAACCATGGTGCCCTCCTGAGGTCGCTAAATGACAGCGCCTATCATCACTGACCATTGGACATACTGGCTGAGCTGATGGGATTTCCTGTCTGACATCACCTCAAGGGGACCACATTGGGTACCCCTACTCTTCCTATTGAAAACACACAGGTTGTGAGGGTTCAAGGCAGACCTCAAAACAGCGATGGCAACCAGTTGCCAGTACTGTGAGCACACATTTTTAAAAAAAGAAAAAAGAAATGAGGCCAGGTGGCAATTAGGAGTCAGAAGAAACATTTCCACCAAACTCCTTCAACCAACACCCAAAATGGAGCCCATAGAGACTCTGCTCTTTTACATAGGCAAGAACACTGCTGAAATGAAGAGTCAACATCTCCACATTTTATCCAGGGGAGCATCCCTAAGAAGCGTGACACTCATTTAATCTCACTCTCATGGAGTCAACCCAGAGTCCACACATGCAAACACTGTGGACTTGAGGTCTTCCTCTTTGACACTCAGTGACAGGAGTACAAATGGCCTCCCTTCAAAACAGGGCACGTTAAGTCTTACAACAATTTAGACCTTGACAAAACACACAGTTGTCATACGCAAGGTGACAATTACTTTTTTTAATTGTGTTTTTTTTAAAAAAAAAATAATAATCAAGACTCGTACTTTTAAACCACATTCATTATTATTTATCTTTCTTCTTCCCTGGGCAGGTTTACAGCAAAGTAAAAGTACAATAATTAAATCAGATAAATCAATTTACAATAAAAAAAGAATAGGGCTAAGAGTCAACACATTTATTACACACAGTTTTGCATACTAACTGAACATGTCTCTACCACTTCTCTTCTTCCTACTTTAAAACTCAATACAAACAAGTCTACGCTCCTCCACATGCAGCTGCTGGGTGACCTTGGGCTAGTCACACTTCTCTGAAGTCTCTCAGCCCCACTCACCTCACAGAGTGTTTGTTGTGGGGGAGGAAGGGAAAGGAGAATGTTAGCCGCTTTGAGACTCCTTAGGGTAGTGATAAAGCGGGATATCAAATCCAAACTCTTCTTCTTCTTCTTCTACAGAGCTCATCCAAGCTAAAACATATCAGTCTGGCAAATGCTCTGCCTTCCCACCTCTATTCAACTTAGCAGTTTTAATTAAAATGGAATCATATTTCCACTGACACATTTCTGGATATTTGGGAACTGAGCATATTGTCACTCTATATTACCTGGCTCAAGGCATAGCAAAACTGTCCACCATTATTTCTTTGATCCATCTGCTCATCCCTCTCACCTCCAGACTTGTCTTAATTTCTCGTTGGCTAAGTTTGGCTTGTGAACTAACACATCAATTTATCCCTCTGATAAGCATGTGTTCTTAACAGTGCTTTTCATGAGTCACAATAAACAAAGGATTCACTCATGTCCAAGGTTTTTAAAAAAAGAAAAGAGGAAAGATTAACAACATGCATTTTCAAGTGCTGTATTTCCTATCTCCCTCATGCCTGCTGCATAATGAGGACTGCGACTAGCAATTTACTTCCTGTAATTTAAAGTTTGCACATTAAAACCTTTAAAGTTTGTATATTAACTCATTCTCATGTGAAATAATGAACCATTTGAATGCCAATCAGAAAAGCATCCAAGGCACTTCTGAATGGAAATGACACCAAATTAACCAGCACTGCTAATGAAATATCTAGCCATCTTCAGCAGGGGAACACTGTATTGAAGAAGACAGGGAAATATTTCCAAATTCAAAACCACCTGGGTAAAATGTTAAAGAGGCAGAATCAGATTAGGTATCATTTGTACGCAAGCATAGGAACAATATTTGCAGCCCCCAGCATCAAACTTCTAGCTTCCTGGGATTCTTACAGGCCTAAGGGGAACATAATCAACATCCTCTGCAGAAAGTGTGCAATTGTGAGGGACAAGCTCTTTCTGACAAACGTGACAATCTGTAGAAAAAGGTACAGAGCATGTTTCTTATCAGACACTCATATACATAGATAGCTTACTTAGTTAGAGCCTGGTGCTGATAATGTTGTAGGTTCAATCCCCGTATGGGACAGCTGCATATTCCTGCATTGCAGAGGATTGAACTAGATTATCCTCAGGGCCCCTTCCAACTCCACAATTCTATGATGGTTGGATATTTCTGTGTACAATCAAGTTGCATTGGCATGCTAGTATCTTGCCCTGTACTCACAACACAAGCAAGTAGTGAAATCATCTTCCACTTGGGGTGCAGGGGTGAAGGAATAACTGCAAAGACTATCTCCATACAGGTTTTGCAGCATATTGAGACAGATAGAAGATATACATTTTTTATGTTATATGTGTACATTCAAAAATCAAAAGGGCTAGAGGAGTTTCCCCCCTTTATTCATCAGGAACATTGCTTTGGTTTTCAGAAACACAGCCATGAAGATAAGCAATCTTTATTCTTTCTAAAATTAATTTCTAGACCAGAGTGTTTTACAATCCCTAACTTCCTGGGACACAATAACTTGGTGGTGCAGGTCATCTTGTGAATGAGGAACTATTGTATTGTTTGAACCCAAGCCTCCCACCTCAAAGTCCAGCATTGTGGTCGCTGTGCTGAAACTGACAATGATTTGTGGTGACAAGGTGGAAACAAGCTCCTAATTCTCTTTCTGCAGTGTTCTTTGTAAATTTGCCGTGCTATTTTGTTCCAGTAAAATTGGGAAAGTATTTCTCTCTCTCTCTCTCCTTTTATATCCAAATCCACTGGAATAAATGGGAAGCAGTATCTCTATCATGGAGAGGCCATGGAGGCAAGAAAGAGGTAGTTTGGGTTTTCATTGTTATAAATCGTGGGTGGCTAACCCATGGTCCTCCAGATGTTGGTCTACAATTCCCATCAACCCTGGCCATTGGTCATCTTGGCTTAGTTTGATGGGAGCTAGAGTCCAACAACATCTGGAAGGCCATAAATAAATCACCCTGTCATAGATACTGAATAAACCAAGAAAGAAAGGGAGTCAAACACATGAAACCACCATGTTGCAGTCTGTCAGATATGTATGCCTTGAGGCCATCTCAGTGGTTTGGAATCAAATCAATGGATGACAGGTGGGCAGACATCAATTTATAAGGAACAGGCAATTGGTCACTTTATTCCCTTGTTAATGCAATTCTGGCAACACAGAGGTCATTTCCAAAGGATAATCATGCAGAAAAAGACTCTGCAGCACAAAAAGTGTGTGTGGGTGCAGCTTGTTGTTACGTTAAGTGGTACACACAGTGATGGATGAGATAATAAGGATTTCACTAGAAGTTCAACTTAAAAGGGTTAATTATAGGCCAGGGTCAGGGACTGGGCAGAGGAGGAATGGTGGAGACTACCTCACCATCCTGACCCTTCCAAGGAGGAGGAAGAGGAAGACAGTATAGATATACAACAGGGGTTTGCAGGAGGTCACAGCTCAGAGGCAGATGAGAGGAAAAGTTGGGAAATAATGGGAGAGGAGGAGGAGGCAGCAAAACCGGAACGGCAGCCAGCTGACACTTTGTCATTAGAAAGCATTCCAGACCCTCCATCTCCCAGAACCTGGCGAGCCTTAAAAGTAGGAGAGCAAAGAGCTCAAAGACAGAGGGCACGTAGCAGCACCCGTAAAGGAGATGATTATAGTGATGAATGAGGAAGTGGGAGAGATGGGGGGTGGGGTGGAGATTCACTCGGGACAATGCCATTATCCAAGAGGCTGGGTTCTATAGCCTCTATCTGTAAATATTGAAATAAAAAAGACAAGTAAGAAACTTTCCCTTGTCTTTATACTTTCCTGGGAAACCAGTCAGGAGCCGCTGACAGCACCCTGACAGCCAGTCAGCTTAAGCTTTGTTCTGGGAAGCTACCAAATATACAGAAGACCAGGTATTGCTGAAGCAGAACCAGCATAGCTTCTGCAAAGGTAAGTTCTGTCTCACTAAGCTTTCTTTGAAAGTGTCAACAAGCATATAGATAGAGGCACTGGCGGAGGAAGGGGGTGCGGTTCGCCCCAGGTGTCATCCCTGGGGGGGTGACATCACCGCCATGCCCCCCTGGGACGCTCGCCATGCCACCCCTGTGGGTGGCTCGGCCCACCCCCATGGGCGGCTTGCCCTACCCCTGGGTGCACAGCATGTGCGCCGCTCCAGGAGCCGGAGCAGCTAGCTCCGCCTCTGGATAGAGGTGATCCAGTTCACACTGTGTACTTAGACTTTCAAAAGGCTATTGAAAAAATAGCTCTCCTGAGTAGGCTTAGCAGCCATGGAATAAGAGGAGAGCTCCTCTTGTGGATCAGTAACTGGTTAAGAAACAGGAAGCAAAGAGTAAGAATAAATGGGACAGTTCTCTCAATGGAGGGATGTAGAAAGCAGGCTCCCCTGAGGATTGGTATTGGGAGCTGTGCTATTTAACTTGTTCATGAATGATTTAGACTTAAAACAGAAAGGTAGCCAAGTTTGCTGATGATACCCAACTGTTCAAGGTGGTTAAAGCAAAAAGATATTGGGAGGAACTCCAAAATGACCAGTATGGTGTAGTGGTTAAGAGCGGTAGACTCGTAATCTGGGGAACCGGGTTCGCGTCTCCGCTCCTCCACATGCAGCTGCTGGGTGACCTTGGGCTAGTCACACTTCTCTGAAGTCTCTCAGCCCCACTCACCTCACAGAGTGTTTGTTGTGGGGGAGGAAGGGAAAGGAGAATGTTAGCCGCTTTGAGGCTCCTTCGGGTAGTGATAAAGCGGGATATCAAATCCAAACTCTTCTTCTTCTTCTTCTTCTCTCCAAACTGGGTGAATGGACAGTAGAATGACAAATTTTAATTCAGTACAAATAAGTGGGAAGTGATATACACTGAACAAAATAAAAATCTTATTTTTTAAATACGTGCTCATGAGGTCTGAGGGAATGACCAGGAATAAGACTTTGAGGTTGTAGTGGACAGCTCAATGAAGATGTCAGGTCAGTATGCAGCAGCTGCGGAAACCTAAGGAATGTTAGGAATCAAAATAAACTGCTAGTATCATAAATATGCAACTCTATGGTGCAACACATTTGGAATGCAGTGCAAGTGCTGGTCATCTTACTCCCTAAAGGGTATTGTACAGCTGGGAAAAGGTTCAGAAAAGAGCAACCAGAATTATCAAGGGGTTGGAGCAGTTCCCCTATGAGGAAAGGCTACATCATTTGGGGCATTTTAGTTTAGTGAAAAGGTGTTTAAGAAGGGACATTATAAGAGTTGTATAAAATCATGCATGTTGCGGGGGGGAAATGTACAGGGAAAATGTTCTGCTCCCTCTCTCACAATGCTATAACCCACATTTCCCTTTTAGTTCCCAAGCCCAAAGACTCATTAATCAGTATAAAAAGAGTACAGCAAGCAAGAACAAAATTGGTTTTGTCAGTGCTGAGTCATCCAACATCTATGTGTAGGTGCATTTTGGTCTCAGACATGCAAATATTATATAGATAAGCAACCACCCAATAAAAATCATGGGATACCACAGAAGCAGGCACTCACAAGAGACATCCTGAACATCCAAGCAGACTATCACACACACCATTGTAATCTTTTGCTAAATATTTAGAAGGGAAGGGGAGGACTTGTACCCATAGAAAATCTAATATAAGCAATGAAAAGAGTGCAAACATCACAAGCAACTCCTCTCCCTATGACTTGCTGATAAACTAAATCTTAAATTTTTTGTTCCTAGAATTTGCTTTTGCTGAATAACCTCTTCAGACTGCAGCAACAAATGATCCTTTGTTTGGAAGCCTTATGAGCCACTTCTGTTAAGTATTCGGCTGGTATTTAAGCTATGCTAGCTGGTGTTTTCTTTCTCATTGCACAGCTTAGAAGAAAAGGCATCTAGAATCAAAAAGAAATAGCTGATTAAGTGCCCTCTGCCAAGCTTCTGTAATGATGTATGTAGAGCGTAATCTTTTCATGAGCCGCACAGTGCTGTCTGGATCGGGTTTGAATTGGCAGGTGCTGACACAGGAGGAAGAAGAAACAGCTGGGACCATCAGTTGGAGCAGGAGGGATCTCCCCTTTCTGCAATGACTTCAGCTGCTTCCGAAGAGGAAGCAGAGATTCTGGTTCTTCCTCCCCACCCCACCCCAACTTTCCTGCAGCACAAAGTCTCAGTGGAGGCTGGGGAAGGCTTGGAGCAGCCATATGGGGGAGTCAGAACCGCAGGAAGCAGCGACTGAACAGGGTTCCAAACAAGAGGGTGCAGTCTTGTCACCTGGAAGCAGACACTGCTTTTGCGGATAGGAACAGGCCCACCCACCCCAAAGCAGAACATACAGTGGACCCTCCGAATACAAATTAAATTCATTCCGGGGGTCCGTCCGCAACCTGAAAAGTCCATAGGCAGAGGCGCCACTTCTGCGCATGCAGCGGAACCCGGATGTATACACTTCTGGGTTTGCAACATTCGTAACCCAAAAGTTACGTATCCAGAGCAGTACGTAACTAGAAGATCCACTATATTTGCAATCTTGTCATTCCCACAAGGTGAGTGAGTCTCGCCAATGAGGACTCCACGCCTTGTCTTTCAAAGCTTGGTGGGCAGGGCATGGAAACTTGTTTGGACATCTTTGTTGCTTTTGTCCAGTTCTGAGCTTTTGCCCTAATTGTGGACTCCTGAACCATGACTCCTGAGCCTCGTGTCTGTTGCTGATCTTGTACCGTTATTTGCCTGAATAAAGATTTTGCGTAAGACATACTCAACCAAACTTACACATTTTGGGCAGGAGCCACGAGACACTTATTATTTTGACAAACAACCTCCCAACACAGTTTAAAAGATGGTCTTCAAATAACACAAACATGAGTTCCTGGTTGGCATCAAAGCCAGCTTTCTCCATTGCTACCTCCATTATCACTTGTATGTTCAATATTTGCTCAATAAGCAAGATTCCCCCTCCTGGGGATGTGGGGTGATCAATAAACAAATTAAATTACAGTTATGAATCTTAACTCTTAGAAAATGGTGAGAGACTCTTTCATTGCTTCTTCCCCTCCTCTACCTGGCTTCAAGTTAGATCAGCAGGATATTGCTAAATAGAAGCAAATTTTTGCTAAACATAAAACTATAAAACTCTATTAATAAAAAAGGATACTGCTGTTTGATAAATACATAGGTGTGCAGTGATATGGGAAGGGGAAATTACCCTGCTGACAGCAAACACAGCATCTATGGTGAACAAGAAGTATTTTTTGATTTATTACTTTTACGCTGCATTTCTGTCCAGGGACACACAAAGTGACTTTAGAATCAGAGTTTCAGAGCTGAAAATGACCTTGGCAGGGCACCCCCTCCAATCCCTGCTCAGTGCAGGAATCACAGCATCCCTGGCAGATCTCTGTCCAGCAAAGGAGAGGGCAGTACAAACTTTCCCACTTATTTGCACACAGTGAAGTAATATAAACAAAACACAACAGCAGAAACACGATAGTTGAAACCTAACGCAGGAGGTTAAAAGTCAAACACACAAAACGGAAGCAAAAACCTAAACAACAACAACATAGGTGGTTCCCCCCCCCCCAAAAAAAAAGATGTCAACAAATGTTTATATATTTAAAGAGAAGAAACCTAGGAAAACTCAACAGGTTAGAGAGACAGGATGCGGGAACAGATTGGCCAACATCCTGTTCCCCAAAGTGACCAACTAGCATCTCCAGGAACCCCACAAAATGGGACTTGAAGACAGTTCAGAGAATGCATACAGGCAAATGGGAAAAATACCCGTTGGTAGGGTTTTCCTTTATGCATTTATTTAATTCCCTTTTAAATCCATGTATGCAAGCTACAGGTCACCACCAAGTCTTACAGCAGTGAATCCAGAAGTTAATTAAGAGATTTATGAAAGAGTCCTTTGTCTTTCCTCCATCTTCTGCCAGTCAGTTACGCTGGATGACCCTGAGTTGTAGTTTGAGTAGTTCAACGCAATTACTTGTATTGCACACAATGCAAATCCGCAATACTAGGTATATTTTGCAGGCCTGCCTGATGTTTGTGGGTGGCACCTGATGTTTGTGGGTGGGATTTATTTTGGCAAAGCTGCATTCCAGCATTAAATTACCCTGCTGTGAATTCTGAAAAGCTGCACCTTAACATATACTCTTCAAAGCCACGCAAATTCTGCATTTCTTACATGTTCAGGGACATTTGTCTCTCTTCTGGGTGGTCTGAATCTAAACAAAGCTGTCAGACCCTCATTAGGAAACCCTGAAACACAATTATTTTTAATCACTGGCTGGCAGGAGAGAGGCAGGGAGCACTTACTTAAGAGCAATTGGATGCAATGGATTCAAAGCAACACGGATGTTTTAAAACTCTTATGTAAGTTCTGGTGTTCTGGTCCACTTGTAAGATGTTACAAGACATTTGGTTCATCCTGATTTACTTGCATAAGGCTCACACTGAGGTTAAATTATATCCACACTTTACTGAGCGTTTGTGCCAACTTGTTTGCAGGGCAAATTACGGGGCATAATTATCCTTCTGATTCTGCAGTTCTCCGAATTTTGCAATACAGTTTTCAGCTCAAAAAAGAAGAAGTAGCTAAATATATTAAACGTGCATTTTGTACAATATGTCTAGAAATGTGTATATTAAGATAACATACCTATTCTTCCTGATAAAATACTACTTTGAATATGAGTTTTAATGGTTTTTCTTTTTAAAAAATCACTAATGTGAAAACAGGACAGAACTGACTTATGAATGAACACATGCAAAGTCGACACAGCCTGCAGATAGATTGATACACATCCATTTCTACCCAGAACTGAAATTGATGATTGCCAGGTTGGCCATTCATCTCTATCATATATGTATATATGATAGAGATATTATACCGTATATATATGGCTAATGGGGCAGGGAATTATAGGATGATGAGAAACCTTCCCCTTGTTATGCTGAGTTGTTGGAAGTATTACTTTACTTCTCACTTTCAAGGGTTCTTTTTAAAGGCTGGATTGATGCTCAGGAACGAAAGAAGTTAAAAATCCTGCTCTTCTCTTTCACTGTAACAAAATCAATACTGGATGAACTTCAGATCTTCTGTGCCGGATTCTCTGCTGTGCCAAGAATCCCTGAACACCAAATGCAACAGAACAACCTTGCTTCAAAGAGAATATTTTGTCACCTGAGATGTAGCAAGGATCAGCTTCAACTGAAAGCAATTTAGCACCTCAAGTCTATTGCCCAGAAATCCCTGAATGATGAAGGCTTCTTCATCTTCTGTTATCACAGGGTGAGGAAGGAGGAGATTGCTTTGGTTTGTTTTTCACTCATAGTTTTGCAGAGCATGAAGCCTACCAATCGTGAATAAAAGAAAAACCTCAATAAGCAAACACAACCGGCACCCTGTGGTAACCCTATATGCCAATACGTTAGGAGATGGTGCTACTATTGTTTATGTGGCCAAATGTTACCCTGCCTGCCCCTCCACACACGAGAGGTATCAGCAGAGAGAGAGAGAGAGAGAGAGAGAGAGAGAGAGAGAGAGAGAGAGAGAGAAGGGGGAGCAGAGATAACTGAATGAATGTTTGGTGTGTGTGTCACCACTTTTCTTTCTATTTCTTTTCAATTTTGGCACCCATCTGCCTAGTGCTGGCATGTGGCCCCTAGGAGGTTTCATAGAATCATAGAATTGTAGAGTTGGAAAACGATAATCTAGTCCAGTCCCCTGTAATGCAGGAATATGCAGCTGTCCCCTACGGGAATCGAACCAGCAACCTTGGCACTATCAGCACCACACCCTAACCAGCTGTGCTATCCAGGCTGATGATGATTTCCCACAAGGGAATTTGCCATTGACCTGCAAAATCAGAGCTGTCAACCTTCCTCTTTTTTTTGCATTGGGAAACGGCGCTGGAATAAGGGAATTTCCCACAAAAAAATGGAAAGTTGACAGCTATGTGTAAAATGGTTACCCACTGTTTCTCTAGCATGGTGAGACGGCATCTGGCCCAAGTTCACCCAGTGAGCCACAGAACTGGCTGAGAATTTGACTCGGGCCTCCATGTTCTTAATAAACAGCTTAACCTCTACACAACACTGGCTCTTGCATTTTTAGAGTGTACTTCAACCTTGGGTCCCCAGACACTGTTTGACTGCAACTCCCATCAACCTGACCATAGCTGTCAACTTTCCCTTTTTTGCTGGAAATTCCCTTATTCCAGAGTCGTTTCCCATTGCAAAAAAAAGGGAAAGTTGACAGCTATGGCCGTTTCCCAATGCAAAAAAAGGAAGGTTGACAGCTCTGAACCTGACTATTGGCCAGGCTGGCTGGGGCTGATGGGACCTGGGAGTCCAACGAGAGCTGGAGGGCACATTGGTCAACCCTGCTCTGGCCTATGTTTTTGAGTCCCCAAGAAAGCAGAATATAGCACCCAGCAACATTACAGCCCCAGTACTCCTTCAACCAGCACTGGGCAGGGATCTGGCAGAGCTGAGTCTCTTAGAGGGCCTTTGAGGACACTGAAGAATATCGAGAGGACTCCTGAAGAGAGCCTGGCATCCTGACGCATGCTTAGCCCAAGATGTTTAGTACTAAGGAGAAATTAGGGCTGGCAAATGGTAAAGAGGTGGGTGGGGATGTACTATTTTACAGCACATAGATGGCTACTTTATGAGATTGCTGCTGAAGTGTCAACACTCAGCCAAGCCTATGGGCTGCAGATACTGCTTGCAGACCAAGAAATATCACTAGCAGATTGCTGGCTGGCTTTGTGATAATACGGTTCGTTGAACACAGGATGTACTGTGTGTGCAAAAATAACTTTCCCAATTGAAAAACATTAGGAAATTAAAGGTCTTATGTGGAAAGGTCTGATATTCATCAACAGATATGGTATGCTGTCCCTGTGGAGTCGCCTTGTTTGCGGAAAGACACCATTTGCTTCAGTTCTAGACTGATATCCGCTGGACCAAAGACTCATTCGCGTAGAAGTAGGAGGCTGCCTGCTGCACAAGGCAAATGCAACAACAGCACACCAGGTTCAGCTTTGCAGCTAGGTAACTAAAATTAAGATTGCTTTGCTCATTAGTAGGGCTAGTGTAAAAATTCATTTCTCTCCAAGATTTTCAGTTAACTTTGAGTGCACTTTGATCCAAGGTGGTTGTAAGTTTACGAGCCTGTAAGGCAGGCTTGATTCTGCGCGTGTCCAAGCATTGTTGGTCCTGATAAGTAAGCCTTAAAAGATAATAAATGCTGAACAGAGAGAGAGCAGATACTGAAACAGTGTCACAGTATCATTTAAGTGTGCAGTGTTTGGGGAGAACTGAAAGGGGAAAGATGACACACACACAAACCTCAGACAACTTTGTTTTTCCATCTTATTCCCGTCTATCTCTGGATTTTCTTATTTTTGTTTTTATGAATAAAAAACACACACACAACCACAGCAATATAAGAAAACATATCCATATACAATAGACTTTTCATTCAGTTTGAGGCCTTTCAAAGTAAATTACTTTGCAAGGTAAAGTTAAAGGATCCCTGGACGGATAAGTCCAGTCAAAGGTGACTATGGGGTGTGGCACTCATCTTGCTTTTCAGACTAAGGGAGCCGGTGTTTGTCCACAAACAGCTTTCCGGGTCATGTGGCCAGTGACTAAACAGCTTCTGGCGCAACGGGACACCGTGATGAGTGCCCGAGTGCATGGAAACATAGTTCTGCCTTCCTGCTGCAGCGATACCTATTTATCTACTTGCACTAGTGTAGTGGCCCAGCTGAGATCTTCCAAGAAACAGTTAATCCCAGTCTGCTCACTGCTACTTCTTGATGAAACCTTGTGGTAACAGATCTTTCTGAACCTCTACTTTTAAATTCAAATTTAAAGACTACAAGAAATAAGACTACTGTCTTTGGAGAACACCCAGTGAAAAGCTTTCTGTAATGACATATTACTTTTAAGCACAACAGTGGGAGGGTTCACCCATAAAAGATAGAAGGGAAAACTAGTTAGGCGGTGTACCCAATTTGACTTTAAGGCACATTCTTCCCCTCAAAGAATTATGAGTGTCGTAGTTTGTTAAGGGTTGCTGTGAACTGTAACTCTGTGAGAGGTAAACTACAGTGCCCAAAATTATTGAGGTGGAAATGTACTTCAAACGTGCTTCAAAGGCACCATGTGTACACAGTCTAAGTTTCAGCAAATCTCAGTTAAAATTAGCCATAATTTGCAGCATTCAGAAAACACAACAGTCTGTGTGGTAATCAAAAACAGAAGTGAAAGCTTGCGATCTCTGTCCCTGGATAGCGATAGCCTGGCCATGGGTAATTCATGCTCTGGTAACCTCCAAGCTAGATTACTATAATGTGCTCTGCACAGGGCCGCTCTTGAACACTGTCCAGAAATTGGACGTAGTGCAAAATGCTGCAGCAAAAATGCTAGTAGCAGCAGCAGCAGGCCATGGGCATCTTACCCTGATCTTAAAAACAGCTACAGTGGTTGCTAATTGTTTTCTAGGCCCAATTCAAGATCATAAAACCTCCTAAGTTTTATTCCTATTATTTTCTGCATGCAAAGCACAGAGTCTTCCTAGAGGCTGTCTGGGTACTGATGTTTTGAGGAAGCAAAGTCAATACAAGCCAGTTTGTTAATTGGCAGCTCATCTGCTATTGCATTATTGGAAAAGTAGTATTGAGCAATCAATGGCATGCATCTGGATAACCTTTGTGGGAGGCCCTTGTCATCATTTCAATTACATAACAGCCGTTGCAATGCCTTTCCCCCTATCAATAGCTTTAAAAATGTCAAACTGGGCACCTAGCATCAATAGGGATAGCAAAGATGGAGAAAGCCGGCGCTAGGAGCTATAAATGTGGAGAGCTAAGAATATGCTCCCAACATCCACTGGGAAATGAAAGATAAATGGATGTACATTAAGGGCAAACGAAGTTCATGGTATTTCAATGAACACATCAAATGGACCAGGTCAATATTTCTGGAGACCAGAGAAAAAGACTCGCTTTAATCCTAAAAGGGAAGGCACATTAGATATGTCAATATAATTATTCTGTGAATTCTATTCCTTGTCATACATGACCAAGAAATATTTTCCAAGTAATGAATTTGGGAGTTAGGGGGCAACATGGTGGGAGATCCATGGCCCATTCCACAACCCTCTCTGGCTTTGGGAAAGAAAAGATGGAGTAGTAAAACCAATATTGTGGTTAGAGAACAAGCCAGAAAATGAACCTTTGTCTGATCCCAGCTTGTTCTCTTTAACCATAGTTAAGGTTAAGCAAACCAAAGGTTTCCAAGTATGGATGCCACTGGACAACTGTAGTTTGCCTACAACTTCCAATATCCCTTTCACATCCACAAAAGACCAGGAGAGGAGGAGGTGTATGCAAGCCTTGTTCTCACTGGAGCTCGTTCACATAACTTGAAACCAGAATTTTCCATTACTTCTGAACCAGACCGGAAAGAAACGTAGGGAGAGAATGAGTTATTTGCAACTCATATGAGTTATTTACAACTTTTGGGACAAAGAGGAAACCATTTCCTCCTGATATATACACATAACATAAACTTTAGGAAGGACTTTCTGACAGCAAGGGCTGTTCAACAGTGGAACGAACTACCGTAACTCAAAAGGTGGTGGACTCTCCTTCCCTGCAGGATTTTAAGCAGAGGTTGGATGGCCATCTGTCAGGGATCCCTTAGCTGTGATGAACCTTGGGATCCCTTCCAACTCTACAATTCTAAGTTCTGCACAGAAGTAATTACTGTGTGATATCCCTATGTTAGGTAAGCCTCAGATGAAAAATAATTGTCACAGATAAGGGCAAACACTACAACATGTGAGAGACAGTTTCAGGCACCCCTTAAGTCGGAAGCTGGCCTTATAACTTAACATTTTGACAAAAGCCATTTTTTTCCCTGCTGTAATAAGTATTGCTATTAGAGATAGGAGATAAGTCCTGGTTTGTAATAATGGCTTTTTTAAAAAAAAAGCATTTCTTAAGCCCAGGTCTACTGTAAGAAAAAGGGAGAAAACTATCTGCAACTTGCTTGATCAATCAAGTGTGCAAAAGCTTCATTTATGTCTGCAGCAGGTTGTGGGGAGGGAACTTAGCATTTGCTACACCTACACAGAAAGACCCACATGCACAAAAACACCAAGCTTTTATCTTAGCAAATCAAAACCATTTGTATAAAACGCCCAGTTAATAATAGCGTACTGTACAACATTACAGCTGGCAACTGCTGACACCGGCAAGTGAGGTCTCCACCAGAATCTTAACAGCCTTTGATTGACAGCTAGAATTCCTAACCAGGCTCAGGGGAAGAAGAAGAAGAAAAGGATGATTTGTAAAAATAGAAAGTCTCGCAATACTGGAAAATGTTTGATTTTAAGAGCCAAATCGTCCATGTGTCCAGTGTCACTTCCATCTAGTCTAGAAAGGTGAAGGTCCTTCCTTCCTCTACTGCAACAGAACCATCCATCTATTAATGAGGACTGGTGGGGTACAGGTTCCTAAATCTTTTGCTGTGACAACATGCTGAAAGGTTATAAACAGCTTATCTACTTTGTTCTATACATCATGTGCTACCATGAGAATGGATAACAGAATGGTGCTTGGGTGTGTGTGTGTGTGTGTGTGAGTGAGTGTAAAGGTAACTGGATAAAAGGAGAAAGTGTGTTACACACACATAGGTTATGAAAAAGAGGGTGGTGCATGTGATTTCTGATGTAAGTAACCAAACAAGAACTATACTTTATTTTAAGAGAATCAGAAAGGGAGTCAAAGAGTTCAGATCACAAACACTTTTGTTGCAGCAGCCAGAAACGATATACCAGGGATCACCAGTGTTGCACCCAAGGGTGTCCTTGAAGCATCTGAGGCTCCCCACTCACTGCCCCATTGATCATAAGGTGATGAGGATAGTTGCCTCTTGTCCCCTGAAAAGTACATAAAGCAGAAGGAGGAAATCGGAAGAGCAACACACTTTTTTCAGCTCTTTGTGCTTTTCAAATGCCCAGATTAATTGCATGCTCCTTTTCTCTTTCTGTCTTGGGGGGAGAAAAGTGACCAGAGGGTGGGCTGCCTATAACCCATTGAAATATCCATGTCTTTAAAAAAAAATGGAGACCCTTTGCAGTAGACCATTGTTTGTAATGATTCTTTGCTTAGGTACTTCTGGGTTCACTGGCGGAGGAAGAGGAAGCCCCCCCTCCCAGTGCAGGAGCATGAAGCTCCGCCACTGTCTGGGTTGCCTATGCAGAACCCCAATAAAGGTCTCCTTTTGATGTTTATCAAAACCTTAAGCTACACTGAAACTATGATTGCTTTAACTTGACAGCAAAGCAAAGCAAATCTGTTACAGATTTGCGAGTGAGATTTCTATTTCCATTAGGTTACTTGTCCCAGTACTGAAGACACATGTAGTACAGAGCCCTCACGTCTTGGTCACCATTGCTCAGATTGCTGCTATGTCTGAAAAAGAAGCAGCATTAGTTTCTGAAAGAACACTAAGGCAGGATATTCCTTGCAGTCATCTGCTCTCATCTTTCACTAGTTGGTAGTAAAGCAAGACTCTTTACTACAGCTGCAGAAGCCAACAATCACATGCAATGTTTCCAGTTCTGGAGCTCTGGAACTTGCATGGTTATTGGCAGCAGACAGTCACTGTCTCCTTGATAGCATAACCCAACCTGTTAGCAAATGAAACACATCCGCATTTGCTACAGAACAATTTGAAAGGTTTCTCTTAATCCTCATCTTCTTCAGATTTTGGTCCCCAGATGTTGTTGGACTATGGACATAATAAGACAGTGAGAGCTGTTCAATAGTGGAACAGTCTCCTTCGGAAGGTTGTGTGGACTCTCCTTCCTTGGAGGTTTTTAAGCGGAGCTTGGATGGCCACCTGTTATGGATGCTTTAGCTGAGATTCCTGCACTGCAGGGGGTTGCACTAGATGGCCCTTGGGTCCCTTCCAACTCTACAATTCTGTGAAGAGCCTGTTGAATTGAATAGCGTCCCATTCTCACAGAGGCCAACCAGATGCCTGTGGGAAGCCTGCATCCAAGACATGTGTGTAACATCACTCTGCCCATCTGTGATTCTCAGCATCCAACATTCAGAGGCATATTACCTCTGGCAGTGGAGGCAGAACATAGAGATTGTGGCTAGTATCCATTGATAAGCCTTGTCCTCCCACCTCCCTTCAACCTTGACTAGTGGCCTAGCTGCCTGGAGATGATGGGAGCCTTGAATACAGCAACATTTGGGTCTCGGTGATGGGGAACAGTGCACCAGACCACATCTCTCCCAACTACACCTAACCAGTGCTTTTATTCTGGGGGGACGCATGGGTACGCATATCCCTAAACATTTTGTGAATCTAAGTTTGGCCTCATTGATATCCATTCTGAAGGAAATCAGCCCTGAGTGCTCACTGGAAGGACAGATCCTGAAGCTGAGGCTCCAATACTTTGGCCACCTCATGAGAACAGAAGACTGCCTGGAAAAGACCCTGATGTTGGGAAAGATTGAGGGCACAAGGAGAAGGGGACGACAGAGGACGAGATGGTTGGACGGTGTTCTCGAAGCTACCGACATGAGTCTGACCAAACTGCGGGAGGCAGTGGAGGATAGGGTTGCCTGGCGTGCTCTGGTCCATGGAGTCACAAAGAGTAGGACACGACTGAACGACTAAACAACAACAATTCCAATATGAGTAGGAAAATGAGAGTACCCCTAAACATTTTCTTTTTAGAAAAAAAAGCACTGTGCCTAACTATTTAAAAACAAAACACACACCAAAATGGGGACGTACAAACTAGCCACTGCGTAACCGATCAATAGGACACTGACACTCAGCACATCATATCTAAGCAAAGGCATATCTGTAATTTGATCAATACCTGGGTCAGACAAGGATTGGGATGGCAGCCAACTGGCAAAGGGTCAGTTAAAAACACTGACAGAGATAGTACTTGCTGCAAAACGACAATAAGCAAAACCAAAAGCCATTATCTCTCCATAAAATGAGGGTCTTGCTTTTGCACGTCTACAGTCTCTTTCCCACGCCTGAACAGGGAGCGATCTCTGTTACATCATGGACTCTCTTTTCCATTGATTTAACGTTTGACAGAAATATGTTCCTTTAAATTTGGCAAAAGGGTGATACCTTCTAATCTGGAGTAGTGAGAGAAGGAATGAGAGCAGTTAGGGCAATATTCTCCACCGCCACTGAGATGAGAGCAGTGGTTCATGACTTTGGTCATAATGAGGTTCTCCAGCACAAGAAAGCAATATTTCACAACATCCTTAACAGACCTTTCCTCCAGCTCAGCAGATACAAGGCTATCCTTGGATTTTTCTCTCTAAATCAGCTGCATATTGACTTCACTGGCACACTTAAGACCCAGGACTCATAGAAATATAATACTGTACTCTCAATTTATTAATCAAAGCAGGCTGCAGAATTAAGAGATCTATCCTTGAGTCTAGCACCTAAAGTGAATTCCCCACATCAACCTTAACCATGACTAAGGGTTATGTCTGTAATGACTGTAACTATGGTTAATGTTTACTATAGTTTGCATATTAAGCAGGATTAGAAATCAGACCCTGAAGCTGGCTGGCAGCTCTGGCTGACAGGCAACTCACACTGACCATAGTTAACTGTTTTCCCTGAGGGAAGCAGTACGGCAGTAATTCTGGGGAAACAGGTCCTACACACTGCATACAAATGAAAAACCACTGTGGCTAACTCTCCGAAGATTAATAAGTTGGTGCAGATCGGGGCTTTTAAAAGTGGAAAAATATATGAAATATAAAAACAAGAAGATGGCGACCGTCTAAATGTGACTTTTGGATTTCAACCAGCAAGGGAGAAGGAAGGAATGTGGAGTACAGACTTAAAATCACACAGCGATACTGTTTGTTTGGACTTATCTTGCTTGTTGGATATGTCAGCGGCTGCGAAAATATTGGAAGTGAAAGCAAAGCAATAGTTATGATAATAGAGCCTCTGGAACTTTGAAGCATGGGAAGCCTAGTAAAATTTAAAGTAATAATTTGGACAATCTGGAACCTTTTTTTTGTTTTATAATTGGAGAAATAATTTGGAATGTAATTTGGAATGTTTCAGATCATGTTATTTTATTGGAAACCTTAATAAATATGATTTGTAAAAAAACAAACAAATGAAAAACCACTGAACCATCTGTACTCAAATAAGGTAAGGCTATAAAAGTAACTGTCTGCTATCGAGGTAGTCCAAAAGTCCACTTAGCCCAGTACTCTCGCCCTTGATCATGAGAAACAGCGCCCAAACAGAATACTATCTCAGTCCTTCAACCCAGGATGCTTTAGCTCAGGGACTGGGTACCTGTGACCTTCCAGGTGTTGTTGGGCTCTAACTCTATCAATCCCAACCAGAATGGGCAATATTCCAGGATGATGGGAGTTGTAGTAGAGCAGCATCCAGTGGGCCGCAGTGGTTCCCCACCCCTGCTTTAGCTGGATTTGTTGATGTTGGGTCATTTGTGCATGCCAATGTACGTGCTTGAGCTGCTCTAGTTCAGCAGTAAAACTATAACCAAACAATACTCTTTTCCCTGAGCAAATTACCAGCTGAAATTTGATATACCAATAGTATCTGGAAGCGACCTAAGAGTAAATTATATTTGCCCAAGGTTTCATTATGCAAAATCAAGCCTATTAAATATAGGCTTACGAAACAGACACATTGAATAGAAATTTTGAACGAGTTTGCAGACAAGTCATTATTACAAACTAATAACAGGCAAAGCTGGACAACATAATCAAACACGTAGCTTCAGAGTTCAATATCTTCATAAATGACAGAACTCCTTTGATCTTATGGAGAATTGTAAGGCTGGCAATAAATGCCTCTACTTTGTGTTATGATCAGTAAAACAGGGTGTGTGGGGGGAATTAATGACATCTGCCTTCCTTCAAATCAATATTTCCACAACAGAAAGTATTTGAAAAATAGTGAATGTCCTAAACGAATAATGTCCTAAACGAATATGAAAGATCAGATTCGGCAAAGGAAGAAAGATTTTATCGCTTGATGTTGAGATTATAGGGACCCTGGAAGGAAAAGAAAATTGCAAAGTAAAGCTGGGAAGAAAGTCAAGAACCTGGAAATCTATGTATGGGATGGTAACTCCTGAGTTTTCATTATGTTTGATTTCAAGACAAAACTGTTATAAAGTCCTATTCCAATGATAACCCAGAGAAAATATAAAATATTAACACAAATCCTGACAGGTGCTAGAATTGTCAGGAGGAGACATAGGGAGACATTTCCAGCGTGTGGCAGATTTGTCCAAACACGAAGCCATTCCAGAAAAAGCAACCAGAAGCAGTAGAAAAGCCATATCCAGGAATATACAAAGAATAGGGTGCTGCGTTTTAAATCTAATTGTTTCAGCATTGCTCTGAGAAGAGCTGAAATCTATACAGAACCACTTAGGTGGTAAAATTGTGGACTGCCGCTGCATTATTAGAGGGATGGTTATTAGAGTAGGAAGAAGGGGCAAAACTCTAAAAGACAATGTCCATTAAGAAATTAAAAGAGGTTAAACGTCCTTTTACGCTACTGCAATGATCAACTGTCTGCTATTATATTGCCATATGTGTGTGTGTGTATATAATTATAACCACATGATGGGATGTTGTGCACTATGTGCATTCTAAGTGGTAATGTACAAAAGTGACAATATTTAACTAAAAGAATGGAAAGCGGCACAAACTGGTGAGGCATTTCGACAGCAACCTTACTAACTGAGCACTGCATTCACTGTATCTCACTACAACCCAACATCTATCTTCTTTGATAAACTGGTCCCAAAGGGCCTAAGCCAGGGTGGCCCAATGTGCAGCCCGAAGGCCTTTTTCAGCGGCCCTCAGAAACATTTGATGCCCTCCCCCCAAGCCTTGTGCTGCCTTCCCAAAGCCTGGTAAGCAAGGCACTGGGCTTTGGGAAGGAGATGCAAGGGCTCCCCTACACGACAAGGCAGCGTGCGGCTGCGGCTTCCATACTGAAGTACTCTTGCGGCCCACTCGGTATGAAAAGTTGATCTAAGCTGAACAGGAGGGGAAGTTAACAAGTCACCTCTCTGCAAAATGTAAAGTGGCGCGGTTGTTGTAGGAGCAGCAGGGACGTACTGAAATTTCCTCCTGCATTTTCCCCCAAACATTCTCCATCAAGGCATTGCATTTTAAAAATATGAAATAAAGAGGGGGAAATTATATAATTCACATGGATGAAGTGCAGGATTTTCATTGTACTTGCACTACTTCAAGGCAGTGGCGGAGTGTTTATGAGTGTCCTTTCTTTCCTTGTACAAATGAATAAGAACTGGAGAGCCACTCGTTTCCCCCATTCCTGATAATTAGAGCCCGGTGATGTATTGATTTATCATCCAAAACCAGTTTGGAGTCCATATTGTGATATTGGTTTCATAATTTTGAACCTGGCAATATATCATGAATACCGATGAGTGCGTGTGCTACGCAAAAATAAATAAATAATGCAATGTGGGGAAAATCACGACACCAGCCAGTACTTCTCTCAATTCCTGCAGCCCCTGTTAAGTTTGCCGGCTCAGCTCTCCCCTGCCCCCCACAGGGGGCAGAGCAATCACAAGAACAAAAATTGTGATGCAGGAAAAACCAGCCAATGCCTCTACATAGCTCCATCTTTATTTGCCTCGCTAGACGAAAAACGCGCTAGACGAAGGCATTCGTCTAGCGGAAGGCTGCCCCGCAAGACGAAATTGTCTATGGGGCTGCCTTGCAAGACGATTTTTTTTTTCCGTCTAGCGAAAACCGCGGTTTGCATTGCCATTTCGCTAGACGAAAAAACCGCTAGACGAAAAGATTCGCAGAATGAATTATTTTCGTCTACCGGAGCACCACTGTATCGGTATATTGTGATGTTTTAGCTGGTGATGTATCATGATGTTGAAAACCAGATATTGCCCAGTGCTACTATTTGCCCCTATGTGGTTTTAACCTTATTTCAGACATTGGGAACTCCTTCCAACCCAGCAGTTCGAAAGCACATCAAAGTGCAAGTAGATAAATAGGTACTGCTCCGGCGGGAAGGTAAACGGCATTTCCGTGCGCTGCTCTGGTTCGCCAGAAGCAGCTTAGTCATGCTGGCCACAGAAGCTGTCTGCGGACAAACGCCGGCTCCCTTGGCCTATGGTCGTTCGCAACTGGACCTAGTGGTCAGGGGTACCTTTACCTTTACCTTTAGACATTGGGATATATCACTATATTGTAATGTTTATATATGACAATGTTGAAAACCAGATATTGTGCAACCAAAAGATAATATTATTTGTTGTTGTTGTTGCTGCCATTGAAAAATTTAATGTTTTATAGTAAACAAATTAAGACATTAGCAGGATTAATGTAAAAACGTACAGTATTGAAATCATATATGAAATGGATGGAAATGAAATACAAAACATATTTAAATTGGGATATGCAGGAAATATAAGGAAACACAGAAAGAGGAGGAGGAAAGTCGACATATGATATGTAAAGATGATTCTGTTTGAAATGTTTCTTTGTCATAAATGAAAATGATAAAAAAGAAACACACAATGAAGAATACAACATACAAAACAAAACCTGAAAAGAAAAAGGAAATGTAATGTTTTATTGCATTCCCTTACCTTCAAACTCAGAAGCATTTTAATTAAAAAGCATTCTCAGTTCATTTTTATCATCATTTCTCAAGACAATGGCACCAATAGCAGCACCACTGATGACAAATATTGTTTTGAAAAGCAACCAAGCATGAATTGGCACACAGAAAAACCAAACGTGTACATGCTTCTGCACCTAACAATTACAATGAACGAGATAGGCCTTATTTAAAAGATAAGTCCCGAAAAGAGTTCAGAAGTGTTGAGATTTTTTATTCTCCAGGGATGGCAGTCATGATTTTTTAATTAACTCTACTAATCCTTAAGCACGGAGCTTCAACATTTTTTAAAATTTATCTACAAATGGAATGGAATATGGAAACAGTCAATCTAGGTCCAATTTAAGATTGACTAATACTAATCTGTTCTGATAACCACCACCGCACACACAAATAAAGAGGGAGGAGATTAGCCTCAATTAGTCTATTGCCATGGTTTTCTGACAAGCCTGGTCTGTGACTGAGGCAGAACCAAAAGACTTTAATGGTCTGGAATATCCCTCTAGACTTTGGAATGTGATACCCATCACAATTTGACACAAAGTGGGTTATGTGTTGTTTTTTTAATAGTTTAAGTTTGAGACATAAACTTGCAGTGTGAATTTATTTGGAGTGCAAGGAAGGCGACAGACTATGCAGGTCAACCCTCGTGCTCTGGCGAACACACACCCAAAAAATTAGACGTTGTTCTACTCCAGGGGTAGGAAACCTAAGGCCCATGGGCCGCATGTGGCCCAATTGCCTTCTCAACCCGGCCCGCGGATGGACCGGGAATCAGCGTGTTTTTACATGAGTAGAATGTGTCCTTTTGTTTAAAATGCATCTCTGGGTTATTTGTGGGGCATAGGAATGCGTTCATTTCCCCCCCCCCCCCAAATAAAAAAAAAATAGTCCAGACCACCACACTAAGGGATGGTGGACAGGCCCACAGCTGAAAAAGGTATATAAGTTGATATGCTTCCTCCATACTCTACTTGCCTAAATGTGTAGAACACAAGCATTATTTTTAAGACATGTTAGGCTGAAAATGCAACAAAGGTGCATTCCATACCCCACAAGTGACCCAGGAAAACCGGGACATCCTGTTTTGTTTTGTTTTCCTCGTGAGAGAACAGCAGCCATTTTGGTGTGCTTTTTGACACCGTGCCCCACAAAAAACGCTTTGCCGGGGGGGGGGGGATTGCAGAGTGAAATTGCCTAAGATCACAGCATCCAAAATGGCCGCTGCTATCTCGCAAGAAAAAAACAACAGGAATATTGAGTACTGGAAGATTGTGTCCTGCATTTTGCCATCATGGAGGGTATGGCACCCCAGAACCCCCATACAATATTCAGAAGTACAAGAAAAGCTTATGTGGCTATTACAGACCAAAGTAGGCTATAACCAATGTGTGCTTCCACTAAACGTTGATGGTAATTAAATTGTCCACAGTGCTTCATTACTTCATTTTCACAGAACCTGTCAAGTGCAACCAGGTTATACTGCAAGAACATGCACTTAAGAATATGCTTCCTAAATAAAGTTGTCAAATACCTCTCTTGAACTGGTTGGGATAAGATTGTCTTGGCACTATGCTCCTGGGTCACACACATAAACAATTGCAACCTACACTGGCAACATGGTAGTTGTCTATAGGTGCCTACCATGAGTACAAATGAAGCCTGATTCCCTGTGAAATTTAAGTACTAGGCAGATATTGCAGGAAGTCGTGGGAAATGGAAACAGTGGATAAGCGCTCCCCCCCCCCTTTTTGGCACAAAAAGCAAGGTGTCACAGAGGTGAGGTGAAGCAGATCCATTTTGCAGTTGGATATGCATGAAATGTAATTTAACATAATAGAGCAAAGGTTTGGCTATTAAATTAGCTCCACTTGAAGTAAGGAGGGGAAAGCATTTACTGAGGCTTGGTGAACCTTCCCGTGCCATTTCTGTTCAACCTCCACACTTCGTTATCAGAAGTAAGACAATTTGACAATTTCTTCCTTAAATGAATGGGTCAAAAATGGCTGCATCAGTGAAGCATACTCAACCGGTATGACTAGTCAGCAGTTCAAGAGCTGCACAGGGGAGGAGAGTGCGAGGAAGGGGCGGGGGGAGGAATTAGATATTTGGGGTCAGAGAGCACTCTGCCATAAGAGCAAAATTGCTGTCATCTCAAACAATCTGCCTCCAAGAGAGAGTTCAAGTATTTATGTAGGGGGGTGGGGGTGGAATACAGTCTCCTGAGAGTCCTGAACCACTACAGCATAGTGACGGCAAGGTGATCCCAACCCAACAGAACTAAAAGCTCATTTCATATGACAAGCTAACAAATGTGTTCTCAAGTAGTAGTACAGAGCTACATCTAAAGAAGAGCTAAAATTCAAGGGTGGCAAAAAAGGGAACTTGGTCTGGCCATTGGAGGGTGTGTGTGAAATTTCTTTAACTAAAGATGGGAGGAAACTTACTTCTGGAGCTCCTTCTGGGGGCTGAATTCTCTCCCCCCCCCCGGAACTCCCCACTAGAATAGCATTACAGTGGTATCTCGGCTTCAGAACAGCCTTGTTTACAAACTATTCAGCATACGAACTCCGCAAAACCAGAAGTAGTGTCCCAGTTTGTGAACTTTACCTCGGTCTATGAACGGAAGCCGGACTGTGGAAGGGCACTGGTGGCGGGAGGCCTCATTAGGGAAAGTGCGCCTCGGTTTAAGAATGGTTTCGGTTTAAGAACGGACTTCCAGAACGGATTAAGTTCGTTAACAGAAGTACCACTGTACTTCTTCATGTAGCTCAGACGCCCAGCTTTGACATTTGAGACAGAAACAGAGAGAAAGCTGGGGGCCTAACCCACCCTTCTGTGGCAAATGTTTTAAACTCTGTTTTTACATTGTTGTAGCCTGGCCTGGGATCTTATGTCGAAGAGCAGGTAAGAAGTCCAATTTTAATAAATAATAATAATAATAGTAGAAGAAGCAGCAGCTACAGCCATGAGTTGAAGGTTGCCAAAGGAAGTTCCAAAGGTAGGCATCCAATTCCCTTCTTACCCCCAAATTTCATGCCCCCCCTTCTGAAATTTCTGCAGCGTACACTCAGTTCCAGCAGGTGTCCTGAGTGTCCCAGGGGGTCTCAAGTAAGACACCCATCCAATTACACCCAATCCTCTTGCCTCTGCACACCAGCTTCAAGCAAGGAACAGTCCAGAAAGAACCAGGTGAGATTTTCCTGGGCTGGGATCACTGGGTGAGTCATCAGGGATTAGGAGCATAGCTTTGCATGCGGAAGACACACAGTTCAGTTCCTGGCGTCTCCAATTAAAAATGGCCCGGTAGCTGGTGATAGGAAAGACATGTGCCTGCAATCCTGGAGAGTGGCTGAAGCTCAAGAGTAGAGAATTCTGATTTAGGGGAATAAATAGCCTGACCTAGGCAACTTCCTAGGCATCCTTCTTTCTTCCTTCCACATAAAATGAAGGAAAAAGAAAAGCGACAAATAAAGTTATTTTAAAATTGTGATTCTCAAATCCAAAATAAATGCATGTGCAGTCAGTAGAATAGTGGTGGCAATCTTTTTTAAAAAAAAAAAATGGGGCTGAATTATCTTGGGAATAATCTGTTGGGGCCTGGATTTCAGAGGTAAGTAGGGCCACTCCACCCCCCCCCCGTACATTTTCTTTTGCTCTCTCCCCTGAAACTGTCTGAGACTGTTCCACTACTTAACCTTCTAATGATTTAAAACGGTCCAGATGCACAGCTCCCTAGTCTGCCTGGTATGTATTGTACTACAGAGTGTTTTCAAAATTGCACAGAAAATGGTACTGTAACATCATTGCATGTGATGATTTCCTAAGTGGAGTATCCTGCAAGTTGAGAACCCTCCAGGGGCTGTAGAGAAAATTAAGCAGCTTATTTTTCATTGCCACTGGTTTGGTTCAGGAGCATGCCATGCTATCCGCTGGACATCGATTCCACTTTGGATGAACCACCACCATAAAGTGTAATCTATAGTTTCCACTTTCCACTAATTCATGGCATAAATACCCAGTGCAACATAGACAGGCATAGTTTGGCTTCATGTGACGTGAATCAAAGTGCTTCAAAGCTGTTGTTTTGAAGTTGTTTCCAAATGCTCAAGAAGAAAAGGATGAGTGTCACAGCTCATTGAATCATCCACACCATGCCTTAGATCAGGAAATGTAAATGTATGCCTCGTCACATGATATTGGGATCCAACATCCTCCCTCACCATTGGTCACATTAGCTGGGGCTCATGGAATTTGGGAATCTAACAACGTTCGGGAGGTCAAATTTTTAAGCACTTTAATTCAGTGAATGGCCTGCTTCACATCATATGAAGCCAAACCACAGTTTAGTGGGCTTGGTGCAAACTCCACACGAGGCCTCGTACCTGCTTTGCTCTTCCTTATTCTTGCTGCTGTGCTGCACCATACTAAGCCAAGGTTTAGCTATGCATATTGTCTGAACCCGGGCTCAAGGTTAAGCTCTCTCCTCACTAACCACAAATTGTAGCCAATGTTTTTTTTCTTGGTTACAACTTGTGGTTAGGGCAAGGAGATATTAACCATGAGTTCAGACAACTCAGTAAACCAAAGCATGGCTGAGCTCAGCACAACCGCAAAAAGGACTGGGGAGGAGAAAAGCAGCTGCGAGCCCCTCTCTGGGCATTCTCATGAAGTCATAGTTTGGTTTCATGTAACATTTGAACCAGGCAATTATGTACCCTGTTTTCAGGCAATATTTTCCTGCTGCATCATGAGCTCAAGGATTCCGGTGTAAAGCTAAGTTGGACCGAAAAATAAGTGTTTTGATATTCTGTTATAACCAGTCTACATTCTTGCCATGGATCTTCCAGAGTTTTCTAATAAATAATTAGTTCCTAATTAAATACACACACAAACACATTTAGCTTTTTTATTTTTTAAACCACCTCAGTCTCTCTTCCAAGCTGTGTTAGCTCTGGAGAAAGACAGCAGATCATGGCACACTAAGATAAACAGAATCATTTCTGTATTTTTCCCCCCTCTCTTCCACTATTGATCCACCACCCTTAAAAGGATTTTCATCATTTCTTTCTTCAAGAGAGATTCTGGGAAGTTTTTTTTAAAAAAAGCTGCTTAATAGAGGCTACTTTTCAGGTAGCTGCATGCTTCTTTCAGCTCTGGTTTTAATGAACTATCACCCTCCTCCTTTCCCCACAAGCATCAAAGCTGCAGTGATTACCATGGAAACTAGCTTCAGAATAATAATGCAGGGGGGGGGGTGGAGAGAGAGAGAGAAAGAAGAAGAATCAATGTACTCGTTCGTCCAAAGCAAGTACACTGCCACCCACTGGGTGCTTGTGTAAGAATATCTCCAAGTATAAAATGAGAAGGCTTCTGGACTGGAAACTATGCATATACATTTAGGAAATGCTATTACGGTTCTACAATCATTTCACGACCTTTTTTTTTGGCTTAACATTAAACACATTTGCTCTATCCAAAGGCCAGGATATATCAACTGTCTGCTACCTTCATGTGTGCTTAAGCGGCAGAGTGCTCAGGCAAGAACCCAACGCTTTAATACAGACATCAAATGCACAGCTCTGCAATTCAGACATCAAAACACGGTTAAGGAATTTAAGTATAGTATTTAGACAAGCCACTGTTTGCAATTCCTGCAAATCAGAATCAGAAACCATTTTGGTGTAGACTTGGACGGTACGGTTTCTGCTAACCATGGTGGGGTGTCTAAATAGACAAACCTTCGCCAAAGCTGTTTCTCTGCCTCCAGAGGCCAATGGACTTAAATGGGCGTATTGACCAAATATACAGTGAAAACAGACAAGTGGGACTAAACCATTGTATGCCTGATTGTCTGGAACCATGACTATTTATTACTTACATATTATAGAAATGTGTATCCCACCCTTCACAGCGGCTCAGTTCACACGTAACATTCAGCCAAACTATGGCTTATTGTGAATAAACAAATGTGCATAGCACATTTAGAAGATTACTGCAGCTTTCTTACTCCCCTGTTCCTGCTGCTACCACAATACAGAAAGCTAAGCCTTGGTTTGGGCAAAGCATTGCGTACAAATCTCGGCTTGTGGTTTGTCTCTCCCAAACCAAACCATGAACCCAGGTTTGCAAGAATGCTAAGCTAAACCATGGTTTGGGCTCCTGGTCAGCAAGATCAGAGGAGAGGCGAAGAAGAAACGTGCACCAGCATTGTTGGGCTTGGTGTTGCATGTCATCCAGATCATAGATTACATCTGTGGCTCAAAACATGGTTAACAAACCATGGTTTGTCATGAAGCCAGAATGAAGTGATAGCTCTACACTGCTGATGCGTTTTTGTATGGGGCAGAAGAGTTTAGAGCAACAAATACTATACAGTGATTTATTTATTTTTTAATGAGAGGTTCTGGCCATTTCAGTAATTCCCTTTGAAATTATCTCCCTAGTGGCTTTGCCTATATAAAACTTGTGAAAACATGGTGCTGGCATTTGTGTATGTGTGCGTGTGTGGATTAAACTTTTTCATCTCCCCACAGCCCTTTAGATTTTAACTCTGTTCCTTGCTAGATATGTTTTTTGCTGCGCGATTTCATTTGTTATTATTGCATTTTATTAATTGACTTATTATGGATTTCAATCTTCTTGCAAGCCACTCTGATATTCCTGCAGCTTGAAGAACCAGGGAAGCAAATGTAAATAGACAATTCAGTCAGGCAGCGCCTTTATTGGGATCAACCAAAATTCATTTATTTAGTTTACTGCATTTGTAGCACACCTTCCTTTCAAGAAGCTCAAGGCAGTGTATCACACCTGCATCCATTTAATCCTCACAACAATCCCATGAAGTCAGTAAGGCTGAGAGATAGTGACTGCCCAAGGTCACCCAATGAGTTTCATGGCTGAGTTGCCATATGAATCTGGGTCTCCCTGATCCTGGGCCTAGTCCAACCTCTAACCACTGCACCAGTGTCCCCCTAACCTGTGAGTCACAATCTGGCGAGTTTGTCCTGAAGTCTGTGCCATTTTTGTTTCTTCAAATGTATTGCAGATTGCAATTCCATTTACAGAGACGACTCTTGAAGAAAAACAACACACACACACACACACACACACACACAGAGAGAGGTTTGTTCCATTTTCTGTTCATATGCCAGAAACTTTTCATACTAAAAACATTTCAAAAAGAAAAAGCAAGTTTCTGAGATTCCCGCGATGTTGATTTGGCATTTAACAGTTTTTATCTTGCGATTTCCACACAAAAGCTTAGCTATTTTTTCTCTGTGTGGGATTCATCTTTGGAATTACCTTTCATGCAAATAGCTTCTACATTTACACAGCAGGTTTGAGACTGAAACTTGAAAAGCTGACTAGACTTCACTTTAAAAAAAGAAAATTAAGCAGATGACGCAAGAGCATAATTTTGAACTGTTCTGCAATTACAGCTAAAGCATTCAAAATAATCTCATACCAGAATTTCCTGCTTTTTAATTAATAAAACAAAGCACTCAGATTAAATCCTCTAGAGGGGGCCACGGAGGGGAGACTTATTTATATTGATCTTGTGAATGCATCCTGTGGACCATTGAATCACAGGCAATTTCACTTGTCTTCCAGTACAACCTCCGACTAATTAATACAAGGATCCTCCCTTAAATTATTCCAATTGTCTAAATAACTAGCACCACAGGCTGATGAGGTCAGCCATTTGCTGGGATCACCAAGACTGAACAAGCATCAACAGCACCCCACCATCTCATTTTGCATGGAGCGTTCAGAAAGAACAGAGGAAATATGAGAGCATTATCCATTTGTATATTCCTCCTCTTTCAGGTTAAAACAGCCAGCCCAAGACCAAGCTTCCACATCTTTGGCCGCCATGTTGAATGTGCCACTGCCTTTTGATGAGCCTTCCTCCCATCCTTAAAGAGTTCCAGAGGCGGGCAGGGGTCACCCAACAGTTGGCATGCTGTGTTGGCAATGCTCCTCAGCTGCACAGTGTCCAAATCAGCATGTCCACCAGACCATTTCAAACAAGGTGGCAGGTGGCAAGGGGTTTTTGGCTGCTCGGAAGCCCAGAGCACCTCAATGGTGGAGCAGTCAAAGCAGTAAAGTTCCCAGGCACACAACTGAAATCCAGGCTCTGGCAACTACAGATTTAGGCTACCACTGTGTGGACCTGCTGGAAGTGTGTCTGAGTGTGTGCCCTATGTGCTTTTTCCCTTCTGCTTCGGAGTTCTACAATCTCCCCATCCCCCCAAAAAAGAGGAATCCAACTCCACGATCTTTGCAATAACCCTGTTAGACAAGTCACTCTGCTTTCTAGTTTACAGGTGAGGCTGTGATGCACTCTGTTGCTCCAATGACAAGACAATGAGCTATAATTTAAGAAGTCTGAGAGCTAGTGTAGGGCAATAGCTAAGCTTGTCAGGCTAAGATAGCTGAAAGTCCCAAGCTGAAATTCAGACATAAAGATGTGAAGACTTCGGGAGGGGAGGGGAGGAAATCGATTTTCCATTTTGTTTTGTTTCTCATTTCCCCCAAAAAACAAATGGATGAGAAACCAAAAAATTAGGTTGCTGCTCTGTTTCCATTTTTTTCATTCCCCCCACCTTCACATCTCTATTCAGACATGATGCTCACTGAGTGTGCTTGAGGAAATCACAATTTTAAATTACCTCACAGGGTTGTTGTGGGAGCACAATGGCGGGAGCAGGGAGAGAAAATAATATATGCTGCCCCTGAGCTCACTGGGAAGGAATATGGATGAAAATGCAATAAATTAATTCCAGTTCTTTACTGTCCAAGTCCACTGGACTGAAACAGCTGCTTAAATGAGGAAATTAAAAAAATCTCCAGGGTGCCTATAAATTTGTATGGCATTATTATAAACAACGAAGGAGGAAAAGCAGGTTATATTACATAAGAACTGACCTTTATTACAACCACTGCCTTTATGTAGCCATATCAATCCTTGAATAATAATAAAAAAAGATCTTAAAATAGAGCAGCGTGCCAGTAATCAAAGTCGACAAGAGCAAACAAACTCTACTGCTGGTCTGACTGATCTCTCTAAAAACAGCACACGCCAAACTAAACAACTCACAAGGCTAGAGACTTGCTTTGAGGCTAAGAGAAATCTCTGAAGATTATGCTTAACAAGGCCACTGGAAAACAAAAATTACATCCATGATATATTAGACAAAAATCCACACCACAAAATCTATACAGAACTGAATGTGCAATATGTGTTAATTTATTCCTGGTCCCTGGATTAAGAAGGAATGGCTTTCTCCCACATTATTCATTAGTGAACATGCAATGTTATATAGCACATAGCAAAATTTATGTGTACTTACGATGCATCCCTCGCCAACTATAAATCCCACATTTTACCGCAAGGAGAAGTTCCTTGAGCTAATGTTAATTCTAATGTTCACTTAAAAAAAGAAATCAGTGCTATGTTCTGTCCCTTTATACTCCTTTTTGGCTGGGATTATTACAAAATATTAAAACGCATAAAAAATGATAGAGCACTAATCTGCATTTGCCTTGCAGATTTCTTAGATACAGTTGTTACATAGGGAAAAAGGCTACGAGATAAACTGAAGCTGCAATGCAGTGGTCACATTCAAACAGCTCATTTCCAATCCTCCAAACCTATCATTTGGAAGAAAGGGAAGCTCCCACATCTGCCTCCCACGTTCTATGTTGCCTTAAAGATTTCCAGGTTTCTAAGATTACTGTCACTGTCAAAGAACAACTCAAGATTATGGCTATGCTCTATGGTAGTGTAGGAAGGAAGTTGCGGTGAAGTCTTTGGCTCATCCAGGACTTTCAGTCATACTGAGGTCAATTAAGTTCATCTTATTCTCCATATACCGTAATGTGGGCCATTGGTGACTAAGACAATGGTTCAAGAAGCTTAAATCCTCAGAAAATGAGGGAGGGGAGGAAGAGAAGAAATACATCAGAACATGGACCCAAAGTGCACTCAAATTCAGCACGTATGAATGTCATGCTAGAAAATCCCCCAACACTTGTAAATTATCAGTGCACCCCCACCCATTGTCCTCTGGTTAATCCAGAGCCAAACTGGCTTCCACTCTCTAGATCCCTGCCAAGCACAATGCTTTTAAAAAAGTATTATTGGTTGGCAATGTTGGTAGCATCCAGTTGTTGATTAATAATAATCTGGTTACATTATTAGAATATAATAGGTTCTCCAAGTGCCTGCCAGCCTAATACTGGGCATTAACTGTGCTCGTTCATTAAAGGGGACTCTGTCCATGGAATAAAAGGACAATTTGCAGCTCAGAAAAACTGGTTAGAAGCCAAGTAGTTATGTGTCCTATTTCACATTCACCATAATTTAGTATTATACTCTAGGATACAAATGAAGATTATCTCCGTTCTAAAACTAATCTTGTTAAGTTTAATTTGACATAGCTATTGGTTTTATGGAGATATTATTGAGATATGATTTTGCTGTTTTATTTGTGCAGTGATTTAATTATATTAATAAGTATCCTAAGGCCCAGTTCAAAGAATAGTGGGTATAGAATAATAACTTTAATGAAATCATAGTTGGGCTCACAATTTCCCCCTTCCAAATTAATAAATTTGGTTCAAAACTTAGTGACAGTTTATGAATAGGGTAATAGGTTGCCACTTGTCTGCAACAGTTTTGTTCCAGATCAACACAACTAGGGGAGAATCCTTGGAATTGATCTTCACAAACACAGCATGCACTTGAGTAGGGGAAGCCGAAGTAGTGCTGCCCAGATGTTGCTGGCCAAAGGGGTACCATCCAGATGTTCAGCTATAACTCCCTCAGACTGAGCTGGTGAGCCACCAAGCAAGGAGTCAACTGGCCATCAGCAAGAAGCATCAGAGAACAGTTGGACAAATTTGAAGTCCAGGACAAATTTGAAGTCTACAGGACTTAGCTGAGTTCAGAGCTGCTGAGCAAAACTTCAACAGTGTTCTAATCTCACCTGGAACTCTGGGTGATGGATGTGGAACTTAACCATAATGAGATAGCTGGAAGCGGAGCCACAGCAGATCACAGCAGATCAGTAGAGTTATCTGCTTTCTGTGCATGATATCATAGACACAATCTCCCCCCCCCTCCAGTTAAAGGACCCAAGACAACAATCCCTGCCCAAAGCTTTAGAGGGCCTAACTGCCAGAGTAGGCGGGTTCACGTTGACTGTTACTTTACTACTCTTTTGGGGGTGTAATTAGTAGAAATATAGATATATGTGGTATAACGACTGCACAACATATTTTTAAAAAGCTGCCTGTGTGAGCTCCTTTGCAGCAGATTTGTACTATTGTGCCAATCCTAGCTTGAACCAGAGGTTGCTATTACAGTATACGGTATATATATAAATACAACTGGTCAATGTTAAAAGTATTCAAACTTCTTCATGGCCTTATAAATGTTATAACTTCTTGCAGCAAGTTGCAAAGTCTAGGTCTTTACAATATGCCAATAGACAGAAAGATAATAAATACAAGAACTACACTGGGTTCAAGAAGTGATCACTATCATTCTAAACAGACAGCACACCATACTTTCCCTTTTTTCCTTCTTTGGAAACTTCAGTGAAGCTCAGATGGGCTACACACCATGCAGTCCTGTATATGATTATTTCTAAGTCCTTCTGAGTTCAGCAGAGCATACTGTCAGGCAAGTGGGTATAGGATTACAGACTTGCAGATTTTGAGAAATTTTCTCATACACGGGAGACAATTTTCCTATAGACTAAGATTTAACTTAGCCTACAGTGAGCATCTTCAAGTAACATTGCTGGCTGATTCTATTATCATTGTAATGGAAACAACTTCCGAATCACTGTCACAAATCCATGCAGGCAAGCTTTCCACAATCATAACAGACCAAATCTTAAAATAAAACATTCAAATACTTAACATATGCACATATACACACATTTTATTGCACATATCAATCTCCCACGCTCATGTTCCACCTCCAACATGGCTAAACGTTTGTCCATTATATTTCATATCTCTGCAAAAACATTTCATTCATTAACATGCAGGAAGCTCCACACTGCCAAATATTTTCTGAGCATCTGTTCAGTTGACAGCTTGTCTATATCTGCCGATACAGTGGCTAGCAATAAAAAAAGAAAAAGAAAAATTGTATTGACTGATCAAAATTAGTACTAACTGGTTCCAACAGAATAACCGGGCTTTAGCTTTGAATGTCACATTGAAAAAAGGAGCCCACAGCATAAGGTGATTCACACAAATGGATCCTTTCGTCCAAAGCCAAATTATTGCACAGGAAGGCAATTTGCAGGTTCCCATCACCATATGCTGCTGCCTCCCACATGGCAATTAGGCACAGTGGGAGAAGGTCCCATTAGTGATGGTGGGACCTTTTTTCTAAGCCTAATTGCCATGGGGTGGGGAGGGGGAATAATGGGAGATAAACAGGCTTAAATGTGGGTGGGTGGGTGTGAATATAGAACGGATGGATGAGACTGAACAGTGGTCTCTGCACTCACTTTTGGTTTGGGCTTCACTAGCCCCTGCCATGGTTGGTAAGTTCATAGATGTCAACTTTTCCCTTTTCTTGCGAGGAATCCTATTCGGAATAAGGGAATTTCCCTCAAAAAAGGGGGGGGGGAGTTGACAGCTATGTAAAGCTGCCACCCAACTACTTCCCCTTGACTTTAAACAACTCTTCTAACCCTTGAAGTATAGACTATGGAAGGCCTCCTTGAGATAAAAGTCAGTTGTGTCCCCTTCCTGTTTGCATTCACTAAGGGAAATGTCAAATACCTACTCTTTTACATGCCATTCCACCTCCTTGTGGGAACATCTGACTCAACAAGAGAGTGGTATTATTAAAGAATACCTGAAAACGATGTACTGTTTGGCAGGTCATTGCAAGCCCAGTTATGGCTTACTAGACCACATCAACATGCTAACTCCAAGAGAGAAGTTTGCTCTTACTCTGCTCCTCCCCAGGGTCATCTGGGCTCAGGATCATAGTTAATCTCTCTCCTTTCTAAACCACAAGTGGCAGGTGTTACTCCCTAACCATGCCAGTGAATACCATGTTCCTCAAGGCAAGTCTTGGGACCACACCCTTCACCTTTAAGGGAGCCTAAGGCTGCCTGGCGTGCTCTGGTCCATTGGGTCACGAAGAGTTGGACACGACTAAACAACTAAACAACAACAACAACAAGGCTGCTCACAAAACCTTTATTACCGCATAACTTCCCACACCTACCTGACATGAAAAAGAGCAAACCTCCACTTAGTCACCTTCCTCACCCCCATCCCGCCCAGCATGAATAACCTCAAGGAGTTCCCTCTGTAGAACTAGCAAAAAGATGTCAATACTCAAATGGCTTTTGACACCTGAATGCATAGAGCCACCTCATTTCAGTAATTTTAAGTTGTTTTAAGCTTTTCAAATATTGTGTTTTAATTGTTGTAACCAGCCCTGGGACCTTGGAGTGAAGGCCAGGTGATGATGATTATTATTCCAGTTGACCTATTTCAGTTCACTCAGAATACAATGAATTAATACAAGTTTCATAATTCTTTTAAGTTGCACATCCCTGGAGTGGTCCATTTATTATGGATGCTACTTCTTGTAGTCATGGAGGGAACTACTTTGTAAGGGAGAATTTCCTCAAACAATCACAGTACAGAAATGATTATTCCATGTCTGGAGTCTCTAAAATACCAACCCCTATATATGACAAATGAAATTCAAGGCTATTGCAGCCCACATACTGTACATAGCATGGCTTATTCACGGATTATTATGAGCAAAGGAACAATACAAAGATCCTGCTGTGATTTATATGAACATCCTAGGAAGAGAAAAGAAGAGCAAGTCAAGAGACCATGGTTTTGCTACAATTTGCAGAGCCTTTCAGCTCAATTCAATCCTTCATTTAATCTATGAGTTGGCCGATTCAGATAATCATTTTTATAATGACGAACTACTTCAAAACTCATCCTATGAAAACTGTAGTCACAAGGAGAGGCAGTAGTCCGTCAAAATAGTGCAGCAGTGGGAGTGGGGAAGAATTAAAAGTCATTTGTAACACATAAAGTTACCTCATGTCAGGAGCCAGTGTCAGTGAAGTTACCTCTTTATTCAAAGAAACCAAAACAGTGATCACACCAGTAGGTCTTGCCCCAATGAGGCAGTTGCGAGGACTGAAGGCCCCTGGCTTCCCACCCACAGCCTAAGGCCTTGCTGTCTTGTCTCTCTTTGCTCCACCCTCTTCATTCCTCTTTGTGTTCTGGGAGACCAGAAGGGAGGAGAGCTTGTTGCAGCAGGAGGGGGAGACTCCCTGGATTCTTCCGCAGCCTGCCTTGTATCTGTCTCCTGGCCCACCTCCTCTCCTGCCTCTGAGTCTGGACTGTTCTCTGCCCCAGCCTCTGACTACTAAACCTTGTTTCCTCTTCAGCTTCCAACACCTCCTCCTCCCCGTCTGCTCCCTCTGACCACACATTGTCATCCCACCACCAATCCCCTGGGCTCTGAGCCTTCTTCCCTTGGGAGGTTCCCCAGTTGTTGCCTCCCACCATTCCTCTGCATCCAGCCAGTCCATGACACCTTAACTTGAGGCAGAGCATTGAACCATCTAGCTCAGTATTGTCTCCACCAACTGGTAGCAGCTCTCTATAGTTTCAGGAAGAGGACATTCCCAGCTCCGCCAGGAGATATGAGGAACTGAACCTGTTGCCTTATATGCGTAAAGCAAATGCTCTACCACTGAGCTATAGCTTCTCCCCAGTCTGTTGTAGCAACATGGTGCAATTCACCTTCCCATGGAGAGCATCAACACAAATGTCTAACTCCCCATGTAGCTACAGTTCCAATGGCAGTGCTCACTGTACCACATTCATCTGAAACCAATCAATGTGAAAAGAAATCAGCAACTGAAATTATATCCCAGGGTACTTGATGTATGAACAGGTAAATTAATTTTGATACATCTATTCCCCTCTGGGAACAACTGGCAAGTTTGGCCTTGGAGTTCAAAATGAAGCAGGGCAAAGGCTAATAGAGTTCTGTCAGGAGAACAAGCTGGTCATCACAAACACTCTTTTCCAACAACACAAGAGACGACTCTACACATGGACATCACCAGATGGGCGACATCGAAATCAGATTGATTATATTCTCTGCAGCCAAAGATGGAGAAGCTCTATACACTCAGCAAAAACAAGACCTGGAGCTGACTGTGGCTCTGATCATCAGCTTCTTATAGCAAAATTCCAGCTTAAACTGAAGAAAGTAGGAAAAACCACTGGGCCAGTAAGATACAATCTAAATCAAATTCCTTATGAATACACAGTTGAAGTGAAAAACAGGTTTAAGGACTTAGATTTGGTGGATAGAGTGCCTGAAGAACTGTGGATGGAGGCTCGTAACATTATACAGAAGGCAGCAACGAAAACCATCCCAATGAAAAAGAAATGCAAGAAAGCAAAGTGGCTGTCCAATGAGGCCTTAAAAATAGCGGGGGAGAGAAGGCAAGCAAAATGCGAGGGAGATAGTGAAAGATACAGGAAATTGAATGCAGATTTCCAAAGAATAGCAAGGAGAGACAAGAGGGCCTTTCTAAACGAGCAATGCAAAGAAATAGAGGAAAATAACAGAATGGGAAAAACCAGAGATCTGTTCAAGAAAATTGGAGATATGAAAGGAACATTTCGTACAAAGATTACCACAATTAAGGACAAAAGTGGAAAGGACCTAACAGAAGCAGAAGACATCAAGAAGAGGTGGCAAGAATACACAGAGGAACTATACCAGAAAGATATAGAGGTCTCATACACCCCAGGTAGTGTGGTTGCTGACCTTGAGCCAGACATCCTGGAGAGTGAAGTCAAATGGGCCTTAGAAAGCCTTGCTAACAACAAGGCCAGTGGAAGTGATGATATTCCAGCTGAACTATTTAAAATCCTAAAAGATGATGCTGTTAAGGTGCTACACTCAATATGCCAACAAGTTTGGAAAACTCAGCAGTGGCCAGAGGATTGGAGAAGATCAGTTTACATCCCAATTCCAAAGAAGGGCAGTGCCAAAGAATGCTCTAACTACCGCACAATTGCACTCATTTCACACGCTAGCAAGGTTATGCTTAAAATTCTACAAGGCAGGCTTAAGCAGTACGTGGACCGAGAACTCCCAGAAGTGCAAGCTGGATTTCGAAGGGGCAGAGGAACCAGAGACCAAATTGCAAACATGCGCTGGATTATGGAGAAAGCTAGAGAGTTCCAGAAAAACATCTACTTCTGCTTCATTGACTACGCAAAAGCATTTGACTGTGTCGACCACAGCAAACTATGGAAAGTTCTTAAAGAAATGGGAGTGCCGGATCACCTCATCTGTCTCCTGAGAAATAATAATAATAATAATAATAATTTATTATTTATACCCCGCCCATCTGGCCGGGTCTCCCCAGCCACTCTGGGCGGCCTCCAACAATCAAAATACAATACAGAGTCACAAATTAAAAACTTCCCTAAACAGGGCTGCCTTTAGGTGTTTTCTGAATGTCAGGTAGTTGTTTATTCCCTTGACTTCTGACGGGAGGGCGTTCCACAGGGCGGGCGCCACTACCGAGAAGGCCCTCTGCCTGGTTCCCTGTAGTTTTGCTTCTCGCAGTGAGGGAACCGCCAGAAGGCCCTCGGCGCTGGATCTCAGTGTCCGGGCTGAATGATGGGGGTGGAGACGCTCCTTCAGGTATACAGGACCGAGGCCGTTTAGGGCTTTAAAGGTCAACACCAACACTTTGAATTGTGCTCGGAAACGTACTGGGAGCCAATGCAGATCTCTCAGGACCGGTGTTATGTGGTCCCGGCGGCCACTCCCAGTCACCAGTCTAGCTGCCGCATTCTGGATTAATTGCAGTTTCCGGGTCACCTTCAAAGGTAGCCCCACGTAGAGCGCATTGCAGTAGTCCAAGCGGGAGATAACCAGAGCATGCACCACTCTGACAAGACAGTCTGCGGGCAGGTAGGGTCTCAGCCTGCGTACCAGATGGAGCTGGTAGACAGCCGCCCTGGACACAGAATTAACCTGCGCTTCCATGGACAGCTGTGAGTCCAAAATGACTCCCAGGCTGCGCACCTGGTCCTTCAGGGGCACAGTTACCCCATTCAGGACCAGGGAGTCCCCCACACCCGCCCGCCTCCTGTCCCCCAAAAACAGTACTTCTGTCTTGTCAGGATTCAACCTCAATCTGTTAGCCGCCATCCATCCTCCAACAGCCTCCAGGCACTCACACAGGACCTTCACCGCCTTCACTGGTTCTGATTTAAAAGAGAGGTAGAGCTGGGTGTCATCTGCATATTGATGAACACCCAACCCAAACCCCCTGATGATCTCTCCCAGCGGCTTCATATAGATATTAAAAAGCATGGGGGAGAGGACAGAACCCTGAGGCACCCCACAAGTGAGAGCCCAGGGGTCTGAACACTCATCCCCCACCACCACTTTCTGAACACGGCCCAGGAGGAAAGAGCGGAACCACTGTATAACAGTGCCCCCAGCTCCCAACCCCTCTAGCCGGTCCAGAAGGATGTTATGGTCGATGGTGTCAAAGGCCGCTGAGAGATCCAGCAGAACCAGGAAACAGCTCTCACCTTTGTCCCTAGCCCGCCGGAGATCATCAACCAGCGCGACCAAGGCAGTTTCAGTCCCATGATGAGGCCTGAATCCTGATTGGAAGGGATCCAAATGGTCCGCATCTTCCAGGCGTGCTTGGAGTTGTTCAGCAACCACCCGCTCAATCACCTTGCCCAAGAATGGTAAATTTGAGACTGGGCGATAGTTGGCCATATTGGCCGGGTCTAGAGATGTTTTTTTAAGAAGCGGTTTAATGACCGCCTCTTTCAGCGGGTCTGGAAAGATTCCCTCGCAGAGGGAAGCATTCACCACCGCGCAGAGCCCATCGCCCAGCCCTTCCCGGCTAGCTTTTATAAGCCAGGATGGGCAAGGATCTAGGAGACAGGTGGTCGGTTTCACTCGTCCAAGCAGCCTGTCCACATCCTCGGAGGTAACAGATTGGAATTGATCCCATGAAACATGACTAGACAGGGCTCTAGCACTCTCCCGCCCCGGCCCTGCTCCCACGGTGGAGTCTACCTCCTTCTGAATCTGAGCGACTTTATCTGCAAAAAACTTTGCAAAAGCATTGCAGGAGATCTTGGGGTCCCTACCAGACCCCGGTGATAAAGGTGGTTCTGCTAGGTTGCGAACCACCTGGAAGAGTCTCCTGCTGCTGTTTTCTGCAGATGCAATAGAAACAGCGAAGAAGGTCCTCTTCGCTGTCGCCATTGCCACTTGGTAGGCTCGAAGTTGAGCTCTAACCCGTGTCCGGTCTGATTCAGAATGAGTTTTCCGCCACCGGCGCTCTAGCCGTCTCAGCGACTGTTTCATCGCCCTCAGCTCCGGGGAAAACCACGGAGCTGTCCGGGCTCCATGCAATCGGAGAGGACGCTTCGGAGCCAGACAGTCAATAGCCCTGGTTAACTCCGCATTCCAGCGGGCCACCAGGGAATCAACTGAAAGGCCATCAACATGGGATAATGCATCCCCTACCACTCTCTGGAAACCAATTGGATCCATTAAGTAGCGGGGGCGGACCATCTGAATCGGTCCCACCTCCCTGCAGAGGGGAAGGGTCGCAGAGAAGTCCAGCTGCACCAGGAAGTGATCTGACCATGGCACTTCTTTTGTTTCACTTTTACTTAGTGTCAGATCACCAACATCCATAGAGGTAAACACCAGGTCTAAGGCATGTCCGCGGCTATGAGTTGGACCAGACTTATTCAGGGACAGCCCCATGGAGGCCATGCTTTCCACGAAGTCCCGAGCGGCCCCTTGTAAGGTCGTGTCGGCATGGATGTTAAAATCCCCTAAGACAACCAAACTAGGTGTCTCCAGGAGCATATCCGCCACGACCTGAAGCAGCTCGGGCAGGGAATCCTTGGTGCAGCGGGGAGGTCGGTACACCAAAAGGAATCCTGTACTGCCCCTATTGCCCAACTTCCAGAACATGCACTCAGAAAACTGGGTCTTCCCAATAGGACGCCTGGTGCAAACTAATGACTTCCTAAAAATCACTGCAACCCCCCCTCCCCGCCCAGATGGCCTGGGTTGCTGTGCGTAAGAGAAACCTGGTGGACAAGCAGCGGCAAGGACAGGCCCATCTGCTTCATCCAACCAAGTCTCTGTTACACATGCCAGGTCAAATCCTCCATCCACAATCAAGTCGTGGATGGCAGTGGTTTTGTTAATCATTGACCTGGCATTACACAGCAACACTTTCAGGTCATGTGGGTATCCCCTGCTGATTCCAATATCCATCCGGTCAGGACCAGACCTGGAGGCAGGGATAGTCCTCAGACAACGACTAAACCTGCCTCCTCGGTAATGACATGATCTGGTCTTAGCGTGACTCCTCCTCCTGCCCATGATCACTGAGATCGGGTGTCTTTCCAAGACTACCCCCCCTGTGGAACCTGCCCCAGCCATCCTGTTGGCTGAGGCCCAATCCCAGGCAGCCCTACCCCTATCCCCTTAAAAAACAAATAAAGACCATACACTAAATTAACAAAATAATACAAATAAAAAACAGAGAACAACGCTAAAATTAAACTAAACATTTGCCCCACCCCCAACAAAAAATAATAAAATGATATAAAAACCACCATTAAAACAAATTAAAAGTGCAGCAGTGAGTGCAGGCCTCGCCCCCTCAGCCAGGTGGAATTAGCAGGAAGGGAGCGGCCTTCCCAACACTCACGCAGCAATCTCACGCAGCAATCTCTATTTGGGACAAGAAGCTACAGTTAGAACTGGATATGGAATAACTGATTGGTTCAAAATTGGGAAAGGAGTACGACAAGGCTGTATATTGTCTCCCTGCTTATTTAACTTATATGCAGAATTCATCATGCGAAAGGCTGGGCTGGATGAATCCCAAACCGGAATTAAGATTGCCGGAAAAAATATCAACAACCTCAGATATGCTGATGATACAACCTTGATGGCAGAAAGTGAGGAGGAATTGAAGAACCTTTTAATGAGGGTGAAAGAGGAAAGCGCAAAATATGGTCTGAAGCTCAACATCAAAAAAACTAAGATCATGGCCACTGGTCCCATCACCTCCTGGCAAATAGAAGGGGAAGAAATGGAGGCAGTGAGAGATTTCACTTTCTTGGGTTCCATGATCACTGCAGATGGTGACAGCAGTCACGAAATTAGAAGACGCCTGCTTCTTGGGAGAAAAGCAATGACAAACCTAGACAGCATCTTAAAAAGCAAAGACATCACCTTGCCAACAAAGGTCCGTATAGTTAAAGCTATGGTTTTCCCAGTAGTAATGTACGGAAGTGAGAGCTGGACCGTCAAGAAGGCTGATCGCCGAAGAATTGATGCTTTTGAATTATGGTGCTGGAGGAGACTCTTGAGAGTCCCATGGACTGCAAGAAGATCAAACCTATCCATTCTCAAGGAAATCGGCCCTGAGTGCTCACTGGAAGGACAGATCCTGAGGCTGAGGCTCCAGTACTTTGGCCACCTCATGAGAAGAGAAGACTCCCTGGAAAAGACCCTGATGTTGGGAAAGATGGAGGGAACGAGGAGAAGGGGACGACAGAGGATGAGATGGTTGGACAGTGTTCTCGAAGCTACTAACATGAGTTTGGCCAAACTGCGGGAGGCAGTGAATGATAGGCGTGCCTGGCGTGCTCTGGTCCATGGGGTCACGAAGAGTCGGACACGACTGAACGACTGAACAACAACAACATTCCCCTCTGATCAAAGTATTCTATTTGTTTCCAAGGACCTGAGAACAGGTAAACTAAATGAGAATACCTTGAATAACATTCTTAAAGCTGCAAACTTGTGGAACCAGAGTGGAAGCGTCTGCAAAACCTGGTACATAAACAGCAGAAAGGGAGAACTTTGCCCCTCTGTAGATACCTCTGAGATGGTATCTGCAGACTTCCCTCCCCTGCAGAGCACAGTGACCAGCTGAGTAGGTAAGGGGTGAGATCATCCTTCAGGTATCCTGATCATAAACTGTATGGGACTTTATACACTAAAACCAGAACTCTGAACTTAGCAGTAACTTTGTCTGACATATTTCAAGTATATCACCACTATTCTTCAAAGCCAATAGTCACTTCATTTCAAATCTCTTCCATGAGAAGTCTTAAAGCACAGGATGTCAATAAATCATGTATGGAGAATCTGAGGCCCTATGATGTTGCTGGACCAAAACTCTCATCATCTTTGACCACTGATGGAATTGGGGGTTAGACAACATCTAGTGGGCCTTAGGAATCCTCATCCCTCTAATAAACTTTCTGGATTGCTTCTCAAGTAGTATTTATTTTTAAAGAGTCCATAGTATCTTCTATCCTCTTTGTGTTGTATTTTTATATGCACATGAAGAGTGGCTGGGAAAGATGGAAGGAGTACGCATGAATGAGCATGCAGTACGAGCTCTCATGATGTATACTTTGGGTTCCTATCTCAAATTGTTTCCTTCCTTGGAGGTTTTGAGGTTGGATGGCCATGTCAAGGATGCTTTAGCTGAGATTCCTGCATTGCAGGGGGTTGGACCCCTTGGGGTCCCTCCCAACTCTACCATTCTTTGATTCTAGTTACAGGTAGGTAGCCGTGTTGGTCTGCCATAGGCAAAACTAAATAAAAATTTAAAAAATCCTTCCAGTAGCACCTTAGAAACCAACTAAGTTTGTTCTTGGTATGAGCTTTCGTGTGCAATGCACACTTCTTCATGTGCATGCACACTTCTATGATTCTATGAGTCTCTCTCTCCTTCATAAACCTTTCTGTCTATCTTTTCTCCTACTGAGTTTCCCCATTTTCCAGCTGGAGACACACAGAAGGGTACTTAAGGGAGAGAATTGTCCTCAGATGAATTACAGTATGGAAACTTAATAAATAATAGTAACAATAATTATATATCCACTTATTGACACCTCCTGGGTGGAAAACGTGTCTACCATACAATGATGCGGGGGGGACAAAATGCTGGACTATACTGCTGCTAAATCGGGAGGCTGAGAAAAATGCAAGGTAGGGAGGATATGATAGAGCTGTATAAAGTATTCATGGTGTGGAAAAGGTTATCACACTAAAACTTTGGGACACCCAATGAAGCTCAGAAGAGACAAAGGAAATTACTAATTCACAGAGTGCACTGTTAAAGTTTGGAACTCACTTCCCCTGGAGGTAGTGATGACCACCAAGTGGGATTAGACGAGTTCTGGAGGATAAGGCACTCAATGGCTAATAGGCATAATTCTACCCCCATTGTCAGAGTTGTACCAGTTGCTGGGGATCACAAGTGGCGAGAGAGCTGCTGCACTCAGATCCTGCTTGTGGGCTTCTTAATCCGGCTGGACTAGAAGGACCTTTGACCTGATCCAGCAAGATTCTTCCTATGTTTATGTTAAATCATCAGGCACTTATCCACAGAATATCAAAACAGCTAATCTTAACTTCATAACCACTTTCAGTTGAATTAGAAGGCCATTTTTGGCCCGCCACATTCTATACAATGTGCATTCTTCTTTTAACAGGAAATTGCACTCTTCTTTTCATAGGGAATTGCGCTAACAATTGAAATATTGATATGTCATTGACCTGCTTCCCACTTCCCTTCCCACAAAAATATCTAACTGAATTCTGCCAGAAGAAACACAGCACGGTCCTGTTCCATCTCTGGCTTGTCAATCTCCTCACAGTTTATATTTTACCAAACACTCCCTTAAGATATTTGTAATAATGAACAGCTGTTTTGGGTCCTGAGGGGTGGGGGGGAAGTAGGGTGTAACACATTACATGGAAACCTACACAACTTTACCAGAAATAGATAACACTTTTGCCGTTGCCCTTAGTGCTGTCAGCATTTAACACACAGCTCTGCCTGCCTACTACTAATCAAGGAAGTAGACCCAGCCAAGGAGGTGTGTGTGTGTGTGTGTGTGTGTGTGTGTGTTACCACTACCAAGTAATTCTGGGATGCCGTTAGTCAGTCAGTTTCTCGGTTGGGGCCAGGCTCATGATTCTATACCAACAATCTATCAAAGGGACAAGTCAATAATAGTTGTGGGACTTTACAAATACTGATTCAGAAACTCAAAGTTATGCTTGTATGAAACAATCCTCCCCAAAAGCTGCTTTGGTGGGTAGGAGTGGATCTGCTGGCTGCATCACAATTCTGCCAATATTTCAGCCCCACTCACTGAATGTGGTTTACTGCGTTAGGTTGCAGATAATAATTGCAGTGCATTCTGCCTGACCTCCTGATTTTAATTAAGTCTCTGAGCAAGACAGATTTTCATTTACCACCTTGAAGACAAGCTCAACTATCTCATAATTAATGGACAGCAATGCCTAACTTTCAATAACCTCCAAGATACGAAATTAATCCCGATGCTTGTTTTGCACTTTGGTCTACGTTGCACCAAGAAGATACACCAAAGTTAGAGCACAGAATGCACTGCAAAGGGACAAACAAAATTACACTACTGTCATGATTTATAATGGACCAACAGGTCAAAAATCGACACCTCCATAGCTATAATTCCATGTGTTATCAAGAGATACCCACTGAGGCAATGGGTACTCAACATTTACTTCAGATCATGTCACAGTATAGTTTTTGCAATGCCAAGGAGGATTTTTCTTTTTAAGAAATACTTACAAGTGGGGTCCCTAATTTTGCGAGCTAGAACATTTTTGCATGATTTGGCAGCTTACAAATGAGAGAAAAGAAGAAGCATCTGTCAAGTCCCAAAGGCAGCTTGGCTCAGTGGAATGCAATTTCTTACCTGCAAAGACATAGAGAAGAAATGCACATTTACATTCTACTCCACAGACATTAATAACACATTTACTATATTAAAACATATGCAAAATCAGACCTTTCTGCCAAGCTCAGAAAGATGTCTGCATCAACTATTTTATACAGTATTAAAAATCCACACACATCTTCTAATTAAAAACGACTTCAGAAGCATTTATATCTAGCCAGGCAGAAACAGGGGGTTGGGGGGAGGGATGCATAATCAATATATTTCTACTGAAGATACATCTCTCCACTGCCACCAGATGTCGGGTCCTTAAATGATTGCTACATTTTTCACACTTCCATTTTTCACATTTTCAAAAAAAGGGAATGAGTATGTTTCACCCAAATCACTGATCTGAACCAGAATAAAAAATGCATATTTGGCCAAGCACAATGCCTTGCATAGGAACTTTTTAAACAGCACCACCAGTTCTTAATAAACTTGTTCTCCAAACAAGTGCTGGTGAAACTTCAAAGCATATCCTATTTCTAGAGCCCTCCAACCAGCCCTCAGTTGCACTGGCTTGTTCAACTCCATCAGAGTAGCTGCAGAAGTTGCCATCAAATGTCTCCAGAAAGGCTATCACAGGCGGGGGATACAACCAAGTAAAAAAAACAACAACACCACTGAAATTGCTGGTTGTCCAGCATGGGTATGACTGAAAAGCAAGGGGCATGGTGTGTGTGACAAGCTTGTACCAAAGGCAGTTTAAGGGTCGTGAAAGGGTGCCACACTGTAGGGGGTGCAACAACAATGCTGTAGAACAGAACATGAGAGGCGGGGAGGGGGTGCTGTATTTTAGGGTCGCACAGGGCACCACTGAAATTTGAGAGCCCGAAGTCCGCCACTGCTTCCATATTCCATGTGTGTGCAAGCACACAAATTGTGATGGCTGTACCACTAGTGGCATGTGGCCCTTGGTGGGCTGGTCCGCTGTCAATGTGGCCCTCAGGCTGAAAAAGGCGAGCAGCCTCAACTCCAAGCCCTATGCACACTGGCTTTTGTATTGTGAAAAAACATTACATGTGGACAATACTCATATGGTCATATTTAAACACACACACAGAGAGAGAGAGAGAGAGAGAGAGAGAGAGAGAGAGAGAGAGAGAGAGAGAGAGATAGCGGAAGAAACAGAGCACAGTTCCCAAATATATGTCTATCACCCATACTTTTTACTGCAGGAAACCTTTTTGCTGTGCATAGCATGGAGCCACCTTGAATTGTCTAAAATCCTCACGGTGACCTACTTACAAACATAGCACCCTTCCCTCTCTGCTATAGTGCTTCCCATCAAGTCATTTGGAGTACAAACGCAGACAGCTTTATGAGCTTGGAATCATTCCAAGCAATCATCGAGCGGTCATGAGCCAATAACTATGCTGCTAAGCTTGCAATGACATGAGCCGATCTAGTAATTAAGTTCATAAATTTTTATTAATCTTGTAAAGTTCCCATCGTGGCATGTAGCAAACATATTAAGTGACTAATAAATACCACAGACAAGAAGAATCAATAGCCTGCCATTAATGCATTACCAGGAAATGAAACGCAAGCCAATAGGATACAGGCAACAGGTTGTGTGGTGCACATGCTGGGGTTGTGGGGGGTGGAATTCTGCACTACAAAGAACCCATAATTCTGTTACTTTAAAACATTCTGCAAATAACCACTTAAATGATGCTTTGTTTAAAAAAAAATAAGGACTTTTAATTATATCGGACAAAAAAGGGTGGGACTAATCAACACTGCGGATCAATGCTCACCAACAATGGAACTGGTGCATAGGAAAGAAGATCAGAATCCATATACACCTGCTTTTGCCGTCATCTACACCAGTGGTTCCCAATTACTGAGGACCCCCAAATTTTCAAATGCCAAGCCATGGGCCTCCTACTTTTGAAATTTTTGATAGCTCTATGGTAGTAACCTCTGCAAAACAATTTTTTGAATAAATCCTAACAAGCAAAGGATTTTAGGTATACTAAAAAAAACAGAATAGGGCTAAGCAATACCTGGTTTTCAACATTGCGATATATCAGCAGCTAAACATTGTGATATTCTGATATCGTATGATGTCTGAAATTCCGATATATCACGATGTCACGGAGATCGCACGGGTGGGCGGGCGTGCAGATCAGGTGTGGGGATGAGGGAAGGAACAGCATTATCGGCTGAGACCACCATGCGATATCGGCAAAGCCTTGAAATCGGCTGCCCTGCTCCCCTCGTGTTAGGAGCGATATATTGCTGCGTATTGCCAGGTTAAAATCATTATGGCGGTGTGATTTCAAAACCAATTTTGGCCAATGTATTGAAAAACTGCAGAGCGCTAAAACAGACCATAAAAAATTGTGATATTACCATGCAAAAATGACAAAAAAATTAGTTGGGAGGGAGGCAAGGGATGGGGTCACGGACCCGCTGGCAGCATTCTACAGACCCCCCAAGGTCCCTGGACCCCTAATTGGAAACCACTGATCTACACAATCCTCTAATTTCAAAGCATGTATCAGAAGCTTTCTTCCTATTTTCAGATTTCTTTCTTCTTAGCCAATACCCTCAGTCATTATGCGGACCAGAATGTTCCTTCAACGTACAAAGGAACGTGGGGAGAGAATTCCACAACTTAGGAACAGCCACAGATAATACCCTCTCCCAGACTGCTATCCTCCACACATCTGAAGGTAGTGGAACTACCAAGAGATCTTAACACGCAAAGGGGTCTGTAGGAAAGGGGTCCTCACTCTCTCACTGTAGGAAAGGGGGTCCTCACTCTCTCACTATATATCAGGGTCTGGTGACTTCTATTTCCGTGTATCTGAAGAAGTGTGCATGCACACGAAAGCTCATACCAAGAACAAACTTAATTGGTCTCTAAGGTGCTACTGGAAGGAATTTTTAATTTTGTTTTGTCTATGGCAGACCTACCTGTAGGAAAGGAGGCAGTCATTCAGACATCTGGGAACTAAACCGTGCAGGACTTTAAACACTAATGCGATCGTTTTGATTTGGGCTTGGAAATGAACTGGCAACCTAGTTTAATGCAGGAATTGCATGTGTTCCTAGTGGAACCCTTCCCTATGCTGCATTTTGGATCAGTTGGAAGTCTCCCCTGTCCTCATATTCCTACGTCTAGCCTGCATGAGCCGCTTAACCGGATAAGGAAGTAAAATCCCAATCATGCTCCCTGCAACTTATTTACTTACTTAAAGGTAGAGGGACCCCTGACCTTTAGGTCCAGTCGCGGATGACTCTGGGGTTGCGGCGCTCATCTCACTTTACTGGCCGAGGGAGCCGGCGTACAGCTTCCGGGTCATGTGGCCAGCATGACTAAGCCGCTTCTGGCGAACCAGAGCAGCGCACGGAAACGCTGTTTACCTTCCCACTGGAGCAGTACCTACCGATATTTATCTACTTGCACTTTGACGTGTTTTTGAACTGCTAGGTTGGCAGGAGCAGGGACCGAGCAACGGGAGCTCACCCCATCACAGGGATCTGAACTTACTTACTTAATGGATTATGAAATTTATATACCACTTTATGGTAAAAAACCAAAAACCCACCTCAAAGTAGTTTCCAAAAATACCTTCCTGCTTAGTCCATAATAACATGCTATCAAACAGTCTGCTTTTTCCCTGAACTCCCTTCATTTACTGTACCATCCACTATTTGCCCATAGTCTATGTAAATTTGTTCCGAACTGGATGGCTGCACACTGGCAACCCCTTACACAGCCCAGAAGCAGAAAAGGGGCAGCAATATCTCTTTCACCATAGAATCTGTGAAGCAACCAAGGCTGCTCATAAGTACAAGGAAGTGATGTGCATAATGCCATGATCCTGAAAACCACAAGGGATTTTCGCTTGCCTCAGGCACACAGTTGTGGCCATGCATAAACCCAGCATTTAGCCATGGGCATGTAACCAATCTCATGTTCTGCTCGGGGGGGGGGGATAAAATGTGCAAAGTAGAGCATGTAACTACAGCGGTACCTCTGGTTACGAATTTAATTCGTTCCGGAGGTCCGTTCTTAACCTGAGGTACCACTTTAGCTAATGGGGCCTCCCGCTGCCGCCGCCACACAACTTCTGTTCTCATCCTGAGGTAAAGTTCTTAACCCGAGGTACTACTTCCGGGTTAGTGGAGTATGTAACCTGAAGTGTTTGTAACCCGAGGTGTTTATAACCCGAGGTACCACTGCATTGAGAATTCCTCCATCAAGAACGTCATGCCAGATAGATGGTTTGGATCTCCAAACCCAGGTAAGTCTCTGAGCAATCACCCTCTAATTTCATCAAGGCCCGAGGGATGTTAAATGCTGGAACATTAGCATCTGGCTTTTGTTAACCAAGCTCCAGCCGCCAAAGTCAAGATCGATCAAGCCTTATATACGAGGCACGAGTATTTATGAGATCTGTCTCTGGGCTTTCTAGTGGCTCTTAAAGCAGCAGCTTCTTAATGTTTAATGAGTACTTGCAGCAAACCATCATTAGAACAACATGCTTAAACTGTGACACATGTGGCAATTCCACTCTATTCTCTCCACTGCTTTGACAGTCTGTTTGCCCTAACAGGAATTAGTAACTCACCCACTCTCTCTTTTGGTGCGGTTTGCCTTACAATCTAAGTAGCCCTCTACCTTACATGTTCCTTGCAAATGTAGTTTTCCCCTTAATGGCACAGGGCTAAAAATATTATCAGTTAATCATAGGTTTTAAAATACCCGGGAAAGTGTTTCAAAAGATGTGAAGCGTATGTAGGCAACTCTTTTTAAAAAGGTTTTTGCAGACAATGGATTTAGCTGCATCACACAATCACAAGGAACCAGCTTCCATAAATATCTTCTAAATATCATTTGAACTTAAGGATTTATTTTAATCCTTTCTACCTGCCTATTTATGGCATGAAATTACCATATGACTCATTCAAAGGGAGACAGTTCACTGGCACACGCAAATATCATGGGCTGTCAGCATTCAAGCAAGGTAAGATTGCTTGATCGCTTCCCCACTGGAAAGTGGAATCCTGCTTCTTCTGAACAACCAAAATGGTCAAAGGCCTGGAAACAATGCCTTATGAGGAACGGCTTAGGGAGCTGCGTATGTTTAGCCTGGAGAAGAGAAGGTTAAGGGGTGATATGATAGCCATGTTCAAATATATAAAAGGATGTCATATAGAGGAGGGAGAAAGGTTGTTTTCTGCTGCTCCAGAGAAGCGGACACGGGGCAATGGATTCAAACTACAAGAAAGAAGATTCCACCTAAACATTAGGAAGAACTTCCTGACAGTAAGAGCTGTTGGACAGTGGAATTTGCTGCCAAGGAGTGTGGTGGAGTCTCCTCCTTTGGAGGTCTTTAAGCAGAGGCTTGACAGCCATCTGTCAGGAATGCTTTGATGGTGTTTCCTGCTTGGTAGGGGGTTGGACTGGATGGCCCTTGTGGTCTCTTCCAACTCTTTGATTCTATGAAGAGCAAATGTCATTTTTCATCTTTAAAAAAATCCATAAAATTTACAACTAGTTCCTAAGCATGCTTATTCAAGAAATGTCTGACTATGTTTTCTGGGGAAGGCCCTACTGAATTCAGTGGGACTTACCTTTTAAGGGTTGAATCCAACAAAATAATTGTGCATGCGGAACAAGTTACATGAGCCCAATGGCTCCTCCACCTCCCCCCTGTGCTGTCCCCCCCCCATCTGCTCCTGGGGGCTCAGTGAACTCTCAGCTGCCATTGCAGATGTCACATTACACATACAATTATTTATTTGGATGCAATCCTTAGTGCTAGCTTAGTGCTAGAATGCAGTGCTAGCATTCTAATTGCTGGTCTGTTAACAATAATAACGAAAGTTATTTATATCCTGCTCTTTCCCAAGTGTGCTCAGCTTGTAATCCTAACATGCTTAGGAGCATCCTCTGTCATGTTCCCACTCTCCTGCAAATGATGAAAGAAGCAGTGAAAACAAAGCCATGATTCAACTTTTGTGTATTGCATCCCATCAGTTCCACATCGCACACATTTTGGGATATGTCAGAAGGGTTGTGCTTCAGGAAGCAAGCCAGGAGAGCAGTTTACATGAATTTTGGTCAGAAACAGTTGAGATGCCTTATTTACAAGAAAGAGAAAATGAGGGTCATTTCCAAAGGGTGTTAATAATAATAATAAAAAGAAATGACGAAACGGACCATCAAGTACTATGATTTATGCCACCTTTTGGGGAGAAATCAATATTTAGAGAGACTCACAGTGTTTTATTGCTGCCATTTTTCATTTTACTGTGCTGCTAACATGAACCTTGCAGACTACAGAGAGGTATGAAAACAAGAACAAGAGCAGTTAAGCAAATAGCGGGATTCTATTTTAATTTTATTGTTTTGTACTAAAGAAGAATATTTCCTCTTTCAATGTAGGAGACGATTCAGTGATGCTTGACATCAAAAGGAGCTTTGGCAAATTATTAATTTTAACATTTATTTAGCTTTAATGCCCTGACTTATGCCAAATACTACGACTGGGTCTACTCTAAGATCAACACCCAAAATAGAACAAATAACATTTCATAAGAATACCTCTTTCCCCAAATACCAAGAAGCCAACCAATGAGAAACAGAAAACAGAACAGAATCCAATTCTTGGTGGGAGTCACAATTTGGAAATTTGACTTCACCATGTGGAATCGCCAAAACCCAAAGGCGGTCCTGGAACCTTTATTCATCCCACCCCACCCCTGGCCGCTCCTTACAAATTCCTCCTTGCTTCTCAACTCCACTCTTCTTAATCCCCCTCCTTTGTGGCTATCTCTCACACGCAACCTGACAGGCAGAAGCAGGAAGGAGGCTGTAGAACCAGCGTGCAACTCTGACTCCTCTAGATCAGGGGTGGCCAACTTCCAAGAGACTGCGATCTACTCACAGAGTTAAAAATTGGCAGTGATCTACCCTCTTTTGGGGCGTTCAGGTCAAAGTTGTTGAGCTTTTTTTTTTTTTAGGAAGGAAAGCCCTTTTTTAGGAGTTCACCTAAAAGTTGTTGAGCTTCTTTAGGGAGGAGGAAAGCAACATTGAGCTTTTTTTTAGGAAGGAAAGCCTTGTTTTGGTGGTTCAGGTCATTTTAGGGGTGCAGGGCAAAGTCGTTGAGGTTTTTTTTAGGGGAGCCAAAGTTTTTTTGCTTCTTTGGGGGGAGCCACTGATCTACCGGTGATCTACCACAGACGTCCAGTGATCTACCGGTAGATCACGATCTACCTGTTGGACATGCCTGCTCTAGATGTTGCTCAAGAGCCTGCCTTCCAGATCTGCAGGACAGGCTTTTCCCAAAGCTGACTGCCCTCCTCTCCCCTTGAGGAAAAAAATGTGGGAGGAGGAGAGTGAACCCTTTAATAAATCAGTTGCTGGCATAGATTTATGGGCTTCTGGCACAGTGAAGAATTTTTTGTTCTTCAGAGACAGTGTTTAGATTCAGTTCAATTTTGTTCAGCTTTTAGTCTTTATTTTACAGCAGGACCCAAACTTAATGTAGAGGTTATGTTCCGGTGGTCCGTGTATAAAGGTCCCCAAGGAACACACCGCCCCCCCCCCCATTCATGACCATCCCTACTCTACTAGGCTCTGAGAAGGTTGTGTGAGGCATCTGGAAGGCTGGGGGTGGCTCCTGCAAGATCTCCCAAGAAGAAAACCAAGGACATAAAAAGCTTTTTTCAGCCCACCACCTTGCTTATTGGGCTCTGGGAAGGTTGAGCAAGATCTTGCGGGGTCTGTGCAAGATCCTGTCAGCTTCCATTCTGTGGACATGGCCAAGCCAGTGTAGACATCACTGAGACAGGAATGCAAACATGCTGGAACTGTTACCGGTAGCTTGGGAGAGCACATCTTTGTTCGGAATTCTGTCCTGCCATGGGGTACCCACAATTCTCCTGATGCAGCACATGTCGAAGGCACTGAGGCAAGTGCCCATGACTCGCTTCCAATAATATTACGATCATGCCACTGCATGCTTACTGTTTAAAGGCATTCACTGCCTTTCTGGATGCAAATTCTCGTGGGCTACCTTACATGTAGAATCAAAATACAATCATGACTGAGTAGTAGTGTTTGTGAAATGTGTTAAGTTTCTTAATGTCACAAGCTCTATGTTCCATAAAAATACAGTATAAAGACATAATAATTATGCCATGGGGCAGTTGGTGGTAGATGGCAGAGAGGGAGCAGTTCTGGCAGAGCAGGATTTAGTGTCTCCTTTGCTTGCTTGCCTGCCTGCTTGGCTCTCCAGTGACATGGAGAGCTTCTGCTCCTACCTCCCAGCTTTGTGTACCTTTTGAAGATGAGGGATCAAAGGTCTTTTGGTCCCTGATCAAAGGTAACATCACCACAGTGTTGACTAACATAAGGCCTTAGCAGCTTGTTATTCCCATTTGTAACAGCTGATGAATAAACTTTTTAGAAGAAGCGAATGCATAATTTCACACTTATAAGTTGCCTTCCAGTCCACTTGAGACACTAAGCCTTCAACAGATTCTTTGGAGGGTGTGTGAAATGCAAATGATTGCTACTGACCTTCATGGGAATGGTTCGTGCGTAGCAATTTTATCACCATGGAACTGCTTTGGAAATATTCCCCCACAGATAGGTATGTCTCAAAAACATGTATGAATGGAAGATCCCTACAAAATTCTTACAAGGAGGAGCAACTGTAAAGGATAATGTGGCAGATTCTGCTCATGAACCCATGTGGAGTCCATATTCCACATTAATGTTTGTGTGTACATCATTCAGGGGTGTTGGCAGAGGGGTTGCACCTCTGGTGGGCAACATGTCCCGTTGCATCTGGGTTAGTTTGCACACCTCTGGTCCCTACCCTGCACTCAGCTATCACCTGTGGCTCCCAGAAGCTTTCAGTATGTGACAGCGGCCATACCCCAAGAGCAGCTTCGACTGGCCTACTAAACCAGGTGAGGGTAGCCGATGGGTCTCAAACCCTGCATGTGAAGACGGGCTCTGTTGTATTGAGTGGATGAGACCAACAGTAAGTCCAATGGTCAAGGAGGAAGTTTCTGCACGTGCTGCAGAGGGAAGTGAGGGACAGATGGGACTTCTCAACCTGGAAAGGGAGCCCATATAGGAGAACGAAAACTCTGATCCTAAACCTCTGCTGCCTTGAGGGATATCTTGAGAAGAAAAGGCTAAGGAGTAAACCCAACACAAATCTGGAGTCCCTAAGGCAGTTGGGTGGTGCCTTGTACACCTCCTTCCGGCAACTCCTGCAGCCAAGCTGGTGCCAAACATCTTGCTTTGCTTTCCTTTGGACCACATCAGCAAGGCCAAGAGGGGGGTCTTGTCGTCTGGGCAGCCCAGGAACTCCAGACACACTCCCCAGGCTTGTGCCCCGGGGGAGGTCACTTCGGTGCTGCTAACGCAGTGGTTTAACTTCACCCCCGGAGGTGCACTTGCATTGTCTCTCGAGACATACAGATAGATGTCAACAGCAGTGCATCGTTCATCCACAGAAATCCATCTAAAGCACTTCTGCTGTACCTGAACCCGTGCTATAATGGTGGCACTACTTCTATAAAGCAAACAGCTTCAGAACAGCAGGCACAGCTAAAGGACCAAAACAACTGCCCAGGGATTTGAAGCCACAGAGAAAAGAGAACACACACACACACACACACACACACACACACACAAAACCCACCACCTAGATATGGACTTAATATTTGGAGTTAAGTACCATTACTGCTGGATCTTCAAGAGCTGCTATTCTCATTTCCTATTTAAAGGTTTATATTTACATTATAAATCATCTTATTGCATTCCCCACAGAGCAATTTTAAGCACTGATCATAGCCTTTAACCAGTTTTGATATGAAATTTAAACACTGAAGAGTGGTAATAGCGCCATTAAAGCATCTACATTTCTCTTCCCCCCCCCCAGAAAAAGTAATAGTATTATACAGAGCCATGAAAGAGCAAAAATGATTGCCATGTTAACCTGCAGTAATTACATTAATAAAGAGGGAAAGAGCACTGTAGGTATTACAAGGAGAAAAGAAATGCTCACTAAAAATAACCTTGTCTAGATAAAACACACATGGCTCCTTTCAATGAATATTACGCTGCAAAAACCCTGTTAAAAACTCAATCCCAATTATTTGAAAAAGATTGTGGTTATCATCTAGCCTCATTTACATCTGCACTCACTGTCAAAATTTCAATCCATTCTTCAAAAACAAAAGAATGCAGGGATAATATGTGTTATACTAGAGGCTTTTATTATATAAGTGGTATTAAATGTTTAGGATCAAATTTGAATTCTCAGACCTTTATTGGCATATACAAGATTCCAGTAGGGTTCAGTCCAATAAAATCACTCATCAAAACCTGCATCTAACACTTAAGTTAATGTTGTATAACATTCATGAATCCCCATTGCATGTTGCATAAAAAATAAAAACTTGAAATGAAAGCTAGAGTTCAGTTAAATGATTCTGGAGACACCTTGTTAACCCTACTTAGAATGGTTTCCAATGAGTTTTAGAAACACCTGGCATCAGGTGCATGTACTTGAATAAAATATTGGGGGGTGGGGGCAGAAAAGCCATTCCCCCAATAATTTGCATGCCCACAGTCCATTTGCTTCCATTGGTCCCTCCCTGCTCAATGTAATGAGCCAAAAGGACAAGGGGGCAAACGAATAGGTGGGAAGCCATACACCTCCAATGACCTTGCAAACATCTAGATCTCCTCTGAATTGATGATGCCAAGGTTTTGAGCTTGAGACGTCCTACACAAAAAAACAGATGCCCTGTTCCTAAGCCATGGTCACTGCCACGACCAGAGAACTTGTGCATCTCTCTCACTTTGCCTTCCAAGTCCTCAGCATTGGAAGCACATCAGCAAAAACTGAGGACTAGAGATTTTTGCTTGATTAGTTAAATAATAATAATAATAATAATAATAATAATAATAATAATAATTGCATTCAAGGGGCAAAAGGGCACTTGCATGTTGCATGTTCTTGGCCACTACTGTGTAAGTTCATTAAAGGGCAGTCCCTGGATGTTAAATCCTCAAGCCATTTAATTGTTGTTGTTTAGTCGTTTAGTCGTGTCCAACTCTTCGTGACCCCATGGACCAGAGCATGCCAGGCACTCCTGTCTTCCATTGCCTTCCGCAGTTTGGTAAAACTCATGTTGGTAGCTTCGAGAACACTGTGCATCTCGTCCTCTGTCGTCCCCGTTTCCTTGTGCCCTCCATCTTTCCCAACATCTTTCCAGGGAGTCTTCTCTTCTCATGAGGTGGCCAAAGTATTGGAGCCTCAGCTTCAGGATCTGTCCTTCCAGTGAGCACTCAGGGCTGATTTCCTTCAGAATGGATAGGTTTGATCTTCTTGCAGTCCATGGGACTCTCAAGAGTCTCCTCCAGCACCATAATTCAGAAGCATCCATTCTTCGGCAATCAGCCTTCTTTATGGTCACTACTGGGAAAACCATAGCTTAAACTATACTGAGCTTTGTCGGCAAGGTAATGTCAAGCCATTTAATAGCTTTCACTTAAAAATGAAAAAGCATTAAGAGCAACGTCACCCTAAGTCACTCAGCAAGCCCACTTTGTTTAGAAAGGCAGCTAGCTGTCAGATTTCTACTATAAACTGTCACCACTGCATGAACAGGCTCAATTACCCAATAACCTTCTGTCACGCAGGATGGCAATGAGGTGACCGCCTTTACACAAAAGACAACAGCAAAGAGGTAGAGGGGATCACTTTAGATCCACAAGCACTGCTGTGTTTATTAAGCAAAATTTTCGAAATGAACCTTTCCGTAATATCCATTTGCCATCAACATCCCTTATCTACAAACAAGAAACACGCATGACAATCATGTGGCCTCATTCAACACGATACAGTGGTACCTCTGGTTGCGAACGGGATCCGTTCCAGAGCCCCGATCGCAACCTGAAAGGTCCGCAACCTGAAGTGCCGCATGTGCGCGACACGATTCGGCGCTTCTGCGCATGCGCGAATTACCGAACTTGGAAGTAACCCGTTCCGGTACTTCCGGGTTCGCGGTGTTCGTAACCTGTGACGAACGCAAACTGAAGCAATCGTAACCAGAGGTAAACTGTACAATTATCCATTTCTGGGGTTAGGTTTGATACACTTGTTCTGAAGAGCTCCTATTGTCTCACTGACAGTCATCACGGTCTGCATTACCACTTAAAATTGTACCAATTTGATGGCTTCACCACATGCAACATTTATAGCCTGTCACTTGACATTCCTAATAGCAGCGGTTCTGACAAGGAGAAATTCCATTTGATGCATAACAACTTCCTGGTGGCCAGCAGCAACACAATACGCTAAATCAGAATACCTGTTTCAAGCTGTATACAGAATGGCCCTGTTAGAATGAAAGAATGAATGCATGGACACAGTCTACACCAGGGGTAGTCAACCTTTTTATACCTACCGCCCACTAATGCATCTTTCTTGATGGTAAAATTTCCTTACCACCCACCAGTGCTCAATGGAAGGACGATTAAGCTTGTGCCGTAGAACCCCCTACCGCCCACCTAGAACCCTGAAATGCCCACTAGTGGGCGGTAGGGACAAGGCTGACATTGCGATTTAGGCATGTGCCTGAAGATGAAAACACAACAAAATGCTATTAAGATGGACTCTTCGTTCTAACCCATAATACAATGAGACAATATTTTACTCAATAATTACTAATTGCTGCAATAAGCTTGACTGGAGAATTTTACGTGGTGGTATCAATGTCCAATATGATTGGAGATTATGTGAATTATATGGTGGTGGTGCTTTGGCTGAGTGTTGTTATATGTGCATTTCACATATAACACTAAACCAAAATATGGCTTAACTCTGGGTAGCCTGGAAGCAGGACAACCAGGACAGCACTCACACATTCATGCTGAATTAGGGTTATGTGTGAACCTACAGAAACGTGGTGGTAGCTTAGAGCGGAGACAGTGATAATGAAGGCCTGTGTCTTGCGGTCATCTCATCAGGCAGTAAATTTTTTGGCAATCACCCTAATGTTGTTGCTGTTTCTACCAAATTTTGCCATGTGCCTTCAAGGGGGTTAAAATCAACATACATTCATTCAACAGCGAGCAACAGAATACCAAGAGCACATTCAATGCCTCATCTGGACTACATAAGACAAAGTACGATTGCGGCAGCCAACTGGATCTCTCCTCATATAACTTCGCCACCTGAGGACCATTTCAGAGACAAAGAACTGAATTCTCCCACCAGTTTTGTTTTTTAAAAAAAGTCACACGCAAATCACGTTGGCTATGGAGCAGATCTTGTAGTAGAACCAAGTTCTTCGCTGAACAGTGGGAGCCGGCAAACTGAGCTGGAGACAGCTTGCTAAAGGCCATGGATCCAAGAACAAAGCACTGAGGGAGCCATGACAGATGGAGCAGAGAGCTCTGGAATGTTGAAACCCATTGACAGGAGTGGGTGGGCGGGTGGGTAGCAGAAGCAGGGGATCAAAATATTGCTTTGGCTTGTCACTGTTTTTCCTGAAGCTCAACGGCAAACACCAAAACAGCAAGCCCAGTACCATATGACAGATTTGTACATTGCTTTTAATGAGTGTCATACGCCCCTCTCGTTAACAGAAAGCATATGCCTGAGTGACAAGCTAAAAAAAAACCCCACTAGACTGAGATTCTGCCATTCATTCTCCGTCTCCAACCTTTTGGCTTAAGCATTAATAAATATGGTGCATCAACACATATAAAGGAGATCACAATATTTAGCACGAGTACCTCTTCAGCTGCATTTTATAACTCTGCTAAAGCAAAGTACTTCATACTGATGCCAGAAGAACTGCTTCATGAAAGCAACAGAAAGGACTTGATTGTCTTATTAGGCTACCAACTCCCTCGTATTTATTTTATTTTATTTACCAGTGGACCATTTAACAATCAGCGCTCTTCCCAGCAAAACTATGATCAGTTTCCAATAAAATCAGGCCGTTTTGCTTTTTCCTGAATGTCTACATTTTCAGTTAGACTATAGACAATTACAAGAAACCATGGTTCCGTGCATTGCCAAACAACAAGGCACAAGTCTTAGGCGTCTGTGCATTCAGCTATCACAAATGGGTCATCAGCAACAAGTTTTGTTAACTTATCAAAGGGTAAATCCAGAGTCTACATAGGGGGAATGCCAGTGGCATGTTAGATCACTGACTCAGGTTGACACTGGGAAAATTTGCATGCATGAACAACACTCATCTTCCTTGGCCATTGATCACCCTGCCCTATATTGGTTACAGAGGTTTACAGAGAAGGGGCAGAAAAGCCCAATGACAGCTGCTACATTTTACACTTCAGCAACCATTAGTGCAGAGTATGACCTCCTCCTTATTGATATTGTGCCTTCAACCCACCAGATAGGAACAAAATCAATTCACATTCTCACTTCAAGTCAGTCTCAATTAGATCCTGAGAAGGTTCAGGCCTAGGCAGAAAAGGTCAGATGAGACCAATTTCTTTTTGGTCAGCCAGCTGAAGGTTGATATGGTCTATGCATTAACCATGGAATATTTATAGCTAAATTCTACGCATCAGACACCACTCAGCCTACCGAATACAGGAATGGTCATTCTCTGTGTGGAACTCAGTTAGCAGACTGAAAGATACTCGGAGTCCAGTGTGATTTTCATGCTCTTTATTCAGCTCATAGTAGTGAGGAATGTAGTTCCCCCAAAACGTTGCTTTATATACACTATTTACACAATGGGCCCCACGTGATTGGCTAATTCCGGGATACTCCTGTATGCCAATCAGAGTGCGGATTCACTTCCACCTGGAGCTGGATTGGGTGGCTCCTGCAGACCAATCAGACTCCTGCAATCTCAATCCTATTGTTCTGGGACCAGTCAGACTGCTGCAATCTCAATCCTATTGTTCTGAGACCAGTCAGACTGCTGCAATCTCAATCCTATTGTTCTAGGGACCAATCAGACTGCTGCAGTTTGGATCCTATTCAACTCAGTACATAACACCCCTCCCCTCTAAGTTCCAGTCCTGCCTGGGAGGTTGCATCCATAGTCCTCAAGGTACGCTGGCCGCCTACGTGTGCGTTGCGGCCTGGGCTGTTCCCTGGTCAGGGGTTCTGGTTCAGGCTCGTGTTCCAAGGTTGCTGGTTGTGATGGGGCTGTTTGGTCTGGCGCAACCAGCTCGCTCTGTCGTGGCTCTGGTTCCGGTGCCCTTTCGGCCTCACGGGTCCTCTCAGTATTTACTGATTCTGCCTCCCCTGCCGGCCCCTCCTGTTCTACGGGTCTCAATGCCCCACTGTTCCCTTGGACTCCTCTGACCTGTCCTCCTCCTGGTTTTCCTCCTGGGAATCGTCGCCGTAGCTGGTCGCAGTGGCGGCGCCAGCATTGCCCCCCCTCTGTTAGCACCTCGTATGACACGGGGCCCGTCACCCTGGTGACTGTGGCGGGTACCCATGCCGGGCCTGCCCCAAAATTCTTTGCGTACACTGGATCCTGGGCCACAAAGGTCCGGGGGTTCCTGCCTTCCCCCACCACTACCTCATCCTGAGCTCTGTCAGGGTGGAGGCGGTCCAGTCTGATTGCGAGGCGCCGGCCCATTAGTAGTTCAGCGTGGCTCCGGCCAGTCGTTGAGCTGGGGTGCTGTGCTGTGCTAGAAGGAATGTGGCAAGGCGGTACTCCCAGTCCCCTTGCGTCATGCGGCGTAGGGTGTCCTTGGTGGTCCGCACCATGCGCTCTGCTTGGCCATTGGTGGCAGGGTGGAATGGTGCTGAGGCGGATGTGGCGGATGGCATTCTGCGCTGTGAAGGTCTGGAATTCTTCTGACGTAAATGCGGTTCCGTTGTCTGAGACGAGAGTGTCAGGGAGTCCATGGGTTGCAAACAGCCTGCGTAGTACCCGGATGGCTGCGGACGTAGAAGTGGATGGTACCAGTGCGACTTCCAGCCATTTGGTGTAGGAGTCCACCACTATGAAGAATGTTTTCCCCTGGAAGGGGCCCGCAAAGTCATGTGCAGGCATGACCATGGTGCTCGGGCGGACTCCCAGGACTGCACTGGGGACCTTGGGGGATCTGGGCGGGATTCTTGGCAGGCCTGGCAGTGTTTGACCCAGGTCTCTATCTCTCCGTCAATCCCTGGCCACCATACATAACTCCTGGCGAGGGCCTTCATTCTCACTACCCCTGGGTGTGTCTCGTGTAGGGCTGCAAGGACCCTTTGCGAAGGGGCTCAGGAACGACGACCCTGCTTCCCCATAACAGGCACCCCTTGTGGGCCGACAGTTCATGTTTACGGGTTGCGTAGCCAGCGAATTCTGGCCCGGGGCTGCTGCTGGGCCATCCCCTCCACACCCAGTCCAGGACCCGGAGATGACCCTATCTTTCTTGGAATGCTGTGCAACTTCTTGTGCCTGAATAGGGCGGTCGGGAAGCAGCTCCAGGCTCATAACCTCTTGTGCGGGTGCTGGGTCGGGGCCTGTTTCTGGTAGTGGTAGCCTGCTGAGGGCGCTGCGTGGCCCATCGCTTTCCCAGGGCGGTGAATCAGTGCATACTGGTAGCCGGCAAGGAAAATTGACCACCTGAGGACGCGAGGAGACAGCACTTGGGGGGTCTGCTTTTCGGGGGCAAACAAACCAAGCAACGGCTTGTGATCAGTCACCACGGTAAAGGGCCGCCCGTACAAGAAATCGTGGAATTTTTTTACTCCCTTCACGATTGCCAGACCTTCCTTGTCGATTTGCGAGTAGTTCCGCTCAGCTGTGGTGAGTGTCTGGGAAAAGTATGCCACTGGCACCTCTCTTCCATCTGGGAGTTGGTGTCCAAGGACAGCACCGATGCCGTAGGGTGAGGCGTCACATGCTAACACCACCGGCAGCCTCTCGTCGAAGTGTGCCAAGACCGAGTTTGAGACGAGCAGTCCTTGACTGCCTGGAATGCGGCCTCCTGGCGCTGGCCCCACACCCAAGGGGCCCGCTTGTCCAGGAGTCTGTGTAGGGGCTCTGCTACTGCTGCCTTATGGGGAAGGAAGGCATGGTAAAAGTTCAATAGCCCCAAGAAGGCCTGAAGTTCAGTCTTGCCCTTGGGCGCTGGGGCATTACAAATGGCCCGTACCTTGTCCCCAGTCGGGTGGACCCCCTTCTGCATCCACCATAAATCCCAGAAAGTCCACCTGGGGCACTCCAGTAGACACTTTTCCCGCTTCACCTTGAGACCCGCTGTCTGGAAACGGTGCAGAACGGTGCGAAGGCGATCCTCAAACTCCTCTGCCGTGGGCCCGGCAATCAACACATCATCGAAGAAGGGGGTGACGCCAGGAATCCCTTTAAGGAGAGAGTCCATTAGATTCTGGAATATGCCTGGTGCCACGCTGACACCGAATTGCAGCCGCTTTACCTTGAACGCTCCCCTGTGTGTCACAATCGTCTGTGCCTCTGCTGTGGCTTCATCTACTGCAGCTGTTGATAGGCTTGGGCCAAGTCCAGCTTGCCAAACAATTTGACCCAGCCAGGGTGGCGAGGACATGGCTGACCACTGGCACTGGGTATGCGTGGCCGTGAGGGCCTTGTTATGGTACATTTGTAGTCTGCGCAGATGCGGACCGAACCATTAGGCTTGACGGGTGTGACGATCGGGGTTTCCCAGGTGGCATTAGGCACAGGCTCCAGCACTCCTTGCTCCACGAGCCGGTCCAATTCCTCGTCTATACGGGGGTTTCATGGCAAACGGGACCCTGCGGGCCTTGAGCCGGACAGGTCGTACTGCGGGGTCCAGCTGTAGGGCAATGGGGGGGCCCGATACTGTCCCAATTTCCCATCGAAAACTGCCGGAAACTCCTTGCATATGGCGTCCACATCCACTTGTAAGCTAGTGCGGTTCACCCCGGTGACGGCTAGCCCCAGTGGTCCAAACCATGCCAATCCCAGTAAGCTAACGTAGGAGCCCTTGACCACGAGCAAGTCCAGTTGCCGCGTCCGCCCTCGATATTGCACCCTGAAGGTCCCCACCCCCATTGTGGGGACCTTACGTTTCTGGAAGTCCCGGAGGGTGAATGGGGCTGGCCTGAGTTTGGGACCCCCACTAGGGCACAGTTTCCTTAAAGTCCGTGCCGAGATTATGGATAGGGTTGAACCTGTGTCCAGCTCCATGCGGCACGGGGCCCCCTCTATCTGTACCTCTACATAAATTTCTCTATGTTGGGGTGGGGCAACTGGTATACCTGGTAGTCCGTGGTCTCCGTCGAGTTGCCTTGGTGCGTTGGGCCCGGGACCTGGGGCTCTTGGGGCGGTCATCTGATGCCTGGCGTCGGATGGGCCGAGCCCGACACAGGGCGATGTGGCCTGATTTTCTGCACTGCCTGCACTCGGCATTGCGGAAACGGCAGGTCCTCCTCTCGTGATTCTCCCCGCAGCTTGCGCAGTTCCCTCCTTCTGGTCGAGGCAGCTGTGGTGTGTGCACGGCTTGAGTGCGCCGCTGTACCTGTGCACCTCCTCCCTGTCTGATCCTGAATCGTCGATGAGGTCCTCGTGGTGGACCCTTGGTTGGGACGGCACGCTCGGCCGTGCCTCTTGCATTGACCTCTCGGCGGCTTCTGTTGCCAGGGCCTCCTCCAGAGCGACCTGGAACGTTAGGTCCTTCTTGGCATAGAGGCGTCGTTGCAGCTTCTCGTCCCTCAGGCCACCGACGAGACGGTCACGCAGCATGTTCTCCAACTCTGAGAAGTTGCAGAACCGAGCGGCTTGGCGGAGGGAGGTCACAAACCCCGTTATGGTTTCCCCCGGGGCTTGCCGCTTTGCATAGAAGGCATTTCGACGAGCCACCACCGAGGGCTGTGGCGAGAAGTGCCCCTTCAGCCGTTCCACGATTGTTTTGTAAGGAACGGTAGCGACATCATCAGGCGCAAGGAGAGCCCGGGCGATTTCGAATGTCTCCTCTCCGCAGACGCTGAAGAATATCGCCCTCTTCTTGGCATCGTTGGTGACCCCTTTAGCTTCTAGAAGAAAGGTGAAACGGGTGGCGTATCCTTCCCAGTCTCCTGATGCTGTGTTGAATGGCGAGAAGCTGCTGTCCGTTGCCATCTTGAGTTCCTTGGGACCCGGAGCTGAAGCCTGGATACACGGTGCGAGGCAGCTGTGCGGCAGGTGGCGTTGCTGCGGTGCTGTGTGTGGCAGTCAGCTCAGCGGGATCCCATCCTCGTCGCCAGTGAAAGATACTCGGAGTCCAGTGTGATTTTCATGCTCTTTATTCAGCTCATAGTAGTGAGGAATGTAGTTCCCCCAAAACGTTTGCTTTATATACACTATTTACACAATGGGCCCCACGTGATTGGCTAATTCCGGGATACTCCTGTATGCCAATCAGAGTGCGGATTCACTTCCACCTGGAGCTGGATTGGGTGGCTCCTGCAGACCAATCAGACTCCTGCAATCTCAATCCTATTGTTCTGGGACCAGTCAGACTGCTGCAATCTCAATCCTATTGTTCTGAGACCAGTCAGACTGCTGCAATCTCAATCCTATTGTTCTAGGACCAATCAGACTGCTGCAGTTTGGATCCTATTCAACTCAGTACATAACACAGACCAAACTTTCGAGACCTGAAACAGATCTAACTATGGACCTGGTTCAGATGAAAATATACAAGAAGGGTTTATTCAGTTGTTACTGGCTATTGGTGGGGCTCCCCGCTACGTTGCCCCCGCCCAGGTTCTTTGTACCTCTGCAAAACTGAGGGTTACCTCAAGTCAACTGGTACCACTCTTTTGTGTGCAGCTGTTACCAGTTTAGCTGAATATGGAGTAGCGCTTATGAACTGGAATTAGAACATAGGTTGACAAAATATATATTTAAATCTGGCTATGTGACCATGTAAAACACAAACTGTTTATAAAATACTGCTGGATATGCAAACTCAGTAAAATCAACCAACTTCACCTTATATACGTCAAAAAAATTACATATACTTTAAAAAGGTTCTGGTAGGGCCACAGCTGAAAAGTCCCTGTCACCAACTTCCTCTGATACTGCAGAGGCCCACAGTAAAAGATTTGGATGCTTTGTTCAAGTGAGTCACTATGTGATATTCAAATTTAGCTGAATTTGCTCATTATGGACTAACTAATGGGATGTGATTAGAGGTTTCCTGGTGATATTATTATTATTATATTATTATTATTATTATTATTATTATTAGATTAGCTGCCCTTCATCCCAAAATCACAACGCATGTACAGTATACAGACAAAAACAAATACATAACTAGCAGCAAACAAAAAATACACAGCCCACACACCCGTTAAAAGGGCCATAGATTGATTCTTTTCGTTTTCTTTTTGCCTGGTGCCAAAAGACATGAATGAAGGCTTGGGAGAACATTCCACAAATGGAGCCACACAAAAAGGCCCATTTCTCATGTCACCATCCTCCAGACCTCTTGTGGAGTAAGGCACACAAGAAGGGCCCAGAGGATGTTCGCAGAGTCTGGGTCAATTCATTCGGGGAGAGGCAGTCCTTGAGGAACTGGGGTATTGTCTTACTTAGGACCAAAAATGTTAACACAAATCTCAGATTGGCACTTCCTTTCGTCACCAGCTCCCTAAGCATGTCTAGTTAGGGATAGAGCAACCAACTGACCTGAGTATTCATTTTGACACTGGCACAAGTTTGATACACTTTTACATTAAGGAGCAATTTTGAGGATTCATCATGTGGTTGGACGTGTTTGGGGCAGAATTAGAAGAGAAAAAATAAATGCAAAGATGGCAGCCATTGTGGGGGTTACAGCTACAGCTAGGTGCCCACAAACCAACTCTCCAGGAGAATTGTTTCACTGAAAGAGATGCAGCTGCTTCAATACACCACCAAGAGGGGGCTTTTAAAAAGCTTAAGGCCGAAAATTTATTTTAACGGCAGCTTCTGTAATGAAACGGTCAGAGAGCAGAGAGAGACATCAACACACAGGATGATTTGTGTCCAAGTACAGTCAGCAGATATTCTCCTCTAGACATTTTTGATAGATTTAGGCTTCTTTATCAGAAGACTGTCTCTAATCAAATTCAGCATGGGTGAATAAGTTAATACCCTGTTACCAAGGCATCAGTTACTGTAATAAATGTGAAATGTCCAGTCAATTTCTGGTGACACATAATCTTAAGGGTCAAGTTACCTAGGACTTCATCTTCACTAAAGGATACAAGGCTGATCTCATTAACTTTCCAAAGTTAATACACAATGTATTATTTGACTTCCATTCATTGCTAGACTTAAACCACAACTTCTACTCAGATAAATAGATCTATATTAGATTGATACATTTGTTATATATAATAACAAACGGACAGATAAATATACAGACAGCAAGAGCATAGTATTAATGTTTTGTAAAACGGGGGGGGGGGGGGTCAAGGCAGAAACATCATATAGAACCCCCACTGGTCTCATCAGCATTCAACTCCAGTTTCACTAGGCAACTAGTGTTTCATAACAGTCAGACTTTTAAAAACATGGTGCCAGTGTAAAGTCCTCAGTACCTGATACTATCACTCTGGCACATTACCATATTTACACTGTCCCTGCCATTCAGAAAGCAGGTAACAGCCTTGCAGAAGCATCCCTGGCAGAAATTCAGGGCTAGCACTTTACTAAGCTACAGGTGTGTGGGTATGGGTGTGGGTGTAAAATGTATTAATTGCATTTATATCCCACCTGAGAGCCAGTGTGGTGTAGTGGTTAAGAGCGGTAGACTCGTAATCTGGTGAACCGGGTTCGCGTCTCCGCTCCTGCACATGCAGCTGCTGGGTGACCTTGGGCTAGTCACACTTCTTTGAAGTCTCTTAGCCTCACTCACCTCACAGAGTGTTTGTTGTGGGGGAGGAAGGGAAGGAGAATGTTAGCCGCTTTGAGACTCCCTTCGGGTAGTGATAAAGCGGGATATCAAATCCAAACTCTTCCTCCTCTTCTACTACTACTACTACTACTACCTGTGAGGTAGGCTAAGCTGAGAGGCAGTGACTGGCCCAAGGTCACCCAGTGAGCTTCATGGTCAAGTAGGAATTTAAATCCTGGTCTCCCAAGTCTTAGTCTGACAGTAACTACTAAACCACACTGGTCCACTGCAAGCATTTCACAAACCTGTGGAGTCTTGCCCACTTCTATGAGCAAAAGTGGTCACAGAAATGAAACCACGTTCTGCTACACATAAAATATCGCTGCGCACATGCGAGGGTATGCAGTGCTCAGATTCGACAGATAGGGGAATCAGATTGCCAACTCTCGCAGCAGATCCATGTCTTTAATTTGCAAGAGGCGTTTAATCGGTATGCCTGTCCTGAACCTGGAGGTTTGACACCAAGGTTTCATGATGGTTCACAAGAATTCTCATTAATGAAACTAAGGCTACATAGTGACCCAAACAATCCTCATAAAAAATCCCGCAGGCCTGGCTCTTTCAAGCCGTTTTCTTTCACCCTCCATTACTTTTCCTTTAATCTATTGTCAAGCGATTTCCGTCCTTTCCTTTCCTTTCCCAGCTTAATTTACCACAATCTGCTCTGGTGGTCAGGCCGCAGAGTTCAGCTTTACAACGGGTGCTGGCAACCTCTGTGTCTTGCTGGGTTCCTTGTGAAAACATTGAGGCAGATTAAAGTACTGCAGTGAGTCAGTGCCTCGGCCACCTATAAAAGGCTCACCGACAATTTTTGTTGTTGTTGTTGTTTTTGAACGGTGCTCCCTGTCAGTTCTGAACTGCTATTTACAGAAGAGAATCCCCTATGCAGCCTTGTAGGTGAAGTCCAGAAATACTGAACTGCTCGGAACGTTTGTGGGCATGCCAACCTTAGTCACTGTCACACAAAAATGGCTTGAAAAGAAGAGTAACTAAAACAAAACAAATAATACTTGTTAAGAGTCCTCTTCCACTTCCCAAAGGTTTTCCTACCTGGTCCTGTAAAATCAGCTCTTGTTGCTATGTGAAACCAACTGAGGGATTAATAAATAGGGCCATAGCTCCGTGGTGCAGCATCTGCATGGAGGAAGTTTTAGGTTCAACCCCAAACATCTCCAGCTAGGTTTGGGAATGTCCCCTCCCTGAAACCCTGCACAGCTGCTGCCAGTCAGTGCATACAATACAGAGCTAGATGGACCATTGGTCTAAGTACAAGGCAGCTTCCTGTAAGGAACATGTGGCCTTGTACTACTAAACAATCGCTGTCGGCAACACAGCATGCCCCAAAGCACTTATGACCCACTGATGTGTCTCAAAAAAGAATGGGGGGGGGGTGTTGTTAGGCTTGGAGCAGCCTAGAAGGTCCCACAAATCCACACAAAACTTCTATGCAACAGTCTGGTCCACGTCCCCATACACACATGCACACACAAAAAGATTACACAGACCACAGTGTGCCTGTCTTTGTTTCCAGGTTCAATTTAAAGTACAGCTTTTGGTCTCTAAAACCCTAAATGGCACATCACCTGAAGGCCTGACTGCACCTGTACAAACCTGCCCAAGCTGGGGCCCCTACTCACAACTCATTTTTTTTAAAAAGAGAGGGCAGGTACCAGAGACAGGTACCTTTCAGTTGTGGGCCCCATTTTTGTGCAAAATAAAAATAAAAATTTATCTCCTCTTCCCCTTGTGCCTTTTGACTTTGTTTCAATCAACTTTTAATTAATTTGTATCAATTGCTGTGTCTTATGTTGTTTTACTGAAGTGCGGATTTCATAATGATGCTTTTATTATGTGTGAGGTTTGGAGCTTTCAGGGTTAAATAAGCTCAACAGTTCGCCCCTCCCACAGGGAAGATGTGTCACAACATCCGGGGTTCTGCTGTATGCGAAGCCTATGTGATTTATGTGACGCACTGTTTATTGTCAGTCCTACTTTCGTTTTTAACCGGAGCGGAGATGTCGTCCATAAGCCCGGGAGTGTCCGTTGATTTATGCTTGTAAATAAAGCGTGCTTGACTTGAAACAAGCTAGACTGTGTGGGAGTTTATTGCTGGCAGGAAAGGCACACATACTGTTGCGCAAGAAGAAGTTTGAAGTTTGAACAACTCTGCAAAAGCGCTGGAGAAGCAGAGAAACGCTGCAGGAAGCATAGCTGGACACCACTCCAAGTGCTATACTGGTTTGGAGGCTTTTCCAGTTAAAACCAAAAGCCCCAACATTATGTTTCATTATTGTATCTCCACTTCCCTGAAAGACGAGACAGACATAGACATAGACACACACACGTATGGTGGGATTCAACTAAAGAAGTATTGCTCAAGGACCTCCGTGCTTGTGCAAATGGGTCTTTCCCATTTCTCCTCCCCTCACCCGATTGGGGGGAATGTCAGGAGAGCACCAGAACAGCACATGGGGGAGAAGGGGGGGGGAATTGTCCCGCCTGGCAAACCTAAATGCTTGCCCTGATGAAGCAATCACCTGAAAGTGAAACTTCATTCCTCCCATAGCCTTTTGTACCACCAGTGCTTTGCTTTCACAGAAAGCCTAAAAAAAACCAAAAAAAAAAAACCCTCGGCAACTAATCACTTGCAGCTTTTGTTGAGCCTGTATCTTTTAAGCATTTGGGGTTGAAAGAAAGCTTGTATGCTTGGAAACGCCAAATCTGCTCCCCAACTCAACTGTTACGAACCTTCAGAATAAAATGCAATAAATCAGAACCACGTTCTCACCATAATTCATTTCAGCTTCAGTGTTCAGCTTAAACCTGCTCATACAGTGAAAGCTCGACATTCCACCCTTCAAGAATATTTTTCATTAAACTGGTGTTAAACCAAGATGTTGATAAAATCCATACAAACATTTGGGGCAAAGAGGGGCAAAGCAGTATTTAAATGTACTAGGTATTTTTTTTACTAAGTCAACGCAGCTGTTTGAAGCACCTTGGTGAAGAGGATGACCATGAACTGCAAGGAGATCACAGACCACCCCTTTCATGCAACTGAATACAGGGTTTACAACTCGTTTCTTAAAAAGAAGCCTGCACTGATGCCAGCTGCAGAGGGAGCTGCTAGCTTATATTTGCAAACACAGCAGCAGCCTACTAAAGAGAGGAAGGCAGCAGCAGCAGCCTGGGTATTGAAAAGTGGAATAGAGCTCTCTTTCCTAAGAGAGTATTTATTGTACAACCACATTTCCTATGACGATACATGCTTTGCTCAGAATCATGCTTTTTTCAAAAAAAATGAAAAAGAGCAACAAAACAAGAACAAAATAAATGCCTGCAGTATCACTATTCATCATGTTGCATTAAAAGCTCTACTTCGGGGAGGAGGGAGGTGACGCACACTCCTGGAATGTCTTCCCGCTACAGATTCGGCTGCTTGCACACCACCCATTTAAAGCACATGACTTCCCATTGGAACTGCAGTTTCTTAAGGGTGCTGGGAACCGTAGCTCTGCTAGTGGCAAACTGCAGTTCCTGGGAATCCTGCTTTAAACGTGCTTAAAATGTATGGCCTATACACAGCCCATGTCCCTGGTCCCTAGTGAGGCAAAATATATTCCATGCTTTGATTCTCTCGCTGTCTCCTCCTTCTCAAAGGGGGGATGTTTTGTTTTGTTTTGTTTCACTTATGGAAGAAGGAGAAGCAGGGTGGGGAAAAGGTAAGGGAGGACTGAGTGATCTGTAGCGCCAAGCACTCTCGCTGACACATACAGCACTGTTTTCTGCAGGAAACGTGAGCTCTGTATTATTTAGAATTGGGATCAATTCCTTTTGGTCCACTGAACTTTGCATAACCTTGCTTTAAGGGCCCAGTCCTGCTTGATCAGACAAAAAGAGGTCCATCTAGTCTGCCAGCATCTTGCTTCTAGCATTAGCCAACCCAATACCCCAAGAAAGCCCCCTTTAAGCCAGGAACACTACCAGCTGTTGCTACCCAGCAGGGCTGTTCCATATTACCACCCTCCTAGGTACTAACAGCAAAGTAATGTCAGAGTGACAGTCCTTATGTAGCCAACACAGCATCGCCCATGTTCAAGGGAGTATCAGCAAGCTTGGAAGCAAACCCATGGTTTGCTAGGGCTGTCTACTTGACTTTTAAAAATTGTTTTGGTTGCATTCTGCACATGGTCGGCTTCTTTCCTGGAGCAAGAAGCAAGAGCATCATTCCAGGTTCCAGTATCTGAAATACATTATTCTTGATTCTTCATGAAATAGCGTATACGTTATTACCTTTCCCTTCTCTTTCAGAGCTGAACAGAAAAGGCACGTTGTGGCCCATAGGGAATGCACTATGCAATGTCCATTCAAAGGAGCACAGAGCACTCCTTTTCAGTCCATCCAACTGGCACCAGATGTGTGAGGGCGTGTGAATGGGTGGATGCACAGGCGGATGGAGTCCAAGTAACATTTCTCCCTTTCACAACGGTCCAGGAAGGGCTGCCAAATGCTAACGCAGCTCCGCATTTTACTAAACCAAACAGCAGCAAGCAGGCTGTGCAAAGGAAATCACATTCCCAGGTCAAGTGAAAAAAGGCAGCTTTCTTTTTTCCTTTTCCTTTTGTTTTGCAGAAGGGGAGAGTCTCTGTGAGGAGGAGTTGAAATTCCTTGGATGATAGTGCAACATGAGTAAACCCAGGAAAAAAGAAAGAAAGAAAGAAAGCATGCGTATTCTTTTTCAGGTAAATTGAAAACAGACGTAATAAAACATACACAGGCACACAAGCGCTCTGCTTAAAGTTGCAGCTGAGTTTCGAAAGATATTAAACTACGCCAAAACAGCAAACTCGGTTTTTAATCTTGAAGCACAAAGGTTAGTCATTCCATATTCTGTCTGATGAGCAGCCCTGTTTAACCTAGAGACATGCACATTCCTGTACCAACAAAAGTTTATATGGGCATCAGAAACTATCCCCATAGGTTAGCTCAGTTGGTTAGAGCGTGGTGCTGATAACACCAAGGTCACGGGTTTGATCTCCATATGGGTGCATATTCCTGAATTGCAGGGGTTGGAATAGGTGATCCATGGGGTCCCTTCGAAATCTATGACAGCTGCTGTGAGCAGGCTGTCTCTCACACATTCCTATTACGTCGACATCACTGGCAGATGAAAAATCGCTCCGACAACGATGTTCACTTGCTAAGATACAAAAATGCATTTTAGCAAAGGAGAAGAAAGCCTGCCAGAAAATAAATCCCTTCCCCTACCACCCAGATTCAGCCCCACACAAAGAATCTCTATGCCTCCCCTTTATCCCTCCAGACCAAAAAGCACAGAAATGATAGGCTTTGGCATTTTATGTTGGTTCCTTAATTACAGCATTTGATGTTATTTGTGGTGCGGCAGCAAATGCCTATATTGGAGCTATGTGTGCGTCTGCATCCCAGTACAGGAGTATTTTGCACAGCATGAGTGCTGCGGGAAGCCCTGAATTATAGTTTTCCTTTTTACATGGAAGCTCTCGATTAAGCCACTCTTCGCCTTCTAACTGTTTGGTGAATACGCTTTACTCAAGAACCAAGGTTACTTGCCGACTTCATTGATTAAAAGTCCTCCGCATGGCATTCATTATTTGCTCCGAACCTTTTTTGCAATGAACTTAGTTGTTGGAAAAATAGGTGTATACAGTGGTACCTCTGGTTAAGTACTTAATTCGTTCCGGAGGTCCGTTCTTAACCTGAAACTGTTCTTAACCTGAAGCGCCACTTTAGCTAATGGGGCCTCCCGCTGCCGCTGCGCCACCAGAGCACGATTTCTGTTCTTATCCTGAAGCAAAGTTCTTAACCTGAAGCGTTATTTCTGGGTTAGCAGAGTCTGTAACTTGAAGCGTATGTAACCCAAGGTACCACTGTACTATGCAAATATAAGCCGCAAACGTCCCGCAAGATCAGAACTGCTTGAGATAGGACACCATCTTCATCAGAACCCATGGGCAGAAGAAGGCTCTTCAAAACTTAACAGCAGAGCTTCAACTTGCACTGCAGCATCAACCTGGACTAATACAAGTATAAGTTTTATTTATTACTGTCGGACACGACTAAATGACTAAACAACAACAACAAAACAATTCACTTACATCAGGGGTGGGGAAAACCTTTTGCAGGCTGAGGACCACATTCACTTCTGGGGGCCACAAGCAGAGGGTGGGCAGGGTCAGAGGCAAAGGTGGGCAGGCCGACCAATGTGAATTTCACCTTTGCAAACGAGGCTAATTTCTCTACACACACAGGCACACATTGCTCATATCCTGCTTCCAGGCAAGCAAGATTCACTGACAGAATTCAAAGGCTCAAGTTCAAAGGCACATTTCAGCCAGGCAAACCCACTCAAGGAAGCTGCAAAGCAAGACCAGGAGGGTCTGTGGCCTGGGGGTCCCAAAGGCTGGAGGACTGCATTTGGCCCCCGGGCCTTACGGCGGCTATATTTATTTGTCACTTACTACAATAATTTTTTTCTCAAAGTGACTTACATTTAAAAAAAAATATTCAATACCAAATCAAAATACATCGAAATATTAAAATGCATTAATAACTAAAAGTGTTGGTGCCTAAAAGTTGATAGTGGTGGAACCCGATGCATCTCTCTGGGGAGAGCATTTCAGCGTCAGGAAGGCCCAGTCATGCGCTGCCACCCTCTCCACCTCCCTTAGAGTGGACACACAAAGAAGGTCCTTCCTTGGATGAAGCGGCACCTAAGGAATCGGGGTCTTTATGTTAGGATTTCCTACACACGAGTATATCCCTGGCAGAGAAACATTCCCGACTGGCATGTTCCCTCCCTCCTGGTCGATCGTTCAGGAGCTTCTAAAGCTTTCTTCAGCCCGAACATCACAGCGACTAATGCCAATAAAGCATTAGCAAACTTACGGATCTGCAGTTTGTGCAGTTGCATAACAGAACTCAGCAACTCAGCATTTTGGCGAATCTACTTTTATTTACATATAAACACACACGGAGCACTGCAACATGGCTCCCTCTCTCTCTCTAGCATCATAGCAAAAAGAAAGAACAAAGGACAATAGTCCCACTTCATGGAACACAGTAACACAAACACCCTATCTTCGTCACTTCCCACTGTGGAATGAAAACATACACCATCATGTGATGAACAACAATCCCATGACACAGACACGGGAAATGAATCTTCAACATTAATCTTGAATTGAGCCTGGGTGGACTATATCATGGACACCTAACAACTCCCTTGTACCAGAAACCCAATGATCACTACAGATACCTGCACACAAGTGTCCACGTGTCTATACCAGGCAAGCCCTACAACAGAGCCACAGGTGCTGCAACTCAGCATAGGGATTCACACCTGAAAGACTGACATCAGGCTAGTCTTAAACTACAATACTCAGTGAAGGAAGGGGGGGAGAGATCAGCAAGGTCAGAAGAGAAGGTGACCACCACTACAGCTCCCAGCTGAAACCACTCCAACAATGTATGAATGCCTCTACAGTTTTGGACAACAATACTTCCTTCTCACCGACCTTAGGTGGGAGAACCTAAAGCAGCTACTCACCAGCAACAACAGGCCACACAATAGAGATACAAACACAGGGCAATAATTCCAAATGCCCAATCAATCCTCTTGTCTGTCTCAGACAACATTGCTACAAGACCGGACAATATCAGTGGCTCAGCACTGCATTTCTGCACTCTACAGAGGAGAAGCAGGTCGTTTTCTACACAAGAGAATAAATGGATGCAAATCTGACATCAGCAATGGCAACTCTGATGCACGTTAAAGGAGCATTTAGCTGTGCAGCCCACAACCATGTGCATCAAATAGAAACTAGAGACTCTGCTGCCAGAGACAATACACAAGCCTTCAATTCTCTAAAGCCACAAAGCCTTAGAGGGAGTTCCAGAGGGCTTTGTGCCTAGAATAAGTTTTGATTTCTGTTTGATTTAATACAGCTGTTGAAAGAGCAAGCCAAATGGCACTTGGCCCCATCCACTGTCAGCTGTACAGAGGGACGGCCACCTTCGGTAGACAAAGGGTGTATTGTTTGGTTTGCATTTTCGCACAAGTCAACTGATCCAATGCAGTATGCGTTAATGAGTCAGCACTTTAATTAAGACATGACTTATCCCTGTATGTAACTAAAAAAATAATAATTAAGATGCTAGTTAAAGAACGAAGCCTTAAGAACGACAGAAGATGTCCTACAATTGAAGCTAATGTAGCGCATGAGGCCATTACCGGTATAATACCATCAGCGGCAAAGGAATAGTACCTTCCATTCTGCTGAATCAGAGGGGGGAAGCTGTGGCCTTCCAGATGCTGTTCAACAACAACTCCCATCCTCCAAGACCATTGGCCAATGGCCATGCTGACTGGGATGGATGGGAGCTGCAGTCCGTCTGCACCTGGATAGCTGCAGGTTCCCCATCCCTGTATGAAGAACTGAAATGCCTTATACCAAAGCAGACCACTGGGTCCAACCAGCCCAGTATTGCCTACTCTTACTGACAGTGGGTCTCAACACGGGTCCTTCTCAACCCTACTACACCTGAGGTCCTACAATTAGAGAAACCAGGTATACAAGGCATATGTTCTACCACTGACCTAAAGGGTCTCATAAAACTCACACTTTGCAACTACCAGGACACCAACCAATTAAAATTAATTAATTAATTAAAAAAATTAAAACCTGCATGTGGTACTTGCCACTTGTGAACATGTGTTTATATGCCAGAATCCTAAAAGAACACCTAAGGCATGAGTGGGAAATCTATAGCCCATTCATTTAATCACTGAGCTGCTAGTTAGCCGCCAACTTCCCTCTGCTCGGCTCCTGAAGTATTAGAGTTGGAGAAACTGGCAGAAAATACCAATGCAGCCACAGGGGCCTCTTTCCATGCCATTCATAAACCAGTGGCAGAGCATTCCTCGGTGGTGTCTGTGGCAGGATGCTATGTTTGAGCAACCCCTGGAGCTAAGCAGTGGGGAGTCTGGCCGGCTACAATTCTGTACTCACTTAGCTAGAAATGAGTTCTACTGAAGTCAACAGAATGCTTCTGAATAAATCTGCACAAGTCATACATAGGTTATTGTATTTTAACATTCAGTTGGAAGCCGCCCAGAGTGGCTGGGGAAACCCAGCCAGATGGGCGGGGTATAAACAATAAATTATTATTATTATTATTATTATTATTATTATTATTATTATTATTATTATTATTATTATTATTATTACTAAATCCCCAAATGAACTAGTTAATTGATGACAATGTAACCCTGTCTGCAGTTAGCAACAGACCCCAGTGAAGTTCTCAAAAGTTTGCTGAATTAGAGCTTTCTGTGAACATGCATGTAAGATACAAGTGCCTATGTATCTGTGCATAGACAGATGTGCCAGCAAATCCAGTAACAAAGCCTAAATGTGGGGAGCTTATGGTCTAATAATAATAATAATAATAATAATAATAATAATAATCTATATACTGCCCTTCATCCAAAGACCATAGGACAGTTTATAACATAAAAATAGAAAATGAAAACAAAACATACATTTCATATTAAGAACAACACCAAGGTTACAGGTTCAATCTCTGTACGGGACAGCTGCATATTCCTGCATTGCAGAGGGTTGGACTAAATGATCCTCAGGATCCCTCCCAACTCTGTGATTCTATGACCTAAAGCTTCTGCAACAACACACACACCCAAAAAAGCATTTTAAATGCCATAGATTATTTAATCAACCCAAGGCCTGGTGATCACACAGGAGGAGATACAGGAGATGAAACACTGGGAAACTCTGTGTGATTAGCTCTCCAGGAATACAATCCTCTAGCTAGTCCATTGTTTTTAAAGGAATTTGCACCGAGACAGCCTACTGCAGAAAATATTATTTTTAGCTCCCGTCATATAAGCTCAGACAATTCCTGCGCTGTGCTTGTTTTAGAATTTAATATTAATTCATTCGCACAAAGGAGAAATAGTCAAGTTAGAAAAGAAAAACGCTACTTCAAATATTTGCATTTTTCTATTAGTTTGATTGAGGATGGGTTCACGGACCACATCATGCCATTAACAAAAGAAGGACTTAAAAATTCCCTGCTCTGTGTACACACAGTGAAGAAAGACTTAGCCAAACAGTGCTCCCTGCAGCCATTGTTGAATGAAAATATTCCATAATTCCCAGTGGATTATGGAAACGAGACTGGTGCATGGGGAGGGAGGACAGGAAAGACTTATCTGGGACGCTATGGTGTGACTTTTGGGTCAGAAGGCTGAGCAAAAGTTTCTCATAAGGGCAAAGCAGCAGTGATGGTATTGAGAGTGATGATTTAGAGCTGAAAGTGATACAGCACCCTATTTAAATAAGCAACTCCCATTCCCAAAAAGAACATCACGCCAATAGCTCCATTCATGCATTATACCTGTGAAAGGGGCCCCTTTATTTATTTGTTTATAAAAAATATTTATATGCTGCTATATCACAAATATATATCAAAGCCGCTTGCAACAATAAAAAATAAGATAAATCCATCTAATAAAAGCACACAAAAAAACAAAGTTGAAAAAACCAAAAAGTTTTAAAAGCAACAATTGTCAAAAAGGGTAGACAAGCCACATTGTTTCACCAGGCCTGGTTCTAATATCCATGTCCTTAATAGAGACATCTGAGCAGGTTTGTCATATGCAGGTAGACTTCCATGGGAGATGGAATCCCAACCGCACCACACAGCCCACGCACATAGGCTTACCTGACTCAGATGTGTCCTTGCTCAATGTGTGGATGTCAGGGGGGGTGGAGCTGAAGAAGCTGCACAATGTCACGGGGTGGGGGAGGGAGACCAGCAGCATGGATCCATTTCCCTTTTCAGTGTGTGCACCTCCTTCACGCACTGGGAGCTAACATTAGCTTTCAAACCACACTTCTAAATACATTTTACTACCTCCCCCTGTAAAGACCTGTAAGGTCACGTAGCTATGAATACATTTCACTAGTGCCATGGCACCCTACAGAATTATCTCTAGGCGGTAGACCCAGTGGTGGAGGAAGCCTCTTTGCTGCCCGGGGCGGCGGCGCAGACGCACCCCCCTGGGGGTGGGTCACGACGCGAGGGGCAGGCAAGCGAGGAGGGGCGTCACACTTGTCGCTGGCATGATGCCCCTCCTCGCTGGCCTGCCCCTCACGCGGAAAAAGCCTGCCCCCTACGCCCCCCTTTGCTACGCCCCTGGGTAGACCCCCCCCAAAAAGGGGTATTTTCCGCCATTGGCCCTGCACTCTGGAATGCCACCTTCCCTCCGCCATAAGTGAAGCATCATTCATCAGTTGCTCCTGATGGGGCTGAAAATTAGGATTTTAAAACATATTTCAAAGTATGACCATTAATTCGACTGCACTTTACAAGCACCACTGTATTGTCATCCATCCTTGTACATTAAAAAAAAAATAATCCTTCCTAATGCTTACAGGTTACAGATGCCACCTCTCCCTCTTATCTGTGTTGAAAAGGGGGGGGGGAGGGAAGAGGGAGGGAATTTTCTAATTAATTGCTAATTCTTCTCCAAGGCTAAAAGCAGCAGGGCTGGAAGGTCAACGTGGAACAATTCAGAGACCACATTAAAGCCTCCTACTGTCTGAGGTTTCATCATTCCCTTCCCTTTCACAGCACAGTATCTCACCACCGCTGAGACACCTGATACGCTTTTCTACGGGGGGTAAGCAACGTTGATGAGAAACACTAAGAACTCTGCCTGTACGCGCATGGACCAATAAACAAGGCCTTCAAAAACTTACGCCAAGAAGCAGAGGTAGGGAGCTACAGCATGGAAATGAAACTTCCATAGGTAAATAGAATATACAGTCATACCTTGGATCCCAAACGCCTTGGTACTCGGACATTTTGGCTCCCGAACGCCGCAAACCCGGAAGTGAGTGTTCCAGTTTGCAAACGTTCTTTGGAACCCAAACCTCCGACGGGGCTTCCACAGCTTCCGATTTGCTGCAGGAGCTTCCTGCAGCCAATCAGAAGCTGTGCTTTGGTTTCTGGACATTCTGGAAGTCAAACAGACTTCCAGAAAGGATTTCGTCTGACTTCCGAGGTACCACTGTCATTAGAAGGGGGCACAGACAGAAAAGGTAAACTGTGGGAGCAAGTTCCATAGTTGGACTATGCTGAGTGAAGACATGCTTTCTTTTATATTCCTGAATCTTCCATCATTCAGATTCACTGTATGTCTGTAAGTTCTAGTGTTACGAGAGAGGGGGGGAAACTTTTCTCTATACACTTTCTCCATGCCGTGTATAATTTTATAAACTTTTACCATGCAACCGCTTATGCACCATTTTTTTAAACTAAGAAATCCCAAACGCTGCTCCATCCCCTTGATCACTTCGGCTGCTCCTTTCTGAAACCTTTCCAAACTCTACAACACCCTTTCTGAGGTCAGAACCGTACACCCTTTCCCAAATGCGGTTGCGCCACAGATTGATTTAACGGCATTATGATATTGGCAGTTTTACTTTTATGCGTAAAAAAGAGAGAGTCACGTTTGCTTGATTAAAACCATTTTGTTGTTGTTAAAACTCTTCAAAGAATTAAAAGAGAAAACTCAGCATTATTCTCACAGAGCGTGATGCTCTGCCGCCTAAATTCTATGCGCACCACATTTAAGACACTTCGCAACTTCAAAAAAAAGAGAGGTGGCTCTGGCATGTCGGGGGAGGAGAATTATTAGAGTTACCAGATGCCAAGGCTTGTGGTAGACAGTAGGGGTTTGTGCTACTTCCCCACCCTGAAAGCGTATGAGCTATAGGCTCCCTCCAGAGTTCGAACACAGCAACATCTGGCAAGTCTAGACATACAGGCAGATTAAAGTCATCACAAAAACAGCACAGAGAAAGCGGACAAGAGCCATTTTGTCAGTTTCTTCCTTCCAAACGTTGCTAGAAGACGTAGGAGGTTATGAAGACCAATAATGCATCTGGATTCTGTTTTATTTTCCATGCTCTCTCCAATTTGTGGCAGACTGGCTCATTAATAGGTGCGGCAACTGCCCCACGAACACACGCCACAAACACAGGTGAGACATGACTCGGAGACCATTGCAACTTTGAAAGAGGAGACGGCAAGATCTTCCTTCTCACTCCTCTCTTCAATTTGCTCTTGCCTGTTGGAGCAAGGTGCTTTGCTTTGCCCCACAGCAAGCAGGAGGATGGCTGGTCTAAGAGAAAGTCTGGGCCAGGAGAAGGAGCAGCTGGTTCATTCTTGGCTACTGCAGTGCTGTTTAAAAGGGCGATGCAAGTTCTTAGGGATGAAATTTGGCAACTCTAGTAGGTAGGTCTATGTGTGAGAGATTATGAAGACAAATACTAGAGTACTAAACTGGCTTCCAGGGTAGAACTGAATTGCAGACATTCTGAGAACTGGACTGGTTAGCAGACTGTTTGCATGGTGTCTAGGAGATGAAGGCTGAGCAAAGAACAAAGTGCTGAATAAAGTCACAGGGTGGGAGAAAAGGCGGGTCCACTTCACTGCAGAAGCGGGTCAGATGTTTGAATGCTCCCACATGTGTGTCTGATTAATTCCACGCAAGAAAAAAAAACACAGCATGCAGGAAGAGCAGGCCAGACCAGGATCTTTCTCTGGCTTACATTTTTTAAGATCTCTTCTTCTACCTACCTGGTGCAGTTCACAAACTCCACTCCTTGCCTTGTTCTCTCTCCCTGCAAGCCTTCATTTGGTCTCATCAGTCCTCCTGCCTGATTCTTCTTTTACCACCACCACCACCACCACCACCCCCCCGCTTCATTTGCCAGGGACCCCTTTTGAAATGGGCCTCAATAGCTTACCTCTCCCAATCCACAGTTTCACCACATCCTCCAATCAGAATGTTGCCTTAATGGCAGTATGCCAGCCTATGCAGAGATGTGGACTTTTTTCTGTTCCTTGGCCAACTTTATTCCTCTACAAAAGCTGCCTCAGACCAAGTCAATTACCTGTCTATCCCAGGACTGTCTACTGCCATGTGCATTTAGGGTTTCCCTGCTCTGCGCCCCGCCCCGGCTATCCACTGGAGATGTAGGAGTTAAAACGTTGCACCTTCCGTTTGGTTAAGTGTATCCTCCATCATCAAGCTATGGTCTCTACCCTGACACATGGCTTCCTACCTGTATGACTGAATGAATTACGCCCTTTCCCAATTACTGCCCCAAACAACAACCACCTCAATCGAAACAACACATTACTACATTGTTTTTAAAAGGCAGCTTTAGAAGGCTTATCTCGGCAGCCACAGAAATAAATTCACTGAAGTATCCCCCAATTTCACCTTCCTGAAAAGTCGATAATCACATGCTCATTAAAAAGGGGGGGGGGAGTTCAACCATACCAAGTTTTGAAAGATACTCATTAACATAATTTTTGTCTGTGGTGACAACAGGCCATCTGCTGATCTGCAATCAAGAGTCAAACTTGCAGTTCAAACTGATACTTGCTGTGCCCAGTTACGTTTCATCTGGAAATTAAAAGGCAGAGCTCACATCCTCATACTACTTTCCCCAATTCCATCAACCCCTTTGGACAGGTAGCTCATTAACTCGGTCCCTTCTTACCACATACTGATTCATCCAGTGGTGATCATAGGTCCATTCCATACTTCATATCCACCACAAAGAGTCCACCAAGGCCATGGGTCTATGTAACCATGTGCTACAGTATGTGCAACATCTGAAAGCTGGTAACCGCACAGTTCAACATAATCATGTACCTGTAGAGGTTTTGAACACCATCACCACAGATTATTTTATCATGCTTTTTTTGAATTCTCTTTCAACAGTTTTGAATTCTCTTTCGTAATTCGAAAAGAACACTGGAGCCAGCCCTGTACGTTTTGGTGCCTGAGGCAAAACATCCCAGTGTGTGAGAGAGCGGCTCTCCAAGGGCTTCTCCTTAAGGAAAAGCCTTGCAAAGCATTGCTGCCAAAGGCGGGGAGCAAACTCTGCAAGGGCTTCTGGGAGACCGGCAGCAAAGCTCTGTGGAACACCTCCTGGGCCTAATAGTGACTCGGCTGCTGGTGTCACCTCCAAAGTGGTGTTGAGGCTGCTGCCAACGTCTGTGGGCTCCTGAGGACATGTTGCCAACCTCAGTGGGCACTTCATCGGCACCGGCCTCGGCACCATATTGGAAGCAGCCTTGGTGGTCGCTTTACCACCAGGTTGCCCACTCAGGAGTCATTTTGGAGGCAGCTGCAGCCTCAACACTGTTTCGGAGGAGGCTCTGCCAACATATTCGGCAGTGGGCTCAGAAGGCATGGTAGCGGGATCTGCCACCTGAGGGTGCCTCATGGTAAGGTTGGCCTTGACTGGAACAATGACTGAAGTGCCTATCCCATTTAAAGCAGCAAGGTGAAACATCTGGAAGAAGCCACACTGGCTAACCCTTCTTTATACTTTTTAAAAAATACCCATCACCCTCAGCTGGAATACATATTAATGAAGCTTTTCTTTTTTTATTAAAAAAAAATCATTTACAGTCATACCTTGTGTTGCTTTCCGCTTGTTACGGACTTTCAGCTTATGAACGCAGCCCACGCATGCGCAGAAGCGATCTGCGCACTTCACGCACGTGCAGAAGCTCTCAATCACGCCACACACATGCGCAGAAGAGGCGCTCTAGACTTTTCGGGGTGAGAACAGCACCCCAAAACGGATTAAGTCTGCAACTAGAGGTACCACTGTACAAGCAAATGATTGTCCTCTCATTTGGCATCTAGTATTTGAATTGTTTTAGTCCATTGTATGGTGGACAATTTAAAAACTATGTGTCTGGCCATTTTAGCACTCAGCTAAATCACATTTACAGTCAATATTAACACAGCGGAACATTCAGACCCCACAGCCTCTCCTGTGTGGGTCATATTGATCTCCTTGGTTTTGATCACCATAAATAAATGATACGATCTACATGATACACATATATATTGGCAGATTTTTAAAAAGCAGTTTAGGATTAAGGTGCTCTATGCATTCTGCTGAAAGAACAATAGGCATTCTGCAGAATAAAAAAGCAGTTGTCACCACCTGACCCTGGATGTCCAGACTAGTATAGGGGACACAGTCTCCCAAACATGGCTGAAAGGATTCAGAATAACAAAGAAAGTGATTTTAAAGGAGATGGGTGGCAGGAGACCCAAGTTGGATATTTAAAAAATCCCCAATCCATAGGGTAGTAGTCAACTAACTTTTACTCAAAGTAGACCCACTGAAATAACTAAGGCCATGTACACACACACTCATTCATTCTTCATCCAATGTGCTCCCACTGCTGGTTTGGAAAGCAGTGTGCCCACAATGTTGGCCACAATCAGTATCTATCCCACCATTTCTTATGAAATACTGATGTTTCCGCGCGTTTATGTGAAATGAGAAAATAATAGCTTGGCTGCATCTTAAGCTGGTGAGGTGCGCTTGGACTAACTTAATTTCAATGTGTCTACTCTTGATCAATACCTGCTGCCTTGCAGGACATCTTCGGGAGAAGAAAACCAGCCCAGAATGTTAAGTGACAAACCTGGCGCAAGAGGAAAGCAACAGTCAGAAAGCAAACAACAGGGAGCATGTGGGAGAGCCTAGAAGCTTTCCAGGGACTTCAGTGCTGGATTTCATTGAGGAAACAGTGAGTGAACTTGGATGATATCAAACCCTCTATCTAACCAATTTTAAGAGCATCTGATATGAATGTTCTGAGAGAGCCCCACAACTTGTGATCCTTCTCCAGACAAAACCTTAACGCCAACAAATCATGGCCAAATCTCAACTTCTCTCCTTTAGCAGACTTAAAAGTACAACTTTATGGCTCTATTTCCCCTCCTTATTCATTTCTAGATTCCCTTATCACCACACACTCAGCCCTGCTCCTATCATTAGTTGCTGCATCTGTTCCTCATTTGAAAAACCCACCACTTTGCTAATGCGTGTCTTAGCAAAAGATTACTATATGCCAGTTTAATAGGTGGACGTCCTCCAAGGGCTGCCTTGTCCTCAACAGGCACACGTCTGGTAACCAAGCCGGAGTCAACAAAGAACAAGATTACCAATGGCAGCGGGAGAAATTGCCAGTTAACATTACCCATGATACACTGGCATGCCAGAAAAGCCACGTTAATAGGTGGAATGATAACAGCTTTGCAATGGCAATGCCATTTTTGCATATATAGTTGGATGATATTTGTCTTCTACACACATAGAAAAAAGAGCAGGCCCAAGCGAGTCTTTTTGTAGGGAGTGCCAACATAGATAAGAAGCAACCACAAGATGGCTAGCTAACTTGTTGCTCAACTGTACCATTACAGATTGCAATTTGGGATTGGATGCCAGAATACTGCTTACATAAAATGCTCCCTTTCCCATAAAGATAAGGAGGTTCTAGGTCAGCTCCTACATTTACAGATTCACAAAGCTTCTCTCTTTTTTTGCAGAAAAGAGCATTCGCTCACTCATTACAAGGCTTGCGGTCTGAATTGATACAGTCCAGCCACCAATATGTTTACTAAGGGCTTCTGCTATTTCTGTGAATCTGTACTCTTTGGCTCTCAAAACAACAGAATTTTGTTGCTTGTGGCACCTAAATGACTAGACCCAGGACACCTTACGAGAGACAAAATACCAAGGTTCTTCATAGCTCAACCCACCACTACTGTGGAATAATAATAATAATAATAATAATAATAATAATAATAATAATAATTTATTTGTACCCCACTCTGGGCGGCTTCCATCAAATATTAAAAAAAACAAAAACACCTCTGCTGAGTTTTCACTGTTTTATTGCTTCATCCTGCTGCCCTTAAAAAAAAAAGTTATAATTTGCTTTGGTTGTTTGGAATTATTGGGTTTAACCTGCAGCATTGTTTTTAATTTATGATAAAAAGGAAACGGCAACAGGAGGGGAATACAATTCAATAAATGCATGGAAACTATATACATGCACTGACGCTTCAACTGCACCAGTTCTATTTGCTATATTTTAGCTTCTACCAAATTACAAACCCATAATCGTAACAGTAAAACAGCTCATTACTCGCTGATTTATGGCGCAGGTGCACAAGAAGGAATGTCGCTTACATTTGGAAGAACAGCAAACACAGCCACGAAGGTGACATCTTACGGCTGCGTGCATTTCATAAAAAACTTGGAAGTGTGCTCAGGGAAGCTGTACTCGGTCAGAACAATATATATATATATATACATCCCTGCTGTCTCTCACTTTTCACTGACACTAGGTTTAACTTACAGAAAGAATTATCCTAATAGACTGAGCTTCAGATCATAAAAGAGTAGTGTTTAAACTTGATTCCTTATTATATTAGTTGGTAGCTAAGGATAGGCTTGCCTGGCGTGCTCTGGTCCATGGGGTCACGAAGAGTCGGACACGACTGAACGACTGAACAACAACAACAAGGATGACTCTTCAAGCATAGGTATTTTTACTGATGCTAACATTTTAAAACCATGACAGGGTAAGATCCAGGAAGTCTCTGCTTTAAATCTCACTTCAGTTCTAAACATCACCCAGCGACCTATCTTGTGGTGGTGTTACAGGATTACTTAGACCAGCTTTCCTCAACCTGGTGATTTGCACTACAACTCCCATCAGTCCAGAACATCCAGAGGACACCAAGTTGAGGAATGCATGCAAAGCTGTAGAAAAGAAGCCATACAAATGCTTAATAATACTGGTTTGAAAAACAAAGGAAGTTTCTCTAACGATTGGAAGCCAATGGCATTTTAATTTTGAATGAGAGGTATGAGGAGGGGAGGCAGTAGAAATGTAACAGCCTTTTCTGCACATGTGAGAAGGGTCGTGAGCTGTCCATTAATGGGAAATAGGGAGATATTATATCAACCCATCGCAAATAATTAACATCGTGAACTGCTTTTATCAAGTGGAAATCTTACACTACCCTTCCCTACCCTGTTCCCCTCCAGATGTTCTGGACTACAACGCCTATCATCACATGCAGACACAAACAAATGCAGGGCAGCAGGCTGGGAAAGACTGTTCTACACACTATCATCCATGAGGCCTCCACTATTTCTCATTCCACCCAAGAGCCAAAAAACTTTTAATGGAAATCTCACTCGCAAAGGTGGATTTTGCACTCCAACTCAAGCAAGCAAAGTGTCCTCTGCCAACAGACACAAAAACTCACCTTTTGAAAGCAATGAAGCTGTTCATCTGTTGCTGTGAACCAGCTCCTCATAAACGAGTAATGCAAAAGCTATTTAGTTATAAGATGGCAAGTTCCCAGAGTTATGCTCCGAAAGTATAATTGGAATGCATGAAAATAATTAACTTTTAACTGCAAAAAAATTCAATACAGAAGATGCCGTTAACTGGTTGGTTCCAAAGTACTCTTATTTCATATTAATTTTTGACAGCCCACATGGGATAGCAGAGGAAACCAGAAAGTTTTAAGGTATTTTAAAAGCTTCCCTACTGTAAAGCCCCTCCTAATGCTTTGACACAGCCTCACCATCACCAAAATATGTAGCGTCACCTAGAAACCTCAACAAAGAAACTGCACCTGGAATGCAGGCACAAGACATGTGTGTTGCAGCTTGCACACGTGCAGCAATTTTTCAAAAACGTGCAGCTCCACCAAACTGCCCCGGGTGGGAATTTCCACATGCGTTCAAAATTGCAGCTGTTGTGTTGGTGTTGTGATAAGTTGGGGGGCAAGGTTAGTCTATATCAGGCATAGGCAAACTCCGGCCCTCCAGATGTTTGGGACTACAATTCCCATCATCCCTGACTACTGGTCCTGTTAGCTAGGGATGATGGGAATTGCAGTCCCAAACATCTGGAGGGCTGGAGTTTGCCTATGCCTGGTCTATATGGTGCCAGAGTCCCTTCTACTTCTTGGGGTCCCAGATCCTGGGTTAAAATCTAATGGAGAATTCCATTGTTGAACTAGTCAGGCATGTTTCTTTGTGAGTTAATAACCCTAAGGACACTTAGTGTAACAAAAGAAGTTGCTCTGTGCCAGAGACAAATCGTTGGGCTGCCCTCTCCTCACCTTACTGGTAGTTAGAAGACAAAAGCCAGGGCCAGGGTTTTGTGTGAGAGAGCAGAGAGAAAGGAGCAGACTGCAGCTAAAGAGACAGAACCATGCTGGACTTCTGCTCGAATCCATGGGAGAAGCAAGACCTTTTGGGGTGCAAATGCTGTGATCCCCTCCATCTTTTACTCAGGTTGTATATTCTTGATTAATGAGAATATTAGAGAATCTTCATTTAAAATAGGAGAATATTCATTTTAATGCATTGAAAATGATATGATTTTAATGCATTGAAAATGATATAATTAGGCAATATACATGTTTATTCAGGAATTAAAGAACCTTTTAATAAGGGTGAAAGAGGAGAGCGCAAAATATGGTCTGAAGCTCAACATCAAAAAAATTAAGATCATGTCCACTGGTCCCATCACCTCCTGGCAAATAGAAGGGGAAGAAATGGAGGCAGTGAGAGATTTCACTTTCTTGGGTTCCATGATCACTGCAGATGGTAACAGCAGTCACGAAATTAGAAGACGCCTGCTTCTTGGGAGAAAAGCAATGACAAACCTAGACAGCATCTTAAAAAGCAAAGACATCACCTTGCCAACAAAGGTCCGTACAGTTAAAGCTATGGTTTTCCCAGTAGTAATGTATGGAAGTGAGAGCTGGACCATAAAGAAGGCTGATCGCCGAAGAATCGATGCTTTTGAATTATGGTGCTGGAGGAGACTCTTGAGAGTCCCATGGACTGCAAAAAGATCAAACCTATCAATTCTTAAAGAAATCAGCCCTGAGTGCTCACTAGAAGGACAGATCCTGAAGTTGAGGCTCCAGTACTTTGGCCACCTCATGAGAAGAGAAGACTCCCTGGAAAAGACCCTGATGTTGGGAAAGATGGAGGGCATAAGGAGAAGGGGACGACAGAGGATGAGATGGTTGGACAGTGTTCTCGAAGCTACTAACATGAGTTTGGCCAAACTGCAAGAGGCAGTGAAGGATAGGCGTGCCTGGCGTGCTCTGGTCCATGGAGTCACGAAGAGTCGGACACGACTGAACGACTGAACAACAACAACACATTTATTCATGGGTAAACATGTTCAGATGGCAACCAAAAACTGTACAGATACAATGGGGCAATGCAGTGAATTTGCATTCGTTGATTTTTGTTGCACCAAACTTGAAACTGAAAATTCAACGTGAATGACTCACATTAATCACATTTCAGAACTGCTAATGGTGAATGACACAATGTCCAGTAATGTAACTGGATCAAAAAAACAACAACATTATTCGTTACTTACACTGGCAATATCCCAGCTTAACTTATTATTTACTAGATTTTTAACATGTGGGTTGTAAAACTGGTTCTTACATTAGAATTTACAGTTTGTGGAGAATATTCTCCGGAGAATTTTCTAGCAGAGAATATTCTCACCTCACATCACTACATGCAAATAAACCATATATCATAAAGACACCACAGTCACCATTGTTGCTCATGCCCAGGAACCCAAACCCTGGGTAAGTGCCTGGAACCCCTAGGATCTTTCATCGCTCAGAGATTGGGGTGTCATGCAACAGTATTAAGAGTATTTTGTATCTGTTTTGTATCTGGGCATAGTCTTTCTACTAGAAAGGTGGTGGGTGGCTGTGGCCTTCCAGATGTTTGGGACTACAACTCCCATCATCCCTAGCTAACAGGACCAGTGGTCAGGGATGATGGGAACTGGAGGGCCAAGTTTAGCCATGCCTGCCTTAGGCAAATGCGACCCAGCAATGGATTGCTCCGTATAAACAGCTTGCTATTTCTGAAAACATTAGTGCTATTTTAAAATAATGAAAATGCATCTTTACCCAACAGCCTGGTGGCACAATATAATGAAAAAGTGCTATTCTCTGCAGACAGGTATGTCATATGTATAGCATATGTGCAGGCAAAACAGGGCTGAGGCCAACACTTCACAGGTCTGATACAATAGGCGCTTTAATGTTCAATTAAAGAACATCTTGGAAGAAATCTGGAGGTCATTTGAAGTCTCTTTTTATTCAAAATTTCAACTGTAACAGAAACTTCTGTTTGTTTCCCAGACAAGAGTTGCAGTTTCAAATGTGTGAAGCTTCTAGACCTCTACGGACACATGAACACATCAGTAACAAAGAACAAGTATATAGCTTCAACACAGCACTTTGTCAGAAGGACAGAAGCTAAATACTGTATCCAGCAAGGGGCCGAGGGTTTATACCTCTAATTCTAAGCATTGCTAGTGACAACATTAAATCTGAGGCAGATGTTTGGACACCAGAACAAAAGGGATCAGTAATACTGGTGCGAAACACTGAGCTGTTCATCCGCAAGAGTCAAACACACTTCAGTGTACACACCCAAAGGCAAAGCACGAGCGTTTGACTTGCCAAAAAACTGCTGCTCTGTTAAATGATACCCAAAACTGAAGACCTAAGGAAATTGATATACCGGTAGGCTTTTAAAAGAGCGTATTATCTTTCATACCTTGTTTATTTTAGTTAGCATCACTACACACACATTGTCACAAAGCAAAATGCAAGAAAAAAAAGTGAAATGGACAAAATATATTGGACCATGCATCATATATTTTCTTGAAAATTACTAGAATTAAGCATTATTAAATATTATTTCTTTAGAATATAAAATTCACCAGTTGAATGGAAGCTTTTGCCTAACTCAATTACTAGAGTGATTTATAAGCTCTGCAACACTTTTGCCTTAATCTATAAAGTGGTGAAATACCTTCATCATACAAAATGGGCTGACACCAATCCAGCCCACTGAGGCGGCCATACTCTTCCTGTTGGAAGACTGCCGTGCAGCTGAATTGCCAAATAGGAGCAAAGGACTAGTGGAAGCCTTGGCAAGCTAAAAATGCCTGTCATAAGACATAACGGTCATGAATTAGGCAGACTTTGTTTAACTGATATATCAGGAACAGGCATTGCACATAATAAAAATTCATTTAATTTGGCACGAGAGTTACCTATTTCACGGAGACAGCAGATCTGTGCTTGTTTCAGGAACGAATCCAACCCGTTTATTTAAAAAAAAAAAAAAAAACCACAACAAACTTGTTTCAACCCCTTGCTGTGAAAAAAATGCCAGGTTTGTGCAGGAAAAGAGAAAACAAATAGGGGTATCATATATCCAATTAAGGGTGGATCCATTAGAATCAATCGCTTTAAGTTGTTTGTCCAGTGATTTGAGTGCGGTCAACTCTAAGATTGACTGCTATCACCCTAAATCAGAACAGTAGCAATTCAACCATTCTGTGGATCTTCCAGAGTAAACTTTTGTCAGAGTAAACAAAGTAAATCTCTTTTGTCCAAACGAATACACACTCGCTGGTATAGTTTGGTGATTGAAGGCATTATGTATCATGTTTTACATCCTCAGACTTCTCCAAAATGATCATAGTGTTGCGGGGTTGCGGCGCTCATCTCACTCTATAGGCCGAGGGAGCCAACGTTTGTCCGCAGTTTTTTTCGGGTCATGTGGCCAGCATGACTAAGCCGCTTCTGGCGCAACCAGAGCAGCGCACGGAAATGCCTTTTACCTTCCCACCGGAGTGGTACCTATTTATCTACTTGCACTTTTTTGGTGTGCTTTTGAACTACTAGGTTGGCTGGAGCTGGGACTGAGCAACGGGAGCTCAGCCCGTCGCGGGAATTCAAACCACTGACCTTCTGATCAGCAAGCCCAAGAGGCTCAGTGGTTTAGACCACAGCGCCACCCGCGTCCCATGGCCGATCTACACAGAACCAAATCCTGTGGTGCTTCATAGCTGAAAACAAGGACATGTCCATGCATAAGTGACAGCCAAGGTGGAAGAATCAAGTAATCTAGCAATGTAGACTGGTGTCAATGAGTTGCTTCCAAGGATGCTCATGCAATGACTTCTGCTTGTACAATGCAACTTCCCCTCCATCTCCTCCTACCATATACTCCCAATCTTTTCTGGGGGTTCTTCCAAGCTTCTGGACCAGACCATTTTTTGTGGGGGGAGGACACAGGGAGTGTGCAGGAAGGGGAGGGGAAGTTCCATTGTGCAAACCAAAGTCCTTTGGGAAAACTTTGTTAGATAACAACCCAATATAATCCAAACTCAGAATGTACCACATGGAGAAACAGGGAATTAAAAGCACATGCAAGCAGATGATTCTGGATGACAAAATTGATGAGAATTTATGCAGGCTGCAAACTACATTGGCTACATGCAAAAGGCACATAGAATCAGAGAGTTGGAAGGGACAACTCAGATCATCTTGCCCAACCTCCTGCAATGCAGGAATCTTTTGCCCAATGTGGGCCTTGAACCCACAGCCCTGAGATTAAGAGTCTCATGCTTGAACTACATTACTTTTAAATCATTTTACAGAAGCATAGCACAGATGCACAGCAGCAAGTTTAAACATTTTGTGACTGTTTATTTTTATTTTATTCATTTAGCAAAAATATAAACCGCTTCATCAGAAAAAAACCCTTCTAAGCCATGTACAAAAATAATAGAATTCTTGTTTTTGTTTTATTCTTGCTCTGCAAACCACCAGAGTACTCCTGTTATTGCTATATAAACGCAGTAAATAGTTTGCTTGGCTAGCCTCTTCCCATTACCATTATGCTGGCAAAAACTCAATCCCAACCGTAGCACTCATGAAGCCAGGTTTTGCTGTTATTTCTGCTGATGTTCTTCTATGCAATTAAGAACCGGCTGAGGATACACCAAATGACTTTCTTCAGCCATTGCTTCTCAGGAGCAAATAAAAGTTTTAAAGCAGGACTGACAGGCTGCAATCCCCAAACCCCCGCCCCCTGACAGCCCACCTGAAGGTACTTTAGCAACCTTGTTCTATTATTAAATTGGAACTCCTGAGCCATCCACTGAACTTCAAAAGAAAACTACCTATCTACACACAGTCAACAACAGTGGAAATTACCAAAGGCCCTCTCTGAAAATTTCCCCTGTCCATTGCCAATTAAAGTCAACACTTTATTGCACATATGATTGATGCAGCTCGCAGGGTTGCCAAAGCATTTCCCAACGTGGAGATTGTGAACTTACTGGAATACTAGCAACTCTGAACACTCCTGGCGTGTGCCTGAAGGCTACAGATAAAATAGCACAGGATGCAAGCAGAGGTGGGATCTATGAAATGGGTCCATGGAGAGGGAAGAATTAAGAAGGGGGTGAGAAAACATTTCAACACAAGGACCGCATTTCTTCACAAGGGAGCTTCCTGGGGTTCCATGTCAGTGGTGGGCAAGGCAAAAGTGTTTGAAACAATGGATGTGACTCTCTAACCTTGTGCAGCAGGTCAACCCAAAGCCAGACATTTACAGACACATCTTTCCATCCTCCAAGTTACAGGAAAGGAGAGTCCGACTAAACATCGGGAAGGACTTTCTGACTGCAAGAGGCATTTGACAGTGGAAGAAACTCCCACAAGAGGTGGTGGATTCTCCTTTTTTTTGAGGTTTTTAAGCAGAGGTTGGATGGCCCTCTCTCATGGATGCTTTCATTGAGATTCCTACATTGCAGAGGGTTGGACAGGATGACCCTCAGAGTCCCTTCCAACTCTACAATTTTATGATTCTATTCCATCTGGCTCAGCACTGTCACTGGCCATGGCTCTGCACAAGCCCTAACTGGAAGTGCTTGTGATTGAACCTGGGATGTTCTGTTTGCAGGGCATGTGCTCTCCCAATGAGCTGCAGCCCTACAGCCTCGTCTCTTGTTTAGTCTAATAGTAAACGATACATCATTAGTATTCTCAGGTTATGTGAGCTCCGTAATCATCGCAAACATTTACTGACCCGAGGGTAGAACCTATTTGTTTAAACATTTACATAGCATCCCGACAATCTCAAGTGGGTGTCAAGACCTGAATCACTGAGCAAGGAAGCATGACTGAAAACCTACGGGAATAGCAGGATGGGTAGGCAAGGCTGTTAGTCGGCCAGAAAGACAGCCAGGAAATTAAACTGTCAATCATTAAGCGTCTTTTAAAAGGGTCCAAATCAGACATGGGAAGAATGGCAGCGGCATTTCTGGCGTGCCTATGGGGAGGCAAGGTGAGATGTTACTGGGTATGTGGCTGCCATTTTGGGCATCCACCATGCAATTAGCGGGAAATCTACTTTGGCTCTTTGTAACCGCCTTTGAAAAGAAGAAAGCACATGAGGCTCCTTGGCAGTTTTATCAAGTCTCTTTCACACTTACAGTCAGGATGTGTGTGTCTTTTTTCCCATTTGGCAGCTGCCTGCTGCTTTGTGAAACTTTACTTCAAAATTACAGAAATTCAGATATATGGCAGATGAGACTCTGATTAGCTCTCGAGGCCTTATTATGCTAACGTGTGTTTGTGCGTCGCGCTGATTAACTTGAACAGATTAGATCTAATTAAAAACTTTTTTTAAAAAAGGCCAACACACACACCACAGTGCTCTCTCATTCTGACATAAAACTTTCCTACCAGATCTTCTGCACAGATTTCCCAAGATTATTTTCAACAACAACAACAACAGAAAGAAGCCATCTGAGGTGATGAGAATTGTAGTCCAAAACTTATGGATTAAACCATTTTAGGGAAGGCTGGTCTACAGGACTATTACAATTTTTAAACACCTGAGAAAATGACACTCAGATACCCTCTCTTTCATTCAGAAGTAGACACACTCCCCTTCTGCCCTGGGACCCCCAATGCATGATACCAACTTTTAAGAGAAATTTGTTTTAAAAAACAAATATGGCTACCTGCATAATTAAAGCGTCTATCTTCTATCATTTCTAACAATAATAAAACTTTTGGGTGCCCCCATTGGTGTCTCTCATGCTGATGGAAAGCCCTTTGATCTGGTGGAGACTTCTAGCATCATAACAGGGGTGAGAGGCTAGTTTTCACTGTTCCAAAGGGTGATTCAACCCCCTGGAGCGATTTATTGGGTAGGGGTGCAGGGGGACAGAGCTTCAGAGGAATAGAGAAATCGGTTGAAATTGCCTCTCCCTCTCTTCTGCTGATGGAAGCCTGAGCTAGATCAAAGAGCCTTTTGCCAACAAGAGGAGCACCACTAGACACCACCCTTTCTTGTGAGGAATAAATTGATAATGGTTGTGGTAGGGCAATAAAATTTCTGCTCAAGAAATATGAGGAAAGCCTTTTGCTAGGGCATACCATCCCATTCACACATCCTTCTGCAGTGGAACTAATCAAGCCAGGAAGCTTCTAATTAAACTTAGTTTCCTAGTTTTCTGAACCAAAGTTGACTGGCCTGTTCCAACGCTGGCAACCAGTTTGGATGAATTGGGAAACTATAGCTAAGCTTGCTTGCTTGGTCGCTCATGCCATAAAGGTTGATATCTTGGCTTGTTAAACTGAGATATGATCGTCCCAACCAGGTCAATAAATGAATTTATCACCATCAGCTTCTTCCTTCCTCCCATGCCAATGCATAGTCACATGTACACAAATATGTCGAAAGACATTTCCTTTCAATGATTCATTCATGTTGACGCCACGCTAGATGAGATGAAGTTGAAAAATCTTAATTAGGAAAGGTGTCATTGGCTACCCATGGTTCTACTTTGGCAGGATCACAGACAGCAAAAATCCTGTAATATCACCTGCTATCTAAATCTTTCAACGAGAGATATCAGGGATTGAACCAGGGGTTCTCATTATGTTCTGCTCCCCAACTACAGTTTGTCCTCAACTTACAGTACAATTCTATGCATGCCCCTTTATACATGAGTTAAGCATATATAAGATTCCAGCCTTATTATTTGCCCTCGACCCAAAACGTGCACATCTACAGGTCTACCAGCTATTAAGGAGCTAGTACCAGAAGAAGTTTCAAAGTAATTTTCAGGGGTAGCCCCCACACTCAATACATTGAACTGCCAAGTCTGGAACTGAAGAACTCTGGAAGGAGCACAGGCACAAATGTCACTTTTTCTGATGACAAGGCACATGGAGGAGAATTGGAAATCACCTCCTCAGAGAACTCCCAAGCTCTTCCAAACCTTGCCAATCAAACATCTGTTTCTACCCAAAAAGCCCAGTCAAGTTCCATTAGGAAGCATCTAATTGCATACCACTGGTAAGATGCAGCCTTTTAAAAAAATATATATATAAAACATTAAGCCCATCATGCCACAGCTATGGCTTATGTTATCCATTCTCCACATTAAATACACCTCTTCCTGGAAGAAAAAGCTATTTTCCTTCTGTAGAATATGCCAGGCTTTTTATCGCAACTGCAGACAGCAACCCATAACGTTGACGAATGCCTACAATGATCAGTAAAACACTTATTGGCATAGTGGTCCTTGGTGCTTAATTCCTAACATGCTGACAGAGCACCCTGATAAATAAAATTTCTCCCCTTGCACTTCTGAGTAGCAATTATGCGCATATATGAGTGAGCGCTCTTGGCCTTCAGGGCAACATGGACTGTAGTTCCTTCATGAAGAAGTGGCTGCCCACTGGAAGTTCAAATCACCTCCTTCCCAGGAGGAGTGGCCAGCAAAAGTATGGGGTTGCACTATCAGAACACCTGATGTATAAACAGAGAGTCCTTAATGGTTCATCAAAAATGGATCTTTTTTTACTTGATATGGTATAAGTTTGTCTCCTATGCTAACTCAACTGAACAGCCCACTAAACCCCCTGCTCTACAGAAAAGAATATGGAGAGGTTTTATTGAGAACTGAATGGACCAACCTTTTTCTTCTCATGAGGTAAAAGTAAAGGAACCTTGGATGGTTAAGTCCAATCAAAGGCGACTATGGGGTTGCGGTGCTCATTTTGCTTTCAGGCTGAAGGAGCCGACATTTGCCCACAGTCAGCTTTCCGGGTCATGTGGCCAGCATGACTAAACTGCTTTTGGCACAACAGAACACCGTGACGGAAACCAGAGCACACGGAAACGCCATTTACCTTCCCACCACAGCAGTACATATTTATCTACTTGAACTGGCGTGCTTTCGAACTGCTAGGTTGGCAGGAGCTAGGACAGAGCAACGGGAGCTCACTCTGACGCAGGGATTCGAACTGCCAACCTTCCGATCGGCAAGCCCAAGAAGCTCAGTGGTTTAGACCACAGCGCCACCTGCTTCCCTCTTCTTCTCATATGTGAGGATTGAATGTGGCATTGTATTTTCGGTAGTTCCCTGTTTTTTTTCTACCCCTCCTCTGTATCTGTGTTTCATTTTTCTACTTTCACATTTATTTTTATTTGCCATAACCATCATTTTAGTTGTATTCTGTATGCATTTATGCCAATAAACTTTTTTTAAAAAAGTGAACCCCAAGGCCACATTGCCACAGACCAGGAATGGCCGTGGTGTCTCTTTTCATTCACCCTCATGAAACATGCTAGTTTGCATGTGCTCAACACAGATTTCCGTGCAGCGGTATGCATTTAATCTGTAACTACCGTTTTTCTTCTAAAGGAGAAGCACTACAGTGCACAATCCACATGCAAGCCAGTTGGTCATGTGGCAATCACACGTGAGCTTTTCGCTATAGGTATGCATGTGGGAAGATTAGTGGTAGCACATGCGCACAGTAGTGGCCTGTTACCTGTGACACAAAAGTCTTTGGGAGGCAGTCATAACGGGATACTGTCACAGTGGCAATTAAAGGAGGCACTAGAGTGAGTCATGTAGTCAATTGCTTGAGCAGGGTACCAAACTGGCTGCCTGAATATGTTATGCAAGTTTATATGTGATCAGCATGTCCCATATTTTATCCAGCTACACAGGATAAAATTAAGTGACGGGCTGGTGGGGAGATTTCCCAATTCCTGGCCATGTAAAACTTGCCCACATTGTGACAATGGCTAGGGAGATATTTCATCATGCCCAGTTTTTGTTTTGATTGTACAGGCAACTCCCAATTCATGTGGGGGTTACATTCCGAGGCACCACGCGTTTACGTGAAATCCTATATATTTGAAACACTGTTGGAAAACCTGCAAACGCCCTCTAAACCTCTGGAAACCCTTTAAAAAACCAGCAGCACTTACTGTACCAGATGCCAAACCCTGTCAAATTCCATTGCAGTCGCTCCTTCCAAACCTCCTTGCTCGAACTTCAACTCTCCACTGGCCTCAACAGTCAGTGCAAGGGTTCCTGGGATTGCACTTGCAAAGGCTTGTGGGACTGCCAGGCTGCTGGGTTTGCCAATGATTAACCTGTTTGGTACATGGGCCTCAATGTTTCTTTCCTACACCAAGCATCCCCCCCCCTTTTAAATCATATTCTGCAAACAAACGTTTATACCCAGCAGAACACTGTTTAATTGGTGATGAGTCAGCTACACCATCAGCACACCAGAGACAGACAAACTGGAATTCATTCTTTTGAGTCTGCAAACCTTTTTATGCAAGAGGAAAGGAAGTATTCATATAGAGGGGGGAGTTGTGTGCAAAGTGGTATTTTGCTTCTTTGTGGCAAAACATTTCTATGCTATTGGAAACAATACGAAAAGTTTTATTCTCCACCCTGTTATTCTGCAAGTCACCTGAATGTCATTATATCTACAAGCTTTGCAAAACTGAAAATGCTTCTTCAGGCTGGACAAATTGTGAGGTGTTGGTGGGGTTTTTTTTTTTTTTAGTATATACTAGAAGAACAAATTAGTTTTCTTGTTGTTCCCATTTCTCATCAATTGTTACAAAGGGCAAACCAGCCAACATTCTGCTTATGTTGCTGAAATTTCCCCTAATTTCTTTATAGGCCTTGGACAATGTTATCCATTAAGTGTGGTGCTTCTTTAAAAAAAAACAAAAAACAAAAAAAACAAGGCCACTGTGAAAAACTTTTCCATGATGGAAGACATATGGGACCCAAGGTGAGGCTAGGGCTAAATTACCCCGTTTTAGAGAACCAAACAGCACACTGTTCACACATAGTGTTTGAAAAAAAGCACCCAGGAATTTTAGTATCTAAAATAAAAGAGATCCCAGTTTTGTCTTATGCTCACACAGAGTTATTTTAAAGGGGGACAGGGTGCAGAGATGGGGACATTATTGTAATTGATACCTGGCAATCTGTTGACCTTAAGGATTTCCCAGTTTCCATTGCAATAATGTCCACTTCTGATTCTCATTCACATGAATTAGAAGAAGGCATCCTAAAGAACTGGAGGGTAGAATCCTATTGGTGCCCTTGTGATCACAGAAGAATCCAGCAGAGGAATCAATGCAAGAGACAGGGAGGGGGTGTTTGCCAGTTCCATCTCCCATTTTAGCCGCACACCCCCACTTTAAAATCAGCTCTAGAACACAGGGTGTGGCAGAGTGATGGGGAAGGAAAACCTTACAGGTGTCATTGGCAGGGCCTGATGGAAGCGGTTCCTGGCTATGGTGATTTAGAATGCTATTCTTCTCTTCGCTGTCTGCTGCCCCTGACTCTACACACTTTCCAAAATTTCAGACATGCAAACCACATGTAAAACACAAGCATTTTATCAAGTACCATCACTTGATGTTGCTACAGGCAAGCATTTCTATCACCCTCGTCTACCTTTCAGAATAAACAAATGCAGAAAGATTCCATTTGGATAATGGCTCTACCATGGGCTTGAAACACTTCTAAGTGCACCTCAGCCACTGTGATGTAGTGAAAAATCACCAGTGTCGTTAGACAAGTCCCATAAACCCCTTGAATACTCACTGATTTAGCTGGGGTTGGTGAAAGCAGGAGTTGGTAACGTCTGGAAGGAACCACATTAGCTATTCCAGCATAGACTGTTGGATCTTTGGCTGGGGAGACCTAGATTTGAACCTATACTCTGCCAAGAAAATCATTAGATGACCTTGGGGCACTCAGTCTCTGCATCAAGGATGGGGCACCTGTGACACTGTAAATCCCGTCATCCCCAGCCAACATGCCCGGTGCTCTGAGATGATGGGAATTCTAGTCTAGCAGCATGTGGAAGACACCAAGTTTCCCATCCCTGCTCTGTATCATAACTTTGTTGTACAACTAGGAGACATGGGGCAATTTCTTGGAGAAAGACTAATCTTACAAAGTTCCAAAAAGTAGCTTCAACTTGAGCCTCCCTCATTCAGCTAGAGGATCCAACACGGGCCAGCAAGAGGTAGTGGTAGCCAGTAAGTTGGATGGCATTAAAATAGGACTGCTCAAATTCATCGAGGATAAGGTTACCCATGGCTACTATTATAGAGCCAGAATGGCTATCTTCTTACCACCACTGTTGGAGACAATATGTCTCCAAACACCAAGTCCTGGGAATCACAAATGAGGAGAGCAGCGTTGCACTCAAGCCTTGCTTGTGGGCTTCCCCAGGGCATCTGGTTGGCCAATGTGAGAACAGTCTTTGGCTAGATCCACCTGAGCTCATCTTATGCCCCATGCTAACCATTACACAACGCTTGACTAAAGAGTACTTATATTTATCAGTTACCACATAATATAAATTTTCTACATTTCCCTAAAATGAGCTGCCATGGGAAACTGGTCGGCAAACATCTCACTTATTGATTCTCCATTTCTCTCTTCAATACGTACGGCAAATAAGACACAGTGTCCTTCCCCAGAACTTTATCCTCCTTGTCCTAATAGCCAAATCTTGGAAGGTACCAGGAGTGACCTGGCAACCACCTATTTTGCAGCCGTGGATAGGATGCAAAATTTTACCTCTGTCCACAACGGACATTTTTAGGGTTGTCAAAGAAATATGGCAAGAGGGAACAGATACAAAAAGCTCTCATGCCATTAAACGTAATCACTAAGCTATTAGCTTATTTGAAGAAGAGATGAAAGGATAATGGGCTGGCTTTGTGCAAGTCTCAATTGCATTGAAACACGCCATATTTGTTTTTGTTTTAAGAACAGAACCCTTGCTAAATATGGAAATCTTTGCTTTGTTTCATCCTGCACAGGTGGGATTAGCAAGAGATTTGATAGTGTTTGTTGTGATCTTTGATTTCCAGCACAACAGTCCCTCTACAACCAAGCTGTGCCTATTACTTCTGCCCAAAGAAACAAGCTCTTCAGTTTGGTACAACCTCTTAAGAGGAAATCTATTTACACACTTCAGTTGTAATAAAAGGCAGACCTCTTCTGAACATGCAGCTTCCATTTACCCATCATGGTTGCTTAGAGGGTATTCCATTAGCAGAGCAAGCAGGATCTGGTTTGTATGGATGGGAGTGTCTTCAAAGCATTAGTAGGATTTGTAGGATGCTACTGTTGCCCTAGAGATCTAACACATACACAGGAGTTCTAACCAACCAATCCTACTTATTTCTTTTTTAAAAAAGTAGGAGGAGATTACCGTTCTCTCTCATTCACACATACACAGAGACTTTCGCAACTCTAACTTTTATTCTGGCCTATTTTGCATGAATTATCTTGCATTCTCTTACCACTCACTATCAGCCCACCCATTGATGACTGTGTCTATCAAACAAACGTGCCGGTGTAAAGCAGCATGTTATGGACCTGGTGTTATAGAAATACTGCACTGCTTGCAGGATCCTGTTTTGCTTCCATTTCTAGTTAAAACAGGAAAAAAGAGGGATCATATCCTAAGTGCAAATCCCCACCAACACCGCCAATACACATAAACCAATTTGCTACTATGTTCAGAATTTACAACCACAGATCTGGTAAGAAATATAATTTTTAAAAAAACCAAAAACAATAATATCTCTCAATGCAAAAAATATATTTTAAAAGTTCAGATTCTCATACCACTTTTGCAGATCACCTTCCTAATACACCAGAATGTTGAACTCGATAGCAAACAAAAACTCCACCTCAAGGCTTTGTCCCAATGACTTAAAAAAAAAAGGAGGTGAGAGGATTATTAACTATTCCAATCATTCCTTACAGCAGTTATAATGAAGTCTAGCCTTTCTTGGATTTCACTGCAGCCTTGGCAGCCTGCCACTATGCTCAGCCGCCAACAGGAGAGGCGAAACGGCTACCAGTTTTACAGAACGTGGCTAAGGAACAGTGCCAAATGCAAGCGTCCAAAAATCATGAGTCAGCCAACATATATAATAAACTGATTTCTTTTTAAGTGTGAAATGAGATGAAAACATGGGGGGGGGATTTCCTCCTTTTCATGTGTGTTTGAGCTTTCAAGGCTTTTAACATTAAAATGCAGACACAGGTGACAGCAAATATCATTTCACCTGAAGTCATTATTGATCGTTTCTTTACTCCTTTGTAATGTCCTCAGTGGGACTCTGACTCTTTCCAAGCACTGACAATTAGCTGATCCTTGATTCTTACCGAGAGCCCTGCTCTAAAGCCTCAAAAGTCAGCCGACAGTCAGGGCTCAAAAGCGACTTGCAAAGGATTTCACAGGCTGATCAGCAGCCCCTGCAAACCCTTTTGGGGGGACCAGCTGCAACTTTTCTTGCCCCACACCTGATTGCATATAGTGCATTAGGTATAGGGCAGCTGGGCTTGCATGGGGCACAATGGCCTGGAAGGCCACATGGGGAGACCTGGTTGGCCCATCTCTGTGCTACAGTAATATAAGAAGTGCTCCACCTGGCTCAGTATGGTCAACAGCTCTCCAGGGTTTCTTTCTTAGCCGTACCTGGAGATGCCAGGGATTAAATCTGGGATATTATCCATACAAAACAGAGGCTTTACCGCTGAGCTATGACTCTTCACCTACCAGACTATTTGAAGAGTTTTTGCCCATCTCCTTACTCCAGTCTGAACAGATGAGGAGCTAGCTAGCTGAGTTTTACTAATTTGTTCACTCCATTTATATACTGCCTTTCTGCCCAAGAAATCCAAGTGGTTTGCATTTTATAATGATGTTTGTCAATCTCTGAGAAAACAATAGGAAAAGGGGAATAGGTGATGCAGATAATGGGCACACACAGCAAAACTACAGGTGTCACGTGACAGCAAGGAGTGGTCACTGCAGAAAACTGTTCGGAGTGGAGAATCTAAACAGCAGTTGGCCACAGTCAAAATGGTGGAAGGGTCCTCTCTGGCATGTGCAGCCAATAACTAAAATCAACACACGCTGGGGGGGGGGGAATTCAATGTCACACTACGACAAAAGTTCTGTCTGTGCAAGTTTTTTAGCACGCCAGATGGAATGATACCCTGTCTCCCACCCCATAATTTCTGTACTTCTGCCGCTACTTATCAGTTTATGAAACAGCAAGTCTCTTAATACCTGTGAAAAATGACTCACATCTGGTTAGGGATCAATGTCAGCACAAAATGATAAAATTGTCAGCTTCTGATTTCTAACCGGCCAACTCCACACACACACACAAGACACACACACACACACATACACACGGGTCATCATACAGATTTGGTTGCAGCCATGCCCCCTTCCTGTTCCTGCCCCATCCAAAAGGTAAACTTGGAACAAAACATAGTGAGCAGATTTCTAGGGGGTCGAAGGAGAACATCTAATCCATTTGCTTTTTGCAGTTGGAAAATCATAGAAAGTAAGATGAAATCAAGGTAAGAAGAGTCCTGGTGCATCAAGTCAAAGTGCCACCTAGTCCAGCATCCTGTTCTCATACTGGCCAACCAGGTGCCCATGGGAAGCTTGCAACTAGCAGGACCTGAGCGTGACAGCCCTCTCCCCACTTGTGATTCCCAGCAACTAGTATTCAGAGGCACCCTGCCTCCAACAGGGGACCAAGCAAAGTATGTACATCCCTATTTTTAAACAGTAAGCTGCACTGCAGCCAACTATCTCATTGTCTTTAGCACCACCTTAGCCATGAAATCTGTCTCTCCTTTTTATTTTAATGATTAATATTTTTTATGAACTTAAATGTTGGGTTCCTTACATAAGCACGCACAATAAATCATTAGTGGCGTTTTCCCCTGCCGAGTTAACTGCTCAGTGCTGGGTTTTTCTTAAAAAAGCAAAAACATAAAACTGGAGCATGATAGTGATCTGCTAATGTACTAATTAATAAAAACTCCTCTCAATCATCAATTACGAACTCCCACGGACTTTTTTTTTTGTTAAGCATTATTCACACTGGCATTCCCTCATGGACATTCAGACTGTTGAACAAACTTGGTTTTAACCCTCTTCACTACCCACAATGTTTGTTTTTAAGTATTGTTTTTTACGTAATTTAAATATTTTGTACTACCTTTCATATAGCATCCCAAAGCTGTGCACAACTGGTGGGGGGAGAGAATCAATTGAATAAAATAAAATATTGACACAACAGGGAAATCTACAAAGAATAAAATACCTTGGTGTCAAGGCTTCAGGGAATCCGATCCCTCCCATGGTGGCAGCCAAGAAGTAGAAAAACAAGAAGACTCCTTTATTAAATATTCACAGAGAGAGAACGTAGAAATGCTATCTCTCTTAGATAATGGCATTGCTCCAAGTACAGCGGAACCTCGGGTTACAGACGCTTCAGGTTACATACTCCGCTAACCCAGAAATAGTACCTCAGGTTAAGAACTTTGCTTCAGGAAGAGAACAGAAATCGCGCGGCAGCAGCAGGAGGCCCCATTAGCTAAAGTGGTACCTCAGGTTAAGAACGGACCTCCAGAACGAATTAAGTTCTTAACCCGAGGTACCACTGTAAAGTCCTACTCCCTCCGTCTCCTCTATTCTACATCATCCCTGCGCCAGCTAATGTGTGTTTTCTGCCTCTGAGCTTTCTGTTCTGCTACTCTCAAATCACGCTGTGTCCTGGGAGGGGGGGGGTCAGGAATGCTGTCTAAAGACACTGAGTCTGTCAGCTGTCTCTCCCCTGATGCTTCTTCTTCCTGCTCCTGATCTCCACCCAATATTTCCCAGCTTCTCCCCTCTGCAGCCTCTGAACCTTCTGCAAACCACTGTTCTAAATCTATACTGCCTTCTCCGAGAAGTGCAAGGGGTGGGGGCAGACTCCACCATTCCTCCTCCAATGTCCAGTCCCTGACACTTGGCAATCCTGAGCAAAATATGCCACCTCCAGAATTAAAAACCAGCAATCACCTGGCAGAAGGTGCTGAAACACCATAGCACCAACATCTCTGAATTACAGGGGAGGTGATTCCACAGAGAGGGTGCCACCGCAGAGAAGCCCCTCTTACAGTTGTCTCTTGAACAGTTGAATCCAGCCAAAGCCCATGGGAGGTAGGACAATCACAGGATTGGTATCCAATGATGCTGTTCCACTTGCACAGCATATTTCCACCTGTGCAATGGAACTCTCCCCTGCCGCCCCTCGAGTATCCTCAAAATTTGGTCCACAGCATTGGTGGCTCCTCCGCAGCAGACCTTGGAGGCACACAGGGAGAAGAGAGGAGAGGGAGAGGAAGTCCCATTGCAAAAGCAGAACTCCACTTGTGCTGCACTGTACATTTAAAAATAAGCTAAGTTGGGTATTTTTTTAAATAGAGGTTGGGTGGCCATCTGTCATGGATGCTTTAGTTGAAATTCCTGCATTGCAAGGGGCTGGACTAGATGACCACAGGGGCCCCTTCTGACTCTATGATTCTGTGAGTACTGAGGTAAGAACGTAAAGGCTCTGAAACCGATTTCTTGTTGCAATTCCTGCTTTTGCGGGTCCTGGTCCTGGAAGTTCTTTGGTTTTTCCCCCTTGACAGCTAGCATAGCAAGTCAAGAGCAGCAGCAAAAAGAGTGTTGGGACTGGCAAGGTCCTCAAAAAGTAGAATAACCTTGTTTAACAAGAGGGGGGGGAGCCACTCAGATTTCAGACCAGGCAAAAGACTCCAGCCTACACATACCTTAGACACATTAACCACGATTTCAGTCACAGGCACATTCTATTATATCTCCTTTCATGCCTCTGCTCCCTTGACTGGCGCCACTTCCATCAGTATGGATAACTTGCGGTTATTAGGAGGCATTAGGAGCGCGGGAAGAGGAGAGGCACTAGAGACATCCAGCGGGAGGGTTTGGGGAAACCCGTCAAGAGGGAGTGGAGCGGTATTAGGAAGGACTTTGAAGAACGAACATCTCCGACTCAGAACCGCCCCCAGGTTCCACTGTTAATGGCTGTAAAATATGCACATAAACAGCTGAAAACCAGGGGATTCAGATGTCGGCAGACACCCATGATTTAATGCAAATAAAAAACTTATGGTGTCTTAATTCTCCGGCATAAGGGGAGAAAAAATAAATCTGCCTGCATCAATGATCTCAGATGCTTCTGACACAGGATATTATCATCCCCGCAGACTGATATTAAAAAGAAACAAAGTTCTCCTCAGTAAGAGTTCCAAAGAAAGCCGAAGTGTTAAGTGTATTGCATACCAGAGATAACAAGAATTCAGGCTTTTCTCACCGATGGTCAGACAGCCTCACTCTAGCGCTGCTTATGTACACAGGTTTTATGACACCAATGGATTCAGAACAGGCCAAACAGCTCCAAGCCATCAGGTTGTGGGGATAGCCAGCAGATGGGACAACCAGTAATCCCAGAGTTCCTGCTCCCACTGCGTCGTGAAAGGGTCCGCTGGCTATGATCTGAAGGTAGTTGTCGTGAGTTCTGAAGGTTGCTGAAGGTTTCCGAAGGTTTTCTGCAGGTATCTGGAGGTTCCGAAGATTCCAGAGGTCTCCGGAGTAAAAGATAGGCTAAACTAGATAGCGGCCAAAACTTAGAAGGCCAAATGAAAGTTTTTTAAATAAAAGAAATAAAAACTAAGAGACTGCAGTCAATGGTGAAGAAGCTCTCAACTGCTCTGTGCGGCTGGTTTTGGTTTTGGTTTCTCTCTGGCTTGTCACGCACCAATCTTCTCTCTGGCTTGTCTCGCGCGTTCTCCACACACGCTACAGAGAGCGGAGGCTATTTATTAAGAAATCAAACATCGTCACAACATTTACATGAACCAATCACAACCTTGTCTCTAAGCTGGTTTCAGGGTGGGAAACCATCTATTGACTGTTACATTGGCTAAACTGGCACGCTTTTCCCAAACGCGGAGGGATCCATGCAGCAAACTCCCTGCTGGATCCTTTGCCCTTCCTTCCTAACGCGGAAGGATATCATAAAGTAAACACAAACGAACAGGTGCAGTAGCACCTTTAAAACATATTTCCACATCAGGTAATTGTAGATGATGATCACTCATACCGAGTAGCACAACACAGGAGCAATGCACCACAGCTAGAAAGAGTGACCACTGAGGGGACCCACAAATTAATACCAATGTCCTTTGAAAACAGCCTAGTCTAGGCTTCCTTAACCTACTACCCTTCAATATTACTTGACTACAACTTCCATCAGTCCCAGCCAGCAGGGGAAGGAGTCAGAGCTGATGGGAGATCCAGCAACATCTAAACAGCAGCAGATTGGGATGGGATGGGATGGGATGGGATGAAGATTTAGGGCCTCACAAAGATAGCCTTCAGGTAAGCTATCAGTATTCACTTCCAGCATTGGCCAGCCAGATACTTCTGGGAAGTTTACAACCCAAGCAGCTTGTCATCAGCTCCAGCAATCTGCTTTCCTGCTTGCAAACATGGAGGCCCCGATTAACTACCATGGTCAGCAGGCACAGCTTCAAAGCAGCCGTTACCGCAGATATTAGAGCAAGCAGCGAATTCTAATTAATATCACCCACAATTCCTGCCAGAGACTCCTCCAGGAGACAGATTGGCTCTAAACGAAGTGCAGAAGAAGCTGACAACATAGGAAACAGAGCTATGATTCAGGAACTGGCAACAGAGCTAAGAAAGTCGCATAAAACAGGAAACATCGAAGGCCTTGATTCGACCCTACTCTTCTGATTGATCTCAGGAATGTTAGCACTAACCATTTGGGATTAGTCAGTATTAGACTGTTTTCTATTGGCAGTGGGTGTTATGAACACTGTGAGACCTAGGCAAGCATGCGTAGGCATAGATGCATGATTCACTGTAATCCTTATCCTCGTGTACTTTTTCAGAGTACTATGCTAGAGCGCCAGGCTCCACAAAAGCATGAACTTAGCCCGCCCCAAAGGGCTTACACGATAAGAGCAGAGATCTAGATTTCTTTATCGCCGCTCGCTCACAATGCAAGCTAAGGTCTGTACGCTTAAAATGATGGTCACGAACGCAGTTGAAAGGAATAGGAAAGCTTTATGCCCAAACCAGCTGAACTGGACTGAAACATCTCTAGGCAGAGCCCCTGAATCACTAGCAGCAAAGAGGGAGCTGCTTTCTTACAGCAACTGCAGCCTTTAAGACACATCTGAAGCGGTATTAAAAACAAAGGGATAGATGATGGCTTTCCTGGAGAGTTGATGAGCTATATTGGCAATATAGGATGCTTGCTTCACTTCCAACTTGTTTGTTCTCTCCATAACATTTTGAAACCACTTTTTAAACATACGTTGTTTTTTTTAAAAAAAACCACAACACCAAACTGTTATATTAATCAATTAATCAATCAATCAACGGCATTTGCAACTCACCCTCATCACACAGGACCGACAGATGTACATCAATACAACAATAAATACAACATCTCTAAAATCCCATACATACCATATTGGCCTGAATATAAGCCACACCTTTAAATTTGGAGGGGGGAAAGAAAAAATACCTGAATATAAGCCGCTCTATTCCTCGCTGCTCCTGGCTGCATACTAGGGGAGGGAGTAGTCACGCTGCGTTACCTTTTCCACTACTCGCTCTCTCCCTTCCTAGCCTTGGGGGAGAGGACAGGGGGATTATGCACAGGGCAGGTGCTGCTTTGCCGCGCTCCTGGCACTGTTTGCCCCGCGCTCCTGGCTGCATACCATAAGGTTGTGAATATAAGCCCCATTTTAACTTTTCACGGTCGGAATTTGGGAGGAAAGTGAGGCTTATATTCAGGCCAATACGGTATATGAAACACGAATACCCTCAGTAAATTTAGTAATTAGCTGTCATGGACTGGTTGGACATGGAAGAATGGTGGGATGAACCAGCTAGGGAACCCCCAAGGGAAGAAGACTAACCACCTGGGGATTGGTGGTGGGACAAGACCAGGAGGAGGAGGTGTCGGAAGCTGAAAAGGTAGCAGGGCATAGTGAACTGGGAGAGTTTGGAACAGAAAGAAGTTCAGAATCTGAGGCAAAAGCCAGTGAGTGGGAGAAGGGAGGCCAAGAGACAGAGATTAGTCTGGATGGTGAAGAGTCATGGGTGTCTCCCCTCCTGCTGTGACAAACTTCCCTCCCGCCTCCCAGAACCAGAAGAGGGCTGAAATGAGCAGAGCAGCAACAGGCTGCACGCAGAGACTACTTTCTGTACACTCACACATTCCTTTATCCAGGCGAGAAAGAAGCATTACAAGAGCTGAAGGACACATTTCAGCCAGGCAAAAGCACTCAAGAGGATGCAAAGCAAAGCAGGTGAGGGATGTGGCTTGGGGAAAGTCCCGGGGTCCAGGTAGAGGAGTCTGGAGTATTGGCTCCCAAGCCTGAGGCTTCCCATCCCCTGCCTAGAATTAAACAAGTGAAGAATGTGAATTTATTCGGGGTTGTTGTTTTTAAGGTAAGAATTATTACAATCTAAATGCAACTTTTTAAAGCTCGACCCTGGGGCCATAGCAGCAGACCTTAAATACCTTCTCTGTTATCCTCCTTATAAATGTGCCAGGGAGATTCATTTACAATCGCAAAAGAGCAGAATTCAAATATAACGGGCTATTAAAAAGTAAAAGCCTTTCAGTTCTCTCCTGAAGGGCATGGCTGGCTAGAGATTATTCCCTTCCTCACTCATGAGATTTAAAATCCCAGAGGTCTTCACTTAATGCTGCTGTAAAGGATATCGTTGTTTAACACTAAGAGTATGTCCTTTGCACACCTAGCATACGTCAGCATTTTGCAGGATACAGGGCTTCTCCTCCTCCCCCCTTTTTGTTGCACTCGTTTGATAATTCGTTAATTGTTGCTGATTAAAAGTATGAACCCCTGCAGCTACTCCCATACCACCCACAGACAACACGTTGCACACCCCAGATACACTCAACAAAAGAGGAGCCCTCTACCTGCAGCCTGAAAAAAGTACATCGCAGAATTCTGCAACTCTACCCTGTGAAAAGAGTATACCCGCTCTGGGTTTCTTGAAGGCCACCACTATCTAAACCAGTGTTTTTCAACCACTGTTCCGCGGCACACTAGTGTGCCGCGAGATGTTGCCTGGTGTGCCGTGGGAAAAAATCACGTTGGCGCGCGAGCGGGCGGTCCGGTCCGGTCATATGGCGCCTCAGCTGGGGCGAGGCGCGCCAGAGGAGGCGGAGGCTGCTGCTGCTGCTGCTGCTGCTGAAGCGGAGAGGGCCGGTCGGGGCTGCTGGCAGGCGCCTGCTGACGAGGCGGACGCTGCGCCGCGAGCGCGCAGGAGGCGCACGGTGAGCTCCGAGAGCGCAGCCGCTGCCACCAAATGCTGTGCTTGGTGATCGCCGCGATGAAAGGTGAGCCGCACGGCGGCGCCTGATCCGCTTGGGCTGCGGCGCTGCTTTCTCCGGCTCGACGGGACCCACGAGGAAAGCGGCGCTCTCGGAAGCCCAGGCGCCTTCCGAGCGCAATCAGGCTCTTGCAGCTGCCGGGGGTCGGTGCCTGCGGGTGGGGGCGCAACTGCTTTTTCTGCCTGCCATTTATGGGTGGCTGGGTGGGGGTACATGAGGGGGGCGATCCGGGGTGCCAGGACGGGGCGTGGGAGAGGCAACTCTGTGTCGGCGAATCCGAAAGGGCTCTTTTGCATTACGTAAAGTAACTGCTCGGAATCTACCTCCCGAAGTTGACCCCATCGTCACATGACACCCCTTGTCTCGGGGTGCAAGCCTGTTGGCAGAAACGTCTGAAGGGGCCTCTCGCCCGCTTGAGCTGACCTCTGGGCAGGTGCCCTATCCACGGAGAGGGCCGGTCTGCCCTTGGCAGTGAGTCTGCTTAATTTTTTGTGTTTTTGTGTGCCACTAACCCAGTTGTGGTCTGAAGTCTGCAGAGTGCTGGACTTTTCAAGCCACATGGACCCCCCCCCCCCAACTTTCCAGACCTAGATTCTGCACGATAAGAGAGGGCACTTGAGGTAGAAGGACCTGTAACTTATTTATCCTTCAGAGTTTGAAGTCTTTAAAACGTGATTGTTCTTTTAGATGTGATCATTGCCTATTGTTAAATATTGAGGGGAATGCATAGTTTCAAAAACATTATCCTTGCCCAGAACAGACAGAATATTGAACTGAGGGGAAACTTCGAAGCACATATTATTTCTGTGAGGTGGTGATGGAGAGATACACCAGAGGCATGTGCCCATCTGCAAAGTAACAAGTCCTTTGCTTTAAAAACTAAATACAGAGAGAGACTGAGAGCTGTTGACGAAGAGCTACGTGTGTGTCTTTCTTCGATTCCAGCCAGAATATCAGCTTTGTGTTCAGCCAAACAGGCCCTGGTTGCGCACTGAATAAAGTATTTTATAATTTTTCATATTTCTGTTTACTTACTATTATTTCATAATAAAGTAATTATAAAATACTTTCTTTGTGTTTATTTGATTCCTATTCAAGAGAATTACTTTATATATAGTCAATATAGGCACAGATTTAATTTTTTTAACATTTTCTAATGGTGGTGTGCCTCGTGATTTTTTTCATGAAACAAGTGTGCCTTTGCCCAAAAAAGGTTGAAAAACACTGATCTAAACAACCATGCAGATAGTTGCACAAGGCCTCCTGGGGTTTCTCAGATGAAACAGACCCAATGTGCCCTTATCCCAACACATGGCAAACGGCTTCTGAAGCCAAAGGAACTTTCAAAAGCAGTGGGTGATATGCCACGGTGGGCTTCTGCTGATCTGTGCTCCTTTGTTACTGAATCAGCCATGGAATTAACAAACCAGAGGGGGGAAAGAAATCTTGTATGACTTTGTTTTGGTGACTATTAACGTCACCACAGTTCTAGAGGAACACGTGGAACAGGCAAAGATGGGGAGGTTATGATGCCATAGATGAGTCTTCCTCATGACGTGCATTTGGTAATTTAGCACTAGGAAAGATTCAGGGGCGGGGAGTTAAGCCAGTAATAAAGAGCACTTGGGTAAGATTAATGGTTTTTCACCACAAAATTCCCCTTATGAATGCTTAATCTAAATTTTATGCAGTTTCAGAGTGCCAAGTCTGCAGCTAAGAACCAAAATCAAAAAGGAATAAATTAGCTCCTTAATATCTCATCAAGATTACTGCCAAATTACCCTCACAATTAATGTTAAATCATATTTACCATGCTGCCTGCATTTTTATATATGCATAACATTGTTTTGCCTTCCCCTTTTCTCTAGGATGGGAAAATGGGGGATGGGGGTGCAGCTCTGTGGTAGAACATCTGCTTTGCATTCAAATGATCGTGGTTCAAACCCCAGCATCTGACTCTGTATAAGACGGCTTTCTTACTCAGTATAAGCTTATGAGGTAAACGAGCAGACAGCTTACAATGATTTGGTAATTTTCTAGTTACAAATATGAAGAATGAGCATGTTTGTAGGTCAGGGGGAGCACAAGAATAAGCAGGGAATTGTAGAGCCCGCAAAACAGTATCACCCTAAAATATATGGGAACTAAATGTGGAACTACTTTTAATAGATAAAAATATGCATTGCCTTCCCCTAGCCTCTTAGCTGCTCTGTCAGTTAAGGCAAAACTGGCTTTTGACAGATAGGTAGCAAAATCTAATAGTAGTGATTATTTCCTCCAGCAATAACAAGCACACTGAGCTTAAAGATGGGTATTGTATGTCAAACTACAGCAGCATCCATTTCACTCATCAAATGTACATGCACCCCCAAGAAAACCTGCATTAAATTTAAATAAATGTGTTCTGGTTTGGATGGGATGATGCCCCCAAAATTTAGGAGCTCAGTACACTGAACCTTCAGCAGAATTTGCCACGAGATGCTAATTCTCTTTCTAGAATCCACAGGGGTTAGAAACTTGCGGAAGGATCTATCGTCCGTATGAAATCCACCCATGCATGGATGAATACCCAGAAGGCTGGAAGGGTGTCTGAACACAAGGCTTTGGCATAGCCCAAGAGACCTGGTGAATGCAGTGCTCAAGTCAAAAGCCCATTACCCAATGCTATGTTGTTGCGGGGGTTCTCACCTCCACGGTCCAGGCTATGCGTTTAAGCACCAGATCTAAGGTTTGAAGAAAGATCCCCTGAAATACATGAGAATCAAATACTGTACATGGGATAGGTACATCTGATATTTCTCAATCCCACCAAAAAATAAAATTAAAATGCCCTTGTCGTATGTGTCATTAGTGGAGTCAAGATCACTTTTTAAAAAAAACAAATCAGAACACCACCGTCCTGTAATTCAGTGGTGTTTCCCATCAGCATCACCCGGCACAAGCATTTCAGTCGTAATACACTTAAAAGGATGTAAATCACAAGTTTAGTGGACACTTCAAAACATTCCCTAAATAGAACGTCGAGTGCATGAATGAATAAAGGGTCAGATAAAACTGGTTCGTCTATTACAGTTTACACGCTGCAGGAGAGACTGAGAGAACACAGGAACGTATCTATAATACCACTGCGTACTCATTTTATGTACTTACTACATCTGTATTCTGCCTGTCCTCGCAAGAGCTCTTCTGCACCCTGGTTTCCATCTTATCCTCACAGCACAACACTCCTACAAGGTAGGTCAGGCTGAAAGATCGTGCCGTTCTGTACTGCAGTGGAAATTGCAGTACAATGTGATGTAATAACCAATCCAACCCCCCAGGAGAAGAATAAATAAACCTGTAACTCAGGCTAATGCTTCATGCATCTGATGAAGCGGACTTCTAGTCCATGAAAACTTGCTTGTTGTTGTTCAGTCGTTCAGTCGTATCCGACTCTTCGTGACCCCATGGACCAGAGCACGCCAGGCACCCCTATCCTCCACTGCCTCCCGCAGTTTGGCCAAACTCATGCCAGTTGCTTCAAGAACACTGTCCAACCATCTCATCCTCTGTCGTCCCCTTCTCCTTGTGCCCTCCATCTTTCCCAACATCAGGGTCTTTTCTAGGGAGTCTTCTCTTCTCATGAGGTGGCCAAAGTTCTGCAGCCTCAACTTCAGGATCTGCCCTTCCATGAAAACTTAAGCTATGATAAATCTGTTAGTGTTTAAAGAGCTGCAAGACTCGTTTCTGCACAACTGCTGCCACCAGTACAAAGTACTGTAAAAGCTTATCCTTGTATCCTAATAGTCGGTACATGTCTCCCCACCTGATGAAAAGAAAGACTTCAACAGACACAGGTTTTTTGGTCACCCCATCCCAGATCTTCATTGAGCTGCACAGGCAAGAGCAGCTAGAAAATATACCCAATAAAACATGACCCACCCCTCAGATCTCAGTGGGCACCAACCACACGCACTTGCAGGAATATCAGTGCAACCACAAAGGCTTGAAACTTGAAATGAAGATTGTCTAGAGGTCCAGTTCTGCATCCACTATCAAATCTCGGCTTCACAAGGTAATTAGTTTGGAGGGAAGCAAACTATTGTTTCCAGTTGGGATGCAACACTAAGGCAAGAATTGTGGTCTGTAGCTCCTGCTAAGGGTGACATAGTATGGGGCCAAATTCACAGCAAACCATTTACCTGTGTGTGTGAACGCAGCCTATAGGGGTTGAGGAGCTAAAAATTGGTCTGGTTCAAGGGAACTTCCTACACAATTACTTTAGTATCCATTGCTGCTCACAGCTTATCGCACAGCATTTGCTTTTGGAAACCATGTATCTGTCTGCAAAAGGATGCACACCAAAAAGAAATTAAATTGCCACCACGAAAAGTAATCGGAAAAGTCGTAGCCAGTTAGCAATTGTCACATCATATCGAACCAATTTGGAAAGGAATGAAATGTATCATTTCCCAACATTCTTCTGCAAGCTTGATGTGAATAGGTCAGACACGCATATAAGCAAAGGCAAGAGATATTGGAGGGATGGGGCAGTGAAGAGGAGAGCTCTGAGACAGTAGGGAAAGGGTTTTGTTAAAAAGAAAAAGTTGGGTGGTATGCTTTGGGAGGGGGAGAAGCACCTACATACATTCCAAAATACCTTGTTGTCTAACACCATCTGTTTAATAATTAAAAGGGCACACTACCAATCTGGTGACTCTCAAATATTTACCTAGCAAATAGTAATAATCATATAATGATAATGATAACGATGATAATAATTTTATTATTTATACCCTGCCTATCTGGCTGGGTTTCCCCAGCTACTCTGGGCGGCTCCTAGCAGAATAATAAAACAACACGATAAAACATCAGACATTAACAACTTCCCTAAACAGGGCTGCCTTCAGGTGTCTTCTAACAGTCAGATATTTGTTTATTTTCTTTACATCTGAAGGGAGGGTGTTCCACAGGGAGCGCGCCACTACCAAGAAGGCCTGGTTCCCTGTAACTTCACTTCTCACAGTGAGGGAACTGCCAGAAGACTCTCCGAGGAGGACCTCAGTGTCTGGGCTGAATGATGGGGGTGGAGACGCTCCTTCAGGTATACTGGGCTGAGGCCATTTAGAGTTTTAAAGGTCAGCACCAACACTTGGAATTGTGCTCGGAAACGCACTGGGAGCTGATGAAGATCCTTTAGAATTGGGGTTATATGGTCCTGGGGTCCATTCCCAGTCACTGGTCTAGCTGCTGCTTTCTGGATTAGTTGTAGTTTCCGAGTCACCCAAATACTTTGGCTTATATCCAAAGTTGCAGTTCCACTCATGCAACAGTCTTCCCTTCCACTTGCCCAATGAAACTTCCCCTTCCTCAGTTGGTGAGAGTGCTGTGCTGATGATGCCAAGGTTGCAGGTCTGATCCCATAAGGGACAGCTGCATATTCCTGCATTGCAGGTGGTTGGACTAGATGATCCTCAGGGTCCCATCCAATTCTACAATTTATGATTCTATTCTATGATGCCTCTGCAGCCCCAAAATCAGCTCCAGAGGGGCAGAGGACTGTCCAGAGCACACTTTGGGGGGCAAGGTAAAGGTAAAGGTAAAGGTAAAGGGACCCCTGACCATTAGGTCCAGTTGTGTCTGACTCTGGGGTTGCGGCGCTCATCTCGCGTTAATCGCCAAGGGAACCGGTGTACAGCTTCTGGGTCAGGTGGCCAGCATGACTAAGCCGCTTCTGGTGAACCAGAGCAGCACACAGAAACACCATTTATCTACTTGTACTTTGACATTCTTTTGAACTGCTAGGTTGGCAGGAGCAGAGACCAAGCAAAGGGATCTCTCCCCATCACAGGGATTTGAACCACCGACCTTCTGATCAGCAAGCCCTAGGCTCTGTGGTTTAACCCACCGCGCCACCCGCGTGTATCTGAAGAAGTGTGCATGTGCACAAAAGCTTATACCCAGAACAAACTCAGTTGGTCTCTAAGGTGCTACTGGACAATGGTTCAAGTTCATCAGTTTTAATTGGATTTTAATAAATGTGCAATTAATTGTTACCGCTTTGAATTTTATCTTTCTTAGTGTGCTGTGCAAACCGCTATTCTGAATACTGATTTTTACAGGGTAGGGCAAGGGGGATGAGTTTTTGGAATTAAGGGAGCAGTGGCCCAAAAAAAGTTTGGGAACCACTGATCTAAAACACAGGCAGCACTTTCCCTGTCTCTCGGTCCTTCCCTCTTGCACTTAAAATCTGTTAAAATATCTGGGCAGCTTTCTTTTAGCTGCTATGTAGAGTATGCTTCTGCTGCACTGTAAAGGAACAAAAAACTTTATTTTGATTTCTCCCCCCACCCAACCAAGCTGAAGTTTCTCTTAACAAATGCATTTCAATCCTACTTTGCTGGTAAACAATGAAAACCTAAAATTCAACCAAACTTTACAGAAGTCTTTCTCAAAACCCCACAAGCTATATAAACATGCAAAAGGTAAAATCTGTATATGTGGTATCCATTATAATTTATCTTTAGGGTCACAGGCTAGCCCAGGGGTCCCCAAACTATGGCCCGGGGGCCTGATGCAGCCCAATCGCCTTCTAAACCTGGCCAGCGGACAGTCCAGGAATCAGCGTGTTTTTACATGAGTAGAATGTGTCATTTTATTTAAAATGCATCTCTGGGTTATTTGTGGGGCATAGGAATTTTTCATATTTTTTTTTGCAAAATATAGTCTGGCCCCCCACAAGGTCTGAGGGACAGTGGACCGGCCCCCTGCTGAAAAAGTTTGCTGACCCCTGGGCTAGCCCTAGTTGGAAATTACATTAGTTAAGTTTGGATATGCCAAGCAAACTGACAGTGAATGTTTGAAACATCACCAAGCCCAAAGGCAATTTAACAACAACAAAAAGGTGGGGAGGAAAAAATGGGTTTCCAGCACCATATAATTCCTGTCCTATTTACCCACAAAGTACCATATTACAGTGGTACCTCTGGTTACATATTTAATTCGTTCCGAAGGTCCGTTCTTAACCTGAAACTGTTCTTAACCTGAAGCACCATTTTAGCTAATGGGGCCTCCCGCTGCTGCTGCACCACCAGAGCACGATTTCTGTTCTTATCCTGAAGCAAAGTTCTTAACCTGAAGTGTTTTTTCTGGGTTAGCGGAGTATGTAACCTGAAGCATATGTAACCTGAAGCGTATGTAACCCGAGATACCACTGTATTTTAAAAAGAAAAAGGCATGGGAACATAAACTGCCAAACTAAAAAATAAAAATAAAAAAAAGCTACTCAGTTCCGAAAGCAATGTTAAACCTAGTTTCCCTAAAGAGCAAAATGCACACCAGACCTCCACAGAATATGCCCTTCCAACACGATGAGCCCAGGCTTCCAAACTTTTTTTCCAAAAGGTAAAAATAAGGTGGACTTTTTAAAAAGGAAGCTGTTCCGTAACTACCACTGTACTGCCATCCTTCAAGTTGCACAAACGCTCCGTGCACACTTAAAACCCGTACATCACAAAGCTTTGTAAGTGACCCTGAAGTATAGAAATTGAGCTGTGTAAGTAATCTTATAACACCCAAATGCCCAGCATCGTAACGATTGTGGGATTTAGCATGATCTATGTTGTCAGTCAGCCCTCAATTTACATGTTTAACAGGGTTTGTTTAAATAAATAAATAAATAAATAAATAAATAAATAAATAAATAAATAAAGCTTGTTGCTACCACAACTATGGCTAGGGGGCAAAACCCTCAACTTTGCAAGGCTAACAGGGTTTAGCTTCACACAGTTAAGAAAACTGAAGCTTGTTAGAAGAAGGGCACGTTCCCCCTCTAAGAGAAATAACCTGGGCTAGCAGCTTTTATTTATTTTTTTAAAGAAAACAGGTGCGAGTGAGGCACGCTGCCTGTGTGGGTGTGTTTGTTGTAAAACAAGAATTAAAAGTACACGGCTTCTTTGAACGAAAACATTCAGTCAGAGTATTTCTGGCATGTTCTGAAGCCCATCTGCCTCACTGAAAAGGCTACCACCTGAGCACCAGCTCCTGGAGAACTTAACTGGAAAAAAAGTTACAGGCAGGTAGCCGTGTTGGTCTGCCGTAGTCAAAACAAAATAAAAAAATAAAAATAAATTCCTTCCAGCGAATTTATTTTATTTTTTATTTTGTTTTAACTGGAAAAATACACCCCAAACAAATACACATTGATTTATATATATAGAGAGAGAGAGCGCATACAAGATGGCTTCCTGACAAAAGAAATCAGTGCAAGAGGCCTCAAACAATAAGCAACAGAATTCGTGAAAAGAACACAGGATCTGTTTAAAAAGAGGAAGTTGGAATGCATTACCGTAAAAAGGGTTCACTTTGGAGAAGCCTGTGGAACTGTAATAATAGGAGCTTCTTACCTGTTTCTTCTTCACCCTTAGGATCTAAAGTCAAAGCCGGCTGAAGTTACTTTACAAAATAAAATAAAATGGTGTGTTCCCCTTGTTTCCTTTCTGACTCCTTAAGGAGATTTCGAGCATGCCTAGAGCTGCCTTGCAACACGCTTTCTCAAAAAGAAAGGGGGGGGGTTATAGCTATCTATGCACAACAAGCAGAAAGGGTGTGTGCACTCGTCTGTGCGCATGCAGCAGACTTCCCCGCAAACCCAGAAACACACACGCCACCACAAAGCACTGATCAAAAGACATGAGGTGATTAATGTTAAAAGAATAGTCTGCTGCGACTCCATCGTGTTTTACTGGTATTCCACACTTGTCCATTCCTGCCCAATTTTCAGAATTCTTGAAGAGTAGCACTGATTTGATACAGTTCCACTGGAATTTCAAGTTGAACAAGGAAGAGTTGTCGGGGGGAGGCGGTGCTTCTCTCACACGTAAAAAGGAAAGTGCAGTGATTCATGCAAGAGTCATGAACTTAGATGGGGAAGAGTGGACTTTTTCCCCTTCTAAACAGTCTCCGTTCGAATTGCTTATACTGAAGTTTTCATTTTGTTCTAAGCTTTTAATACTCACTCACTACCTACCAACAAACTTCTCTGGAAGGTGTGAGGAATGAATATTATATAAAACCAATAGTCATTTGTATCATTTTCCTCATGGAAAGTAAATCAGATACGCAAGAGACAGAGAGACATTTGGTTTTATTTGCATATTTCATTTCATTCATGCTACTTCATTTAATTTACAGATCGGTTCCCCTGAAAGATCTCCAAGAGATTTAACAATAAAAACATCAACAACAGACAATTTCCTATATTCATTTAGAGTGTGTGTGTGTGTGTGTGTCTGTGTGTGTCCAATAAAGATGCAGAGAGTGAATGCACATTGCATGATAATATGCATTCAGTATTGAATGCTGGCACCTTTTTTGGGGTGCTGCATACACAACCTCATCCAAATGTTGTCCCTCCCCAACACGATTTGTCAATCTAAAGCTGAAACGGTTATAATCCTTTTTGTTTTGTTTTGTTTTATTGGGTTTTATAAACAAGAATAATGTTATACCAAACAAGTATACCAAGTTTTCTCATGTCATTTGTGTATCACAAAAATAGCATAATAAGTGTGGAAAAATATCTACAACATATGTTTCATTATTAGTGGTCAATGTATAGGTTCTTGGTTCATGAACTGGTTTAATTTATACTCCATTATGTGTCGAGGAGAAGGAGAAGAAGAAGAAGAGGAGGAGGAGGAGGAGGAGGAGGAGGACGAGGACGAGGAGGAGTTTGGATTTGATATCCTGCTTTATCACTACCCGAAGGATTCTCAAAGCGGCTAACATTCTCCTTTCCCTTCCTCCCCCACAACAAACACTCTGTGAGGTGAGTGTGGCTGAGAGACTTCAGAGAAGTGTGACTAGCCCAAGGTCACCCAGCAGCACTGGCTCTCGAGACACACTTCTCACGCACTTGTTGTATACCTGTGTACACAGAGAGCACTTTCTCAGATCAGCTCCTGCTGGGACTGACCTCTTGGTTTATCAGGACTGCAACCACAGCCTCTCACTAGGTTTGACTTGTGCATGAATGAAATGGGCAAAATAGGAATCAGCGCGGTAACTTAAACGGATGTACCATATTTTTCCATGTATAAGACGCCCCCTATTTTGGGGGACTCCAAATTAAGAAAACACCCCCTCAGCACTACCCGTGTATAAGGAGCCCCGATTTAAAACCTTATTTTTTGGTAAAAATAATAATAATAACCCTAGTATTTTACACGGAAAAATGTGGTATATCCTCTGTATCTCAGTACAGCAACACACCAGTTCCCAGCCTCTCCCTTTTGAAACATTGACGGTGGCATTTTGTTGTTGCTGTTGTTTTAACACTAGCCGAGGGGAGGGTTTCCACCAGCGTGAAGAAGACACGCCCCGCACAGACAACATGGATAGCATCTGCCATTTTAAGAGGACAACCGCAAAACACTATTGCCAAGAGCATACTGTGGGGGTGGGGGGGAAACAAACCTTGTGCGTTTCAAAGACTCCACTTAAAAGGCAGCATGAAGAAAGGAAGGTCTTCAATAGGCACTAAAAAAGACCTGAACCTGCCCAATATGCAGCAGGAGGGAGTTCATGAGGGTACTAGGTGCCATTCACACTAAAGGCCTAGATTCTACATTGCACAGAACCGGCAAGCCGTTGCGAGTGTATCTGCAACACCTATATACCTTTAGGTGCCAGGTGAAAACATTCCTCTTCTAACCAGGCCTTTGGCAGATTAACATCAGATGCCCTTTTCAATGTGTTGGGGAGGGGTTATTGGTTTATTCTTGTTCTTACTACGTATTTTGTGTTTGTTTGTTTTTTAACTTGTATTTTTGTGTTATGAACAGACCTGGGATCTACAAATGAAGAGCAATGTACAAATTTAATAAATAAGCATCATCCAACTTATGTGGGGGATTGCCCTTGAAGTCATTTCAGAAACGTCCACTGTTTTGGAACTCAGCTACCAGTTAACCACCTATTATTCTGACACCTTACCTGTTTCATTGGCTACCTATTTGTTTCCAGGCTCGCCTTTCCCCGGCTTAAGGAGCACCAAATAATTGCATTCTGTTTCTAAGGCATCCCTTCTCTCTCCTTCAGAGGTACCCAGGGGAGGGGGGTGCTCAAGAAACTCCCAGAATATTCAGTGGCCCTCAAGAGAGATTTGTTGGTCCTTTCATTGCACACGGTGGACCTTGTTTTATTTCATCAGACATTTTTCAGCCTGCACACTTCCTAAAAGTCTTCTGCTGACTTACTGCTGCTGGATTTATATTATTTTAGACTTTTAGTCGCTGCCAGTGCTGTAAAGCCAGTTTGACTGTAGTCAATACAGAAAGGCAAGGAAGGACATTTTGGTATCAATATATTAAATAAATCCTGCCAAGGAGGATGGACTCTGAGCCTTGTCAAGAGAAAAGAGGACAGCAAGGATGTTCTGCCTGACAGGTCACGAAAATTAACTGAGCAGAGGTGTGACAACGGTGGCAATGTTCTGCCAGCCATCAAAATTCTGATTTGTGTCAATAGCACCTAGAACGGCTTGCATCCTGTATTATATACGGCAAGAAATAATTCCACTCTATTCTACATCATAATACAGCTTGAAGTTGGCAGCATGTCCTCATGTCAACTCTCACCCTCCCCTCCCTCTGCCACCGGCGCCCAAATCTCATTAAGATGTTCCTTTGCACCGTTGATCTTCAACCACAGAAGACGACTAATAGTCTCCCTGACAATCTGGTGAAGGCTTAATGCCTGGCGACAGGCAGGCATGGATGCCTGCATCCAGAGGAAAGCAAACTGAAGCCGATCTCGTTCTAAATGATCCGACAGCTCCCTGATTCAAGATTATGTAATTTGGCTGCCAGGCACAATAAGTATTACCTATTTCCTTTGCAGGAAACACAGGCTGTTACGCCGGCAGGCTCAATGGATCCAGGATCAAAGTCTCTCTCTGCATTTGTTCCTGTCCTCACTTCCCCCATGAGGCTCCCATCAAGTTGCATTTATATGTATGAAATGCCACTCCACGCAGACACCTTCAACCAGTGGCCAGAAGCAAGCATCCAGTCAGATTATTTTTCCTTACAGCCAGGCTGACATCAGTGGGTTACAGCAGGTGATCAGTGTGGAAACTCAGGACCGCTATCTGCATGGCCACAGCCCTTGTTGTTGGGGGTGATCTCTAGATGTGGTGAGCCAACCAATTTCCTGTTTTGCAGCCACACGGCATTGCAGAGAGACAATGAGTGGGAGCCCTGAGTTAGTCACAGGGATGCCCTCCAGATGTTGCAGGGCTATAACTCCTATTAGCCCTGTTCATGGGCCATGCTGGCTGAGGCTGATGGGGTCTTGAAGCCAACAATATCTGCATATGCAAATTCAAGTGAGAAGACTTTTTGCTGGCTGAGCAGGAGCACAGCCAACTTCCAGCTCCTTTTATTTTCTGAAACCCAGTTCTCTGTGTCACTAAAAAAAGTTTGCTTTTTTGCACTGTATAGTCCAGGCATAGGCAAACTCAGCCCTCCAGATGTTTTGGGACTACAAACTCCCATGATCCCTAGCTAACAGGACCAGTGGTCAGGGATGATGGGAATTGTAGTCCCAAAACATCTGGAAGGCCGAGTTTGCCTATGCCTGGTATAGTCAGTGCAAAAAATATGCAAACTTTTGAATTACGCATACAGCTTTGCTTTAAAGAATCAAATTTCAAGGGGAAGGAGGGGAAGGAAGCTGAAAACTACATGGCAAGTATATGTACCATAGTTAATTGAACAGTTGTTAAGGAGTGCATGTTCTCTGGGGAGAAAGCAGTTTCCAGGCAAACAGCCCCAAGCATCGCTCCAGACACAGCTTTCATTGCTCAACAAAGCTTTTTTGTAGGTCTTGCTTGTGATATATCTTTCTGTTTACAACTTAAAGGGTATAACATGCTACCTGTCTTCAGGACTGAAAGTTGAATATTTATCACAGTCATTGCCCTTGATAAAAAGCAAGGCATCATATCCAAGCCCAGCTCAGCTTTAAAAGTCAACATATCAGGAAAGGACACTTATATAAAAGAAACTGCCTATGCTGAGTATCGAGCCAGGTTCCCATTCTGCCTTTAGAGCTCAAAACCATTTCCTCCACCTCCCTTCCAGAACAATCAGCAATGCTCAAAAAATTGCAAGAAGTGCATGAATTCAACTCCTTTTCTTTCTTTTTTTTTTTTTTTTTTTTTTTAGAAATAGTAATAAACTTTATTATTTTAAAAATACTCAAACATACAATGGACATCACAACATTGACGATCAAGTACAACAACACACAACACAAGATAAAAAAAAGACAAGAAAATAGGGGGAGGGGAAAAGGAAAAAGGGAGAAGGAAAAAAAAAAAAACAATTAAAAAGAAGAAATTGGAAATATCTACAATATTTCCAAAAAGAATAATCCAATACAAACATCAGCCACAGTATTGTAACATAATTTCCAAAAAACAAAACATTCTGATGTTAAATAAAAATGACTTCCAATTAAACTCGCTGTTTCTGCTTTTCATTATCTACATTTATCGCACAGTTCTATATTTAAGTTTTGTTCCTTTTTATCTCGTTATTAATTCTAATTAAATTGTCCTCTGGTTCAGTCTATTTCTGCTATGAAGGAACTTCTTATGCCATTATTCTCCAGGTAATCCTTAAATAATTTCCATTCAGTGTAAACTTTTTGTTTGGGCTGCTCTCTCACCCTTCCAGTGTTTATTGCAAGATGAAGATATTCTAGCATCAAATTTTGCCAATCAGTTATATTTGGTAAAGTCTTGTTCTTCCAATTCCTGGCTACTAATATTCTTGCAGCTGTTATTCCATATAATGCTAATGTCCTTTTTGATTTTTTGAATTCATCTGGCAATATACTTAATAAAAATAATTCCGGTTTTTTCTTAAATGTACATTTCAATAATTTTTTCAATTCTTCATAGATATCATTCCAGAATATACTAATCCCTTGGCAATTCCACCACATAAGCATATAAGACCCACATTCCTTGCCGCATCTCCAACATAAAGGTGATCTATTTTTATACATTTTGGCTAGTTTTTCCGGTGTATAGTGCCATCTGTACATCATCTTTAAAGCATTTTCCCTAAGGGAATAACAGGCAGTAAATTTTATATCTACTTGCCAGAGCCTTTCCCATTGGTCCATCAAGATATTATGGCCTAGATCTTGGGCCCATTTGACCATTACAGATTTCACCTGTTCTTCTTTAAGATCCCACTCAAGTAATAGGTTATACATACGTGAGATGTATCTGCCTTTGCTTTGTATTAATTCTTTTTCGAATTTTGAATTTTCTTTTGCAATGCCCATTTTCCTGTCTAATATAAACCTTTGGTGAATCTGGAAATATTGTAGCCAGCCATTCAAATAATCCTTTACCTCTTCGTATTTTTTTAAAGACCATTCCTCTTGTTGTTTTTCTAATAATATTTGGTATGTGGCCCATCTTCCTTCCATATTTGTTTTTTTAATTGAGATAATTTCCACTGGTGAGGTCCACAGGGGTATTTTTGGTTCCGAAATTCCTTTGTATTTTGACCAGATGTTATATAAAGATTTTCTTATTAGATGATTTAAAAACCCCCTGTGGGCCTTAACCTTATCATATAACAGATAGGAGTGCCAGCTAAATCGATTATCTGACCCCTCCAAGTCCAATATCTCTGGGTTCTCCAATGTAATCCACTCTTTTATCCATAATAGCCCTGCAGCTGCATGATACAGTTCTAAATTGGGCAATGCAAAACCTCCCCTCTCTTTACGATCAGTCAGTAATTGAAATTTTATTCGGGGTTTTTTCCCATTCCATATAAATTTTGTCAATTCTTTTTTCCAATCCTTGAAGCACTTCATGCCCCCTAGGACTGGAATGGTTTGAAATAGAAATGTCATCTTTGGGAGTATACTCATCTTGACAACAGAAATCCTTCCCCACAATGATAAGTGCAGCTTGTTCCATGTTTCCATGTTTTTCTTAATATCTTTCCACGCTTTTACATAATTATCCTCATATAGATTGATACTTTTAGCAGTTAACCAAATCCCCAAGTACTTTACTTTATTTTTGATCTCCAATCCTGTTAATTGTTGTAACTCCTTTTTTTCTTTTAATTCTAAATTTTTAGTTAACAATGATGTTTTTTTGTAATTTATTTTCAATCCTGCTAATTCCCCGTAATTCCCTGCTAATTCAACTCCTTTTCACACAGCAAAACCCCGAAAGCTCATAGGAAAGATGGCAGCTCAGTTTCTTGCATCTGGATTGGAAGCCCTCATTCATCCTCCAGCAGCAACCTCCAACAAAAATGGGAAAACGGACCCCTGGTTGGTTATTTTGCTGCAATGTCTGGGGTCGGTCCCCCAGTGTATGTGTGTGCATGCTCATTCATACACAGACATGCATGGATCCCTCACATATCCCACTCTGCTAATCAACCTCTTGCTCTATGTAGGTAGGAGTTATCTCTCCACCGCTCGTAAAAAAAAAAAAGCATTAATGCCTTTTGACACTACAGGGAGAAAACAGTGTTTCTCCATTTCCACGACTGTGCTATGCAAATCCAAAATATGGTACCAGCTACAAATTCAGCATCTAAAACATTTTAACTTTTTTTTTTTTTTAAGTGGCTGGGTAAGAAGACCATGGGACACTGGAAAATAAAAGACTTCCAGTGGAACTGTGAGTGTGATGTAGCTTCTGGTCCCAGTGATTAATGGAATTTCAGAAATTTCAGAAATGTGAAAATTTGCCTACATCATGCTAACCACAGGCTTCAGCTGCTACTGGCACCAAATTTAGCTTAAAGGTAAAGGGACCCTTGACCGCTAGGTCCAGTTGCAGACGACTCTGGGGTTGCGGCGCTCATCTCGCTCTATAGGCGGAGGGAGCCGGCGTTTGTCTACAGACAGCATTCGAGTCATGTGGCCAGCTTCTGGCAAACCAGAGCAGCGCATGGAAATGCCGTTTACCTTCCCCCCGGAGCGGTGCCTATTTATCTACTTGCACTCGATGTGCTTTTGAACTGCTAGGTTGGCAGGAGCTGGGACACAAAAATTAGAGTTCCCTGGTAGAGTGTATACAATCATAAAAATTGGTCAGCGTTGCTGAAGCGCTGCCTTACAATCTTCATTTACAGGCATCCATAGAAGGCTTAAGAAGAATATTCTGCTTGAAGTCGATATACGTATGTGCACAAGGATTACACCAGCCAATATCAGTATAGCCAGATGAAACAAACAAGGGGGCTTTCTGTCTCACTCTCTTCTCTGGACACTGCAAATCAGATAATGAAGTATTGACTATACTGATCTAAGGACAAGACTAATTAAGAGAAAATGTCCAGGGGCAAGGGAAGGAAACCTCAAGGGAATTTTGGGTAGGATTTAATTTCCCACCCCCACCCCTACTCTGTCTCTCTCCCTCCTTTCATTCCTTCACAGTTCTGTCTTCAAAGCTAGTCTGTTTCATCTTCCTAGGGGTAGTTAACAATTCTGGCCTACACTCACTTCTGTAGACAAGTCACCAAGAAGGACAAATTAGATTTTTAAACTAGCATATCCTAGGTTAAATACAGATCACAGCATAAATTCATCATGAAAAGATCACATTTTACATATACAAAGTGTTATGGTGTGTGTGTGTGTAACGTTTTGTCTACAGGTAAGTAGCCATGCTGCTCTGCCATAATCAAAACAAAATAAAAAATAAAAAAAATCCTTCCAGTAGCACCTTAGAGACCAACTAAGTTTGTTCTTGGTATGAGCTTTCATGTGCATGCACACTTCTTCAGATACCTTGCACACATAGTTGCACAATTCTGGGATGAGTTTCAATTAAAGTGTGTGTGGGGGGGAGACTTCACCATGTTTATACCCTTGGCCTCACCACCATGGCTTCCTCCTCTGCAACTAAGGCAAAAGTCACCCCCCTCCCATGGCAGAAGGATTATCTGCCCCCCTCTCAGTATATTTTTTTAAAAAATTAAGCCAGGGGCAAACACAGAAAGTAGACAGGGAGAAAGTCCGTGCAAAGTGGAACTGTAGTATCAGCAACAGAAGGCACGAAGCCAATCGTATTATCCTGCAGATAGCAACAAGAGCTTTTGGCGCCATGATATATCTGTGATAACTACCTCTGAATGTATTTCAGCGCCAGAGATTGATGATACAATCCAGGGCAGAGGATAAAACAACATTAGAAAAGTAAAACCTCTTAACTACATACTTGTGCGGCTGTCTCCTTTGAGTAGGAACAAAACACTTGTCCACCTACTATTGATGAGTGGCTGATAATAATCATCTGTACATGGCGCATTAGCAAATTTACTGTGATTTGCTGAAGTCAGAAAAGGAAGGCAGCAGGACAACACATTCCCAGAGAAACTAACTTGTATTCCAGACTAAAATAAATGTGTCAGACCTTACATTTTATTAGAAGACATCTAACCATACCTTTCCAATTCCTTTTTCTACGTTAGTAGTGATAATCGCTTATTTTTATTGTCAACTGTTACGATACACCTTATACCCCCCCCCCAAAAAAAAATTGTCGTGATGGTAAAATTATTGCATTACATAAGCTGTTGTTGTATGAATTACCATGTTATTTATGTTCTGATAGCTAATGAAACTTACTGTATAAGAAGAAAGCAAAGTCACCTGAACTACTCATGTCATTCATTTGTTGAAGCAATGTGTTTTGACCTGGCAGCTCAAAGCAGGCAGGCAGGGAGCTGTGCTGATTCCTAGGGAACAAGTGATTTTGAAGCCTTGGGTGCCACTACCAAAAAGGCCTCCTCTTGCAAGTTCACATATGGCTGTTCAGACAATGGTGGAACGGGGATTGGGGGCTCATCTGTGGATCTCCATATGCTGTGGATCCATACGAAAGGAGGAAGCACCTGGAACCAAACTGCATTAAGCATGAAAAGCTTTTTCTGCTGTTATCACCTTCTTGCACTGCCGGCATTGCAAGATTCCCGTTCTCACCTGTCAACATGCTGAGAAAAAAATCAGGCTTTGCAAAGGGGTTGGGGGGAGATTTAAAAGCACGGTTATCTCCTTCCCCAGCATCTCCTCAAACATCTTAAGGAGGGCTCATTATCTTAAAAGTCTGGGGAAGCAGTGTTTTGAATACCCAACACAGCACAAAGAGAGGGAGGGGAAATGATACACATGCTAAAGGGAACAAGCTGGAACAGAATAACTTAGCAGGGGGAAAAATTAGACAGCCCTGCAGCTACATAAGAGGATTATGTACAAAGTCATCATAGGGGGTTCCTTTCTTTATTGCTGGTTTGAATAGTCAAGCCAGAATATATTAACTTGCGCAAAGTGCGCCTGGAGAAATCAGAGCTCACCTGCCCAACAAATTAGGAAGCAGAGACGCCATCAAAATATAGCTACAGGGAAAAACCCTTAAGCCCGCCATTATATTTCATTGTGACTGGAAGTTTACAGCCAAGCAGGTTCTGTTACATGCGGCGAAGCCTCTCTATATGCTAATGTTCTGTTTGTTTATTTATTTATTTTCAGATCCAGAGCCATTTAGCGAAACTCAGATCAATCATGTGCTTTGCAGCGCTGCTGACGCGCTGCTATATTTTATCCAGACCATCTCCAAATTAACGCTCGCTTTTCAGACCTGTGTTACACCAAGCCCTTTAGCAACACAGGTGAGTTCTCATTTCTCCCATGGATGCGTTTCGCCCACCCCATACCACTAGGGGGTGCAGACAGAACTCCGTTGGAAAGAAATAGTTCTGAGGTTAATAAATAATGCTTATATAGTTTAATGAACAATGAAACTAGCCAGCCGGCGGGGGTGGGGGGGACGGGGACCTGACCAGCCATCGATTCAGATTTCCCAGGAACACAAAATACTGACTAATACTCAGAAGGCACCTATATATTCTGTCATGGGGGTTGGTATGGGTTGCTCAAAAGATTAGGAACACAGGAAGCTGTCGTATGCTGAGCCAGACCACTGCTCCATCTAGCTCAGTACTGCATACAGTCCAGTGTTTTTCTCAAACTTGGTTCCCTGGCTGTTGTTGGACTACAAATCCCATCATACCTAGTGGTCAGGGATGGTAGGAGTTGTAGTCCAGCTGGAGGCCCAAGTTTAAGAAACACTGATATACTCCAACTGGCAGCAGTTAAACATCAAGTTGGTAAATATTATTAAAACATCAACAGTTTTTTATACACAGGTTCTATCAATAATGTTAACTCAACATGAACTCTCCTTTTGCATAACCTGCACCTAAACTCAGTTTTTAAAAAAGGAACAAGAAGCATCAAGAAAGGAATGGGGGGGGGAGAAAAGACTAGTACATCTATTTAAACTTCACCTCATGTCTTCTTATCAAAGCTACTCTGTAGCATTCACACATCTGGGGCAACTGCACGTCTCCTTTGCAGCTATAATCAAAGCTGATTAGAAGCATGCCATAAAAAAATGTACAATACCGCAATTAGTGGTTAGACACTGTGTGGCATAAGCCCCAACGTGGGAACACAAAGTGAAAAGGCAGCTGACACAAAGCAGGGTAGGATATCTCTTCTGACTGTATTTAAGAAGCATTTCCCAGCTAAAACGTTGCAGACTTGAATGCCTCCACCTGCAGTCCTGAATTCAAACACAGTTTAATTCCCGAAAATCTGCCTCTCTAGCTAGCTGTGCTCTCGCTCTTTACTTTGACATCACAGTTTTGCGACCCTCCCTAGCCTCTGTTGTTGGGGGGGGGGGCTCCTGTGTGAGTTCCACACCAACAGGCATTCAACTACCTGAGTTGTCTATTGGGAAGGAACTAGTGGGCGTTGCAACAAAATGTTGCAGTGTTAAGAGCATGCTCTAGCCAGTCATTCACCCTTCCGAGACAAATCAATTCTGTTCTCCCTCTCAACAGTCACGGGTACTCCGTACTAACAAGGCATGCTCAGTTCTCAGTAGGGGGTGTGCTGGGGGTGAGATTTCTTCCCCCAAGGGTTTTAAAATTTTAAAACAAGTAAACAATGTTTGTTCTTCTGTAAGCCTTGAGGCAGGCATGTCCGTAGTCCGTCTTGGGGGCCTAATCCGGCCCCCCTGGCTGGTTTAATCCAGCCCCTGTTGCAGTTTATCTCTTGGGGTCAAATCCTAAAAAAGAGCTCAACAACTTCAATCCTAAAAGGATACAAAATATATTTCACTGACCACAATTGAAAGCTTGCAATTGATCTTTTTATGTTTCTAAATGGCCCTGGAAATTTCATTCCTCATCACCAGCCGTACCCTGCAGGATGGTGGCTGCAACAGGGAGCTCTGTCGGGGTGTGGGCGTGGCTACGACAGCAGTTTGTAGTTAGGTGCCTGGCAGCACCAGCTTTGAGCTAGCTTGGTAAAGGAACAGTGTTACTGGGAGATGACAAAGGCATACTGGCGTTCGAGAGCCAGTGTGGTGTAGTGGTTAGGAGCGGTGGACTCGTAATCTGGTGAACCGGGTTCAATTCCCCGCTAGTCACACTTCTCTGAAGTATCTCAGCCTTACTCACCTCAGAGAGTGTTTGTTGTGGGGGAGGAAGGGAAAGGAGATTGTTAGCTGCTTTGAGACTCCTTCGGGTAGTGATAAAGCGGGATATCAAATCCAAACTCTTCTTCTTCTTCTGATGAACAAATGCATTACAAATTTCAACTGCCTCTGTGCATGACTGCTCCACCATGCTCAACATGTGCATTTGTAAATAAACAGATATCAAGGAAGTGTCGCAAATCTCTGGCGCACACTCATCCAGAAGGAAACTAAATCCTTTAGCCCTGCCTCTGGAGTTTGTCACTGCCCGTGGACGTGGGGCGCGTATAACAGTATACGAACTTATAAGAGAGCACATGCATATTTGCACATAAATATTCATACAAAGCAAAGGGGAGAAAACAGTACAGGTGCATCCTGCATAAAAGGAAAAAAAGCTTCCTTCCCTTGCGCTGTAGCCATATTGTTGGAAATCAAAATCCTGGAGCGGCTGCAGTCTCAGCACCGTAGCTTAGGTAATTCATGGGACCATTTTCTATAACATTGTGGTGGGTTCAAATGTCCTGCTGTTCCTGAAGAAGAACTATATGACCCCCCCCCCAATGAAAGCAGCAGCAGTTCAGGATGGGTGGGTGTTGGCTGCCTACAGCCTTGGCTTAAATTGAAGCAAACTGAGCTGATTTCAAAAGGAGGTAAGAGATTGGTTATCTTTACCTGCTGGAGCATATGTTTGTCTGTGAGCAGCACTTGTATACACACTTTGGGGGGGGGGGCCTTGTGAAAAGGAACACGGCCCAGCAAACATACCCAAGACAAGATTGTGAGGGTGTGGGCAACCCATTTTTTTTCCTCCTAGATTCCACCAAGGTATTTGGTGCCCCCCCAAAAAACCCCCCAAATCTGTTCACACAGTCTGGTGTCAAGAAAGAGGAAGGGCAGCCGTGTGTTCTGCTTTACGGAAGAGAAGCTCGGAAGTCAAAGTTACAGGTGGGTAGCCGTGTTGGTCTGCCATAGTCAAAACAAAATCGAAAATTCTTTCTAGTAGCACCTTAGAGACCAACTGAGTTTGTTCCTGGTATGAGCTTTCGTGTGCATGCACACGAAAGCTCATACCAGGAACAAACTCAGTTGGTCTCTAAGGTGCTACTAGAAAGAATTTTCGATTTTGTTTCGGAAGTCAGTCTTTCCTACTATAGTGAAACATATTGCATTTCTATTTTAACTTACTGTACATGTTTACAAATTTTCATATGTGAAATGTTTTCATATGCACATTTTCTGCAAAACTGCGCCCTCTTCTCTGGCGATACGTAAGTGACCACCATGTTGTGAGAGGCTTAAACACCTGCGTTTGTACACCAGTGCAGATACATCACTGGGCAACAGATCATTTCACACGCTGTATGTTGTGGGGTCAGTGCATAGTTAAGAAGCATTTGTGTGTGCCACAAGGGCCGGTGAGTGCATTTAATACAGCATCTCATATAGATAGGCTCCGTAAAAACTGGAGTAAATGGCAAGGCACCACTTGAAACACGTTCCTGCTGCACATTATCAGCAATGACGGCCACGGCTGATCTCCGTTGTGATGGTGATGACAATATGCATTGTGACCTACCAAGTTACAAATGCTTCAGTGCCACGGAGTGACCTTATAAAAAAATACCTTAATAGGTGCTCAGAGAGGTGCAACCCTTCTAAGGCCAGAGGGCATGGCAAAAGTTGTAAGAGAAATTTCATCCAGTGTCATTAGGCCAATTATTACTGGCACTCGAATCTTGTATCTAGAACCAAGAACCTATTCAAAGTCCCTCAACCAGTAGAAGATCATGTTGTTGTTGTTGTTGTTGTTGTTGTTGTTTAGTCGTGTCCGACTCTTCGTGACCCCATGGACCAGAGCACGCCAGGCACTCCTGTCCTCCACTGCCTCCCGCAGTTTGGTCAGACTCATGTTGGTAGCTTCCAGAACACTGTCCAACCATCTCGTCCTCTGCCGTCCCCTTCTCCTTGTGCCCTCAATCTTTCCCAACCAGGGTCTTTTCCAGGGAGCCTTCTCTTCTCATGAGGTGGCCAAAGTACTGGAGCCTCAGCTTTAGGATCATGGCAAACTCCAAAGGACACCCCACCCTTCCCAGAATGCCAAGATTAAGATCAACCAATAATATCTGGTAAGTAAAATGTATAGCATTCAAGGTTCAGTTATATCTTGCAGTTCAGGTACAATGTCTGCACTGCTCACAACTACCTGAAGAACAGTAAGGAGGGGAACAAGGGAGAAGCCACACCAAATATCTTCTTAAGTATATTTCCAAATTCATTTTGCATTTTTATAAGAACAATGTAACTTGCGTGCTGTATTCCCGTCTGGATTTGAAGCTGGATATTTTTAATTGAGATAAAAGCTCGCCCTACTGTTTTCCATGGTTACGGTTCCAGGAATAAAAGTATTTACACCTTTGGAAGGCTGAATCGATAAATTAAAGCTTGAATTCACAAAGGAAGGGCATAAATTCTTAACTATTACAAGCATGAATGATGCTAGGGTTATCTTCAGTATTAATTGAATTTAGGTGCTCACTTGTGTTCAGTTTGGCCAGCTTTAAAATAAATGACAAAGTCTTTTCATGCGCACGCTAGACAAGGCTCTCAGGAGTTGCTCTTTTTTACCATTGCCAATTTATCCCCCCCCCCTCTCAGTCTGTCTGTCTGTCTATCTCTCTGTGTGTGTTTGTATAAAAAGAACAAGCAAGCATTCAACCATGTAGCATGACCTTCTCTGAAATGCTGCAGGAATCATAATTTTGTGAACACACTGGTCCCAGACTCTTTTCTCCCCACTTAGAAGTTACAGCAGCACCAGAACCACCCACTACAAATAACTTGTCACTAGCCATCAGGTTATCTGGGGCTCAAAGAGTAGACCAGCGAAGAGAACACTCACTGCTGAAACTGTTGGGATAATCAGGTCAGCTGTTTCGCCAGTAGGTCTTAAATGTTACATGGGGAAAAAATACGAGAGAGACATTGCACACACTTTTGTAAATCAAGAAAATCTTTAATTTTTTAAAAAACAACAACGAAAGAGGGAAGCTATAGTGTTTTGTTGCTCTCATTGGTAGTTTGATCCTGTAAGAACATAAAAAAATAAAGTTGCAAATACACATACACACACACACAAAAGAGAGTGGACTTTACTTGTTGCAATCACATGCAGAGAGATGCTTGTAAGCAAGGAAATAATAAAGTGGTTTATTGTAGGAAACACATAACTTGGATAGAAAAGTTTCTAGTTGCGACCTAACTAACTACCGTAGTCTAGAGAAAAAACAAGGCAGCCGTGTTTGCTCCTTTGTCCCTCAGAGGAGAGTTAGAGATGACCTCTCAAGATCTTGAGGTCTGAGAGAGCAGTGTGAGGAGGAGGAGGAGGAAGCTGTAAACAGAACAAAGCCTAAAATGTATCTGTCTGAACAAGAAGACAGAGAAGGAAGCTGACAGGTTTAAGGTACAGTACAGGGATCATCTGGGAATGTGGATGTCTCTCACTCTGTCCGTAATACGGCTACATGTTTGCAGATCCATGTGCAGGGATGATGCATGTATCTGTGCAGAGCGGAATTATGTGCTGTGAGAAAAACTTAACCCTACATTTGCTCCAACCATTCTCCATCAATTAAGGAGAAAGTAAATGGGAAGGATTTTATTTTTAAAAAGTTTTTGTTGTTGTTGTTACAAATGGAGCTATAATCTGCTGAATGGTAAGGAACCAAGCATGCAAAAAAATAAAATAAAACAGAATGGGGGGGGGAGAGAGAGAGAGACAGAAACCATCAACATAATAGTAAAACAAATTATTATTTACTCTGGAAATTATTATGTCTTCTCCCATTTTCCACAGTGTCAAGCAGATATAAAAAGAGCTGAGGAAAAGCAGGGAGAAGGAACAAATCTAAATGAACATTCATGAAATTGAATCTGTCTCTTTTTCTGAGCCATCACTATCAGATTCACTCTCTTCATATTTGTCATCATATTTATCATGGACTTCTAAAAACGGAAGGTTTGCCTAGATTGAAATAAGCTTCAAGCCTTTCACACGTCAATTTATTTCTTCATAGAATTGTAGAGTTGGAAGGGACCATGACGGTCATCTAGTCTAACCCCTGCAATGCAGGAAACTCAACACAAGGTCTCCCATCCAGTTTGAAACCATACCGCACGCTGCTCACCTTTGCAAATGTGCTAGCAGTTTTTATTTGGAATGAAGTATTCCTGAACACATACGAGTTTATTTCACATGCAGAAGGCACAGGAATCTGAAAAAGGCTTTGGAGAAAATTGGGGGGAATGTTGTTGTCCCTCCTGAATATTTCAGGGTCCCCCCACCCCAGTCCTCCACATCTCTCGGCATGTGGACCTTAGAAGGCTGCTCGGGAGGGGACATGGCCCTTGGGACAATTCAGCCTTCCCCACCCGTGCCACAAGATATTTGTGCAACAATGCAACAAAGCCTACAACATTATTCTTATTGATTGTGGAGCATAATCATAGATCACAGGACAAAGAGGGCACAAAAGGGAAACAGATTATCCTTCTCTTTTGCATACAATTCTCAGCACATTGCTGAAGGTGAAGACAGATACTTGCAGCAGAGTGGCTTCAAGGGGAAGATATTTCCAGAGCCAAGAGTTTCACTGAGAATCACCGGGAAACTTCATAGCGGTTTCCCTTCAGAAAATAGCTCTGAAGGCACGTGTCTCTAAGAGCAAGCATGGCTAAGCCTTTAATTGTGCCAAACAAGGCTTTGAGAACTGTCAAGTGCAGTATACCGAGCTTTATTGTCCTTTTAAATAAGACAACAACCAGCCGTGAACATTTGAACTTTTAAAACAGTGCCTGGCGGTTTTAATAAACTATGCAGAATTTCTGAACGCTCTAATCTCTCCCTTAAAACTGCAATAAATATTTTAGTCGCAGCCATATTAACTTCATCGTGTTGCCGTCTCAAGCCGTTGCATTTATGAAGTAACAGGAGACCACAGCCAGTTTTTAAAACCCAGCATGCAATAAAGTGTGACAAAATGAAATGCTCCACTTTATAAAAAAGAAACACCACCGTTTTCAGACACTCTGTACCATATTTATACTCGTTCCTCCTTCCACAGACCTGGTTTTAAAAATCTATGCAGTCTGGGCAAGTAGTCGGTACAGCTAAAACAGAGTTAGCGTAGGCTCTTTTGGGACCCAAAATCTACCAATTGCCTTGCTGCCCAACATGCATCACATGTTATTTAACAGCCATGTGGATGGCTCCCCTCAGTGACAGCTCACACCTGGCTAACACGGAAAGATTCCTGCCAGCTTGGGCTACAAGGTGATGGAAGGATGAGCAGCAAGGAGGAGAAAAGTAATCCCCCCCCATATAATTTGAACATAACCAGAGACCTTATGGTGAGTCAGATCATTGGCCCATCTAGCTCAGTATCATCTACACTGGTTGGCAGCAGCTCTCCAGGGCCTCAGGACAGGGTTCTGTCCCGCCCCTGCCTGCAGAGACCAGGGATTGAGCCTGGGAACTCCGGTAGGCAAAGGAGATGCTCTACACCAGAGCTATGGGACTTCTTCCCCACCTTCCACGATGTAGGAAAGCTGGTTGCTGTTATTTAATGGGTTGTTGGAAATTCCGATCACTCCTGAAAGAAAAAGTATTTCCCAGTAGTTGGGAACCTGTTGCCAACCACATCCCCCATCGTTCCTGACCCCTGGCCATGCTGGCGAGAGAGCTACAACCTGATATCCTTCCCCAAACCTGCAAATGGTGACTATGTGCACATTTATTTTTTCCAGAGAGTGTACCTCACTGTCAGACCCAGTCAAGGAAAGGTCTTGGGAACCACACAAAACTGGTTTTATGGACACAGGGCCTGAGCACATGGCCTACTTTGGATTTCTGTAGCTCTAAGCACCAACAGACACAAGCATCATGTCTTCTGCCCTAGCTTGGCTTGAGAATCAGAAGGCAAAATTATGCTGTGGTTTAACATTTTATGAGAACAAGCTTTCATTCAAGTGCAATTTTCACATGAACTGCTATGCATATATTAATTTTCATTATTAGTGGCTTTTTTGGGGGGGAGGGGGGAATAGAGAACCTTTGGCATTTCCTAATGCAGGCCTAATGGAGAACTGCTTTATAGCACACCAGGTTCCAGGAATTTGCCAAGTCTTAAAACATGCTGGGATTAACAGCCCCAAGGGGTGGGGGAGAGGGAGAAGGTAAGTGTGTTAGATCGATTCCCACACGACAAATACAACCTTTGACTTCCATGAGTAACTGTAGCAGTATTTCATACTTTAACCTTGATGGGCGGCCAGTCACATGAGCACATATTTTCTGCTTGCCATATTTACAGTACACCTACTAATGTAGCGATAAAGATCCATTACTGTTTAACCAGACTTTGTCCGAGGCGTTTTTGTTAAGCAGACCGTTTCAGAAACAGGACGACATAGCACAAACAGCATGTTTTCCCATTGTGAAGCAAGACTAAGACCAACACATTCCTGTACTGAGCTCATGGCCAATTTCTCAAGCATTCTCTGTGTGTCTCCTTGGCACATCTGAGAGCTGCTGGGAGTGGTGTGGGAAAGAGAGCCACAACTAACAACAGACATTTCCACAACCACCGTCCATCATGAACATAAATAATGAGGTCACCCATTGGGGGATTTCTTTTAAAATGTTAACACTGAAGTACCAACGATTCTGGACTTGGTTCACAGAGACTGAACAGTGTTTGGAGTCCTTTCATTTTTAATCAGCCCGGAGGTGCCATAAATATCAAGGAACATGAGCCCATCACAGGGATGGAAGGATGTCAAAGTGCTTAGATGATCCAATCACCTGGGCTTTCCCAGTCCTGGGCTACAAGAAAAACCCAGGCTAGCCTGATGGCAAACTAACCCCAAATTCTCAGACTCCCATCTGTTTCCTTTTTATTATTACAATCCACTAAAATGTCGGAAAGTAACGAGCCAGTTTCCAATTATTCAAGCTGGAAGATAAGCAAAACAACCAGAAAGGCTGAGGTTGTTAAACTTAAAAAAAAAAACAACAACAACTGAAAGATTGCTGTCAGGGGATGAGCAGTAATCTCCTAGGACTACCTTTTGGAAATGGCCATCCAAGGAAGAGGGGAACCACTGCCAAGAGGTGTCTCTGTAGCAGTGCCTAATGGGGACAGCCTGTGCAAAAGGACAGCATGTTATCAAAAAGCTGCTGAGAAGTGCAGGAACATAAATCTGTTTGTACGTCCCTTCTGTCTTTCTCTACGTGAAGGTCATCGGACAGGGCAACCAAGGTTGTTTCTGCCCCCAAAACAAGGTCTGAAATCCAGCTGAAATGGCTCGAGTCAGTTTCACCCAGAAGCGACTGGAGTTACCTGACCTCCAACACGGCTCATAGAACACTGTGTCGGAATACGTTTCACGGATCCGCCATGGATTCACATTTATTTGGTTATTTTATAAGTTTTTCGAGGTCTACTTTTAGTATAATTGCGCGTAAAAGCGAAAGTGAAAGCATGAATGAATAGTGTGGTTCACTTATGAGATTAATCCGCCTTTATTTTGTAGATCCGGTCATGTTCAAAGTTGTTAATGAGCGTTAAACTTGCTTCCCGCCTTTTTGGAGGGCAGCAACAGTGATTTTATTGGTTAAAGTACTAATGATGATGTCACGTTTGTTCCCTAATAAAAGGCAGAGGCACCCCGCTTAGGCAGAGGAGTTCGTTCATGTTCTTTTAGTTGGGTTTTAGTTGAAGTCAAGTTTAGTTTAAGGGACTAGGAGCGGGCTGGATGGGTTGGATGGGTTTTTCTTTAGTTAGAGTTAGATCGCGGAAGATCATTCGGTTTTAGTTTTAGTTAGGTTTTCTTTTAGGTTAGCCTAGGGTTAGGCCCGCGGAAGATATTTCGGTTTTAGTTTATTTAGTTAGCCTCGCGGAAGATTGGGCGCGCAGGGTCTTTAAGCTTAGGGGAACTTAGCTTAGGGGACGAGCCTACGCGGGTTCTGCCGAAGCCACTAAAGATACAACCGGTGTCTGTCTTCCTTTGGGGTTAAAGGGGGGAGTAAAGTAAAAATTTTAATTTCTTTAATTTGGTCCGCCTATTCAGAGTCAGGGTATATATTTTATTTCACGAGGCAACTTTTCATTAAAGAAGGCAATTAGGAACTCACACACCACCAGAGTCTTCAATTGGCTTACTCATCATCCTTCAGACTGTGAGGCTTGGCCGGCGACCGTGCTCAAAAGCACGCGGAACGCTGGCCGCTTTCCCTGCAACTGGTACCTCGTGCATAACCAGTCCAAGGCCGTGCATGAGGAGCTCCAGCACCCAAACCCCGACAACACTGAACAGATTTTAATACAAATTTAGCATGAATTTGCCAAGAGAAACAGAGAAAGAGAGAGAGAAACGTATGCACATGTATAATCACAAACTGAGAAACTGAGTATTTGACCATCTAATCCAGTAATTAACCATTCTTGAATATTGTATTTAATATAGTGAAATCTGCTGTTCTCAAAAGCCTTCCCTCTACATGAGAAACAGGGTATCAAGCTGTCACTGTCGTATCATATCCTACTAAGTCTAGGAAGTCAAAGCTGCTTGCCACAGAAGAAAGAAGCATAACATCAACAACACATTTATATGCTGCCCATCTGACTGGGTTGCCCCAGCCATTCTGCGTGGCTTCCAACAAATTATAAAACCACAGTAAAACACCTAACATTTAAAACTTCCCTATACAGGGTTTCCTTCAGATATCTTCTAAAAGTCAGATAGATGTTTATTTCCTTGACATCTGACGTGAGGGCGTTCCACAGGGTGGGTGCGACTACCAAGAATGCCCTCTGCCTGATTTCCTGTAACCTCACTTCTCACAATGAGGGAACTTCAAGAACCTGCCTTGCATAACTGAACCTTCTAAAGGAGGTGAGATGACCAGCTCCATCCTCAGAAGCTGGCATCAAGAGTAGGCCCAGGCAGAGATCCCGGCAGGACCTCCAATGACAAAAGGGCCTTGGGCCTGCTCCTCTTCTTCTGTTTGTTTGTCAGTCAGCTTCTCACTCTGTTGCAGACACCAGTGGTGGCACGAAGAGTAGATGCTCCTGTCTGCTTGCTCACTGGCATTCTGCCTGGCAAGCAAGCAGGTGGTAGCACTGATGAGAAAGAACAGGAGGAGCAGCTGGCGATAAGGGCAGTGAGGAGATGGACTTAATGATGGAGGAGGCAGGTGTCTTGCCTAAAGGCCCTGTAAAACCTGGAACTAACGCTGCCCATCTTTGATGGTAACTAGACAAGCAGTGGAAATATTATTCCATGTGATGCAAGTTTTTGACTTTGTTATCTTTTTTATTATTTGATGTTGTTTGGGTTGGGTTTTTTTATTCATGTGTCAGGAATGTGGAACCTGTAGACCTCCTGGTGTTGCTGGACGTCAACTCCATCAGCCACTGCCAGCATGACCAGTGACCAGGAATGATGCAAATGGGAATCCAATAACGTGTTCAGCAAAGTAATCCACAGGTTCTCCATTCCTGCTTTGTGTAAAAAGCTTTAAGGGTCCTTGCAAGGGCCATAAAACAGTACAGAAATTGTTTTATACATAAATAAACCTTCATCATAGGAGAGCAGAGGAGGAGAATTGTTACCTACGCAAGAGGCATTAGAAAATGTTGTTTTCAGGAAATACATTCTAAAACACTTTCAAAGTGCTATAAAATTATTATTGTTAATGGATAACGATTGGCTTCAAGGAGGGCAACTCGCAGTGACTAGTTGCACACCCAAAGAAAGTTTATTCAGAGTATGAAACATTTCTGCAAAAACGGTCAGTCATTTAGAAGGATGCCAAGATCCCAGTTATGGTCCAATGCAACAAAAACGAGTGGTGGAGTGGGGGGTCCTAGTATGATCTTATCTATCCATTCAAACTGACTATTAAAATTGAGGTGACAACAGCATGAAATGCAAGTGTCTTCAAAACAAAATTATAATCTGGTGGGGTGTGGTGGGGGCAGATACCCCTCTGCAGCCTGAAAAACTGGTTACAAAAACATAGGCAAGTTCTTCCAGAACATGAGCAGGCAACAGTCTGCCTGATACGACACTTTTGACTATGAAAGGAAAATATAATCACATTAGGGGAAGATTTTAGCTCACTTGTTCCCAAGCGTGGCGATTCTCTGAGCACTGCATTTCAATGGTATCTGACTTCAATAAGTAGAGGCTGTTATATGCTTTCTTTCAAAATTCTCTTGCTCTCCTCATTGCCGGGACCCTGTCTGCTAAAGATGGGATTTGCTGAACCCGTAGGCTAGGCAAAACTTTCATGTCTAGGCTGGATTCAGCTGGATGAGTCATCTCTTTCCTTGGACACTGCCTAGAAAAGCAGCTGTTTCCTAAGCTGGCAACGCTACATAGGAGGCTCTGCAGGTTTTGGGGAGGGGAGGGGGAAAGGTCACTTCTGGGGAACTGTGGCAATGTCCTGTCAGCCAAAGAAAACACTCATTACTCTGCTGTATGAATCAGCAAAGCCAAGCTGCCAGGAGCTCTAGGTTCTCCAAAGCCTATGCTCCTTGTAATTGGCTCCTGAGCATATCTTCTACAACACGCTGCTTCTCTGAACCGTTTTTGTTTGTTTTGCGTGTAGCATACGCAAAGGCATCCCAGCACTTAATTCTATTGCTACACAAAAGTTTTGATTATTTTAACAGGACCGATGGCCTATAAAATGAAGTTCACGGGTGGTGCCAGACCCAGAACGCGCTTATAAAAAAAGGGACGCCATGTGCAGAGACTGGTATCGCTTTTTAAGGACAACAGGGCTCTTAAGGTACAACAAGTCGCGTAAAAGGGGAATTCTCAGTAGCCTTCTAGCCAGCAGCTTCGCAGACCTATCCCACACTTTTCCTCCAGGCTTGTGGGCAGAGAGCTGCACAGAAAACAAGTAAACGATTTCACGATACTTTCTCCAATTTTCCCATTCGGCAGTAATACCCTTCTGCATGACATCGTGAGTGCAATGTTCCTTCTTCCTTAAACAAACAGTCATCTTCTGTGCTGGTTAAGTGGTTGCTAGTCTCGCACATTCATCCCCAAAGGACAATGAAAGCAACAGCAGGCAGTATCCTGAACAACGGTCAGGAAGCAGCTCATGCAACACACAAAGTGAAAATGCAGCAGGGTTCAATTCATGCCTGGGCACAGAAGGGGAGCGCTTCTGCAATCGCACAACTGTTAATAAGTCCATTTACTCTTTTAGTAAGTAAGCTGGAAGAAGTAAAAATCTATATTCTGGTTGGATTCCGCGTTGAGTAGTTCCCATGAGAAGCAATTAGATTTGAAATGCAATGGAAACTTGAAAACAGAGCTTGTTAAATTAAGTCTGTCTTGTACCCATTGGTTTTGCTTTCCCTTAATCCAATATCCCGAAGATGCCAACGAGTGAATTATGAACTAAAAGAACAAAAGCTCTGATTAGCATGACCAAGCTCTGTAGGAACACAGAAGAAGAGATTAACACATTTGATTCCCCACTGTATACCCACCAAAAATATATGTGCTTTGATGAGCCACTGGGATACAGGCAGCAAAATCCTTGCAGGATACCCACAGCAAAGTCTGGACTCTTAGTTTCCAATATGTAAAATGGGCATATCAGCCTACCAAAGAAAATCTTGGGTATAAATTGAGTCCTGTCAGGGAAAATGGCCAATGGCAGCGGTCTCAAATTCAGCAGCATCCTGTGTGACGCCCAAATTCAGCAACCTCTGCCTCTCACACTCCATTCTAAATTGTAGTTGAAGCACCCCCTAGGACGGCTCTGCACCCAGTGTGACCAAACAGGTCACTCTCCCCTAAATCCGCCTCTGGCAATGGGAAGGCCTCTGATAATGGAGGCAGTACATGTCCATCAGGCTTAGTAATTGTTGACAGCCTTCTCCTTCGTGTATCCTTCTAATCCTCTTTTTAAAGCCATCCAAGTTGGTGGTCATTATCACCTCCAGCGGGAGTGAGTCCTACTGTTCAGTTATGTGCTGCAAGAATCTTCCAATATTTGGCTTCATTGGATGTCCATGAGTTCTGGTGTTATGACCGAGAAAATATTTTCTCTATCCACTTTCTTCACAAATGCTTTACAGGTGAAACTCGAAAAATTAGAATATCGTGGAAAGGTTCATTTCTTTCAGTAATTCAACTTAAAAGGTGAAACTAATATATGAGATAGACTCATGACATGCAAAGCGAGATATGCCAAGCCTTTATTTGTTATAATTGTGATGATCATGGCGTACAGCTGATGAGAACCCCAAATTTAACAATTTCAACTTTGGGGTTTTTATCAGCTGTACGCCATAAGCATCACAATTATAACAAATAAAGGCTTGACATATCTCACTTTGCATGTCATGAGTCTATTTCATATATTAAACTCCAATAGCTAATGAAAACAATTGCTTACATAAATGGACTTTTCCACGATATTCTAATTTTTCGAGTTTCACCTGTAGTACCTGAGACTTTCTCTTTCTTTCCCCACTGACCACTTGAAAACTGACAGGTCACTTAAGGATTTTTTTGGCCCATTCTAACAATTGTAACTCACTGTGCTAGACACTGTGTGGTTTTTATTTGCATTTTAGTGCTTCTTTTATTTATTATATTGTATTTCAGTACTATATTGTTCAGTACTATATTGCTAGACACTGCGTGACTTTTAGTTGCATTTTGGTGCTTTTTTTGTTTATTATATTGTATTTCTGTGTGTACTGCAATTTGAATTCAATAGAATTCAGTGTTACATGCAATGATCCATAATGCAATATAAGAAGCAATAAAGCTAAAATTAAAAATCAGTATGAATGTTTAATGCATTGAGCCTGCCATTCATAGCCAATGATCCCGCTGTTCTGCAGACACACACCACAGATCACCTGAATGAATCTCACGGACCACTTGCAGTCCATAGTAAAAGGTAAAGGTAAAGGACCCCTGGACATCCAGTCCAAGGTGACTATGGGGTGCGGCACTCCTGTAAACACTGTTTACCTTCCCGCCACAGCGGTACCTATTTATCTACTTGCACTGGTATGCTTTCGAACTGCTAGGTTGGCAGAAGCTGGGACAGAGCAACAGGAGCTCATCCCATCGCACGGATTCGAATTGCTGACCTTCTAACTGGCAAGCCTAAGAGACTCAGTGGTTTAGACCACAGCGCCACCCACGTCCCTTTGCAGTCCATGGAGCAGAGTTTGGGAATATCAATAGAATATTTGGAAGCTTTGCCTTTATCTCCATGATCCCTAACAGTTCCATGCAATGCAAACTGCAGTCATTTTAGAAGGTTAAAAAGAAAAAGAAAAAATCAAGGCTTTTTTGCTTTCCAATCCATCATCTCCAGTATGTCACCTCATTTGCTTTCACTGAACGTGTTCAAGGCATTCAAATATCAAGCATTTGGGCTATTCAAATGCCCACTTCCTAGTTGGGAAAGTAACTTTGCTGGGAAAGTAATTGCATGATACACCCTTACCCTGTTTCTGCCAGCAGAAGATAGACTGTGCTGTAGGGAGGGGAGAAATTTAATTACAATGCAACTGCATGTGGATAACCTGATTTACAGAAATAAAGTTATGACTAAAATGGGTTTTGCTGAAAACAGCAAAGACCATGAAGATCAACTGGGAATATTATGCCAGGGAATTTAAAAAGCGGGGATTTCTACTGACTCACTTGCTACGGGTCTTGCTGTAGCCAACGCTTTCAATCAAAACTGCTTCGTGAAATTCACACTTAGTCAACAGCATCTGCTACAAACATACACGTAAAGAGCTACTGGCTCATTTTGCTCATCAGACTGCCATTTAGCTTCAACCAAGATCCCTGGAAGACTGAAAGCTGAAGAATTGATGCTTTTGAATTATGGTGCTGGAGGAGACTCTTGAGAGTCCCATGGACTGCAAAAAGATCAAACTTATCCATCCTTAAAGAAATCAGCCCTGAGTGCTCACTGGAAGGACAGATCCTGAAGTTGAGGCTCCAGTACTTTGGCCACCTCATGAGAAGAGAAGACTCCCTGGAAAAGACCCTGATGTTGGGAAAGATGGAGGGCACAAGGAGAAGGGGACGACAGAGGATGAGATGGTTGGACAGTGTTCTTGAAGCGACTAGCATGAGTTTGGCCAAACTGGGGGAGGCAGTGAAAGATAGGCGTGCCTGGCGTGCTCTGGTCCATGGGGTCACGAAGAGTCGGACACGACTGAACGACTGAACAACCAACAAGATTTGTCAGGCTTAAACCCAATATGATTGGCACAGCTCTTCTTAAAGTTCAGTTACTAACTTTAAAGTTCAGTTACCACACTTCAGGTGGTGGATGTTAAGGTTTTTAGGATAGATGGCAAAATGCTCAACAGCTTCTGTTACTTAGATATTACAGTTAAATACTTTCAACACCATACAGTTTCCTTCACAGATTATTACTGCAGTTCATGAGCGAGGGGCACTTCTCCTCAGGTACCCACTCTCTTAAGCATCCCACACCTGAGGTCTTCTAAATGGTGTAACAGACCCAGGGGATCCCCTCACCCCGGGTTACTGGGTTGGGAGTCTTCTCTACCTAGAAGAACTCTCACCTCCTGGCTGTTATTCTGTGAACCGCCCTGAGACCCCCAGGTATAGGGTGATATATAAATTCAAAAAATAAATAATAATAATAATACTGAGACCCGGGTAGCCTGAATTCCCACAGGATCTACCTCTCCCAGTTCAGACTCAGCCCTCCCAGGACACTCCTGTCTGTAGGCCTATATCTTTCCCAGACCCTCAACCCGGTCTCCCTATCCAAGCTGTGAGGCTCTGTCCTCTTGCTATGGATCGTCTCTTCAGTGTGTATGTTTCAGTTCACTCAGAACCAGTTATCCTTATCTCACTCCCTATCTCCCAACCTGTCTAGCATCTCAAATGAAATCCTATCCCTCTTCTCAAATCCAGCACTATATATCCTCTTAAATCCAGCCCTACTGAACTCTCTCCCTCAGAAACTTCTCCTTTTATTCTCCCCCCCCCAAAAAAATAAAAGTACTGTACCCCACCGCTCTGTGGCTAGCTGACTCTGTAGCCAACCAGACTCTAGTCAGCCTCTGGTGTCCATCAAGGAAGGAGAGTCCACCACCTCCCAAGGGTGACTTTATAATTTACCACACCCCAAACAATACACCCTATATTTAGTTTACACAGTCCAGCCCATTATCACAACAAAATTACAGCCTGGCACTAGAAAACACAGGAAAACACCAACTCACAGTGAAGCCAAGGCACGGATTTAATAGCCATGAATTGTATGTTTCACAAAGGTGTGGAGCTGGTGATGCCACAGAGAGGTCAACATTCTTGTGTTTATATAACACAATAAATACACACTGAGACACCTTAGATGCAAACTGCTGCACTACAAGTGTGAGAGAGCCAGTGTGGTGTAGTGGTTAAGAGCGGTGGACTCGTAATCTGGTGAACCGGGTTCGCGTCTCTGCTCCTCCACATGCAGCTGCTGGGTGACCTTGGGCTAGTCACACTTCTTTGAAGTCTCTCAGCCCCACTCACCTCACAGAGTGTTTGTTGTGGGGGAGGAAAGGAAAGGAGAATGTTAGCCGCTTTGAGACTCCTTCAGGTAGTGATAAAGCGGGATATCAAATCCAAACTCTTCTTCTTCTCTTCTACAACAGCTGTCCTTATGCCTATGGAAAGGATGGCTTTCTTTTACAGCCTCTTCTCGCTGCAGTGGTATTTCTAGAGGAGGGGGCTAGCTGCTGAGATGAACAAAAGAAGAGTCTGCTGGATCAGGCCAATTAAAAGTATGGAGCACTGGGCCCGCCAAATACTCATGGGAGGAAACAAGCAGAACTTGAGCGCAACAGTACTCTCCCCACCTGTGATCCCCGCCAACTTGTATTCAAGAGTGGCTCTGAGAAAGGAACCCAAATATCTTCGTCATTACTCCTGCATATGTGTGAAGCTAAGCATTTGCTTTTAAAAAAAAGAAATTTAAAAAAACAAAGAATTAAAATCCACATAAACCTCTCACCGCAGGTTGATTGTGGTCACCATTTAAAAGTCTGAAGGGTCCTTCTAATTAAGAACGAATTTGGCCAAGTGGCCTGACTGGCTTTTAAAATCATTCCCAGGCAAGGCCTGGTCAATTACATTTTGGAGACAGTGAGCCCAGGTGTGCTTACAAGTCTGACCGGAGAGGCATGTTTATAAAGGAAATGCTGTTGCATATTAACAACGGTGGCCTTGGGAGCTTTGAGCTCAATACCAGCAGTCTTCCTGTCTCAAAGGGGGGTGGCCTTGTGCTGTTTTATCCTTTTCCAGGAGACCACCTCATTTGGAGGCTATGACTCAATTCCTGTTTTCGAAACGTCCACACCAATATTGCAGGGACACGCTTGCCCTGCTTTCATATATGGTTTCCCTATATGAAGACAACAGGAAAAGCAGGAAGCAGCACACACTGTGGAACAAAAGCTGAACAAAAGATTCTGCCAGGAAACTAAAAGTGGCCAAGCGAAGCCCGCTTGTTGGTTTGCCTGCAGCTGGGTAGCTCCACTGAAGGCTACCTTTCTGAGCAGCATTTGGTACATTCATTCAGGACCCCATTATGCGGTACAAGTTCAAAACCCAAACTTAGGCCTTGCTCTATTTTCAAGGGAATCTGGGGAAATGCAACCAAGCCCATGGTGTAATATATCATACCCTGCAAGTGTCCTGGAAAAACCTGAACATCTTGGTTTTTTCCTGCGAGAGAACGGCGGCCATTTTGGTCACCATGATCTCATGCGATTTTGCACCAAGATCTTGCCCCCCCCCCCAAAAAAAACACCACTTTTTGCACAGCCCTGAAAACAGCACATCTTTGGGGCTCCATTATCTTGCGGGAGCACAGACGGGAAGACGTGTATCCCAGTTTTGGAACTGAACATGTTGGAGGGTATGTGAAACGAGGCTGAATAGATTTATTGTGAAACATGGTGTCTGACACAGCACCACCTTATACGAAGTCAGACCTGGGTCCACCTAGCTCAGTCTTGTTTACATTGACTGGAAGCAGCTTTCTGGGGTTTCAGACAAGCTTCTTTCACAGACCTACCTAGAGAAGCCGTGGGTTCGATCTGCGACTGTCTGCATGCAAAGCATGCACTCTATCATTGAACAAAGGCTACATCATAAATACATAGGTGTGTATCCAATGCAAGGCTAAGCAACCATCCCATCTATGCAAGGATTTCCACTTGCACAACCGTACTTCCTCCCTCTGTGCACCCTGCACCTTCTTCAAAATTTGCTCCAGAGGACTGGGGAAAACCCCGGCACAGATTTGCAGAAGAACAGAGAAAGGAGGTAAGGAAAGTCCCGTTGCACAAGCAAAAATCCATGTGCTAATGGAACAGTTGCAATGGATACAACTCATATTTATCAGCTTACATTTTAAACACCTGCTTGCCTCATGCAACTTTTTTCAAGTGGGGAACAAAAGCTGTTGCGCACATTAAACAAAACCAAAGTTCAAACACCAAGTTCCACATTCAGGTCAGGAGATGCTCAAATAATGTACTTTCCCAAAGTCTGCAGAACATTGATATTTGCAGGGAATGGCATGCCTGCAAATGCTGGAGTACTGCCAAGTAGCAACATGGCACTTTCGTTTTTTGTACTTATATCCCGCCTTCAAAAATAAAATCTCCCCCAAGGAAAGTTATCAAGGAAAAACAAGAACAATATCCAACAGTAAATGAAATATGTAAGACATAGCACAAACAACCTAGCATTAAAAAGTCATGAAAAGTCTTGTGGAGCAGAAATATATTCAATCAGATAGGGAAAGAAGCTTGGTACATTTCCCTGGGGAACCAAATGACATAACTACAGTGCCACTGCTGATAAGGCCCTGTCTTCTTAACCTGCAATCTGATTTGGCTAATGACAGGCCAAGGATGCCTTCTCACGCCAACTGCAAGGTAAGGATAGGTTCATGTAGGTTCACTTCCTATTAACATAAGAAGCAACTATTGAAGAATTGGTGCTTGAGTTTCTTTTTCTCCTCTTCCCTTCCTGTTGCTTTTCCCTTGTGTGTCTTATTTATTTGCTTTGGCAATTGTACGCCTGTGGGCAAGAATCTGTCTTGCTTTGACTGATTGTGTGTAAGCCATTCTGAGAGGCATTTGGGCTGAAGAGGGGGCACAGACGCTATAAAATAAACAAAGTGAAAATGATGCAGGCCGACATGGAAGAACACACATTTTATTTATTTTTCAATTGACTGCATTTATGAACCGTTTCCCATAAAATATCTCAAAGCAATTTTGCAGTGAAAACTGCCACAGCAGAATAACGAAACGCAACTCCATCTATACAAACAATTAAAACCAATAACACCAACAAAAACCGTTTCAAAGCCAACACATATGCAGATGTGAACTGTTTAAATAAATATGCAAGCGAGTGCACACATGTGTTTACAAAAAAAATGAAGACGGGAAAAAGGATTTTGTCATTATGGGAACTATTAAGACATGCGAAGGGAAGAGGTTTGAGATCATACTCATATGCTGCTAAAGTCAGATTTCAAATCAGTGATTTAAAAAAAAACCCACCTTCAGTATGAAGTTCACAAGAGCAGAGGGAACACTTAAAAGTTCACTCAGTCTCGGACTCCATCAATCCCTAACGCCCTCTATAGAATTAACAGGTCCCACTTGAATGCCGTCTCTGTAACCATTCCTCCCACTTCTGTAATAAACCGTATGGCTCAAGCACCCTATCCCCATCTACTGACTCTGCACTACACCCCACCTGGGTGCCTCCAATTACTGCCGGCAGCATAAAGTGACTCTTAAGAGATCCAAACATGTGTTCCTCGTGTTCACATGGGACGAAGGGTAACAGGAATTGTTATATCTCAAGAGCTCTTGGGAATTTTAAAAATAAAAAACCGTGTCGAAACTGTGTCTTAATTCAGAATATCAAAAAATAAAAACACAAAGAGGAATACGGAGTTCCCACTAGAATGCACAGCTGTACACATGCTCCAGCAGGCCTGCACAGATGCTGAACTCTTGTTGGCAAGCGAGCAAACAGGTTTTACAACCTCATACACCGCAAGCTGGGGAGCGGGGGAGTTTCCCCATATAGGAAATGATCAGTTTAAGCCCAGCTGCTATCATTTGCACTTCTTGTTTTCCTTATTTTAGCTACCAGCTTGGAATTTCAGGATCTAACTGTGGAAAACAAGGGTAGGGAGATGAGACAGACAAATTAAAATCATAGGTTAGCCAACCTGGTTCTCTCCAGATGTCGTTGGACTACAATTCCCATCATCCACATTCATCATAAACAGTGGTCAGCAATGGTTATTTTTATTTATTTACAAAAGGTGTTTCTGTACCGTCAAATCATAATATACATTAAACGGCTTAACATCATATAACGTAAAAGAAAATACAGGGTATCAAGTCTGGCAACCGACTAAGAAAACAGCTGCAAATGCTTCTCAGCACAAAAAGTCTTCAAGAGATGCCCAAAATTCAAAAGCAGGGATGCCTGCCGAATCCCTGCTGGAACAGCGTTCCACAGTATGAGAGCAGTAACTGGAAAGCTGTCAGCAAGAAAAACGAAAAAGGCACAGAGTTTCTTTCTGGAGGTTGACTAAATGAAATTTATTCATTAAGGAAATGCAGTCTCATTGCCACCCATTCAGAACTCAAGCTCCATGCTGTCTTGAAATGCAGCATCCCACATAATGATGTTAAAAGTTTGTTAAATAACGTACAGAAATTGCTGGGGAGGGGAAGAGGTAAGGGGAAAATGCCCTAAAGCTGGACCAATAGTCAGCCAATCTCTAAAAGCATCCTGAGAACAAAAACCTTCTGGTAGGAATGGAGAAGAGAATTTCTGGAAGTAACAAATTCCCGCACTGGTCTTCATTCTCTCTCAGGTACAGTAGCTAGTCCTGCATCTTCCAGCTTTTGCCAACCTGGTGTCCTCAAGACGTTGCAGATGACCATTCCCATCAGCCATCTTGGCAGAGGTTGATGGGAGTTGCTGCCCCTGAAATCTGGAGCTGATCAGGGCGTTGAAGGCTGCAAACATTTCACTTTGACTACAATGTTCTAGCACCAAAGAGTTGCTCAGTTACAGATAAACATGGCTTAACCTGATATCATTGACTGGGTGCACTGCATAAATATAATGGAACGGGAAATTATTTCCAGGAAGGGAAGAATGGTTTCATTGTTTGGGTATGCTTGGTTTTGAGCCATTTAAAAATTCACACTTCCTCATTTGCATTAATGTATGCAAAAGGATGCACTGTTAATGATTTTTGCATATGCACAAATAAAGTTCCAGTCGTGCATGCACAAAATCGCTCCATGAACCAGAAAGCCAAAAGGAGGAGGAGGGATGGAGAGAAGATAGGGGAAGAGAAGTAAGAGAAAGTTGAAGCATGTTTTTAGATGTTTTCCATGTTTTTATAAGTTCTAAAAGATTTTTAAATATGTTTTTAAAATTTTTGTTTTTAATAGTTTCGTTTTGTCACTTTGGTGTCTGCTGCCCTAGTATCCTTTGGCAGGATAGACATTTTAGTAATATTGTGTTGTATGTCCTTTTCTCACGGATTTAATTTTCTTGTTCATTTTTATTTCACAGATTGTGCATGCTGCATTTGTGCATTTTGTTGATTTTTGCAAAGTGGCCAATGGGCAGTCAAGAAGTGGTGTAAGCATACAAAAATAAAGGTTTGTGCATACATGCACGATGGATTTTTATTTTGGCATGCTTTCATCCAGGTGTTTGTAAAGTCTACTGCTCAGTCCCAAAGCATGGTCATTATGAAACATCTTAATGGGCTTGCTTGTGGTGCAGATGCTCAAGATATAATCTGAACAACTAGAAGATACTAAAGCATCAGTTCTGGTTTTATTAGGAATCCCATTTGGGAATCAAGCAGGAGGCACACAGGGAGGAAAAGAAAGTGCTCTTCTCTATTCTGGTATCAAAGGTTTTTGTTTTTGTTTTTTAAGCTGGTTACTTTCACAAGTGTTGTGACACAGAAGGATGCATTGGGAAGAGGCATGGAAGAGATACACACATCCCTTTCCCCCCTGGGTTCTCTTGATTTTAATCCTTGCACTCATTGTTGGCAGCAATGCCTCTACTTGGCAAGTTCCAAGATCCCAAAGTTGCCTCAGAAGAACTAAGATCCCGTCTGTTGAGGCAGCAGACCTGCTGTACATATCAAAAGAAGGGCAACTCCCAAGGCTGGGAGGTTTCTAGGCGGCCACACACTCTGGCGCACAGACTGTTTACATGCTGTTGCGAAGGCTGAGAGGTTTCGCAACACTTATTTTTAAACCAGCTCAGAGGGAGCGCTCCCCCAGCACAGGTGAAACTAGTCAAACCGGTCCAAATCCAGGGGATCAGGTGCACTGCGCTACAAGAGCAGCACTGGGAAAGGAGGCTGTTTTCTCTCCTTTTTAAAGTGACACACACACACCAGATACAAATGGCTATGGCAAAATGCGTGAGGCCCAGCAAAAAAGAGAGATAAGAGTCGGGACTTGGAGCCTGAACAAGAATGTCAACAAACGACAAGAAGCCTTTTTCCAGCTTTGCAACCTCAGCTTGGGGACTGAGCCAGGTTAAGTGGGGGACCTCTTGGTCCAGGAGAATGGATGGAGAACAGCTCCACATCTCCATGAACAGCAGAGTTCTAGCTTACTCCAGGGTTCCCCAAGGCATTTTCTGTGGACTTCAAAGATCAACTTGAATGACATGAACGAAAGTGTCCTCTCAGCTTCCTGGACCATAATTCAACTTCCCACTGCACCACCAGTGTTTCACTGGTCTCATTCATAAAACAGGCATTGGCGATCGTCGTGCTGCAATGCTCTCTATGTGGGGCTTCCCTTAAGGCTGAGCCTTGAGGTGCACCTTGTGAGGAATGCCAGAGCAAGGTTGTCTTCAGTGAAAGGGCTGCCAACATGCTACCGAGCCAAATATAATATATTTCAATTGGCACGTAAAATGCCCTGAACAACTTGGATCCAGGTTACCTCTGGGAACATCCTTCAAGGGACACAGGCTCTATGTATAAAGGGCCCCTGAATGTGTGTTGCTTGTGGGCAAAAAGTCACCCTTCCGCAGGTTCAATCAACGCCAAAACAAGGCTAATGTCGAAAATCATGGATATCGGTCCCACAACCCCAACAAAGCCCAAGGCTCTTTATTTAAAAAAGAATCCAGCAGACCCCTGCAATGAGACAGGAGGAACAAAGAGTTTGTTGTTCAAAAGGGCACTGAAGACGTAGCACTATCCAGAGCAGGTTATTGTTTGAAGAGAACTGTGGTGTTTCTGTTTCTGGGCATAAGGATATCAAGAAGGATAAACTACCGCAAACGCAACAAAGCAATGCAATGTTTGAATTCTTTCTGTATTTCACATCCTTGACAGACTTACAGGAAACAATGATTCATATCAAAAATAGAATGATACAGATCTGACATGTCAGGCTTTTTAGGGAGGGTGGGGGGAGAAACCTGTAATGTTCCAAAGTAGGACATTCCTTTTGTTCCACAACACTGTAAAAAAAAAAGTCTGGCGTTTTAAAAAATAGTAATAATAACATGATGGAAGGCAAATTCTACCAGTGCCTTCACCATAATGGGCTACGGCTTGACCCCCTATGAAGTTAGGAGAGTGTGACAGCGAATGACAACGAAGGTGTTACAGTCAAATGGTCAATATCCATCTAAAGCCCAGGTGGAACTGAATACAAATAGAAAAGTTAAACATTTAATTATGAAGACAGAAACACGTTGTCAAGCATAGACAAAAGCAGGCAACACAGAGACAATGCCAATTATTAATGCTAAGTGACATACTTTTGTCCTGAACTTTGCATTCATTTGACTCTTCAGTAAAAGCTAAAGGTAAAGGACCCCTGACAGTTAAGTCCACACTTTACTGGCCGAGGAAGCCGACATTTTGACCGCAGACAGTTTTTCCGGGTCATGTGGCCAGCATGACTAAGCTGCTTCTGGCCAAATCAGAGCAGCACACGGAGAGTGATACCTATTTATCTACTTGCACTTTGATGTGCTTTCGAACTGCTAGGTTGGCAGGAGCTGGGACTGAGCAACAGGAGCTCACCCCGTCGTGGGGATTCGAACCGCCGACCTTCCGATTCCACTCTTCGGTAGCATTATCCAAATATTCATGTTTCCAAAAAAAGGGGGGGGTCAAAAGTGACTCTTTGGATTTTGTCCAGTTTAAACAACCTGCAGGAAATCGCTCCAGCAGAGGAGCAAAAAAAACCAACAACCCTCAACTATGCTTTCATTGGCAAAACACAACTTTCATTAAAAGTTGACGCTTTGTGTTTCTAATGCTCCTGTTGTCTCATTAAGGAGTTTACATGATGGGGAAGTGAAGATTTCACATTAAAACCAGCTCACAGATCAAGAATGTGCACTGCATCAATTACTCAGTGGCTGGAGGCTTATTGGGAGAAATAGAAGCTTAATTAAGTACCTGCTTTAGCAGAGCTAGTACCTCTCAATGATTTAGATCACTCAACTTCCTTAAATTGCTCGTATTTCAGTTAAAATCAAGTTAAATATTCGAATTGAGAACAGCTTTAAAATGCAGGGGTGGGGTGGGAAATCATAAGTGCAACTTAACAAGGCAGGGCTAGCCAAGATCAGTTAAATAGCTTTTCAAGTCAAAGGGGGGGGGGAGAGAGAGAGAGAGAGAGAGCGCTAATCATCCTTCATTTAAAATGCTCACATTCATTCCCTACCCACCCCACGGTGCAGATCAATTGTTTGGTTATTTGTTTCTTCTCCCCTAAACTTCACTGATCCTATAGGAGATAAAACTCGACCTGCTGGTATTGAATTAGGAGCTGCTAATCCGTTCAAATGTCATCTTCCACAGAAGCTCTGCAGGAGTTTTGTTACACTGCAGACTGTCTTGCATGGCATGGGGTGAGGGAGCTGGCATCCCTACAAAGCTGAGAACGAGCAGAGTTTGATGCTGTAGTGTACAACATCCAATTACATAGCTTCTGTTCAGTTGTCCCAGGGGATGACAGGGTGGGAAGATGGCCTTCTCTCCCTTCACAACAGGGATAGTAAACCTGTGGCATCTCGAGATGCTGTTGGGCAACAAGTCCCTTCATCCCTGACCGCACTGGGCCATGTTGCCTGACACTGCGGGCATTCATCATCATCATCATCATCATCATCACACACACACACACACACACACACACCCCATCATCTGGAGGGCCACAGGTTCACAACCCCACCCTACAACCTGGAAGCACTATCACCTCTTGGGAAGAGGCTAACTTTTTGAGTCAACTTTGCTAACTGGAGGAAAGGGGTCCCTTCTTTCTGAAGGTTCTCTGGCTGCCCTACCAAAGGAGTTGGCAAATAATACATTGGCAGTGCTCACCACAAGCGAGACGTAGGACTTTGGTAGAAGAATGAGTGGTCTTTGGCAGCTATAGTAGCCCTTGCCTCTACAGCCGCCGCCACCACCAAGTCCAGACAGCAGCTGTAGCCCTGGATTCATTTTAATAATCACATCTCTTAAGGTTCTGGGCAATCGTATTGCATTTTGTAACATGAAAAGTATTTTTCATCTCAATTCCCACCAGGCCATGAAACATGCACCCTTGTGCACTAGTGTGGCCTTGCTTGCAAAAAAATTAATTCAAGGGCAAATCTACAGTACCTTATGTTTAAAAAAAAATGGGGGGAGGGGAAAGAATAGTATTTTTTAAAATAGTATTTTTTTATTTTATTTTTTAAGTGGGGGAAATCACCCTCCAGCCTCTCTCGGGAATCACTGCTTATTTATTCCCGGCACAGACTTACTTCTGGAGAGTTTTCCATAGCTATTTTTCCCTAATGTAAATTTGCAAGAAACCCCTGTACCTTAAATCATACAAATCCATTTTATGGCTGGCTTCCAAGAAAACCAAAGATCAGAGCAAGAGCTCTACAAAAGAAAGCAAAATTTGTTATGTTTCTCTGCGCTCTTTTTTTTTGCGCTCTTGACTGGCTGTAAAAATGATTGCAAGTGAAGTCTGGAATGATTAGCGTCACTGGAATCTCAGGGCACAAAAGCTATTTGTATTCCCCTACTTATCTAGTAATAAAAGCTCAAGCTCATTTTCCCCCCATTTGTCTCTGTTTCCCCAACTGTGGCTTTTGTTTTTTTTTTCTTAATTGAGAAACGAAAAAGCACCCAAATGCACAGGCAGGATACAATCAAGATCCCTATAATTTCAAAGGCGATTTTCTCAACATGCCTTCCCCGCAAACAAATCCCTAGCAGCAATTCAAAATGCAAAACTACGCCGGGGGAGGAAAGAGGCAGAAAGAGCAAAGCAGAACTCCACGTTGGCCTATTTCTTTTCCCTTCAAAAGCTGAACCACAAATCTGATCAAAAAGAGAGTACTTCTGGCCTCGGGTTTTCAAACACAAGGAAGCTCAGAATTAACTCGAAATTAACTCTGAAGCTCCAGTTACCCAAGGCCCCTCTATCCTTTAACATTTCAGCCATAAGACCACCCAATGTCTGGAAACCTTTTGCACAAAGTCTAAGCACAGCAGGGTATGTTAACAATCACTCAAGACAGGATATGTGGCTGAAATTAAATATACAGAATACATGCGCCAAGTGTGCCACACTCTGCATACTTTCCTTAGAACTGAGATTCGCATTAACCTTGGCGGAATGTACCACTTGCTCAGGTTTCCCGTTTTAAAAAAAAACCGGCACTTCCAAAAATTCTGCTTGGAAAAAAAGGAAAGAAAGGAGAGCACCCACACACTGTAGAAGTTTGCTTTCTAGCTGCCCACAGAACTGAGTGCTGAAACCGCCACAACCAAAGCCATTGTACCTGTGAAATTCTGTCATGGCCTTCAGCTTTATTTCCATACACTGTTAATTCCAACCAATTTACACATCCCAGCCTAAAATGGAGTATAATGATCAAGGGTTTGTTACAGTCAACCAACCAATAAAGTGTTTTAACAGAATGAGTCACGACTGCACTACCCCAGTCCCAAGGTGGGAACCCTGGGTTCAAGTCCCCACTTGGCCAAAAAGTTTAGAAAATGAACTTGGGCTAGAAGTCACAATCAAAAAAGGGTTCCTCTGAGGGTAAACAGGGTAAAGACCATGGTCTGATTCCAAAAATCACCTAAACCAGGGAAGCCAATGTTCTGCCCCTCCAGATGTTGTTGAACTACAACTCCCATCAGCCACAGTCAGTATCACCCATGATCAGGGACGGTGGAAGTCCAACAACATATTGCAGGTTCCACCATCGCCTAACTCTATCCTAGACCACAGTTTCCCAACACACAACTGTTGTTTGTCCTAAGGTAGAAGCATTTCACTCTCTCACACATACAAAAAAAAAAAAAAAAGGAGGAGAGGGTCAGTTTGTGAAACTGAGGGCTTGCCAAACTCCTCCCTAGTCAGAAAAGGGATCTCCAAATGTTCTTGGATGACAACTCCCATGATACCTGGCCCATCCATACTGCCTGGGGCTAATGGGAGATGCAGGCCAACCACATCTGGAGGGTACCATACTGACTACCCATGCTGGCTAGTCCAGGAACATCTGGGAGAGCCACCCCCATCCCTGAACTAAGGCATGTCTTAGGTGATGGCCTCAACTGGGCCTAACTATGTGTTAGGAGTAACTACACTGGCCATAAGCCAGCTGAACCCGGGCTGAGTGGGTGTGTAACAGACAGAAAGTCAACCTGTTCTTCCTCCTCACTGATTCTTTCTTCATGCTTCATTTACTACTTCTCCAAGTTAGTTCGAGCCAGTTACTATGAGCAAGTGTCTCCACATGTAAAGCCTATATGCTTAGAATGGCTTTGTTTGCCATGAGTAATTAACCTAAAGTTTTTCTCTATCCCTTTAACCAGAAGTCTTATCAGATTATTGTTGTTGTTTTTTCCTGCACGCTGCTGCAAATATATTTACCAAACTCTTACAACAGGTTATCTCAAGCTCTTTGGGGAAAGGGTGGTATTAAAATGTAATAAAATTAAGGAAATACACACACTAAAAAAAATAATGTTCGAACAGTAGGCTTGCATGTGTAACTGCAATACTGGATGTAGGGAGTCCATGTCAGAACCAGTGCCATGTGAAATACGAGGGAGACCTGGGCTTTAAATCCTGGCTCAGCCACTGTGCTCACCAGGCAACACTATGATTTCAATAGTAAGAAGGGAGCAGGAACACCCAGGAATAAGGTTCCAAGTTCCATAGACTCAGTTAGTTCCATTTGGTTAGAGCGTGTTGCTGACAATGCCAGGGTTGTTGGTTCAATCCCCATATGGGCAACCTGCACGGTCCTGCATTGCAGGGGGTTGGACTAGATCAGGCATAGGCAAACTCCGGCCCTCCAGATGTTTGGGACTACAATTCCCATCATCCCTAGCTAATAGGACCAGTGGTCAGTGATGATGGGAATTGTAGTCCCAAACATCTGGAGGGCCGGAGTTTGCCTATGCCTGGACTAGATCACTCTAGCGGTCCCTTCCAACTATGCAAGTCTATGAATCAAGAGTACATTACAGCTCCCACTGCTATATATATGCATCAATAGGAGTATAGCATCTAGATCAAGGGAAGTAATAGTACCACTGTATTCCACTCTGGTCAGACCCCACCTGGAATACTGTGCCCAGTTCTGGGCACCACAGTTCAAGAAGGATACTGACAAGCTGGAACGTGTCCAGAGGAGGGCAACCAAAATGGTCAAAGGCCTGGAAACGATGCCTTATGAGGAACGGCTTAGGGAGCTGGGTATGTTTAGCCTGGAGAAGAGAAGGTTAAGGGGTGATATGATAGCCATGTTCAAATATATAAAAGGATGTCATGTAGAGGAGGGAGAAAGGTTGTTTTCTGCTGCTCCAGAGAAGCGGACATGGGGCAATGGATTCAAACTACAAGAAAGAAGATTCCACCTAAACATTAGGAAGAACTTCCTGTCAGTAAGAGCTGTTCGACAGTGGAATTTGCTGCCAAGGAGTGTGGTGGAGTCTCCTTCTTTGGACGTCTTTAAGCGGAGGCTTGACAGCCATCTGTCAGGAATGCTTTGATTGGTTTCCTGCTTGGCAGGGGGTTGGACTGGATGGCCCTTGTGGTCTCTTCCAACTCTATGATTCTATGATTCTATATTTCCAATAGAGTCCAGCTGAATGCTTCCAAAGAAGAGAAGAAAATGCACACACAAACAAACATTGTTTGTCCTTACATAGAAATACAAGAAGTACCGGTATGTTGCTACTGAACATTGCCACTTCATCATCATTGTAATATAAATGTGGCGAGGATCATGTATGTCATTTTTAAATACTGGTAAATGTATTAGCAAATACCATAAAAACAGCTGGTATGGTGCCAACAATAGCTCTACAATCTGAGAAAGTTTTTTTTACAAAAAAAAAAAAAAGTTTTCTACTGCAATGACCTTCTCAGGCACCAAAGAACAACCAGATCACAAGAAGCTTGGTTTTCACTGAGGATCTACTTTAAACAAAAATTCCCTACACAAAGATGCAGTTGCAATTTACAGGCCATTAACAACTCTTCCACAAAAGGGCCTGTCACAGTTATGAAAAAGGTAGTTGACATCATTGCAAGCTATTAAGAAAATCCATTCACCATTTGGGTTCTTCTCTCAAATCATTCTTTTAACTATTCTTAATCCCCTTGTGCCACATTATAATTTCATTCTGCCAACCTTGAATGGGCTGCAAAAGTGGAAGAGAGAACAAGAAAATGAGAAGCTTATTATGCACAGAATACAGGCTCTAAGCACACTCATTTGGGAATTACGTTCTCATGAAATCAGCAGGATTCACTTCTAAGTAAATATGTTTTAGGACTGAGGCAAGAAATCATTTACAAATAAATTATACTGCAGTGAGTTCACACCTTCATTTTCATTGGGCTGTTTCATCAAAAGGAACCATGGAAATCCATAAGATTAAGAAGGATTGCTTTCCTTGCAGAGTCTCCAAGGACATTCTGATGTTCACCTACTCTAATACAGGGCAAACACACACACACACACACACACACACACACACACACACACGTTTGGCTAAAATGATCTAATAAACTCCTGGCTGGGTTCATAACTACAACATGCAGACAAAAACCACCTATGAATTGCTAAATTGTTGACAGCAGCGAAAGGTTGATTCACACGGCACTGAAACCCATGCCAGCCATTATCATCATTTAGCTAACTTCCAACAGGTCACCACAGGCTGAACCGGTGCATTCCCTGAACTCTAATCAAGACTAGTTCGTGGTCTTTGACTAATTGCTCTCAAATATGTGGTTGCATTTGGATATCAAAAGCAGACCCAGGCCAAACTTAGCGTATGGGGGTTGGCATATGATCAAACAGCTCAGCTGAAGGTCAGAAAAGGCTAAATAAATTCATGGCGGCCCCAGGGCCAAAGTGTTGCATGAACATCCCCTGCCCCCCTGGCAAATTGTAAATACAGTCGTACCTTGGGAGTCGAACAGAAACTGTTCCAGAAGTCCGTTCGACTTCCAAAGCACGGCTTCTGATTGGCTGCAGGAAGCTCCTACAGCCAATTGGAAGCCACGGAAGCCCCATCGGACATTTGGCTTCTGAAAGAACGTTCAAAAACTGGAACAATCACTTCGGGAGCAGGAATGTTCAACTCCCAAGGTGTTCGGGAGCCGAGGTACGACTGTACTGGCCTAGGAGTGAAAAGAGGGAAAGGTACATACACCGATGTAGGTTTTACCATCATTTGCAGAATGACCTTCAGGATCGGGGCAGTATGCCTCCAAATACTAGCTACTGGGAAACTAAAGCAGGAGAGTGCTATTATATTCATGCCTTGCTTGTGGTCCTACTGTAAACTTCTTAATGGCCACTATAGGAAAAAGGGATTTGGTGTGATCCAGCAGTGCTCTTATGTTCTCAGTTTATACTACGTGGCGGATCATTGGAACAAATCTAATTGGTCCTTGGTTACCTTAATTTGAACTTTTTTATTTAAAAAAAAACCTTATTTGCATCCCAAAGGATGGTAGCAGGCTTGAAATGCACACGCTAGACTCTTGACATTTCTTTACTGATGCAAAGAAGTGTAGCCAGACATTTGTTGAAGTGCTATTATATTATAATCTTGGCAAAATTAGCAAAACACACACACACACACACACACACACACACACACACACACGGAGCAGTTTCACAAAAAGCAGCCATGGGGTACAAGATTAGAAAGCTCCTTTCCTAATCACTGGCTCTTGCTCTTTCCCCCAACCCCTTTTGACTGTTTGCTCTCTCTATTCACAGGAGAGGACAGTATTCTCTGCAGCCACCCTGTCACTAGGCAACCTCCCTTGGTCAAAGTGACACGTTTCCCAAAGCCTTGTCAAGTTACTGTTGTTTCTATCTACGTGCCCATCTTCAGGGACACAGAGACCTTGTCCTGGCCCATATCTTAAAAGTCGCCAACCTTCAAAAGTCTTTGTCTACTTATACTTGCATGCACAGATCCATGCAAGTATAAGTACACATGCAAACGCAAACGTCCTGGCTGGTTCGCAAATACATAAATGACACTTGATTCTCAGCTAAACATGCGAGCTGTCCCCATTATAAACCAAGAGAATATGCACATCCAACTTGTGGTGCCTGCTCTCCCAACAGCTCAGCTAACCCAGGGAAGTTGTTACTTCCATCAAAGGCATGTGTGAACTGGAGGTAGGGTGTTGCTTTTCCCCCCTCCCCATCCAGTCGTTTCCAATCCCCCCCAGCAAAGAAAACGGTGTTTTGCTATAGATAATTCTACATCTACATGATGTGCCGAATCAAATGGTAACTATTTGATTGCACTTTCTGGTCCACCATGTCTGTATTCACTTATTGCAGTTATTAAAAGTTAAGGGTAACTTGCGTCATCTTCTTCAACCATTCTCGTTTCTTCACCCATCCATCAGTTTCGATCCCCATGAATGTTGATGCCAGCACAGCCATTTGTTAAACAAATTGAAGTCAAACCAGAAAGAGACTTTGTTTGCTATAACAAAAACAAACAAACAAACAAAAAACACGACCCAACTGTCAGCTTCACAGGATATAGTGTGTGAACTCTTCTTTCTCCTTTTCCTGACTGGGTGACGTACCCAGAGGGCAAGTTTTGTCCTGAGTCAGAGATCAGCAACAGAAGGATCAACCTGGCATACCTGTTTCCAGGACACAAGCCAGGCACAAATGAGAGAAGGGAAATACTGTGGGGCCCAGCTTGAGTGGCACCAATGTGTCTGTGACCAAGCATGAGAATACATACAGAACAAGGCACTGCTCAGGCTGCGCCTTGATTGTGCTCCCTTGGCATACAGTCCCCATTCCTAACTTGCCGTGCAACTTTCATCCATCCTGACCGGTCATGGAAAGTGACATGCCTTCAACTTTAACAGACAGAACTTTGTACTAACATTCCATGACATCACAGCAGCCAAGCCTTAAGATGGGTGCTCAGTCTCCGGACAAAATCCAGTTTATAGTCTGTTACAGGGAACAGACTTTTTAGACACTTAATAAAACCCATTGCTCATGGAATTAAATAGCATTTCTTGTCCTGTTGTGGAGTGCTTTATTTACATAAAGACAGTTAGCATTTCCATTACAAACATGTGTGCTGCAGCATTCCTTTTTACACAGTGCATTTCTTCCTCTTCCAACCACCTTTTTGCCCAATTTAAGCAGCTGCCTTGTCCCTAAACCTTGCCGTGAACAGGAGATTGTAGAACGATTTTCTGGACCCACTGCAATCAGGTGGCAAATCAGCTAGGCAGCTTTGCACTTGAGTTGTCAACATCTCAACGAAAGCAAACCAGCGTCATTCAAACTGTGGCAAGGGTGCCGTAGAGATAGAAAAGCTGCCAAAAAAAAAAAAAGGAGCAACCAAAGCGATCAGGGATCCGGAGCAACTTCCCTACAAGAAAAAATTACACTTGGAGCCTTTTTAAGTTCAGGGGGGGAAGAAAGCAAAGGGGGATGTGGTTAGGATAGGGGAATGCATGGGGTTGAGAAAGTATAGGGGGAAGATATTACTCAATCTTTCATAATGCTGGAATTATGGGCCAATCAAAGCAGCTGAATGGTGAGAGATTCAGGACAGACAAAATGAAGTACTTCCCGGCGCAGCAGTTAGTTAAGCTACGGAATCTGCTACAAGATATAACAATAACCATCGATTCACGATAGATTTCTTTTTTTAAGGGGGTTTAGACAAATTCATGGGGTACATTCTTAATCATGATGTGACCCCCAGGATCAGAGAAAGAATGCCTGTGGCCCTCACGTTCTGTTTGTAGGATTCCCAAAGACTTCTGGTTTTGCAGAGGAAGCAACAGGGTGCTAGACTGGCCTCTGATCTGATCCAGTAAAGCTCATACAGGAGAGGTTTGAGATTCTCCTTACCACCAGCAGAACTGGTTTCAGTCTGACAGCATGAATGCCACAAGAGCAAATGCACCCAACCCCCCCCCCCAACTCCATCCTCACATGACTGGTTTTTTTGGAAGTCCTTCATGACTATTTGGCTATTAAAACCATCTTCACATTACTTTAAAACTGTTGCGCAGAGTCTCCGCTCCCTCTCCCAAAACCATGCATTTTAAACTATTTGCACATTTTTAATTGCACTTATATTAATTTCCCTGGCAATTTAAACCTAACTTTTAGATTAGCAGTTCACACCATTCCCTCTTGCGGAATAAAACTTGGAAGAATGCACACTTTTTTCATGATGGATGGTTTTAATTAGACTGCATTCTATTTGAAGTGCAGGGATCACCTAGAAGAATTCAGATCCTTCTGGAGTATTTTTTCACCTTCTTGTGTATGCCTTGCAGGAGGCTGTAGCACTAGAATTTTTCAAGACTAGCCAGAGTTGCCAAAAGGAGGAGGAGGAGGAGGGGGTGGAGGAGGAGGAGGGGGAGGAGGAGGAGGAGGAGGAGGAGGAGGAGGAGGAGGAGGAGGAGGAGGAGGATGGAGAAAAGGGCCCTGTATTTTCATCCACACGCACACCAAATGATGGTTTTAGAAACACAGTGACAAACTCGAGGGTTCTTGGTTTCTGCAACTTGCAGTCACCTGGCCAGTTGACACATTTGCCAAACACAATTGGGGAGGGTGCCAGAAAGCAGAATCAGGGTACTTAAAGACCAACTCAACAACATCTCCAAGTCACCCAGGCACCAAATACATCACAAAGGCGGCAAGGGGGAAAGGGCGCTCAATCATTAAGAACAAAACTCATACGGCAGATAAAATCACCAACAGAATTTACAGTCATGTAACTGAAATAAAAATATTTCCAATGTTTGGTGTATAAACCTTATTTTTCCATTCACACCACCACCAATATAAACGTCCTGTGATTTGGGCTGCATATGGCAACTAACCATGTGTTTATTTAAATGAAACTATTAATGGAAGACGCTCCACGCTACTCTGTAAAGCAAAGCTTTCCAAACTATGTGTCGTGGCACGTTAGTGTGTTGGCTGCAGCGTGTAGGTATGTCATGCAAATGCTCCCCGTGTTCCTCCAGAGGCTGGAAAGGGAGTTAGTTTAACCTTCGGTTTGATAAGTAAAACTGAATTACCATGTCACAAAATGATGCATGTCTAAAAAGTGTGTCACCAACATGAAAAGTTTGGAAAGCTCTGCAGATGTCCTGGACGACAACTCCCATCAGCCACAGTCAGCACATCCTGGCTGCAACTGGTGGGGGCCGTAATTCAAAAATGTGGAAGGCACCAGACTGGCAAAGTCAGCCTTCAGATATGGGTAAAAGGTTGGAGAAACACACTGAAGGAGGAATCGACACATGTGCAGCTAAATGCACACAGGCTTGTTTGTGCTTTTGGGAGATGCGTACAATCGGAGCTCCTGATCATATGGAGGAACCAATCCACATCCAGTGAAAAAATATATGTAGGTTCCCCCTTCAGACTTTCCCCCCAATGCATGGAGATCTGGTAGGAACCACAAGGGCCAACATGTGCAGCCCCATTCTCTGGTTTCTGAAAAAGGACAGCATGCATGGAAAGAGACATAATAAACTGCCTTGCAGGAAGTGAGAGTGATGTCACCTCTGCCTTCAAGTCCTCATCCAGCACAGATCACCATCTTTCCGCCAAATGAAGTTCCTCTTGCCTCACCGCAAAACACTTTGCTTATACTAAACAAATATCGCATATCCTCCACCAGGTCACTGTAGACAAAACAAAAGCATTCCGCTTTTACAAATAAGAAAAAGGAGTGTTTTGTTTGGCAAAACCACAAATCAATAATCTGCTGGTGGGTGGATTCTCTCTTTCCCTTCAGGAGCGACTGGCTATTATCTCTATGGGTCTTGTGGCATTTTTTATTTTCAGAGAGAGAGAGCTTTTCCTTGGCTGTTCTCATTACTCGCAGCAGCTCTGCACATTTCCTCTAAAGCAACGTAACCCGGCAACCCAGGAGAGGCTGCGATTAACTTTTTTTGACAGCAGGGACAGTGAAGCAAGGCACGCCAACCCCTTCCCTGAAGACAGTTAAATCTCCATCGGATTGTCTTTATTGCACAGTTTCTCAAAGCACCGGAAAGGGCTCCAAACGAAAACTACCGAGCCCCAGGAACAGATTCAGATCACAGAAGCCAATCACAAACCGTTTTGGAAGCCACTTTGAGAGATTCCTCCAGAAAAGTCCCCCAAAACAAAATACAGTACTTACACGCATTGAACTTGTGCACATTCAGCTTTACGCACTTAGCAAAAATATTTTTAAAAAAAATGAAAAAGGGGGTGGAGAGGGGGCAGGCGACCATGGGGAAAAACTTTGGCAATCCCACCCTCCATTGCACCCAATGTGCCTCAATGATACATGATTTGGGCTTTAGGCGCTAACCCCAGAACACAACCCCCACATAAGTTATGGGTCTTCCATACGCCAATCAAGAAGCAATGCAGCCCCAATGGACTTCAGCTTCATATAATAGGAGTATATATTCCTGAGATTGGAAGGTCACAGCTTTCCCAATGTGGCTAAACTACATCTCTCAGCATCCCAGACAATTGGTCATACCGGCTGGGGCTCATGAGAGCTGGAATCCAATGACACCTGGAGAGATCCCCATCCCTGCTGTGTTATCTCAATAAAACAAGTCCATGTCCCTCATCGTGCATCAGCAACATACAAGGAAACCAGATCCAGCACAGCTGTACTTTTGTCACCACGCAACGCTCTTCTCACTCATCAGAGACCTGAAATTTACAGGAAGCTTCTCCCAGAGGAATGCCAAGAGATGATTGCCAGCACACCTGAGATACAGTGCAAAGCGGGAAACCTAATTTTAGGTTGTGCAAGTGGCTGCAAGAGGCATTTTGAGATAAGAGAAAAACTGAAAAGAAACTCGTCTTCCACTTCAGAGGTTCAGGCACAAACTATCACATTGCTTGCAACATATCAAGTAGTGTGCTAGGATAAGAAGGAACCCAGTCCAAACACTTCAGTAACGCAGGTTATATCCCATAAGCTGCTTTATATCCCTTAACCAGCAGGGATGAGCATGGTTATGAGGTGGCCCAGGAAGCCCCTCACTATGAGTTTTTTTGTACTGTGCTCCAAACTTCCTGTCCCTCCCGTTTTCTTTCAACTTTTTTTAAAAAAGAAAACTTGTCTGCAGAACAGTCAAGCACACTGCAAAAGTATTCTGCTGGTGAGACACTGGCACCATGCATTCTTAATTTACCCAGAGGCATCTGTATATAAAAATTAGCATATGAAAATTTTATGCAAATAGATGCCATAAGCCTTTGCCCCTAGCAATACCTCTGCCAGTAAATATGCTTTTTAAGTCCTGGATGAAAGTTGAATAGGTGAGGACAAAAATACAGCTACTGTACATGGGCATCAGTGTCTTTCCACTCATCCTCCCTCTTCAAATCTCCTCCCCCTAAAATCACAGCTTTGCATGATGGATTCTCAAGATGGTTTGATGCTGTAATTTGCTATCCTGTATGTAGCTCCAGCTCTTTGGAACTCTGGAACTCCCTGCCTATTGACGTTAGGCAGGAGTCTTTGCTGTGCTCTTCTCAGCCCCTGCTAAAACCATGTTTGTTTAGGCAAGCACATGCAGAATGCTGACAGTTTTTGGTTTATTGTTGGTTTCAACTGTTTTTTTTAACGTTTTTAAATAGTTGCATTTAACTTTTTTATACTGATAATCTTATCGTTGAATTCTTTTTGTAAATGGCTTTGAGGTTTTATTACAATGGAACAGCATATGCATTTTTATGAAATAAAAAATAGAACGAACGAATAAATTGGACAATCTCCCCCTCTCTTTATCTCTGATTCAGCACTTGCCTAGCAAATTCCCACCCCATCCCTGGTTCAAATGGGCCAGATTCGGGGCCGCTGAATCCAGCAGAAGCCTACCCCATCTTTGCTAAGAGCCTGACTGAAAAACCCATTGAATTTTGTAAGCATCACACTAGAAGAAGCTACTCAGAGAGAGGGAACAACAACAACAACAACAACAACAACAACAACAACAACAACAACAACAACAACAACAACAACAACAACGGAATAAATTCCCGAGAAACCTGACACACAGTTGAACTATTCCATTTTGGCTGGTGCATCTAAATATTTTAACAGGAGGAGAACCTCTTCATCACCATTTGTGCTTCTCCCTTCCCCTACATGAGAAGCTGTTGTGTTTCCAACCCCCCCCCCCCGCCCAAGTCTTTTTTAATCATTTTATAAAACATACAAACTACAAGAAGCTGTTCTGTTTGAATGAGACGCAGCACAACAGAGTAACAAGGCACTATTGTACTCCAGCAAAAGGAGCCAGCTGGGCAGAAGAACAAACAAGAAGGGGGGGAAAAACTCCCAACAACCCCTCTGAGTTCAGTAGCAAATGGGAAAACCGACGCCTTTATTCAGCCATGTTTTTCTATCTGGGAAACAATCCTTTAGGAATAGGTTATCAGCAGCTAATGGCTGGTTTGTTACTTACAAGGCTTCAAATGAAGCGCGGGGTGGTTTAAGGTCTGTCACGCTGCGGTAATAAGCAAATAGAAGGGGATTACGATCGTTACAAACTAATCATGCGAGTATTATATATATATTAATTAGCATCTGCCGCTGCACAGTTCGAGCCGTTACGAGTTCTCTGCCATCCCATGCCAGCCCCTTGCTGCTATCGAGAGACTGAGCGGAGTGCAAGACTGGCACCCTTGAAGAGAAAACGCACTGAGAAAATTGGAAAAAGTTTGGGTCCTGTAAGCATATTATCACATTGCCTATGATAAGCCTTCATGGAAGGCATTTGTGTTTTTCCTTTAAAGCCCTTAATGGTCCAAGACGCATATAGTTGAGGCAGCCCCACTTCCTTTATTAGCCTTCCATTAATCTAAAAGCTACAAGCAGGGATCTGTACCAGTTTGGGGACATCCTTTTCCAACCTCCAGATATTTTGAGTCGCAAGTCCCCTCCAACGCAGCTAGCAGTTGATTTTTATCACTCTCTAATCGTTGCAGTGCAAGCATGTGCTAAACCACATCAAAGTGTGAAAGACAAGGCATATATAGATATAGATATGCACAGATATAGATGTATTTAAACCACCAGGATTCTTGAAGTAGCCTTTAACTTTAATACTAAATCATATACTGCATTCTCAGAGTGGGACACCCTTTCCCAAACAAAAGATTCTCTCTTTTGCCACATCTATTACTTTTCCAAACTACATGAAAGTGGGTTTTTAAAAATCCCTCCAATGCTAGATGTAAACAGTTTAGCTTTTGTTTAGCTTGCAGAGCTATGAAGGCCAACATTACAGCAGAGGGCCTTAAGGAGTATTTGCTGCATGAATCAGAACAGCAACAAAAAAAGCTGTCATGTGAATTATCTAGTCTCTATGCTATCATCCTCAAACCCAAGATCCGAATGTATCAAAAGGAATTTACATGGGCTTTTAGTAGCTGCATCTGACTAAACAGTTAAACTTTACAGAGAGAGAGTCTGTTTGTGTGCTAGGGCTTATCAACACTTGCCGTTTCCAGGCATGGTCCGCACTTTAAAGCTCCAAGTCTGAGCATTCATATGTGGAGCTTTAAAGTGCTGATCTGTGTGTCTGGAAAGAGCAGGGCAAAAGGTACCGGTAATTGTGGATAATCCCTTAGACTTGAGGCTCTGGCACACTTACCTTTGGTCTGCACTTTCTAGGTGCAGATTCAGGATTTCCAAGTCTGTGTCAGAGCCTTCTTTGTTTGTTTGTTTGTTTGTTTGTTTGTTTGTTTGTTTAGCCCAATGCTTTCCCTGGGGAAACCCATGTTTTATCACAAAATCTGAGCAAACAGCAAACCCGATTGGTGTTCACTCTAATTCAGCAGTAAAATGTGGGTTTTCCTGGGAGAAGCACTGGGACACAGGCCTGGAAAGCCCAGACTTGTACCTAGAAACACAGCACAAAAAGAAATGCCGATGAGCCCTAAGACTGCAGCCCCACAAAGTGTGTCAAACAAGGCTCAATGGAATTTTGCTTTGCACTCACAGGAAGCAAGACGGGGCATTGCAAGGCAGAGGAGATTCCCATGCTACTCCAGTAAGCTCAGCCAGGTGCCATGTTGCACATTCCTCGTGTCAGAGGGATAATGAGGGGGAAACCAGGCTCTTTGGCGACCTATAGAACTTCTCCTCATGTGACCTGTTTCGCTTCATTTTAAATGCAGTAGCATGTCAACACTGCTTAGTGGAAGTCATTCCACTAAACGGCAGGTGCCTTACATAAAAGTATTTGCTACTTTTGCCCGGTTGCTTTTGTCCAAGGATTCTCCATTATAAATAAGCCGATCAGTGTTGACCCTGGTTGCCCGCCAAAAAGTTACTCTGCGTAGCCTCAGTTTATCCATATTTGGCAGAAGGTTATTCACCACCCATCAAGAGGGAACAGACAGTCTTGTTTGAAGCACTAAGTACATATCTCAAGTACAGTACATTACATGCAGCACTTCCTTCCTTACGGAGAAATCATGGCAGGAACTGTGCACTATAGCTGCCGTCACCTCTTGTCTCCCCGCATCCACTCTGCGCGTGTGACGTGACACTGTTCTGCTCTGCCCACCTCTGCAAACCAAAGCAGAGGAATGACAGGAACTCGAAACTGCATTACTAACAGTTTCAGGGATAGGAACGAGGAAACGAAACACACAAAAAGTCCTGTGTGCTTCCTCTGTGCTACCATTTCCAAATCCACTTAAGTAGAAAATACCTTTGATGCCAACACTCCAAATTCCTGCTTCCTAAAACATGCCATGTCAGAAGGTTATGTCTTTCTGGAGAGTCACATCTAGGAGGCGTACAGAGAAGACTCCTAGACTTTGTGGATCATCTGGAATGCTATTGTGCCACTGATGGTACTTCACAGGTCAGCCTAAAGAGATCAGGAAGATGGAACTTTTCTCTTGAAATCAGAACATATGAATCCCAAACATTACTTGTTTCTAGATAGAGTCCCATATCTGAAAGTCAACCATGCCTGCATGGTGATTCTACATGCCGTTGTCAGAAAATGGTCATCCAACATGCGTATCAAAACCTGATCAGTTGAGTACTTCAGCACATAGCAAGGGTCATGTTTGGTCAAAATCATCTAAGGTACAGGTGAAACTCAAAAATTAGAATATTGTGGAAAAGTCCATTTATTTAAGCAATTGTTTTCATTAGCTACTGGAGTTTAATATATGAGATAGACTCATGACATGCAAAGCGAGATATGTCAAGCCTTTGTTTGTTGTAATTGTGATGATTATGGCGTACAACTGATGAAAACCCCAAAGTTGAAATTGTTACTTTGGGGTTCTCATCAGCTGTATGCCATAATCATCACAATTATAACAAATAAAAGCTTGACATATCTCGCTTTGCATGTCATGAGTCTATCTCATATACTAGTTCCACCTTTTAAGTTGAATTACTGAAAGAAATGAACCTTTACACGATATTCTAATTTTTCGAGTTTCACCTGTATATTCCACTACAGAATTTGTGGCCAGCAGGACCCTGTTGCTATTAACACTTTCACAAACTGTGTAATTGTAATAACCCGAAAGATTGCAGACGATATTTGTCAGAACATAAAATGGCTGTTGTTATTTACTTTCAAGGAAACTAATTCCTTAAAGGGTTTCTACCTCAACAACAGTTAGGCAATTTCACATCTCACCCAGCCCAAAAACTCAATTCTAAGCCTTTTAATGAGTGGTATTGACATATATGAAGCATTTATATAGCACCGAGCACTCAAATCACCACACATTATCTCAGTAACCTCAAGGGTAATACAGTAGATGGAAAGCCAAGGTTCGGAGAAGAGTAGTTTGCTCAAGGAGGGGTCGGAAATGCATGGCCCTACAAATGTTGGTGTCACAACTCCATCAGCTCAGCCAGCATAATCAATGGCCCAGATGTGACTTGTAGCCCAGCAACATCTATCTGGAGGGCTTCAGGTAAAAGACCAAGAGTGCATTCTCCTTAGGGAAGGGGAAGGGAAATTAGTTTGTTCCAGTTCCGAAAGAAGTTTCCAATTACCTAGAGAGGTGGGTGTCAAGTTTTTTGTGGGTTTATTGGGTGGGGTGAAACTAATGAGTCCCATCAATGGAAGCCCTATGCAAGGTCTTTCACTTGCTTCCCCAAAACGGATTGGCGGGGGGGGGGGAGTAGGAGAAACCCCAGAACAGCATGCAAGGGAATTGTGCCATCTGGCAAGTCAAAATGCCTGCCCTGGTGGAACAATTACCTTATCACAACACTGAATTTTTCCGGGTTTTTATTCTCTTGCTATCTGTGTGGCACCTAGAGAATTTACTTGTATACTAAATAAATAAAACCTAATGGATTTCTAATGGGACTATGCCAGAATAAAAGTTATAATTGTCTTCACACTCCAACTTCTGTATGTTAACTGGCCTACTTAAGATTCAGCTTCTGCTCTTGGAACCTAAACTCGGTAATTAAGTTAGCTGGAAACGGTACCTAGAAGTTATTTAGCACTCTGGAACTGCTCATCTACCAATAACCATTAAGCGCTTTAATGAGATCCACAGTCAACTGCAGTATTGACAGTGACCATTTAGCTGCCACACGTCACTTCCCCCAAGGCAGCATGGACAATGCTCAGAACTGAACCTGTGCAGAAGATGCTTTGCTTAAGAAGATGCACCCAAAGTCCTGTGTCATGCTGTTTTTCCCTCCTACCACGCCAAAACACTGTCTTTGGCATTTTGCAGGCCCAGCTAATCAAAACACAGGGAGAGAAATGGCTATGGCAACCAGGAACATAATGCCATAATGACCTTGGTGTTTCTTAATGGGTCCCCACAGAACTTCCAAGTACTCCCTCCCACCTTGGAAAAGAGGTGGTGAGAAGGGTCACCTTGAAAAGTACATAGAGCTGAAAAATGAAATCAGAAGAGTGACTCTCTGTCTCACTTCCTCTTTCATCTCTATGTGTTTTAGAAGGTTCTGATTTATTCTACTGAATCTGCCTTCTAACCAGATTCTTTAGTAAAACAAAGTGAATGTGCACACACTGTCTGTCGTGCTGATCCAGGGGGTGGCAGGTGGGGGGATATAAGTGACCAGAGGGGATTATGCTTATGGCAGTCACCCAAAAATCCAAATGTGCCCATGGGTTAAAAAGGGTTTACAACTGCTGTTCTACAGGAAGAAGAAAGGTGTGCAGCGCAGCATTGTTTGGCTTAGCGGATATAAGATGCAGCAAAATTTGCTCTCCCATTGCTGTGTTCAAGCAGAATGCCTGACTGTGGCTCAGTAACATTCGAAGCAAACCACTTGTGTTATAAAAATAAATGTGTTATTTAAAAATCAATGTTTTATTGTTGCATAAGCTGCTGGGACAAAGTGTTAATTGCCATCTCAGAATACTCAATCACTTGAACAAGTCTCTGTATTAATTTGGCAGCTTCTAGGGGGTTAAGAAAGTGGACAGGTTTATAGCACTTGCAGCATCACTTGTCATTTCCAGAGTACCTTGAAACTGGAGTCCAGCTCACCCTAAATAATTCTTCACTATTTAATTAGCTTTTACTTAAAGACTTCAATTTATGGCAAGAAAAAATCCTCAGCTCCAAGTTGATCACCATTGGATCCAACATCACAAACTTTTACACAGTTTTGAACTGGCAAGACTGTTAGTAGATCCCATAATGTGTCCTTTCGGTACCATCTTCCCTAACTGCAAGAGTTCATGTTCCAGAGCAACTTCAAGCTTCTAGTCCAGAGGGGTTGGGCAGCTGTGGGCTCCCAGGTGTTGTTGGACCCCAACTCCCATCAACCCCAGCCAGCATGGTGAATAGTCAAGGATCATGGGAATTGTAGTTAAGCAACACCTGGAGAACCACCGGTTCCTACCCTACCCTGTTCTAGATGCTTGCTTTTGTGAGAAGTATGCAATCCCCGCAATGGGGTGAGCTCCCGTTGTCCGATCCCAGCTCCTGCCCACCTAGCAGTTCGAAAGCACGTCAAGTGCAAGTAGATAAATAGGTACCACTCCGGCGGGAAGGTAAACGGTATTTCCATGCACTGCTCTGGTTCACCAGAAGCGGCTTAGTCTTGCTGGCCACATGACCTGGAAGCTGTCTGCGGACAAACGCCGGCTTCTCTTGGCCAGTAAAGTGAGATGAGTGCCGCAACCTCAGTGTCTTCCACGACTGGACCTAATGGTCAGGGGTACCTTTATCTTTATGGAAGCGTCTCTCTGCAGGAATTTCCTAATGCATGGAAAGGAATTTTGAGTTCATTCCAACCATAACCTCATTTTGTGCCAGAACTGCAGCCACTCCTTTTGACTCCTCTTAAGATTCCATCTTGCCGTATGTATGCTACACAATCTCATGGTCTGTTATCAATCTTTTCCAGTCTGTTTGCATGCAGAATGTCCCTGGTTCAATCCCTGGCATCTCCAGGCAGGCCTGGGAAGAGACCACCATCCCACCCTGGAAAGCTACTGCCAGTCAGAGAAAACACTACCGAGATAAAGGGACCAAGGGTTTGACTTGGGTATACAGGTGAAACTCGAAAAATTAGAATATCGTGGAAAAGTCCATTTATGTAAGCAATTGTTTTCATTAGATACTGGAGTTCAATACCATTCCACGATATTCTAATTTTTTGAGTTTCACCTGTACAGTAGCTTCTTATGTACCTGTTCTGTTAGATTGGCAGTGTGGTATAGTGGTTAGTATGTCGGACCAGGACCTGATAGACCAGGGTTCTAATCCTAACTCAGCCATGAAGCTCATTGGGTGACCTTGGGACAGTCGCCATCTAACCTAACCTACTTGACAGGGTTGTTGTCAGGATAAAATTGGGTGTGTGGGTGTGTCCCATATGCCACTACCTCAAACTACTTAGAGCAAAGTTGGACTCAAAGTGCAATAATAACAACACATAGCATCAAAACAGTTCAACCTTCTTTTAAGCAACTTATCAAAATCCATTTATTTTATAGCTTGATAGGTAAGACAGACAGACAAATGTCTAACTGCTCTAGTCACCTTTCCTGCTTTTCTGGCTTCCCCTCTTAACTACCATACACGCTTTCAGCAAGGACATTTCCATTCCCATACCAAACGAGGATTCAGCACAATGCTAAAACAGGATGAGAAGGTGGCATCATCCATGGAGATGGTGGAACACCGAGGCACTAGATAGGGGCAAGATTACAGAAAATGTGCTGAGCATAAAAATAACAGGGAGTAGTTGTATGGGAGATATTCGCTGAAGTTGTAAAATGTAAGCCCCTAAGACCGCAAACCTTTTAATGCTGTTTGGTTTAGGGAAGGGTGGGCAGAGATTTTGGCAGCAGGGCTCACTTCAAATTGCCAAGACTTGGTCCTGGGTTAAATAAGTGCGTATAAACTCATGCTATGAGAAAAGCGGGCTAAGTAAAGTATTCTTTCTAAGGGAGCCATGTAACTTTTAATAGCAGATTTGAATTTAAATCAGAAAAGAAAAACACATTTCTCTCTCTACCCGAAAGCCCACTTCGGGAAAAGATTTATGCAACACCGCATAAAAGTGTGCGCAGCAGAGGCGATGGGCTTTTCTGCCTTCTACTTTGTCGCCGCCCCGCCAAGTCAACTCTCTAGAGCAGGGGTAGGCAACCTAAGGCCCGGGGGCCAGATGCGGCCCAATCGCCTTCTCAATCCAGCCCACAGACCGTCCAGGAATCAGTGTGTTTTTACATGAGTAGAATGCATCCTTTTATTTAAAATGCACCTCTGGGTTATATGTGGGGCACAGGAATTTGTTCATTCCCCCAAATATATATATATATAGTCTGGCCCACCACATGGTCTGAGGGACGGTGGACTGGAGCGCAACTGAAAAAGGTTGCTGACCCCTGCTCTAGAGGCCTTCTACAAAGGCAACACCACAAGTTGTTTTAGGGAGAGCTAGAAACTGCAGTTTTGAGAATGGTTTAGTGGCCACCAAAGGGGATATGTGCTTTTCAGGTTATCTGCTCACCAAAATGGATTCTGAGATTTTCCTAAACCAAGGCACATTCCCAAATATGAGAGAAACGTAGTATTTTGTACCAGATACTAGCCTGTTCGCCTCATAGAGCAATATCGCAAGCCCTTTGCTGGGTTCCTATTTTACTGGTGGAAGGGGGGGGGGGGTTGAAAGGCAAAGTTCACAGGTCTGCTCTTGAATACATTCAATACTAAATTGCTAAGTGTACTTGAAATGCGTTGCCACCTTTTAATATACCGCAGTGTGTAGAGATTTGTGTTCCTGGGAAAATATCTTATGGGGATCTGGGATATATAAAGCTGTCAGTTCATCGGTCCTTCTCAGTGCTGCCTACACTGAGTGGCAGCAGCAATCCAGAAAAGGATGTCTCCTAGCACTATCCTCAAGATGCCAAGGATTGAACTTGGGTGCTGCTGAATGCAAAGCAGATGCTCTACCACTGAACAAAGGCCCTTCACCAAAGGAAGAACATCAATGCTCCTTGTCCTCCTCCTCCTCACAACCACCACCTAAAGAGAGAATTCTCCAATTAACCATATTTCCTATTACCTGTATTTTTAAAATTAGGAATCTATGGTAACCAAGATGTTAAAACAACTTCATGCTATAGTTTAAGATACTGGCTTATCCCAAACCTGATAGCAGTACTTTCCCAATTCAAGCACAAGAAGAAATTATGGTTAACTTGAGACTTCTGGGGACAACTAGAGTTTGCCAAGAGGAGAGCCAAGGGAGGCACAAGGCTCAATCATATTTCTGCTTATTAAACCAGTAGTAGTAGTAGTAGTAGTAGTAGTATACCCCACCTTTATCCGCAGATCTCATGGCGGTTCACAACATATACCAGGGTGATTGATTCCTAGTACAGCTAATGCATGTTCTGAGATCCCGGTCCGATCCTGCATTTCCTCTGAAACAAGCCCCCTTCAGTTCAGTGCCGCTTACTCCCAAGTAATACAATATATTGAATAGTGGACCCCCTGAATGAACTCAGTGTATACATGTTGATATTTCCATATGCACCTCTCAAGTTTTGAGCTACACCCTGAAGATATGAAATGCCTCTTCACTAGTGTAAAAAAACACACACACATAAAAATATTAAATGTAAACCCTAGTCAAGGCAGGCAAGAGGCTTTTAAAGAGCAGTAACTCATTTCGTTCAGTGCAAAAAGCTCGGAAGCTCATAAAACTGCGGTAGTAAACTTTAAAAGATGTACTGTTTTCACTGGGTTGCTGCTGGTGCATTTCCATTATCAGATGCGAGTAATGGAACTTTTACAGTTCACTAACACACTTGTACTTACAGACATCTTGTTCCTGAGCAAAGAAACGTGTAACAAAAAGGAAAAATCCACATCCATCATAAATTTTATATGCACTTTTCAGTTCAGAAGGACAGCCTGCAGTGGCCCCAAATACAGGCTGTTTGTTATTCTGAATGAGTCAGGTACAGTAATGTCAATTTTAACCTTTGGACACAGTCTTCCTAAATCAATTGGAAATTCCCTCTTAAGTCACCAGAACTAAAACACACTCAGATATTTATGTAGCTTATCGTTATTGTAACAACAAAGAGCAGAATTAAAATTGGCCATAGGGGGCACACTAATAGCCCAGATGGTATAACTAATTATCACAAACTGATGGGATGGCAGCATGGGAACCCAATGTCCTCCCATGAAAACCAGTTTGGGCACATATTAACAATCCTGATAAGAGCTTGATCCTCATCCATGTGCCAAAGTTGTTAGACCACCATTATCCCCATCAGAGATCAATTCCCAGAGTTCCCCAAGATGATGGATTGTTAAGCTACTCTGGGAATTGTAGGACCTTGGGTTTCCTAACAAATCTCAGCACCCATTAACAAACCATAGCTCTCAGAATTTTTGGGGGGAAGCCGTGGGATCATAGTGCTTTAAATGTATGGTGTGAATGTGGCGTCAGATTATTCATCAACATCACGTGGTAGGAATCAAACGGAACTAAGTTTTGTTCTAAATGTCCTGGGCCTCCAAGTCAGCCTCATGGCATTCTGGAAGAGCTGGTGTAGCAGAAAGAGCGAGTCTAGTGAGACTCATGTCCCTGTTCCCGTAACCTCCCATTCAGCCATGAAGCTCAATGGTTGACCTTGAGCCAGGCACTATCTCTCACCCAAATGTGCCTCAGGGTCATTACATATCAAATGATCCAATTTTTTTACCTCATGTCATCCAATTTTCTTAATATTTTGTATACTTGCTGAATGATCAAAACTAAGTTTAAATCATACACACACACACACACACACACACACATATATATTCCCATTTTTGAGTTATGAGGGTTTGAAATTAAAAAAGGCCACAATTATGGCCTTGCCAGACTACACAAAAACCTTAAAAGTTCAGCCCAGAATTGAGGTATTTCAAAACTAAAAACACCGATCTCTCCAGAACCTCATGGGCTTTAATACGATGTGTCACATGATGAACTTACTTTATATTTTAAAGTTAAGTTACAAATTTTAAATATTTTTAAAAAGTGATTTTAAAAAATCAATATGATTAAATATTCCAAAAAATGTATTGGTTATTTAATATTTCTAAGTGCTACCTGCAAAATTTCATCTTGGGATCTCAATGGAATCACACACACACACACACACACACACACACACACACACATTGTACATACATGTCTGCCTTATTGGGTTCTATTTAGGATAAATGGGTCTTCTTAGAGTAAAATATAACAGAATAAACAAGACTTCAAACTATAATATCAGTTACTTCAGGCATTTCTTTAGAAAGTTATTCAGTTAAAAGGTATCTGAAAAGCTAGTCAGGGTTTTCTTTTAAAAAGTGTTCCAAAGCAGAGCTATAGCTTGCTGTTGCATGATAGTCGCCAACTCAGTAAGTGGCTACTGCAAGCCCCTTTTCTCTCTGAATCAGTCCCACCCTCCCACACCTTCTTTTTGCAATATGGAGCCAGCATGGTGCAGTGGCTAGAGAGCTAGACTAAGACCTGGGAGACCAAGGTTCAAGTCTCACTCAGTCATGACACTCAACCAGCATTATTGTGAGGATAAAATGGAGAGGTACCTATGTTATGTATGCTATTGCTTTGAGGAAAGGAGGAATGTTGTTGTTGTTGTTCAGTCATTCAGTCATGTCCGACTCTTCGTGACCCCATGGACCAGAGCACGCCAGGCACCCCTATCCTCCACTGCCTCCCGCAGTTTGGCCAAACTCATGCTAGTCGCTTCGAGAACACTGTCCAACCATCTCATCCTCTGTCATCCCCTTCTCCTTGTGCCCTCCATCTTTCCCAACATCAGGGTCTTTTCCAGGGAGTCTTCTCTTCTCATGAGGTGGCCAAAGTATTGGAGCCTCAACTTCAAGATCTGTCCTTCCAGTGAGCACCCAGGGCTGGTTTCTTTAAGGTTGGATAAGTTTGATCTTCTTGCAGTCCATGGGACTCTCAAGAGTCTCCTCCAGCACCATAATTCAAAAGCATCAATTCTTCGGCGATCAGTCTTCTTTATGGTCCAGCTCTCATTTCCGTACATTACTACTGGGAAAACCATAGCTTTAACTATATGGACCTTTGTCGGCAAGGTGATGTCTCTGCTTTTTAAGAAGCTGTCTAGGTTTGTCATTGCTTTCCTCTCAAGAAGCAGGCGTCTTTTAATTTCATGACTGCTGTCACCATCTGCAGTGATCATGGAGCCCAAGAAACATAATGTTAAAAGGACCGGGCTGTTTGTAGGTATTACTGCAGGCAAAACAACCTTTCCAAATGTCCAAACACTATAGAAAAAGTCCAAATATTATAACTGAAAATCAATTCGTTCTCTGAAATGGATGATGGGATCTGCAGTCCAACAACATCTGGGGGAAGAGCCATAGCTCAGTTGCAGAGCATCTGCCTTGCATGTCATTGGTCCCAGGTTGGGGACCATGGCATCTCCAGGTGTGGCTGGAAGACAACCTGCTTGAAATCCAGAGAGCTGCTGCCAGTCAGTGTAGTCAATATGGAGCTAGATGGACTAACGGTCTGACTCAGCATAAGGCATCTTCCTGTCTGGAGGGCTGCAGTGTCCCCCATACCTGCACTGGCTTTGGTCTTGAATACAGCTTGCTGCCATCAAAATCCCTATTTGCACAATTCAGTGCCTTCAGCCGAGTGAAGGAAAAATTCAAACCATATGCACAGCACTGTGCGCTTTCAGAATCAGAGCAAAAGGAATTTTATTAGTTTTCTTTTTCTTTTCTTTTTAAAGCAAGCATTAATGACATTTCCCCTCAGGAACAGAGCATAATAGTTATTTGGCCTGGAAATGTGATTAAAACGTTATAAAAAAAAGAAGTAAAAAAGAAAAGAAAAGAAAACACTACTATAAAAAAACGCGTCTCCAAATCTGTCTGTCCTACGACGAAGAATAAAGATCAGCTTAGGTCATACATTACGGAGAATTAAGAGCCAGAAAAGAGAGTGAAACAGAAATATTGGAGAAGAAAGCAATTTCCAAGCTGTTACGTAAAGAGGAAAGAGGTTTCATAATTGCCAGCTTCGGTGTATTCAATTTTAATAGCCAGAGATAAACAACTAGCCCAAAGACGGAGCTTTATATCATCAAATAAATAAATAAACAATTCTACTTGGCTTAAGAGAATTTGTGAAAGGATTAGGCAGGCTGGTAGACAATGAGACATTCTGAATTATGTACAAGAATACATTGCAGATCGGGGGGGGGCACTTATTGAGGAAAGAATAATGTTCTTAACATTTGAGGCAGTAATGAAATATTTACCCCAAGGCCTCGCAATTCTTAGCAGTCTCACGCGCTGGGAGGACCAAGATGTCTTAACTTGGCCACTACCGCTTTGCACCAACCGCTTTAGGAAAAAGCCACTGAGGCCTAGTCAACTTTGAGCAGAGGTGTTGTACTTATTCTGGGGTGCCGGCCACCCAAAAATAATAATAATAATAATAAATGTTCTGTCGGCAGACAAGCTGATATGTGCATGTGGATGAATCGCATGGTGCTTGGATGTCGCCCCATAAATCTATAGCAGGTGTGCAGACACTTTGTTTGTTTGTTTGAAGGCCTCATTGCCTCAGGGGACATGTGCTAGTGGAGGGCAGGATGAGAAGCAAAAGGGGGCTACATCCAAGTCACACAGAAGTCAGGGGTCCCTACACACCTCACCTAGGGTAGCACGAAGCATGATCACATCACACGCACATGAGAAAGGCATGGAGCAGTCTGGTTGTTCCCCGGGGAGAGTCCTGAGGACCATATCAAGTGGGCTAGAGAGTAACAACTGGGGTCTCAGGCCTGAGGCTCTCCACCGCAACTTCGAGCACATTAGGGAGCTATGTAGGCAAGTTCCTTCTCTCTGTGAAGAAGAACTGGGAAATGTGGGCGTTAGGGAAGAATTAAAACATCCAATAGCATAAGAAGCGCCCTACCAGAGCTGGCCAAAGGCCCATGCAGGCCATTGTCACAGCAGCTAACCAGATACTTATGGAAACACCACAAGGAGGACCTGAGAGCATGAGCAACTCTCCCGAAGAGAATTATTATTACACTGAAGAGCAACACATCTGATGCGTTCTGGAGGTAAAACACAGTTCAAAACCACACACTAAAAGCACATGTATGTTGACAGCCAGCATAAATGTAAGCAAAGTCTATATACTGACTGCCCACGGAGAAACGAAGCTGACAAGAAAGTGGGTGGTGGAGGGAAAAGAGAAATGGGTAAAAATAGACATGCCAAGCTACAACATGCCTCCAAGTTATAGCAAAGGCATCTGGAATGTCCTCAGATCCCCTTGGCTCTGCCTACCACAGTATGCCTGTTTATTCGGAGACATTTCCGCAAGCAGAGCAACAGGGCAAGACCCAGTTCCTGCAAGCTTATGCCACGTGGGGCACTGAGCCTCACGGGCTTGTCTACTGCCTGAGTAGTAGGGATTTTTATTTTATTTTAAGGTTACTATTGGAAAAACACTGTTTTCCGCTTGCATTCAGGAGAGCGAACTCCCAAGTATGACCCAATAATAATAATAATAATAATAATAATAATAATAATAATAATGGTCAGTGTTCAGAACACCAACCCCAAATCCTCCAGCACAACAGGTCTGATCCAGACTTAGCTGTGCTTAGAGAAGACCTGCAAAAATCCGTGAGGCTTAACTGCAAATCTTCCCCCTTCCTCCACAGGCCTAGTACATATGTGTGGGGGCAAGTGTCTGTGCAACTCACTGCTTGGAAGTAATTCCAGTAATACAAAATGAAAAGGGGGGGGTCAAAAGCTGGTGTTATGGCACTTATTATTATGAAGAAAACACTGAGGTCCCCTGGGGTCCAGACTGACTCCAGCCACCCTTTTAAAACACCATTTTTGGGGAACTGGTCCTGTATATAGAGGGCCAGGGCCAGATGGCAACAACTACTGCTCCCCCCCCCCCTTTCCGGCTTTTTCTTTAGTTTGATTGATTGGTTGCATTTCTGTCCCAGCTTTTTCTCCGAGGAGCTCAAAGTGACAGCATACATGGTTCTCCCTGCTCCTCATTTAATCCCTGCAACAGCCATGTGAGGTAAGTTAGCCTGAGAGACAGTGACTTGGGCCCAAGGTCACTCAGAGAGCTTCATGGCTATGCAGGGATTTGAACCCTGGTCTGCCACACATCATAGCTCAGTGGAAAAGCACCTGCTTTGTATGCAGAAAGTCCCTGGTTTGATCAACGGTGTCTCCAGGTAGGGCTGGGAAAGCCACAGGTGAGAGACGTGGTCTGGAAACCACGTATAAACCCAATGGAAGACATTTGCAGCCATCTGATATGCAAAGCGCACCCTTATTCCTTCAGCCTTTTTCTGCATGCAGGTTTTCCTCGCTGCTTTCGGTGGGAAAACAATGAATCCTTAAAGGCGCCGTTGTTTCCTCTATTAACAGGCACAGTGTACGATAGTTTTGGCCAACCTGACGTCCTCTAGATGTTTTGGACTACGATTGCCATCAGTCCCAGCCAACCATACTGCAGTTGCAGGCCAAAACATCTGAAGGGCACCAGGTTGGCAAAGGCTGCTGAACAGTATATCCGCTGGACTGCTCTCTTCCCCACCACCTCATTTTTAAAAGCATTTAAAAAGCTTCCGTGTCGCATTTTTAAAAAATGAACCTGTAAAACCTTGAGTCCCTGCAACGAGAGAAGCACTCAACCAAAAGTGAAAAGGAGTTGGCTTCTCCCGCACTGGCCCAGCGGAACATTAATTGAAGCGAACATGAACAGCTATGTGTGAATGTTCGACACAGTCATGTAGAAACCACAAACCTTAGGCCTGAGCCATGATAAGTCAAGTGCACAAATGCCTTCCACATGCCCCCTGGGGGGGGGGGGGCAGAGAAAGAGGAGCTAAGCTTTAAAAGGAACAGGGAGGGGAAAAACCAACGTGGAAACCGCTCTGAGCAATTTGTCATTTTAGAATGAAACGGCGAGGCAAAGGAGGGAGACTCTAAGCAAGTTCAACGGCTCAAATTGCGGCTACCTATCAGGTTTGTTTATAGTTCTCAACTACAAGGCTTTCACATGTTGTTTAAAGTTTAATATAGGCAATTTGGAGGAAGCGGAATGCAGGAAGAGAAAGGAAGAGGCCCCCAAAAAAATTAATCTTAAAAGCTGCATTCCAAGACTAGAGAGTCAAGGAATTGGCAGCAGTATAAAAGCAACTGGGGGGGAGTGGGACAGAATAGCCCAGAGAACCAGCTTTATGCACAAGGCGGCAAACTATTGCTTACTTCTTGGGGAAGCAAGAGGAGGCCATGGGAAACACAGCTGTCACACGGATTGTCAACGCAGGTTCGCCTGTTCATGCATATGGTCTGTGCTCTGTACAAATGTCCATACATCCAATGGCAGGGCCACTGATTTATGTCCACAGCCCCTTCGTGCAGTTTTTTTTTTAACCTTCTTTTCAGATTATCCATTCCATACTTCTATTCCTTTAATGTGTTTTCCTTTTACTTCATTGTGGTTGTTTGTGTTTTAATCAGAATTTTGTACACCGCCTTGATATGTTTTTTATCTTTCTGACAGTAAGAGCTGTTTGACAGCGGAACAGACTACCTGTGGAGGTTGTGGTCTCCCCTTCCCTGGAGGTTTTTAAGCAAAAGTTGGATGGCCATCTGTCATGGAAGTTTTAGTTGTGATTCCAGCATTGAAGGGGGTTGGACTAGATGACCCTTGAGGTCCCTTCCATTTCTATTATTCTATGAAAATGAAAATAAAAAAATCTCTTCAGGAGAGCTGCGGCTGCACTCAGGCCCTTCTTACGGGTTTTCCATAGGTATCTGAACAATTGTATTTATTCAAGTCAACAAACAGCAGCAGCATCAATATGAGATGGGCAACAATGAATTTATCCACCAAGTCCACCTTCTTCCAAGGTCTGTGTATTCTGGACTTATTCCAGGATGCACTCTGTGAGGTAGGGCCCACTGCATAGTCCAAGATGATGCAATAAGATTGAGAGTGTTGCAATATAAATACTCCGGCATGCGGTGGCAGGGAGTTTGGGCACGTTGCAAGGACTTCATCCCTCCAAAGGCAGAAGCGACTTTGCGCTCCGACTAGCAAGTGGCTTCAGAAAGTGGCTTCTGGTCTCCACAGCCACAGTCCATAGCAGGTGCAAGCAATAGCCCAGCTGCTAGGATAGCTTACAAACCTCCCAGCTGTGATTTCAGCCAGGAATAGATGAGCTCACCCAATAACAATGTCAACCAATAGGTATAAAGCACATTTCTGGTTCAAGCATTGAAACACAGCAATAACTCAACTCTTACAGACGGCTGGTTTTATAGACTTGGTTCCAATTAGATCTAACAGCAGCAAATTATCTCATCAATCTTCATTCGAGAAGAGAAAAGAATGCTTCTTTATCTTAATCTGCTTTCCTGACCAGAGCTACATCTCTCTGTTCCCAAATGAGACCTATGCTCAGGATGAACCAGCCTGGCTCTTCTTACTTGTTGAGGGTGGCTGGAAAGGAGGCACAAGGGCCACCAGCACCATTTATCGGTTAACTTACCACGAGAGCTGTGATTAAGCATAAACTGCAGCTCTGCCCAACATGCAAGTCAGGCTCCTTCACAGTAATGCATCTTGTGATGTTTTACATACCATGAAAATGCACACACATCTAGCCTCCACCATTAGGCAGCTTTGGTTTTGCTCTACTACAGCTTTATACTGTTTGTGACAAATCATTTAGTGTCATGATTTGCATCCCCGCTGGATCAGATCAAAGCTCCATCTAGTCCAGCAGCTGGTTCTTACAGTGGCCACCCAGCTGCAGATGGGAAGCCCATGATCAGGACATTAGCACAAGAGCACTCTCTCCACACTTACACCACCAAGCAACCAGGATTCAGATGCAACACATCTCTGACCCTGAATGCAACATATAGCCATAATGACTAGTAGCCACCAATGGCTTTATCCACCATGAGCTATCTAATCCAAGGACCACCAGTTAGATAGTACTCTACATGCTCCTGGCAGAAAAGATGGCATTTGCACAAGTTCTCTCTGCCCTGGTTTGTAAAAAACGTCATTCAACTTTAATAACTGAAAATAAATGGGTTTTGATTTTTTTAAAAAAATCAACACTATGCTAAACTCTTTTCTAAGAACGTGTCCAGCACAAAGAAATGAATGAAGCAAGCATATATTTTTTTCATTTTAACAGCCAGTTGTACAGGATGCAGTTAATATTAACTTTTGTGAACTTGAAAGTTCAGGGTCTTATTGAACATTGTGCGCTCTGATACACAGAAGTCTTCTGCTTGCTGTAGAACGGCTTGCTTCCCTTTCTAGACAGAAAGTTGATTGCCAGCTTTCTATTCCATTCTCAGAAGGATGTTTGAAAAGTGAAGATAATCATCTGGTAACACAACCAAATATGGTGGGGAGTGAGGATTAACACCACGCAAATACCAAACATATCACTGCAGCATAATGCTGTTTTAGAAGTGAAAAAATGACTACTGTCTATATTATCCCTAAAAACAACTAAATTATATACCAGATTAGCTCAGACGAATTTGCACATAACAAACAGCAAGCCATGCTTCTGCTGGTATCATGGAAAAGGCAACTTGTTGATCTCACTACCAAGAGAGCTCAGGATTGTATCCAGCATTAGCCCTATGCAGAGTAGGCCCATTGCAAATAATGCACATGACTAACTTGGCTCCGTTCATAGCAGCGGTGCTACTCCAGGTATAACTTGGTTGTATACAACCCTCAGTCCTTTGCACATAACAGAGATGGCAGGGATGGGTATGAAGACAAGTTAGAAATGTGCAAGACTTGTAGAATTCCCATTTCTGACACAGACTTTCACACCGTTTGCAAGGCCTTCCCCCAGGCATATATCTGTTGTTCCTCCCTGCATTGCAAGGTGACATCAACAAGGAGCAGGGCCTTCTTGGTAGTTGCATCTTGCTCGCTAGAATCTTGACAGTCTCTCAACCTGCCTTTGGAAGAGTTTGGGCCAGCAGCCCTTCACAGAGCACTGCTAAAACTGGCTCACTTTTCTCCCTGCCTCTGTTTTAATGACTAGATTGTTATTTTTTTATAAAACATTGTTGGTTTTTAATTTGCATTGCATTAAAGCCTGCAATTCCAATGTAAGCCACCTTGAGGGCCTCTTTGTGGGTGGAAAGGTGTGGTAAAAAGTGATTAAGAACAAATACAGATAACAATTTGATTGTGGTGAGCTTCTTTAGTTATGCAATTTTTTAATTAAAAAAACCTCTTTGAAGGATTATCATGGTTTTTTTTACCCCACCTCGTTATGAGAAAAGTGGTTCGTTTACAATACTGGTCACAAGAATAAAAACAACAAGCCCATCTTTAAAATGACAATTAGTAGAGCAATAAGCAGCAAGTTAAAAAGAAAAAACACATAGATAAGAGAACAGAATGGAAATTGTGTTGGAACAGTATCCAGGTTCTTTCTGAAAGAGAGAGGGGGTGCAGAAACAGATCTCATTACTGAGTGCATGGATTAGTGCACCAATGACCCAAAACAAGTGTTTGTGCTACCTGGGCATTGCAAGCAGAATATGCATCAGGGCAGAGGGGCAGAATAGGTTTGCCAAATCCCCTTTGCTGAAAATAAGCATTACGTTTGCCTCCCATTACCGCAGTACGCAAAGCTCAACAGCACGGCAAAAATTTTGCTGCTTGTGCTTTTGTCTCTAGCACTCACTCAGAGCATGTCCCCCAGTTTCTTATACAGAGCAGCAAACATTTCAGGAATGACAGTTGTTCAGAACTGCTAAATATTTGTGAGCTCTAAAAATTCCTCAACTTAAACCTCTCTCCGGCCCAGCCTCCCAAGGTCTCACATACCACAATATTTGCCTGGATATCAGCTCGCAAAACTCAGGCTGAGACTGGCTGAACCATCCTCCATTTATACTTTTGTCACTGCTCTGGCCAATCACAATGCTTGTATTCTGTAACTGAAAAGGGATCAATGTGCCTTTCGGAGCTATGAAACAGGAAGAAGTTTCAAGAGTTTGGGTTACACCTCCTCCCCAAATTGCTTCACAACTGTTGAATCGATATCTTTTTCCACCACTCTCCATTCCTTCCTGAAGGCAACCATCTCAAAATCGAATTGTGGACCAGCGCTGTTATCTATTTGTTTGCATCCAGTTTGCATTAATGGTTGGATTGCTTGACTTGGACCAGGGAGACCCGGGTCTCGATGCCTTAAAGCTATAGCACTTACCAGCTTGGAATCCAAGCTGCGAAGTTCGAACGGATCCATAGTGTTAGATACATTGCCCCCAAACTCTCTGGAAGAAAAGCAAGATCTGAAGTGTAACAGCAATGCAGAAACTGAACAATACTGTGCAGGAGAGAAAGCACCCAACACCTTAAGCAACCTTGGGTGTAATCCTGCTTAAATTGACAATAATGCATTTATTATAATGTACAAGCAATGGTTGAGAAATGAGTTGTTGGAACAGAGTTTCCATCATCCACTGCCACTGGCCCCACTGGCAAGAGCTGATAGGAGTTGTAGTCCAACAACATCTGCAGGGGCACAGGTCTGAGATCCCCAGAGATAAACCATAGGCTTGCTGGCCAGCTTTAAGAAAAACACTGGATCTCAGATTCAGCTTCTTATGTAAGAAGATAGAGTGCCTAGGATTTATTGGAGCTATTATTAGGATCAGCGCAATTAGCAGTGCCGAGCATTTGTAAAAGTGCCTCATACTGTATACAAACATGGATTAGAAACCGCTCCCAAGCATCCAGTGCAAAAAAAAAAAAGGTGGCAGCTCTCCATCTTTAACTGCAAGCAGAACAGGATGGTTGAAGTGTGCTGGGGCAATGATCAATCTGCATCAACTGGTCTTGAGCACACGCAATAAAAAGAGAAAGAAAGCCAGCGATGAAGGTGGTACAAGCCATATTCCAACTTGCTTTCTGGGGAGGGGAAAGGAAGCTGGGCTTATAAACGTGGCAGAGTTGTATGGTGAAGCAGACTGCATCAGCATTAGAAAATAAGATACGAAAGCTAGGAGCTAAATAGCAACTTAAACCTAGGTTATGGGCACAACGATGGAATGTCTAAGTGCGCTTTTTTTTTAATAACAACAACGCAAAGCTGAAAATGAATGAACTGCTGCCAAAATATTATGTTCATGTTTCACGTGCTCTAGTCCTTCCCCTGCCCACCCACCCTAATATTCTTAAGAGGGTCTCTTCTCCAGTCTTCAGAGAGTGGCTGGAAGTGGCGAGGCAGAAAAAGGTCCTCCTTTCCTTCTACTGTGCAGGTTTAATATGAAATCTTAGGCGCAGTACTGAACCCTCAGAACTCAGAAACTGCTCCTGCTAATGAAATTCCCTGTCGCAAAACGCACCTAGAACACTGGGAGTTTCGAACACTGGACTGTATTATTGCAGGTGAGAAAGTAGGCAAACCATTTCTTCAGGTTTTGCCCAACGTGAGGCTCGAACCCAAGACCATCATGTTTTTAAGCAAGTCCCTGCAGGCAGAAACCTAGTATAGCAAGGAAAGCATGTTTTCAAACTGCCTTCCTAAACTGCTAGTTTCCACCATCAACCCCTAACATACATGAGAATTCAGAAATTGTATTTCCCCCCCACACACACACACACTTTTATTCATGCCTCATCCTCTACATTCAGTTACCTGTGCAGATCCAGCTAGCAATATCTTAGCATTTGGTAAGCAGGAAGGGAGAAAAACCTAACAATACAACATAAAGTGTTTGCGTCCTAGTAAGTAGCAGATACCGTAACTCCAGTGTTGGCAGCATTTGAGACATATTTGCTAAACCAGCCAAGTATGTTAGGAGCGATCAGCCTCCTTTCCCAAAGTAAAAATAGCAAAACAACAGCATTTGGTAGCCTTTGTTCTGCCATCTCTTTAGAATTAGTCTTGCGGACAACCAAATGTTATTCTGTCCAGCTGCGGAGCCACCAGTTCAAATTATCAGGGCGTTCTATGCATCCTTCCAGTGTTCAAGGAAGCTGCGGTGAGGTTGAGCAGACCCCCAAACGCCAAACACAATTTACCCTCACTCTTGCAAATAAGCCAGGCGTCCGTCTTTCCATTAGAGAAAGGGTGGGGAACTTGGCATCCTCCAGATGTTGCTGGGATCCAACTCCATCAAACCCCAGCCAGAGGTTAGGAACGATGGGCCCAGCGATACCAGCAGGTCACTACTTCCCCACCTCTGCAATAAAACTGCCAAAAACAAAAAGAAAAAAAACCCCAAGCTGGCCAGCGTCACAGGGACAGGAAATGACCTGAGCCAGCCCTTGAAGGCTTTTCCACCCGCTTCCATCTGGCCACAGCTTGGTTCCAGACTACTTGCTTTGATGCTGTCTCCAAGCTCCAATTCCTGGTGAAATTGCACCAGGCTGCAGCATCTGACCCAGCCAAGGGGATTGCAGAAAGACACAGGAGAGCAACTGAGAGCAAGGGACTTGCTCACCTTGCAAAGCGGAACAGGCCGTCTCGGTGTGGAAAGCCATTATTAATGATCCAGCGTCCACTGCGAATCGTTGCATGACAAACACAACATTCACGGCTTCCTCTTGCACACCTCTCATTTTATACTGCCCTCTCACGAACTCAAGGGCGGCGTACGCAATACCCACCACCACCGCTCGATCTTCACAACCAGCCTACGAGGTAGGTCGCTAAATGGCTGAGCAGGGATTTTAGCCACTGTAACGCAATGGCTAATCTGGTGGAAAGCCTAGCATTCTGCCAATGGTGTTTTAGTGGTTGGAATTGTGTTGCCCTGAGTTCAGGTTGCTTTCCAACTGCAGTAGAGGATTTGAAGCCTCCAGGATTTGCAAACACTAAAATGTCAGTCAGCTCAGTTGGTCAGAGCATGGTGCTAATAATGCCAAGGTTGCTAGTTTGATCCCCATATGGTCCCACCTGCATATTCCTGCACTGCAGGTGGTTGGACTAGATGACCCTTGGGGGTCCTTTCCAACTCTATGACTCTGTGATTATTCAGTCTCCAAGCTGAATAGATAGGATCTAGAAATAACCCTGGGGCAGGAGCACTTTTCAAGTTACTGAAGCACTGCTCACTGCCCCTTTATTGCTACTAACCCCTGCTGCCCACCACGTTGCATTCCCAAGAAACGTAAATCTGCAAACAGACTGAATCACAGAATCATAGAATTGGAGAGATGGAAGGAACCCTGAGGGTCATCTAGTCCAACCCGCTGCAATGCAAGAATCTCAACTAAAGCATCCATGGCAGGTGGCAATTTAAACTTTTGCTTAAAAACGTCCAAGGAAGGAGAATCCACCACCTCCCAAGGGAGACGGTTCCAATGCCGAACAGCTCTTACTGTCAGAGCAGTAATACTTAGCATTTCTACAGTGCTTTCAAGCTGCCTATATTACTTTGGTGCAATCCTTATAATAAAGCTGTAATGCTAATTTTATTATCCCCATATTGCAGATTGGTGTGTGCGCGCGAGGAAAAGTGATTTGCCTGAGGCCACCTTGTAAGTTTCATGGCACAGGTGAGATTCGAACAAAGTACTTCCTGATTAGTAGCACAACCTCTCTCTGCCACTATGCTACCCCAGCTCTTTGCCGGAATGATTATACACCAAGTAAACACTGAGTCAGAATTCACATAGTTTTCTACCTGCAGGATCCAGCCTTCCTTGGCGCACATGCGCAATTCACTCACACCTAACAATGACATCTCTCTCTCACTCTTTCTCTCTCTTTCTCCGCACTTAACATACCCACCCATCATCGACTACCTGAATTCTACCTAACAAGAATTGCCGCCACAAGAGACCGTCCTCTGTCTCAGCAGCAAACTTCACAGAGAGCTCTATCCCCAGATCAAAGCACCACAGCTCTCTTTTTATGCGCCGCCACAAGCTTATGCAGCAAAGATAACAAGCGTACGCACCATTCCCCATTTCACGGGCAGCTCGGCTATTGCAAAGTCATCCGTTTCAATTAAATTAAGCTCATCCTGCTCTGAAATGTCTTCTGCTTAGAAGCTGGGTGCCAAGCACAGCCGCCTTGTAAAGTCCGGCAAGCATCTTCGCTCATAAAGTTGAGAGCGAGGAGAAGAGACACTTCCCTTCAAGAGCAATCACTTGCTTTGCCACAGTCTTAAATGTTTGGCAGCCGAGAGGCTTGTATCTATTTGGCTTAGTGCTTCTAAGAAGCCAGTTCCTTCAGCCATGGAGACTGCTAATCTAAGCAGGCCTTTCTTGAGAGGAAGCCCTATGGAGCACAGTTGAAGGTACTTCCCCGCTCACAATCGTTCTGCAGTAATCTAATCCAGAACAGTGTTTGTGTGTGAGAGCGCCAGGGCAGCCCAAGACATTTTGGCACCTGAGGCGAACCACAAAATGGCACTCCCTCCTCACCAGGGAAGAGGGGATGAATGAAGATCTACATCAGGAGCAAGGGGGGCAGGAACATTGGGATCTGCTACCCCGTGCATCCTGCCACCTGAGATGGTCGCCTAAAGGGTGGGCCGGCCCTGCTGTCAGCAGGAAGCCATGACTGTTTAAAGTGGTATTACTTTTAATGTATGGTTACCCAAGTCCCACTGAACAAAAAGAGACTTATCTCCAAGCTAACATGCTTAAGGATAAGGAAGCAAATGTCACAATTTTAAAGTGGATTTACCCCCATGTACCTCAGTTTGGATCCCAAGAGCTGAATAGAAAAAATAGGCAGAATCCAAGGCAGAGGAAACTGGAATTGCCCATGCTCTCTGAGAGCAACTGCCCACATGCATCCCAGCGGGTACATTACACACTGTGTGAAATGAGGCCCATGCAGTTCTTGGCTTCAAAATCGAGTGCAGCAAGCATATTTTAGTATATCTATGTCCCAAAGTTGCTTAGAATTTGGACAAAATACAATGAACCACTTAAAGAGCCTCACTGGCCTAGCTGGAGCAGAAGCCTAGCCTTTGCCTGCCTATCTCCTCTTCATGGAATCATTCCTGGTGGTAGATGAGGTTTCTACACACTTTTTCCTGCCCTTCCCCAAAGACCTTAAGGTAGGTCAGGCTAAGAGAAAGTGTTTGGGTCCAGGGTCACACATACCTAGTTTTCACAAGATCCTAAACAGCTTTATGAGGCTGAACTGCAGTAACCTTCTCTCCTCTCCCTCTCTGGCATGGCCACGAGGCAGAGATCAGAAGTTTCTGCTTCCGTTTTAGATTAACCACAGTTTAGAGCTCCCTCCGAAACCTAAACTGTGGCTAATTAAGTACGGTTAATGAAAATAAGCCAGCTTCGTAGATTGAAGTTGGCTTGTGTCCACTAATCATAGCTGAGATCACAGTTTGCTTGTATTCAGACATCATGACATGCTGTGGTTAGTTTAAAGCGGAAGATGAAGCTTCCAAACTCATCCTCACAGCTGGGCTGGGGAGAACAGAGAGAGAACGCATAGTGTGCAAGCTCAAGGCTCACTGCAATGTGTCCTTGAAATGCTAAACCACAGTTTAGCATTACATGCAAACAAAGCCACAGCATAGTCTTAAAGTTTCAGTGCATCTCATTTCAATGATCCTTGTTTGAACTCCAGGTATAAAACCAGACTCTTATTACTGGTGTCTCCCCCGCCCCTGGCAAGAATAAAACACTCTTAAGCCTACAATCTTACAAGGAAGACGTATTGACATAGTTATGATCAGCATGCAAGCTGAACAATAATACCATGGACAGACTTATTTTGCATGCTCGACCCTTCCATTTCACTTTGTATTATATGTTATTTAAGAGGGTCTGCTGGATGGCTATTGCCCGTCAATGTACCATGCCTCTTCCATGAGTACCAGTTCTTGACGGAAACATGAATAAGGCCAATGTTTGCAAGTCAAGAAGTTTGTGCTATAATTTGCATAAAATGAACCAGTCACTGAATGTGTCCCTTCTGGTCACAAAATTTTGATCTTGCAGAATGTATTTCTAGTAGTAGCTAAGAACTGCAATGCAAAGCTATTCTGAAGAATATATGACAAACCACATTAGGCAGTCCTATGTGATTGGGACAAAGAAGTATTGACAAACGCATTTTGCTAATGCTAGATTAGCCCCAGAACTAATTAAGTCACTCAATTGCATTAAGCAAATAAACTCTGAGAAAAAGCTGCGAGAAGCCCAACCAGAAGATGCCAGAATCCAGATGCTATAGATGAATAATGCATATTTTAAGAAGCATTTGCTAAAACCATGAAAAGAAGGGGGCAAGGAAGACAGAGACCCTAATTCATGAGCAGCAAATATGTTATTCAGAAGATGTTGGTAGGAACTGTGATCCAACAACATCTGTAAGGCACCGGACTGCTGTGCAGCTATCCGGGATGCAAAGGGGATGTTTGGCAGGCTTCTAAAACAAACTGCTATTGAGATCAAAATGGCAGCTAGAGTGGTAACTTATAAACCAACAAGTTAGCTCAGCCAGTGGAGCATGAGACACTTAATCTCAGGGTCGTGGGTTTGAGCCCCACGTTGAGCAGAAAGATTCCTGCACGGCAGGGAATTGGCCTAGAAGACCCTTGTGGTCCCTTCCAACTCTGCAATCAAACGCCTGCTCAAATCTTTGCTTGTAATATGAAGTCACTAGGTAAGCCTTAGCCACCTAGAGGTGCCAGCTTCAACTTGCTGGCCCTCATCCTGCCCCTCCAAGATCTGCGCTGCTACACCCAACCCGGTCAGACAAACAGAACCGGGGGTGATCAGCAAACTTAGTGACAAAATCTCCCCACAGCTTCATGTAGTTGTTAAATAAGATGGGGGACAGAACAGAACCCTGCAGGAGACCCCCATACCTAAGAGCTAAGGATCTGAGAAGAACTCCTGCATCACTACTTTCTGCCCGTGGCCCTGCAATAGTTAAGGTGGTGCCCTGCCTTGCTAACTACTAATATTCCTTAAGAGGGTAACACTGTAAAATGGCTTCCTGGCTACACTTTGGACAGTCCCCTGACAAAAGCCACAGAGGTGTGACTTTGCCTTCACCAGCACCAGCCTGTACCACAGGGGTAAAGGACCTGTACCCTCCAGATGTTGCTGGACTGACCACTACAATGCTGGCCATGCTGCCAGGGGGCGATGGGAGTCTAACAACATCTGGACAGCCACAGGTTCCCGACTCCTCCTGTACCACTTTATGGGACGAGGCAGGAGGGATGGAACAGACTGGCATTCTCATCAAACAGAAAAACCATGGCCTTTCTCTGCTTGCCTCACCCCATTTTGCTTCCTCGCAAAATGCATTCAGTCCATATTTCCATCCAACGATGGAGTTTAAATGCAGGTTGTCAAATAGTTGCTTGAAAGTTAAGAGGAGAATTGCTTTTGGCCTTCTTTTGCCACCAACCAAACAGGCCTCCTAAATAATAGATGGGCACCCTTAACTCCTAAAATGAAGCAGAAGATGTATAAGTAATGAGAATAAAGTCTTTAGCGCTGAGAGGTTACTAGCTCTTAAATACTTAAAAGGACTTGCATTCCTAAAACAGCTTCATCCCAAGACACGCTTATTTTTGCTTCCCCTGTATGATCTCTCTGCTGCCCCTGTAGGATTTGGGAGCTCAGATGCATGACCATTTTAAGCTGAAAAAGCAGCATGCAAATATGGCCTTCTCTTCTCTTTCTAAAAACAAAACAAAACCTTACAGCTGAACATATATAGCTGTATCTTTAGGACAGTATTAAGTAATGATTAATTCACAGATTTGCACACCAATTTAATTCACATTTCTATCTTCGTGCTATTCCAAGGGCTTAGGACAGGTTGGGGGGGGTCATCCTCTCCCTTTTTATAGCTGCACAAACACTGCAGTATAGTTGCCTTGTTCAAGGTGACACGAGGCCGTCTTCAAACCCAAGACTTAAGGACTCCACAGTCAAAAAGCAGGACAGGAATTCCAGCTAATCATTTCATTCCTTGGTTATTTCATAGAATTACAGAATAGTAGAGTTGGAAGGGTTTTAATTCATGTAATATAAAGATGCAAAAATGGGGTACACGTGAAGAAATGTCTATACTGTAATTTTAAACACATGCAATGCAGCAAAATGTGAGCCAGTACAGTGGTACCTTGGGTTAAGAATTTAATTCGTTCTGGAGGTCCGTTCTTAACCTGAAAAAAACTGTTCTTAACCTGAAGCACCACTTTAGCTAATGGGGCCTCCCACTGCTGCTGCGCCGCCAGAGCACGATTTCTGTTCTCATCCTGAAGCAAAGTTCTTAACCTGAAGCGTTATTTCTGGGTTAGAGGAGTATGTAACCTGAAGCGTATGTAACCTGAGGTACCACTGTATAGTGAGTGGTTAAAAGTGGGTGAGCTAGGAAAGTGGGGAACCTGGGTTCAAATCTCCACCCAGCTGTGAAGCCAACATACTTTGCAGGACTGTTAGGAGGATAAAATGGGTGCAGGGAGAGAGAGGGGAAGAGAGAATCGTATATGCTGCCTTGGATGAAAGGGGGAGATATAAATGTACGGGGGGAAATGGGCCAGTGGCGTCTACCACATCACAGAGCATGTGTGTCTAAACATAGATGATATACCAGTAATCTGGCAGAAGTGTTCCAAAGCAAATTTCAAGACTTTACAGAGATCTGAACCACACTCAGCACTATACACACTGCCACAGGCATTTGGAAAGATTGAGGGCACAAGGAGAAGGGGACAACAGAGGACGAGACGGTTGGACAGTGCTCTCGAAGCTACCAACATGAGTTTGACCAAACGGCAGGAGGCAGTGGAAGACAGGAGTGCCTGGCATGCTCTGGTCCATGGGGTCATGAAGAGTTGGACACAACTAAATAATAACAACAACAACAAATTATGCTTTATTCCCCCACAAATGGGTTCTGCAGGCTGAATTTTAATACCCACACCTCAGCCCTTCTGTTTGGGCACTGCAGCCTACAAATGAAGAACATCCCAGGACAACGATGTGGTGGTGGGACTACAATGAGTGGTCACAGGAAGAGAGAGAAGACTGGGAGGAGGGTGGGAGGTGGTGTTGGAACCAGTAAGAGGACTTAGTGAGCAGGGAGAGTCTGTGGCAGATAGAAGTCTAGAACCAGAAGCAGAAGCTGAAGCAGGAGAGGAGGGAGGCCAAGAGGCAGAGATGAGTCAGGATGGTGAAGAGTCACAAGGGTTCCCCCCCCCCATCACTCCTTCCCACTCTCTCCCAGAACCAGGAGAGAAAAGGGCAGAGGAGAGGTTGGCCACATGCAGATGCTTTCTCTGATTGCTTGGGGGAAGTCCTGGAGAGGAGGGGACTTACGACAGCTGTGAGGAGGAAAGGACTTTCAGTCTAGGTAACTGATTTTCACTGAATAAGACCACTGGGAATGAGCTGCTGTGCTCATTAGGCCTGATGCTCAGCCAAGTCTGTGGAGATCGTGTTTTTGCTAATAAATAGTTAGCTCCAGCTTTGAACTGTGTGATTACTGACTGACGTGCTCCTGTGACACTCTCCCAATAGATCTCTCTCTGTGTGTGTGAGTGCTGTGAGGCCTGTCTCCTTCCAATCAAGAGCGATGACTTCTGTGAGGTCACAGAAATAAACTTGTTTACAATATATCCTTTTCAGATAAGTAAGCAGTGGGGGAAGAAGGTGTCTCCAATTTTAATTAAGGGGGAGAAAAGTGTGCACTGGCAGCTTATGAAACAAGCTAGAAAGGCTGAATTCTAAATTCAGGCTCTAGTTCTTTGGGAAACAGAAAGCACATTTAAATTTCAAGTTTGTAAACAGCTTTAAAACACACACACACACACCGCACAACCACCAAGAGTAGTTAAATTATTTAATACCCTACATGGTAATAATTTTCAGACATCGGTTGCAATTAACACTGTAATTTGAAGGATAATTGCACTATGATCTGGCAGCCCCTAAAAATGAAAGCCTGCAGTATTATTTAATAATGAGGCTGAAAGATTTAACCTTATTGTGGAAAACATAATCCAATTTCATCCCATTAAAGGATCATATTAATTCTTGAAAAATTGTAAACAGAAAGCAATTGAAGCCAACACCAAAGAACACAAGGCAAAAGAAGAAGTGTTAACTTGCTCTTTGTAAAGGCAAATGGGAAGAACCATGAACATCAGTCCGCTGCTACAGAGGATCCCTTTTTACATTCCATACCCTGGTAAATGCTTATCGGGAGCATTCTCTCTGAGATTTTAAGCACCCAGTACAGAGATGTCTTGTGTTAAATTTCACACCATGTGCAAGGGTATGCTCAATGGGTGCGTCACACAAGCATTCAACAATTAAACAGCTGCCGTTAACACAATACATAGGTTTTTGGAACAAAATGTGTCATCTTTAATCAATGCTGCCTTTCCCATGGAAAGCATGGTTGGCGACTGCATTGCTATAAATCGGTACTTGCTGCAGAATAGCAGTTGCCAACTGGCAAGTTATGAACCATGAACAAGTGAAAAAGGGAACCATATGCGAGTGGACTGCCATCTTTTCAGAGACTGGAGGTTCCCTTGGAATGAAACTAGGTAGACTCCACTCTGGAGTAGGCTGTCATACATTACACTCAAAAGGTTGTCTTCTGAAAAGTACAGTGGTATCTTGCAAGACGAATGCCTCGCTAGACGAAAAACTCGCTAGATGAAAGGCATTCGCAACGAAAGGGTGACTCGCAAGACGAATTTTCCTATGGCCGTGACTCGCAAAACGAAAACATTTTGCGTCCCCCCCCCCCCGTAAAACCACGCTTCCTCCGACCGTGCTTCGCAAGACAAAATTTCTGCTATACAACAACACTCGAGGAACAACACTCGAGGAACAAATTTATTTCGTCTTGCGAGGCACCACTGTACAGGTGAAACTCGAAAAATTAGAATATCGTGGAAAGGTTCATTTCTTTCAGTAATTCAACTTAAAAGGTGAAACTAATATATGAGATAGACTTATGACATGCAAAACGAGATATGTCAAGCCTTTATTTGTTATGATTATGGCGTACAGCTGATGAGAACCCCAAATTAACAATTTCAACTTTGGGGTTTTCATCAGCTGCACGCCATAATCATCACAATTATAACAAACAGAGGCTTGACATATCTCGCTTTGCATGTCATGAGTCTATCTCATATATTAAACTCCAGTAGCTAATGAAAACAATTGCTTACATAAATGGACTTTTCCGCGATATTCTAATTTTTCGAGTTTCACCTGTAAAACACCATGGGTAGGCAAACTAAAGCCAGGGGGCAGGATTCAGCCCAATCGCCTTCTAAATCCGGCACGCGGGCGGTCCGGGAATCAGCGTGTTTTTACATGAGTAGAATGTGTCCTTTTATTTAAAATGCATCTCTGGGTTATTTGTGGGGCATAGGAATTCGTTCTCCCCCACCCCCTTCAAAATATAGTCCGGCCCTCCACGAGGTCTGAGGGACAGTGGACCAGCCCCCTGCTGAAAAGGTTTGCTAACCCCTGGTATACACTAAGATATGCACATACAGTTTTGTGCAAGAGCTGGATAGTCTGAAATAAGAATCTACCTGGATGTCCAGCCATCCAGCACCTGCCTCTCATTCAAAGATGCTCTAATCTCTGCAGCTTCCACCACTGCTCTTTGAGCACGTGCTTCCATAAAATGGCTATTTTCCCCCCTTATTGTGTGCCATATGGGGCTATATAATGGGAACTTATACAACAATTGGCTACAAGTGGCACAGTGATCCTGCAAGACACAATTAATGCAATAAACAATCTTGAAAAAGAAAATCCGCTCAACAGCAGCAAGGTTAAATTCATAGGAGGAAAAAAATGAAATTTAAAACTACACATTGCAATATTGATTTAAGCCTTCTTCCTAACTGGTCAAAAAAAGAAAGAAAGAGAAACATAATTCATAAACTACTGATTGTCAGTTGTTCAAAGCATTCTGGCATAATAATAAAAAAGCCGTGTACATCTGTTTTAATCTGCAGGTTTTGTACTTGGAACACTAGATAATGTAACTGATCACTGCAGTTATATAAACCGGGGAGCAATGTCTTTTTAAAAAGGGACTTCAGCCAAGAACTTGCAAGCCAGAGCATCTTCCCAAATCCTGGATGTGTCATGTTTACATATACAAATATCAGTAAGAAGAGACACATCAAAATCCTCAACAGCATGCAACTTTTAAATGTGTGTGTATGTGTGTGTGTGTGTGTGTGTGTGTGTGTGTGTGTGTATATATATATATATATATATATATATATATATATATATATATATATAGTGGGGGTGGGGGTGGGGGTGGGAGGTTAACCTGTTGTGCATTTACCCAGCACAGGAATTTGGAAATCAAAACACAAAGAACTATTGCAACTATTTCTACACTTTGGCTGCAGATGGTTAGAATATACATATGGCCAGAGGTTTTTAGTTATCTGTTAACAAAAGTTGGCAGTTTGCTTCCCTGCATACATGAAGTTGCTGAAGGGGTGCAAAACTTTCACTGAAGCACTGATCATTATGACCCACCCTACCTACCTTAACCAACACACACACACACTTACACACACACTTTTTTTGGGGGGGGGTAGGGTGTTGGAGGGACACAAGAGGAGAAATTCAGACTATTGAAGACATCACATCCCTCCCAGACACCCTCAGGGGAAGCATGTCAGAATAAGTGCTCAGGCAAATAACTTTTAAAGAGCCTGTTTCATTCGCATTGGTAAATGTAATTGAGAATAACATTCCACAGCTGGCCTGGGTAATTAATGCCAGCCCTTGCACAGAAATCTACCATTACATCCTTCTGCTTTCACATACATCTCAGGGTCAAATTAATGTTGTCAAAGCAGCACATGTGACAGCAAGCAGAAAATAGGGTCAATGTCTTGCTTCACTGGCATGCTGGGTTTTATTTCTTTTGTTTCCTTAAAAAAAATTAAATCATCCAAAAATAATCTAAATATATCACTGAAGTAAGCTGATCTTCATGGGCTGTAACTTTAGAAGGGTTGATTCATGCAGCGAATTAGAAAATGCAAGAGCAATTTCTTTTTTAAAAAAAATAAAAAAATGGGGAGGGGTTAAAAATCCATCCTGTCTGAAAACCTGGAGTGTGGACAACACTGAGCTAAATGGGACCAGGGATCCAATTTGGGATAAGGCAGCATCCTATGTACCTAGACATCCAATTTTTAAGTAACAAGCAGTACATACTTCAATTTCATAAGCTCTGTAGCCAACAGCCTACAACTCAAAACAGACACAAGTTAAAGGCAGCGATCAAAAGCCATGCAAGGAAATGCACATTTTAATCCCATTGTCAGGCTTTCGCCTTTTTTACCCACATGCAAGGAAACACCAGTTTTCTTTCATCTCATCAGTTTCACCACAGGGTTTTTTGTAGGTTTCAACCTCCACATTGCAAAAGCAAGGAGAATGCCTACTGGCATCCAAAGCGTTCCATCGATTTGGAAACCTATTCTTACGGGGAAGCACATTTGGAGTTGGGGCCAAGGATGGGCTTGGCACTAGGCCTTCAAAAGTGGAAACAGGCATTTATTTCAGCGACAACTCAATGTACTTAACAAGCATAACAGGATCCTGCTTGCTCTGGGACCGCAAAAAAAGAGAGGGAACGAGTGGCATTACGTTTAATGACAAACAAGAGTTTGAATGCTATGCCCACAAGTGCAGTGGGGATCTCCAAGTAACTAGAAGGCAATCCAACACTGCATTTACAAGACGGGCCAACCAAAGACGTTTTGTTGCCTGAGACCAATGACAAGATAGCACTTTCCTTTCCAGTCTACATACAAAAGCTGACATGCAATAGAGCCTTACTCATCACTGACAATGAGACAACATCTTCCAGTGCACCCCAGGGCAACAGGCTAGCTTAGATGTCTCTTGGGCACAAGAGCTCTACTGGCTCAAGCCAATGGCTCACCTAGACCAGAATCCTATTCTCAAAGTGGCCAACCAGAAGCCTATGTGAAGCCTGCAAACAGGACCTGAGTGCAACAGCACTCTCCCCGTTAGCTCACATCCTAAACTTTGCTGCTGCTCCAGCACCTGTGTGGGAAGGAGTCCCCTGAAAACTCTGCCCAACGGTAGGGCCGTTCCTTTTACAAAATAAGGGGGAGAGGGGGGACATCCAAACTCATTTTCTGTAACCGCCCCAAGGTTATTTTGTGGGAACCCAGACAATCAAGAAGGGTCTGCTAAGTATTAGTTCGTGCCCGTCAAAACATGAATCAAGATTTAAGAGTTCACAATTTTTGGTAAGAATATTTCCAGTGTGACTTGCAGTCTCTGTGTATTAAGTAGAGGCAGAAGCAGAATGAATGGAAGACAGGTTCACTGCTCAGTAGCAGGTACACACTCTTCCCGCTTCTATATCTGGCCAACAAGTTCCGCAAGTTTTCCTGTAAGACCTGTTTGACCAGCAGATTGGAACAAAAGAAATGTGTCTGTACACTATGGTGCCTCTCTGAGACTATTACCTGCCTCCAAGCCCTAGGCTAAATAAAACTTTGCCATGAGATGCATCAATAAGTGTTCTAGCAGAACCACTGCTTATCACATCTGGTGCATCTCTCGTTTAAGCATGGGAGACATCTAGGTTAATCTCTCTGAGCAGGAAGATACCTGGTTGCCCTTTGGCACACCTTTCGGTTAAACGCAAAGAATACAGAGTGGCTATGCAATGTTGAATGTTCTCTGTTAACTCTCTTCTGTTTCCCTTATGTTTTTGTTGAAAATAATCCATGAACTAGTAACTTGTACATTGACCACTAATAATGAACCATATGTCGGATATTGCTTCAAATTTATTATGCTGGGTTTTTTTGCAATATACAAGTAACATGAGAAGACTTGGTCTATTGATTTGTATCATTTATGATGATGGTGATCCTTATTTATTAAACCCCATAAAAGTTATTTTTTTAAAAAAAAGAATACAAAGAAAAAATGTTACTATTATGCTAATGTGCGGCCTGAAATTTAGCACAGACCCTCCTCCAAATAATATACCTTAAATGTCTCCAGAGCAAAAACGTATTTGCGAAAATTTATCGAGAAAGCAGGCTCAACAGGAGTAAAGAAGTAAATTTTGAAATAAAAATAATTACGTTTTGTAGAAAATGTAGCAGCAGCTATAATTTACCGCCCTACATTATAATTCCACAGTCCTATGTTATAATTCCTACCAACTGTGACAGGCACTAACTACTGTAATCCAATTACTGTTGGGTGTCCCATGGGTAGTTTACACCCCCATTAGCATAAGTAAACGTATCTACGTTTATCAGCTGTGGCAGATTCCAGATCATAGCTCACACATCTACAAGTCATAACTTAAAGGTGCAAACAGGACTGAGATTTGCAGTTAAGTTCAATCAGCTGAACTCCTGAAAGCATTCAGAACTGACTATCCAAGATCATTTGATGGTGTTTCCTGCTTGGCAAGGGGTTGGACTGGATGGCCCTTGTGGTCTCTTCCAACTCTATGATTCTATGGTGCCAGCTTGCACTGCACCTGTTGAAAGGAACAGTGGTCTAAAGCAAAGCAGAGCAGCAGCTTGGCTGCTGGAGTTGCTGGAAGTAGCTGTGCCAGGCTCCATCCAACAGTCTCTGGAAATCCACTCCGTATTTGTGCAGGGTTTACTCCTTAGCCTTTTCCCTAAGGCTACTTAAAAAGGTAAAGGTAAAGGACCCCTGACAGTTAAGTCCAGTCGCAAACAACTCTGGGGTTGTGGCGCTCATCTCACTTTACTGGCCGAGGGAGCCGCCGTTTACCTTCCCGCCGGAGTGGTACCTATTTATCTAATTGCACTTTGACATGCTTTCGAACTGCTAGGGTTGGCAGGAGCTGGGACCGAACAACGGGAGCTCACCCCGTCGTGGGGATTCGAACTGCCAACCTTCCAACTGGCAAGCCCTAGGCTCTGTGGTTTAGACCACAGCACCACCCGCGTCCCTTAAAGCATACTTAGGATAATGTAAAGGAAGATAGCCCGGCAGCTTTACTCATGTTCACAACAGCAAAACACAGGGAGAAAAAGGAAGCAAGCAGGGCTGCAAGACCCCACCAACAGCCTACAAGGAGGAATGAGAAAGCACCTTCTTGGCATCTTTCATTTCACAGTCGAGAGTAGAAGAACTGCCCTGCTGACCAGCCTCAAAGGTTCCCACCCACCCCCCCTTCCCCTGCTCTAGACAGGTGTCTGTGAAGCACCACAAACAGGTGAAAGCTCTCACAGGTTTACTGCCTCTGGAAATTGAGGTTCCACTTAGCTATCCCAGCTAATAGCTGTTAACTAATCAGCTGGCATGATGAATCTGTGGTAGGCTGTGGACAAAAATTCCACTTGATAATTCAGGAGCTTGCTGCTGTCCAGGACACTTGCAAAAGTTAAGAGCTTTTCAGCCAATCCCTAGGCCTCTAAGCCACTGAGGGGGGTGGACACCCACACATCTGTTCGTTGCTCTGGGTAGGGTAAGGTAGCTTGGCTTGCTTAATCACAGGGACAAAAGAACAGGCACTGTCCCTGGCTATGACCCCCCAAAACTTGGTGGATGCCAACCAGAACAGGCTCTTGAACAGGCCAGAAGTGAATGTCAAGCGTCTCTGCATAGGCTATGAGCGACCCAGAAGCGTCCTGTTGCTAGGGAAGTCTGAAGGAAGAAATGTTTGGGATTTCAGCAAAGCAGAAAATAAACCATTCCTGGCAGGCAATGGGGGAAGAAAGGGGGGGAAGAGAAATAATCCATTTCCCATGCAGAAATCCATGCCAATCTTTTGACATAAAGCAAGGGAGGCAGCTGGCAATCACATGCCTACACTTAAGAAACACACATGCAAGGAGTCATCCTCCAGCAAAGCAGCCGAATGTTCCAATTCGAAGGGATACATCACCGCGGGAGGAGTCAGTCTCTCCGGAAATTCCTCTGGGTCCAGTCAAGTGAAATATTTGTTTGGCTCCCTAATAGAGTTTGCCACCAGACCCAAGGACTCACCACTTGACAAACTGCAGACGCCCTTCCCAGAACCGTCTGTGGCCAGGGGCGCTGGTGCAGTTCTTAAAAAGAACATCTCCAACTGAACGGGAGCTGCAGGGCTAAAAGGAGCCGGCACAAGCCGTAAAACTTAAGAGCCGAGTCCCCATGGGAGATGTGTGGAGGGTGGCAGTGGAGAAGAATGCAGTTCGGATTACCCAGGAGAATCAGAGCATCATTCCCAAATAATTACTGCCTTGGCATCAAAACAAAGCCAAGATGCTCCCCTCGGTGTCTCTCTCTCCTAGGGTGACTCCGTTATTTTCAAACTGGCAGAGGGAGGGACAGAGGGCGAGGAGAGAGAGAAAAGGCAGGCTTGATTTGTGGCTGCATTTTGAAAAAAAAGAAAACAGCAGCAGTAAAAAGCTCCCTGAAGGTGGCTTTGCCCATCTCAACTTTTGCAGTCAAAGACTGCAAAGAAGAAAAGCAAAGAAGCCAACTCATTCATCTACAGAATGATCACACACACACACAAATAATCATTTTTGGTGAGGGTGGCGGGACAAAAACACTTGAAGAGCACATTATTCTGGGAGAGTTTTCTTAAAAACAAAACAAAAAAACTTTGTGGTTCTCCAGCCTTTCTTAAAAAAAAAAAACATATTAAGAGTTCCCCATTACTTATCTTGCTGTGTGTGATCTTTTAAGAGAATACCGGTAATAAAACTCTACTTAGAACCGATAAGCATCTGAGGCACACTCACACCCTGCATTACCCAGCTATTTCCTTCCCATAGAAACCAAGCCCTCCCCTTTTCTAAACACACCAGCTACCACCCTCATTCGCTTCCCAAGGACCAGCCAAGTAGCTGACCTGGGGAGGAAGCACACCTCCCACGCTGCTCAACACAAGAGCCTGTTGGGTTTGTCCACTCCCAAGGCAACTTTTATAGCTCTCAAAACAGCATCCAACAAGTGCAAACCAAGCCTCGTCCAGGAATGGGACTGAGCAGCAGCAGCATCTTCTTCCTGTGATGGAAGGCATGAGACGGGACTTATTCCTAGCTAGCACAGAACAAAAAAAAAAGGAGGAACCGAACCAATGAAGTTCCTCTTTCTGAAGGCTTGGCACACTCTTTATAGAGCCACCTCGTATCTCAGGAACTAGGATTGGAACCCACCGTTCCAAACAGAGAAAAGTCCCAGTCTTCTTTTGAAGCAAGAGCAAACTTTAGCTAGTTTTTTGTCTTTTTTTTCCTTCTAATATTGCTTTTACAGGTCTGAGATCCCAGGATGTATTCAGTTTTCTGCCTGGGTTTTTTTTTTTTTTTTTTTTGGTTTTTTTAAGGGATGTGGGTTGCCATCAGGGTTTTTAGAAGCAAACCTGACCTCACCCTACGGGAAGATCAGAAATTTTGAACCATCTAATTTGGGGGTGGATCATAGCTCAGTGGCAGAGTTTCTGCCTTGCACACAGAAGATCCCAGGTTAGATCCCTGGCTTCTCCAGATAGGCTGACAACAAAGCTTGTCTGAAACCCTGGTGTGTCATTGGGTCATCAGTACAGAGAGGATTGCTGAGTGGGATGGACCAATGATATGCCTCAGTATAAGGCAGCTTCCTGCACCTTCCTATTTCTCACTCAAGCACCAGACAGTTATAAGGCTCTAGAATGCAACAGAGTCTACCCAACCCTGATGGATGGGCTAAATCAGGGCTTTCACACCTGTCCAAAAAAATAAATAAATAATCACTTGAAACAGAGCATGATGAAGTTCACATCGGGCAGATGTGGCCTTGACCCTGACCTAGCAGAGAGCCATTTTACGAAAATAAATAAATGGAATCTTGAGCAGGGTTAAGTCCTGCTTCCATTGCTAGGGAGTCCCCAAATCCCATAGGTCACCTTAAGAATTCCCAGCACATATTTCTGTCCTGGCTAAAGCAAGGCACCTCCCTGACTCACGTTTCAAAAGCACCTTTCCCTTCATAGAATTGTAGAAATGGAAGGGACCCCACAGGGTCATCTAGTCCAACCCCCTGCAATGCAGGAATTTTTGGCCCAACGCAGAGCTCGAACCCACGACCCTGAGATTTTGAGAGCCTCTACCGCCTGAGCTACGACAGCTCCACCAACCCATCACACATCCCTTCGAGACGGGTCAAGCCAGAGGTCCCCAAAGTGTGAAGACGCCCCCAATGCGTCGTCTCTGATTTTAACAAAAACCAGGCACACGGACTCCACACGCAGACCAGAAGCCCCCGAAGCAGTCCGAGAAAGAGCGAAGCTTCTCCTGCGCCACGAGCCCCGTTCCCTCGTCCGCAGACTCGGTGCACTGCGGAGGATAAAGAGAGGCTTCCCCCCTCCCCCCCCAAAACGCCTCCAGGACCAGCGGGAGTCTCGCCGTCGTCTCCTGGCTCGCTGCTCCGTCTCGGGAGGCAGCTGAAGTTCGTTCGCAGCCCCGCAAACTTCCCCCGAAGTCGCCAGCAGCACCCAAAGAAAGCCGGCAGTGTCTGCAGCCGAGGAGACAGGTCTCAAAGCAGCAAGCAATGCGTCCTCCTCGCACCAAACCAAGAAAAAAGTGGAGGAATTCAAGTCCCGCAGCGGGGGAAGCGCCCCTCGCCTCCGCGCCAAACTCCTCCAAGAGCAATCCCCGCTTCTTCGCCCCCCCCCCAACTCCGCACCATGCAAACCAACCAGCCTCCCCCCCCCCCAATTTCCTTTCCTTTTACCTTGTCTGACGGCTTTGAAAAGGACGGGGTCCTTGCAGCTGCGGATAACTCCCAGCACGTCGTAGCGGGGCAAGCCCGACACCCGGATGCCCTGCACCTCCAACAAGAGCTCCCCTTCGCCCAGTTTCCCGTCGCCTCCGCTGTCCTCTTCCGCAGTCGCCCCGACGTAAGGAAACTCTCCATATTCCGCTCCCCCCAGGATGGTAACCCCGAGCTGGCCCTGAGCCCCGCGGCTCACCGCGCACTGGTGCACCTTGGTCGTCCAGTGGTTCTTCTTCTGGATCACTTTCGACATGGCGCTGCTCGCCGAGTCCGGAGCAAACACGAGCAGCAGCAGAGCAGAAAGAGGGAGAAAGGCGAGGCAGGCAGGCGCGCTGGGGCAGTCGAGCCAGCCTTCCCCGGGCGCTCCCGGCAACTTTCAAGCCATCACCGAGCAAACTTCGCGCAGGTCCTGCCCGAAGCGGCGGCGGCAACAGCGGCGGCGGCGGCGGCGGCGGCAGCGAGCGCCTGCTCCGACGGCGCAGCTGCCATCGAGCCGGCCCTGGTCCCTCAGCAAGAGTACGGCGGGAGTCCCCCTTGTCCTGCCGCTTTCCTTCTTTTCCTAGTCGTGAGCCTTCTTGGTAGGCAAGCCTCCTTCCCCGGCGCAGTTTTCCCTCCTTGCGGCTCCGGGTCCCACCTGGGAACGTGGAGGAAACAAACAAACAAAAAGGTCCTCGTCGTCCCCTTTCCTCCTGGCCACTTTCCCCGCGACTTCTTTCCCCCTCAGTTTCGCCTCCGAGAGAACGCGGCTCCTTTAAGCGCGGACGAAGGCGCTGCTTGTTTTGTTACATTTCACTCGGGTCGCTTCTTAGCAAGACCAAAGCAAAGCGAGCGAGAGAGAGCGAGAGCAGCGATAGGCACCGCTGGCGCAGGCGCCCGGCACAAACTCCTCCCTCTCCTCCTCCACCTCCTCCATGGTCGCCTCCCCTTGGAGAAAGCGCGCCGGAGCCCTCCTCTCTCCCCGGCATGTGAGCGCGCACAGAAGCGCCGGCGGGGAGTGAAGCCGTTGCCCTTAAGGCTAAATTGCCCATAAGCAGCAGCCCAGACCAGAATCTAGGCTGGCCAGATGTTTCTTATTTGTCCCCTTTGTTTTCCAAGGCTGGCCCAGACGATCGGCATAAAGGTCGGCGCTTGATTCCCAGAGCTGCAGCACATGTATAACTTTTTTTAAACTGAATGCCTATCTATCTATATACACCATTCCTGTTGCTTTATTGAGCCGGAAGGTGCACCACCTGAGACTACTGTAAATGTTACGGCTGCACTTAACTCGAGAGTTAAGCCCACTCATCAAAAACAGGGAGTTGCTTCGAAAACATGCAGACAATTGTGCTGCGATTATGCTAACGCTTTATTTACCATTGGATTCAGTTGGACTTCTTGAGTAAGCACGGTCAGAATTTTGAATTATGGTGCTGGAGTGGAGGAGACTTTTGAGAGTCCCATGGACTGCAAGAAGATCAAACCTATCCATTCTGAAGGAAATCAGCCCTGAATGCTTACTGGAAGGACAGATCCTGAAGCTGAGGCTCCAATACTTTGGCCACCTCATGAGAAGAGAAGACTCCCTGGAAAAGACCCTGATGTTGGGAAAGATTGAGGGCACAAGGAGAAGGGGACGACAGAGGACGAGATGGTTGGACAGTGTTCTCGAAGCTACCAACATGAGTCTGACCAAACTGCGGGAGGCAGTGGAAGACAGGAGTGCCTGGCGTGCTCTGGTCCATGGGGTCACGAAGAGTTGGACACAACTAAACAACTAAACAACAACAAGCACGGTCAGGATTTCTGACCTTTTTTTTTTTTTTTTAGAACAAACCCAAATTGTTGTGCTTCTTTGGGCAAACCTAACCCCCCAAAAATAGTGATTTCAAGCTGTCCCTGCTGCTTTTTCCATCATGTTGCCATACATCCCTGACATATTGCCGATTTGGCGAAATCCCCCCCCCACGGCAGTTTTACACCTGAAAGTTAGGAATTTTCCTGATGTATGGCAAGCCTACCAAATACAGCAAAATTATATGTAATTAAATACTAGTTGTGATGCGGCATTAAACAATTATGGAAGCAATCTTGTTCCTGTTTCAGGGCGAAATTCTGATTACTTTGAATTCACAGAATTTACCGCCCATGATCCAACTTCCAGAAATATTGGCACACATCTACGTTCACCTACCATAGGAGATTATCAGTGCCATAAACAGCAACTACCACTTGTTGGGACAGCAACTACCACTTGTTGGTGGGAGGATGGGGTGGGGGAGAAGAGCCTTGGTTGAGCCACACGTTATTGGTGATTGGTGCTACATGCGTAGCCCAGAGTCAGGAATTGCATCAGTGTCATGAACAAAACTCGTAGACAAAGAAGGCAATTCATGAGGCAAAGTCTTATTTCACATGAACATGAACATGTATTATTTATGAAAGCTTACAAAGCATACTTTTTATTTTAAGAACAGCTCAATTGAACATCAAGAAAATGAAAATGAAAAGGGGGGGGAAGAAAAGGTTTCCTATATCACTATATTTACAATGTCACATATACTTACCTAATGTATAGGTATTATTATTATTATTATCCAAATATACAGTATAAATAAAAATACTTGAAGAAATGTGTGTGTCAACTTTACCTATTTTGGCAGCGTTGGAGCGGTGGGGAGTAATTGTCACTGCTGCGTTTATTCTCGGCACCCCCCTGTTGCGTCTCGCAAGCATGAAATTCATCATTAGCATCCTGAGAATCTCATGGTGTGTGTACTGCAGACACGCACTAAGCCAGTTTCTTATCCATTGCAACAGCAGGGATAAACATGGACACCTCTAGGTAGTGCCTTGTGAATACGGAGGCTAGAAATGAGCTAATCGGGACTTCCAGGTTGTTTGTGGGACCATAGATCATGCAGAAGGTCTGAAGTTCAGGACCAGCACCAGGTTTTGGAGCTTGAAGGTCTCCTTGAGAAGACTGCTTTGATATTTCCCTTATGGAGCAGTGCCCCCCTACCCACCCACAGCACCAGATGCCCCATGGGTGTACATTAGGGGGCAACTGGCAGCTGCTACAGCACTCAGGCCCTTGCAGAGCCAGGCAGAGGCCCGGGGCAGGTAGATAATGTGGCCTCTCCCCCCCCCCCCCCGGGGGGGGATTTCAAGGCTTGAACCGTATCTGCATATAAAGACAAAATGGAAAATATAGATATACAATAGTGCTTTTTTTAAATACATAGTGAAAAGGATTACTTTAAGTATTTACATTTGAATAATGGTGAGCGATTGTGAATATGCTGACCGAGGCCCCCTTTGGAATCGGAGGCCCGGGTCAAGTGGCCCATATGACACCCCCCCCCCCTTCTGTTTGGGCCTGACAGTACTGCTGCCAGGGAGCCCAAGTGGCGATGGCTGCAGGAAGGAAAGGAAAGCTTTTTGTCCCAGTGGACCCTGTGGTCAAGCTGAATTTAGCCCACCACAACCACCACCACGGCGCACGCACACACACACACACCCCAAGGAATTAGCTCACACACCCAAACCAAGCAGGATAGAACTCCCCACCATCTGTTCACGTGTGGGAAATATAAATTGTGCTTTTTCCAGCAGTAGGATCCAGCCACAGCTTTTCCTGCACAACACCCGAACGTCTGGTGTGATTCAGGATGGCATGGGGATTGGGGTCAAATGAGGAGGCTGGTGGGCAAGCGGTATTGAGTGCGTAAAAAAGCAGTTCCCTGTGTCGTTAAAAACACTTCTCCCTGCTCCATTTTCTCTCCTCAAGCCTATCGGAGCAAATTATATTCTGAGCGGGGGGGGGGGGGTTCTAAAGGTGCCATGTGATCATTCTGGCAGCTGGCTACAATTACTACATGATTCCAAGCTTTTCTGAAGTTTCACTGCAGGAATTGGAGAGGACAGTTGCTTTTAAAATCCTGGGATCTCTGGAGTTTTGCAAAAAATGAAAAAAATGAAACGCAAAACAATCCACTTTCCTGACTTTGATACTGTAGCCTGCCCCCAGCCTCCCCCTTTCTCTTTCTCTCTCTCTCCCATTCTCAGAAGCACTTGAGGTTGAAAAACAGCCAGGGAACAACCCCTCTGTTAAGCGCGCGCACACGCACACACACAACTGTTGGCTTTTGTCCACATCCCACCCATCTTCTTCCCTTTTAAAAATGTATTTGAGCTGTAATTGGCACAGATCCGCCTGTTCATTATTTATTGATTTATTGTTTGGAGGCCAAGTGGTGGTTAATAAGATTACGAAACGATGGCCCCCTGAGACAAGGTTTAACAAATGGTTTCTTTAACAAAAATCTGCATAGTAGCCACTGATTTCCCCCCCCCCCCATCAAATCTGGCTTGGGGCATGTGCGCACCTGTGTGTGTGTGTGTGTGTGTGTGTGTGTGTGTGTATGCACATGTAAAACTAGACTGAACAGCAAAACATTCAGAGACTTGACGATACCATGAGCCAAACTCCTCTTAAAATTCAAGAATGTTCAGGCATGAATTAGAATGGGGTTAGAAGAAACCCAAAGTTCTATGTCCCAGGCCAAAGGACCACAAGAGTTTACCCTAAGTACAAATCACCCCTTAGAATGGCTTTGAGAAAAGCTATAGGTATATGGCAGAGCAAAGGGCCCCCTGTTCAATTCCTGGCATCTCTACTAGGGTAGCCAGGTGAAGAAAAAAGCAGAGTGCTCATGCAATAATTTGCATAGAAGATAACATTTCAAGTGAGCTGCATCCAGACAACACTTTCTTCCGCCTTCCTAACATTTCCTTACCTGTTAATTTCTACATTTTATGAGATCTTTCATATGGTGTAAAAGTAGCACTCATTGACATGTTTTCCAGGAGGAGTGAGAGTATGGAATCCATTTGCAGCTCAACGTAGGGGGGGGGGGGAAATGCAGGCGTTTTGCATTGTAATTTCACATGGTGAAATTTGGGGTGGCATCCCAGCATACGCTTCTCTCTTGCCATTTAAAATTTAGCATGGCACGGCAGTATATTGATCCGGAACACAACAAGTACTGTAGAGTAAAAGGAACTTTTAGGAATTGGGACGGAAGTACTAGCATTATAATCAGGAAAAGTAACACAATAAACCCCTCATCTGAATACAGCCTAAGTATAGATTCTCAGGCCCTGTTCCCCCACCCCCCAAATTTGGTCATCTTATGCTGGTCCAGGAGATAATCGGTCGGGAATGAAATTGATATTCAAGTAGAAGAAGGAGAGGCAAATAGCTGAGAGAGGCTAAGGTCATCAACTCACTCATCTGGCAAGAAGACTGATATAAATATGGCTTTGTGGTTATCTGATCATTATGTTGTGGTGGTGGTTCATTTTAGGCTGCAAGTGGCGTAGGATGCAGCTGCTAGGTCACTGAGTGGGCAACCTGAACTGACCTTCTCTCACCGGTTCCAGAAAGCTCTGCCTTGGCTGCCTGCACACTACCAAGCCCAATTTAACACCAGAATACAAAGCAAAATGGCTAGGGACTGAAGTAACTAACAGGCCCCTGCAACGCCTTTAAGGCAAAAACCACAATGCCGCCATCTTGTTTTTTCTCGTGAGAGAATAGCAGTCATTTTGGGTGTCGCAATCTCGTGCAATTTTGCACCATGCTTCTTTTCGGGGGGGAATTGTGGCATGGAATCGTGCGAGATCATGTAACCCCCCCCCCCGGACCTTAGTTAAGGTGAAGGGCGGGCAATGATAAAGAAACAGATCCTCAGCCCTTTGGATCCTAACTCATACACCTGAACTGCCAATCCCATTGCAATTGTAAAGCAGAAGGACTGCCTGGTTATGAATATGCAAACATGACCTCAGGTTCAATCTGCCCATCTCACACAGTGGCTTCGAATGGCGTACTTTATTGTCAATTCTCGGTGTGTGAAGATGGGGAAGTAAGTCAGAAATACAGCAAGAACGAGGATAACAAAGAAGATAAGACAAGCATTTTGAGGATGCTCTAAATCTGAAAGCAGAAAGAACCCTGATGTCCCACAGGGCCAATCCTTGTTTATTTCTCTCCCAGCTTAAGCTTCTCCTGCTATCCCCCACCCCCACCCCCGTTTACGGGGTTTTGTTTTGCTTTGTGCTTTGTTTTAATCCTTAATTACAAAGCCGCCCTGCTGCCCTGGTTTGATCTGAACACCGGGAGACAGTGACCTCTCCCTCCTCTATGCACATGCTGTATGGCAGCTGATTATAGTGTGGATCTCTGCTCCATCCCAGACCTGCCATAGGCTGCGTACATACCGTACATTTAAAGCAGGTAGCTCCCCCCCCCCAAGAATCCTGGGAACTGTAGTTTGCCGAGGCTGCCGGGAAGCAGAATTCTGCGAGAGGGTAAACTGCAGTTCCCAGGATTCTTCGAGGGGAGCAGCGTGCTTCAAAGGTAAACAGTACAGCGAACCTGTGGAAATCTGCAAACCTAGCCGACTCCTTTTGTCAGGGAACACGAAGCAATAAACAACCAGGAGTAACAGGAGCGTGGTTTGGTGGTGGTGGTGGTGGTGGGGGAGAGAGAGAGAGAGAGAGAGAGAGAGAGAGAGAGAGAGAGAGAGAGAGAGAGAGAGAGAGAGAGATGTAGATCCCAGTCTGTTCAGTGATCCAAATTAGAGGGAAAAGATCTAAGCAACAGGCTGGAGGAGGAGAAGCAAAGAGCCGGGCTGCTTTTCCTGCTTGGAGAACAGCCCTTTCATTTATCAGTTCCTGTGATTTGCTTTGTGACAGCCTCCGCCGGGTCAGCAAAGCTCGCTTTGGGCTGCATGTGAATGTCACATGCCCTGCCTTGAGTGCTGGAAAGAGCTGCTGCCGCCTCACAAGAAAGAGACACTCGACATCGGGATACTCCTGCCAAGTCACAGCGGGAAAGGCAGGGCTATCTCCAATGTGTTTTCATCTCCATCAAGCAAATACCTGACAAATGGGGAGAATCATTGAATCATAGAAGTGCAGAGTTGGAAAGGATCCCGAGGGTCATGTAGCCGGACCCCCTGCAATGCAGGAATCTCAACTAAAGCATCCAGGACAGATGGCCATCCAACCTCTGCTTTAAAAAGGAAAGAGCACACCACTTTCCAAGGGAGTCCGTTCTGCTGTCAAACAGTTCAAGGCTGAGGTCTGTGTGGTAAAAGAGAGAATGTCTCTGAGAATGTGCAGAGTGCACTTCTATGGCCACTGAGTAACCATATCCAGATCCACCCATCTAGCATTAGATGTCAGTGTTTCTAGGTCAAGTGGTGTGACTTCTTTGAGGCCCCTCTGGGTTACATATTAAGAGTTCATTAGGAGCATTGCTAATTTGCAGTGGAATAAAGGATAAACAAACCTTAAAGTTGACCCATATTTCGCAGGCCCGTTCTTTGACTGCTTTAGCAAATCTAATCCTCTTCCTATTATTATTATTATTATTATTATTATTATTATTATTATTATTATTATTATCCTCCACTAGTAGCTACTGATTATTACACCACAACAGAATGTTGCAGTGTGAAGTGCTTCTGTTCAGCCTTCTGCCCACTCTGTCTCACACCCATTCCCCTGTTTTATTCCCCCCCCCCCGTCCTACCACAGTCAGTGAGCATTCCAGCTAGTGTTGGCCTGTCTTGGGGTTTGCTTGTTTTCCCCAGAACTTTAAAAAGAAACCAGTTCTAGTTTAAGTTCATTATGTCCGAAAGGGAACTAACTGCAGTTCCCATTCGGACCTTTACAAAACGAACTTGTTTCCTAGGGTTCCTGGGAAGTTGCCAATGACACCTACCAAGGTTATTTTTCTTCAGGCTCCCTTGAAACTTTGATATCCCTCCCTTGTCTCCTCCTTACCCCCAATATCCAGGAGCCACAAAATGTATGGAAGAATTGCTGGCAGCTCCCTTCCATTGATAGCTACGGGAAAAGTAGGAAAGCTGGTCCTCTCTGTGCAATAAAAATTAATCATTAGCATTAGGTCGGCGGTTCGAATCCACTCAACGGTGGTGAGCTCCCATTGCTCTGTCCCAGCTTCTGCCAGCCTAGCAGTTCGAAAGCATACCAGTGCAAGTAGATAAATAGGTACAACTGTGGCGGGAACGTAAACGGCATTTCTGTGCATTCTGGCTTCCGTCACAGTGTTTCGTTGCACCAGAAGCGGTTTAGTCATGCTGGCCACATGACCTGGAAAACTGTCTGTGGACAAAAGCCGGCTCCCTCGGCCTGAAGCGAGATGAGTCACCTTTGACTGGACTTAACCGGCCAGGGGTCCTTTACCTACATATACCAAACAAGGTTACGGTTTGAGGCATTCAAGAGTCAAGCAAGTTGTTCTTAACATCCAGTATATTCAGAGACTGTCTGAATACGAAAGCTCATACCAAGAACAGACTTAGTTGGTCTCTAAGGTGCTACTGGAAGGAATTTTTTATTTTATTTTGTTTTGACTATGGCAGACCAACACGGCTACCTACCTGTACCGGTAACTGGGTAGGCTACAGTTTGCTCTCAGCTGGGTGGTGTGGAAGCAATAATCTCACAGGCCATATCCACTGCCAACCATCCCTGCACTAATAATAGCACTTTCTTCTTGCAAAGGGGCAACGGGGCTTTTTGCAAACATTAATTAATGAAGCTCCAGAACACATAGGGGATAGTGAAATGGAATCATTAAGGCCACAAGAAGTTCAGCACTTTCTCTTCTCAAGAGGAACTGCTGAGGTTTTCATTTTATTTCTTAAAAAAATAATTATGTCAGCCTTGCACCTTGTAATGGGGGTCCACCGTGGAATGAACATTAATTTTTGCGCACGTTCAGAATTTGGCAGAATTTCAAGAGTTGGTGTTTATGTTTTGCTTTTAAAATGTGTCATTTTTCACCTGGATACCTGCTGTAACACCCAGTTCTGCCCCAATGGGTTGCTGGAAAGTGATGGGGCTCCATCCCAACCCTTTAAACATGCATGTATGCACTTGTTTGTTTGCTATATATAGGGGGCAAAGGCATAGAGTTTATGCATACTTCAATTAAACTCCATCAATCTGACCTGGAAACTGTGCTCAAAGACAGCAATGCTATCCTATTCATGCTGAATTTGTTCCATATTATACCCTTTCTCTTGCATCAACTGTTTTATGCTATAGTTTCATGAAACTGTATTTTTAAAAACGTTGTCCCTGAGTGGTGCATCTGGACTAGAGAAGTATGGTATCTAAATGCTGGGGGGGGGGGAAATAAACCCCCCCCTCTAATTTCTTCTACAGTACTGATTTCATTTCGTTATCCCAGGATTCAAGTCCTCTACAGCTTGTCATATTGCATCATATTTATTTTAAGGCAAGATGGATGAGTACAATTGGCCAAATTCAAGAATAGCATCAATGTATGAAAAGCATGCTGAGACTATGGAGGACTATGAAGGACAAAACTGAAAGGAAATGGAAGGAGAGAGAGAGAAAAATGTGTCCGTCTAGGTGCACTTTAATAATAGGTGCAAACCTTATACTTTTCTCCCTGGGAGAAGTTGTAGTGTTGTCTTCTTCTGTAATTAAGTCTGGTCATGTTTGAAACAGTGAAATATAAAGCTGAAGATCAATCTCATCATCATGTTGAGATACTCCAGGGTGTGTTTTATGGCTCCATTAATACACTGCTTGGGTGGCGGAAGTCAACCATGGTATGAATTAATGGTTCCATAAAATATGACCCGTAAGTTATTCCTTTTGACTTAAATAACACACAAACTGACAGTACGTTAGGCAGTTAATTTCAAATGCTACACAGCAAAATGACTTTCAGAAACCGCTCCATTGAAATCCAGTGCGATGGAGCCATGGATTCAAGGTCTGCCCCTTGGGTGAATCCATTGTGTGAATTGCTACCCCTCCATCTCAGCTTCCCATCTGCAAAATGGAAAGGATAATGAACACTGTAGGTAGGGTTGGGAAGGTGAGCTGGACAAAATAATTATAGAGGAAGCTTACCATAGCAGGTCATGGCAATACATGGAAAAGTTTGTGATAGATTTGGCCTCTGTCGCCTCTGTCTAGACCCCTTCCCACGGACAAGTCTATGTGGTGTGGTGGTTAGAGTGTCAGTGTAGGATTTGGATTCAAATCCCTGCACCAATAATCTCTCTTGTGTGGTAGTGGGGGTGAAACAAGCAGGCAGCTGCAGCAATTTCGAGATAAGAGCTGGCAGGCCTGGGCCAGATGAGATCTCACACATTTCACTGGTTGGCCAGTTTCTCCCACTGGATTAGCACAAGTGTATTCCATTGGGTAGAACACTGGCTCAGTCCACTGTCTACTTGGAAATGTGGAGAAGCTACTGTGGCATAGTGGTTAGAGTGTTGGACCAAGAGCTCCGAGGCTAGGGTTCAAATCCCCCCTTAGCTGTGAGGCTTGCTGGCTGACCTTTGTCTCTCAGCCTAACCTTCCTCATTGTGAGGATAAAAGAGAGAGCAGGGAAACCCAAGAACGCCATCTTGAGGAAAGGAAAGGGGGGGGGATATAAATGAATTAATAACAAAAATAGCAACTTTCCCATTTCTCTGTCGTTGCACACACTCCCCCCACCTGCCCGGTATCCTTCCCCCTATTATGCCATCTAGGCTGCCTTTGAGAGCGGGCCTGTACCTGCACCAATCTTGCTGCTGCTTCAGAACTAAGGAAAACTAGCCACTAAAATATCAATCCTGTGAAACTCTCCCAAAATGAATTAGATCTAAAAGGGTTCAACAGCAGCCGGAGGATGATCTATCCGCTTCATCTTCACGTATCCTGACCTCCTATAATTCATTAGTCTAAACGTTGGCTTCAACATCACACTCGCTTTCTTCTGTGCAAGCCGAGCCAGACAAGTCGACATTCCCGTAGGGTAATAAATGCTTTTCTGAATGGATTTTCCTTTTCTTTTCAAAGGAAGGATGCCTGGTAAAAGGAAGGCCTGGAATGAAATTCCAGATTGATCCAGAAAGCATTGCAATGACTGCAAATGGCAGCAAGTATTATTGCTGGAGGTACACTTGGGCGCCGTGGAAGCATTTTTAACGAGATGGCATGTTCCCCATTTCTGCCAGTCCATCCTCAGTGTCCAACAACATCCACTTCTATAGTAGTGCTCCAGATGTTCTCTTTTTCGTCTCATGATTTTTCAGCCCACTTCCAAGTGTTATTTTGAAACAACCAGGAAGGTGGACCAATTCATGGGTGAGAAGGTGGTCGCCTCTAAGGACCGTAGTAGCTCAGTGGCAGAGCATCTGCTTTGCATGCAGAAGGTCCCAGGTTCAATCCCTGACATCGGCAGGTAGGCGAGGAGAGAACCCTGCCTGAAATCCTGGAGAGCTGCTGCCAGTCAGTGGGGGAAATATTAATGGTCTGGCTCAATATAATGCACCTTCCTATGTTCCTAACCAATGGTCTATCAAGGCATTCTATGCATTGTATCTCTTTGCTGTGACTGTTTTGGCTGTTCCTAATTAATGTGCTATTATAATTGCCAGCAGTGATTATTTAATTGTTTGCTGATATTTCCTTGCTGCAATGGGTTATTGAATTTATGCTAATAAATTGAAATTGTTTGCTGAACATTTAAGTTACGGTGTCGGATATGAATTGTCCTAGGATGTGATTTTGCTTGTACGTTTTGTGTGGGTTGAAAGGTGGTCTATGCGCATTTGAGACAAAATGGAATGAAAAGGGAGGTGTGAGGGCCAAAGGTTCCTAGGAACAAAGTCATATTTGACAAAGAAGTGCTGTCACCTGTGCAAAATATAGGGAGGTACCTTCAGGGAGGTTGCTGAGTGGTGAGAGCTCACAGTTCGCTTGTCAGGTTCCAGAAGGAGGTAATTGTGATTGAAAACAGACCTGGATCAAATTAAGCAAGGGCACTGTTTAATGAGTAATTGTTATATATGTGTGTGTTTTAATAGCAGGGCGTTTCTATATCCAATAATGACTAATATAAAAGTACAGGCCCATAGAGATTGACTCAAACAAATCCCACTCTTCTCACTGGGACTTACTTGCAGCATGAAAATATTTGCATAATTACAAACATAGCAAAAGTAGTCATAAACAATAAATAAAAGCCATCAGAAAGTACACTACCAAACTGAATAATTTCTGCATAAATCATTGTTGTTGTTGTTTAGTCGTTTAGTCGTGTCTGACACTTTGTGACCCCATGGACCAGAGCACGCCAGGCACTCCTGTCTTCCACTGCCTCCCGCAGTTTGGTCAAACTCATGCTGGTAGCGCATAAATCATAATAAGATCTAAAAAGAAATATATAAAAAGCAATACCAATAACAGCAATAACAACACCTACCCTCCAACAACAAAAACCCAAACAACATTCCAGCACAGGAGTCTGTTCATCAACCTTAGTTTTTGTAGCTGGAGTCAGTCAGGTCCCTCCCCTCCCAGGCCAGGTGGGAAAAGTCCTGCAAGGCAGGGAGCAGGTCTTCCAAGACTCACAGTCAAGGTGGTATCCATTGTTGAAATGCCCTGGCAACTCAGGGCAGATTGACTGTGGCCTTTACCACTTGAAAATGCTTATGGGAGGCACAAACTTGGTTCTTCGTCAATGCAACAGTACATCCTGTAGAGAACATCACTGATAAGGAGACAGGTAGCGTAACATGCTAACTTTCCACTAGCAAGGGAGAGAGATGCATATTAACACCCCCACCTTGCGAAGTGGTAAAGTCCAGAAGGGGCCACGTACATTTTCTGAATAGTTTGATGAGTGCTATGTTCCGAATTGATGCTTTTGAATTATGGTGCTGGAGGAGACTCTTGAGAGTACCATGGACTGCAAGAGGATCAAACCTATCCATTCTCAAAGAAATCAGCCCTGAGTGCTCACTAGAAGGACAGATCCTGAAGTTGAGGCTCCAGTACTTTGGCCACCTCATGAGAAGAGAAGACTCTCTAGAAAAGACCCTGATGTTGGGAAAGATGGAGGGCACAAGGAGAAGGGGACGACAGAGGATGAGATGGTTGGACAGTGTTCTCAAAGCTACTAACATGAGTTTGGCCAAACTGCGAGAGGCAGTGAAGGATAGGCGTGCCTGGCGTGCTCTGGCCCATGGGGTCATGAAGAGTCGGACATGACTGAACGACTGAACAACAAATGTTCCAACAGTTTTTAACCACCAAGCAGCACCAACCTCTCTGATCATATTTGTTTTGTAAACAGCATGGCGGTACTGCTGCTGCATGCTGTTTTCTCACTTTAGAAATCTCTGGGTAATGAATCAAACTCGCAGGTAGCTTCATTATTCAGAATATTTTAACAACAACACGATTGCTGAGATAGTTCTTTTTGGTCTACTTGCGTGTGTGTGTGTGTGTGTGTGTGTGTGTATGCATCAGTCATTTTGCTTTTCGCTTTGTTGACTGATTGCTGGAGGAAGGAGTATTTGTTTTTGTTAACTAGATTTGTATTCTGCCATTATTAAGAGATGCGTCATCGGCTGGGGTGGCTTCTAGGTGACTGAGCTGCTGTTATTTACCAGGAGAGAGAAGGAGAGGGGCAAAAGGACAGGGAGGGTGGTGGTGCTCTTGTCCTCGTTGCCGGACAAAGAACTCAGACTCCCAGCTCGGTTTCCGCCAAAGACTTTAATGCGGAAATCAGATCGGTTGCAAGGTGCAGCAGGTTTGGAATAGAGGCACAATTCCTGGTTGACCTCTGGCAGCTCAGCCCTAACAAGACCTCACATGCCCCAAGGCTCAGACCCTTCTCCTATCACTTTCAATCAAAGTGAAACCCAACAATAATGATGACTCAGTTACAGGTGGGTAGCCGTGCTGGTCTGCCATAGTCAAAACAAAATAGAAAATTCTTTCCAGTAGCACCTTAGAGACCAACTGAGTTTGTTCTTGGTATGAGCTTTCGTGTGCATGCACACTTCTTCAGATACACTGAAACTGAAGTCACCAGATCCTTAAATACAGTGAGGGAGTGGGGAGGGGTATTACTCAGAAGGGTGGTGGGAATGGTGTGGAAAACCTGTTGACGACTCTTAACGGCTGCAATTAGTCTTGCAGGGAAAGGCAAGGGGTGAGATGGCTAAAGATAGCTTTGTTATGTATAATGAGATAAGAATCCAATGTCTTTGTTCAGACCAGGTTTCTCCATGGTTTTAAGTTTGGTGATTAGTTGCAATTCAGCCATAATGATGACTGTAAGCTTTCCTTTTTACTGCACCCACCTTCTCAGTTAGGACGAGGAGCAGTTGAGCATGATATTGATAAGGACACAAGAAGACCCCTCCTGGATCAGGCCCACCTAGTCCTGCATCCTGCTCTCACAGCCAGCAACCAGATCCCAATGGAAAGCCCACAAGCAAGACACCCGCACAAGAGCATTCTCCCCACTTGTGAATCCCAGTTGCTTTTGCCTCAGCAAAACCAAGTGCCTAAGTCCAGGGAAGTGGCCTGGGGACAGTCTTGAGGGCCAAATACCTGGAGGTCCGCATTTAGATTTCCCACCCCAATCAAAAGCAAATTTTCATGGCCATCGATAACACCGATATGTCTGATGCATGCATAGGATTTTCACCTGGCCTATGAGCTCCCCATTCTAGCGTGTGACAGTACAAATCAGCGAGCGAAAGTACAAAAGATTTCCTTTATTTTGTTGATGTTCTTAGAAGAGAACATCAACTCTCTTCCCCAATTCTGAAGTTTAGCTCACATCACATTAAACTTCCAATTATCAAGTCTAGCTCTTTGGTGATGCCAGAATTGAAAGTCTTTTGCGAGGCAGATTGTGAGTGTGTTTGCTCATTAAATATCCCCCCGGGGTGCTTTCAGCACCCTCGGCTCAACTTCTCGGGCGCCTCTTGCACGTGCATTCTTCCTGAGTGACAGCAGTTCTTTCATAATGTATTTTTATTCCCGCTACTTTATAGGAAACGTTGCTGTGCTGAAGCAAAACCAAGTGCTGCACCAAGTGTCTTCCTGGGGTTTGTTTATGCCTTATGTTTTATGAGATATTGGCCTCAGAGTTTATTCCATCCTTTAGGGATTGTTTTTTTTTTTAAAAAAAATATTTTCATAAACAAGAATTAACTGCATAGGGGAAGCATGCAGTAAAAGCCGCTAAATAATCAGAGGCTTTGTCTAGACCTCTGTTGTCACTGTGTTGTTGTTAATAATAATAATAATAATAATAATAATAATAATAATAATAATAAGTGGCTTCCAACATATTAAAACAGCTGTGTATATGCCATACATATAAGGCCTGTGACCTCCCACAGAGAATACTGGCAACTGTACTTCACAGAGCCACAGCTGCTAGCACTCTTAATAAACTACAGTTCCCAGGATTCTTTGGGAGAAGCCATGTGCTTTAAATGTATGGTGTGTACACAGCCCTTGTAAATAACTTCATAGCGGGGCATTATGTCTCTACTCGTGACCCCTCCAAGGAGTGTTGCTTGTTGTGCATGCGCCTGGAAAAAGGCCTTCTCGGTGGTGGCCCCACAGTTATGGAACTCCCTCCCCTTGGGCCACAACATTAATCAGTTTTCGCCAGTTGGTGGAGACCCATTTGTTTTTAAAAGTTGGCTTGGACAGAGGTGTGGTTCTTGTCTCACTACAGGTGCTGTTAACTAACATAGCAAAGCATGGATACCTGTGAAATCGCCAGTTACTTCTGCTGTGTGTGTTGCATGTCCTCATCTTAAATATATTTAAGCTTTAATGGGATTGCCACAGACTGTACGTTTCGCATTTCATGGTCATTTGGACTGACTGGGTTGTGGAGCTATGATGCAGGGCACATTTACAGATCCAGAGCTGTGTGACTGCTTGAGATCGTGGGTCTCCTTGAGAGCAGGGAGTCCCTGATTCACCTTCACCGTTGTCAGCTTTGGCTGGGGTGTGGCCTGGGAGGCTGAGTATATTAGGTGTCCCTCTCAAGCTTTCCAGTTGTTGGAGACAACACAGGCTTTTGGTTCCTGGGAGCCTAGCTGCCTGCAGTAGAATGGGATTCCTGCTGTTGATTTTGGGCTGCTGCCTGACATGGCCTCTGGATTATGTTTTGGACCTGGATGGATTCCCTGACATTAGCTGTTTTGGATGTTGCTGTATAATTGCCCCCGTTTTCATTCTTGAGTTCTTTGGGGACATCTGCTGGCGTGTGGCAACAGGGCTGGGAGAGGCTCCTGTCTGAAACCCTGGAGAGCTGATGCCAGTCAGCGTTGACAACAGATGGACCAATGGTTAGTTTTGGACAGCTTCCTGTCTTGAAACATCTTACATATATAAGGAATCAATATTTTAGTGTGGCAGCAAACTGCCTGCCTGTTGACACCAGGCAGGCACCGTCACTTTTTTCTTTCTTTTTGTCACCTGCTTAAAAAAATTCTGTTTAGGCAAGAATGTCCAGACATGAAAAATTATTTATTTATTTATACCTACCCCGCCCATCTGGCTAGGTTTCCCCAGCCACTCTAGGCAGCTCCTAACAGAATATCAAAAACACAATTAAAAAAATTGAGCATTAAAAACTTCCCTAAACACGTGCTTTATCTCTCTTGAGCTATTGTTTATTTTAATGGTCTTTAGAGTGTTTTTAACCTGTTTTCGTTGATAATTTTGATAATTTATTTTATGTTGCTGTAAACTGCTTGGAGGTTTTTCAGTAGCAGCGCCCCCCCCTTAACCAAGTTGTATATAATTTTTTAAAAAATAAAATGAAGTGGAAAAGCCATGGGGGGGAAATCCTATCAGGTCTGAGCTCCCTTTAGGACAGGGATGGAGAATCTCATGCCTGGGGCCTGGCTGTGGCCCCTGAACCTCTTTGTCTGGCCCTTGGGACTCTGTATAGGCCGCTCCTCCTGCAGCTATGCCACATTCCTCACAAGCCCTGCTTTGTAACCTCTTTCTGCCGAGCTGGAATGTTTCTTTGAACTCTAATAAAGACTCTTTCTTTCCCAGATGCAGCCTCTTGTAGAAACCTGCCTCCTATACAAAGGTGAAACTTACAGTCATTGTTATGCCCCCTTTGGCTTTGGCCTCACCCGCCACCAGTATGATGCGCCTTCCAGCAGACTGCGCAGAAGGGAGTGATGCCCTCCAACTGAGAAAGGTGCCCTGATCGTGCTCTAGGTGGAGAGAGAAGGCCCTGGAAACATCTGGATGCATTTATCACTGATTTGTTTTTGCAAATATATACCTGGCAGTTCTGCTCCCCAAAGCTCCTTATACAATAAACAATCTATTGCTGTACGAATAATGTACAGGTTGAGAAGGTACTGCAGACATTGGGGCACACGCAAGCAAACAAAGGAGGAGAAACACCAGCACCCGACAGAGGTGTGTGTGTATCTTAGCAATACTGGCCATCAAACTTTGCTCTCTGCTTTCCTTGATGCACTCTGCACACTCAGACTCAACTGCCTGCGTTTCGGCAGGAGGATGCAACTTTCATTCTACATACTTGGAATAGCAAAGGTCCCACCCACCACCCACCCCCGTCTTCCTCAGATCATACGAAACTTTGGAAGACAGAGCCGCTATAATGGAAACAGCATGGCTGTTATATCGTACAGTGTAATAAAAGCAAGTGTCTCTTTTGCCGCAACTGCAGATGTTGGGAAGCTGCTGCTGCATGTCGCAACTTCACAACATATGTAGTTGCGGCTGAACGGAAAGACGTCCTGCGCACACCGGTTATTTACTGATTTTGATTTCTTGAAACCCACTTGATCAGGGGAGGCTGATTCGTACGAAGTCACACTTAGCTCAGTTGCGTCTACAATTGAAACCCAGCCAGATGGGTGGGGTGATAATACTGTAACAACAACAACTTATTATTTATACCCCGCCCATCTGGCTGGGTTATTATTAATATTATTATTAAAATTACACTAACTGGCAGTAGCTACTGTCCAGGGTGTTCAGACAATAGTATTTCTTCACCTTACCTAGTGATGCTCCAGATGGAACCTCAAACCTTTAGCTTTCGAAGCTTGTGCTTTATTGTTGAGCTGTGCCGTTATCCCAAATGTTCAAGAGAAAAGGTACAGTGTGACACCTAGCATTGCACATACAGGCTTCCACCTGCAGCAGGACTTCCTCCTCCAATTCCTTGTGCTTTCTCCCACCCCTACCCAAAATCTGTTTCTGGTTTTGCATTCCTCTAGATCGGTGGGGGGACAGAGAGGGGAAAAGAGGAACAGGGAAGCCCCACTGCGCAAATCTGTTGCATTCACAGACAGACACAACTGGATGCCACCCTGTAATATTTTCGGTGCTTTCCATTTTTGTAAATGATGGAGAAGCAAGGCAAAGGTTTGCCTGCGCCATTTGTCTCCATCACGCGTTACACCTTATAAATGCAGTCTTGAAGAGTGCTTGGAATGGGGATTTCTCTGATTACAGTATCGACTGGGATATCAGTATCTCACGAAATAGCTGGGAGCAAGAGTCATTGCTGAAACCAGTGCTAGCCCATGGTGGAAGCTGAAAACGCTCCCCCATTGTCTGATAGGATTATAACTTCATGGCTTGGTTTCCATAACTACAGCTGATCAATTTGCAGCTTATTGCATTGGGGTTTCACTCTCTTCATTGCCTTTCTGATAGCTCTATTTTCACCTGTCAGACTCTGAAAGCGAGCAAGTTGGGTTCTTTTGAGAAGGTAGAAAGAGGAGGAGCTCTCTTTCTCCAGCTAGACCGTTACTGAGCTGGACTTCTGCAGGCCTCCTCCCGATGACCTCTCTATCCAGCATCCATCCGGATTTGGTTGCACAAAGCTTTAAGGCACATTCAAAACACGTTGCCCCCAAAGAATGCTGGGAACTGTAGTTTGTTGAGAGTTCTGGGGATTGCAGCTCTGTGAGGGGAGAACTACAGTGCCCAGCATTATTGGGTGTGTGCACCTGCCCACCCTCTCCTGCCTTTCCTGCACAGCTTGCTGACACTTTTTTGTGGACCACCAGAATCTTGGTGTTATGTACTGAACTAATTGGCCTACAGGAGCAGCCAATCAGGCTCCTGGAAGAAGTGAATCCGCAACCTGATTGGCCTACAGGAGCAGCCCGTAATTAGCCAATCAGGCGGGGCCCACACATTGTGTATATATAGCAGACTTTTTGGGGGAAAGTTTCAGTCACTGCTCACTGTTTTACAAGCTGCAATAAAGAGCATGAAACCACTACAGGACTCCGAGTATATTTCACTTGTCTTGACGTGGAAGTCTTTTTAAGGAAAGGGAAGCTTGCAGTCCTTATTTGGGTGGGAAATGGAGAGGGCACAGAGGAACTCGTTCTTCACCCTGGAGAGAGGTCAAGAGGTGGAGAGCAGAAGATAAGGAAGGGCATCTGCTCTGTAGGGGGGAAAAAAGACCTATTTGTACTATGCATTTAAAGCAGTATCATACCACTTTAAAAGGCCATGGCTTCCCCCAAAGAATCCTGGGAGCTTTGACGAATATATGAATAAAAGAGGCATTAATAAAAAATTATTGATATGTATAGACTGAGTTCACAAAGTTAAAATAAATCAAAATACAATAGGTAAATATAAAATTATGACAGAAAAATAATCTCAATATGAAGGTAATATAAAATCAATAAGGAAGTCACAGTTGGGTGGAGGGAAGTCACAGGGTTAAGGGGGAGGGTGGAATATAAGGAAAATAAAACTGGGAAGTGAAGAATATACAATGTATATGTACATGACTAAGTATATGTATAAGGTTATGAATATAATATATATGGAAAATTGTGTAAATGTGATATATTATGAGGAATTGCATAAATGTACAAAACTTACCTTGTACAGTAATACAAAATAACAGTAAATGAATTTTTAAACAACAATAAAAAAAGAATCCTGGGAGCTGCAGTTTGTTAAGGGGGCTGAGAGTTCTTAGGGGACCCCTGTTCCCCTCACAGGGCTATAATTCCCAGAATTCACTGGGAGGGAGGATTGTTAGATCACTTTGGGAATGGTTAAAAACATTCACGTTAAAGTGGAATTGGAAGGTGTACAATGCAGTCGTGGCCACAGTTGGTTTCCATGCCCCCTTATGCTTGGACATCACTGTATACCTGTTCTCACCATTCACACAGAGGCCTCTGCACTGTATAAATCTGATCTGTCTATCATCCATCCATCTATTTCTCCCATTACTGTGCTTCCTGCGTTGGCGCAAGGGTGAGGGACATGGGAAGATGCAGATAGGCCGTTTTCTTGCACCAGCTGTCTTGCGTGTGGGTGGGTAGCAGCTGTCTTGAGCTGCAGCACACCAACACAACTGGTTCTGTCAGAAAGTATTATCCGAACCATTTGAGATCCCATCTAATTTGGTTAATGTAATTTAACTGTATGCAACAAAATTCCGAGGAGCTCTTTAGCACACATGTACACACACACCACCTCTGCTTCTGCTAGGGGGAAAATAAAACCACACCTGTGAATCACCAACATTTCTACAACAATGTGCAAGCAGATAAGGCAATAGGGGGGCTGGGGACTAATGAAAACTGTTGCCTTTCCTCTAGTATCTCTCCCGCTGAAAGTTGCCCATAGCACTCATCGGCAGGAACAGTGAATAAGCAGCTGATATCCCTCCTCTGCAGAGCCCCAAACCTCTGTACATATCTTGAGTATGTTTCCATCCACTGTGCAGCCAGTAACTAACACATTTCTTTGCAAACCTCCTGGGGAATATAGCTTGACTGTGAAAAGTGCAGTACAGAACCAAATTGTGTTTTTTTCTCTTCTGTTTGTGTACTTAATTCTCAGTGCATCTGGACAGGGATATGCCCTTCAGCCTACAAAATATTGCATCTGATTTTCATTTGGTGCCTGCAGTTCCTTCCTGAGATAAAGCTTTTAATGCTGCTTTGAGTGTTATGCAGAAGGAATGGTAGGGCGGGCTGTTTATTTCATCAGGCTGCGCTGCTTTGGCTGTTGACTGGTCAACCTTCAGTTTTGTTCTAATGGGCTCTGCTCTTTGAAGAGATAAATATCGTCTTGCCATCCTGCATTGGGGGGGGGGTGACTTCTCAGAGAAAGAGCTAGCATAAAATGCACTGCTCGTACCGCCCAAACACAGTTTTGTAATTTGGGCTGGAGCTGGGTTTTGTTTACAGTAACTGGAAACCTAAGGGGGGGGGGTCAAGGAAGGCAGAGTCTCCCTTTTGACATGGGGCCAAATCTTTCCTTGGTGAAAATAGGAGCATTGCCTTTGATTTCACTGGTCTTGGGCTGATCTACGCCAGTGAGCAGCTTTGGCCTTCTGTGCCTCGAGTGACAATGCAGTACAAATTAGTTACACACAACATATGGATCGCAATCTGTGCTTCCTTGTTCCCCTTCATGCTGTCAGATGAAGTCAGAGGCAGGCACTGGACACTTTAAGCTATTTATTTCTTTAGCAAAGAATGAGAGAGTCGTCTCAGCAAGGGCATCTCATTCCTGACTGCTGCAAAAACCATCCCTCTTATATCCAGGGCAATATTACATATAAGGGGGTGAGGAACCTATGGCTTTCCAGATGTTGCTGGACTCCAACTCTCATAAGCCCCAGCCAGCATGGTTGGTGGGCAGGGACAATGGGGTTACTTGGAGGATCACAGGCATCACCCAGCTATTAATCCCCTGATGTTGCCATGATGTGAGGGGAAGCACACAGCCAAAGGAAGCAGGGCTTGCAGCCTGTGCCAATTTGTTGATTGATGGTGGCTGGAAGCCTTGATTCCGGAAGAAGAAGAAGAAGAAGAAGAAGAAGAAGAAGAGGAGGAGGAGGAGGAGGAGGAGGAGGAGGAGGAGGAGGAGGAGGAGGAGTTTGGATTTCATATCCCACTTTATCACTACCCTAAGGAGTCTCAAAGTGGCTCACAATCTCCTTTCCCTTCCTCCCCACAACAAACACTCTGTGAGGTGAGTGAGGCTGAGAGACTTCAGAGAGAAGTGTGACTAGCCCAAGGTCACCCAGCAGCTGCATGTGGAGGAGCGGGGATGTGAACCTGGTTCCCCAGATTACGAGTCTACCGTTCCTAACCACTACACCACACTGGCTCTCCATTAGGAGTCATCTCCACACAAGAGTTCCAGTTGAGAGTTCCTGTGTAAAAACAACTCCATCGGAGCTTGCATTTGGCACCAATTTTTTAAATTAAAAATCGAATATAAGCCCCAATTGCCAATGAACAGTTGGGAACATACTTTTAAGGCTGTGTGTGCACTCCCATTTACTCTGCATCCGACATGGTCCCATTGCTGGTTTGGGAAGCAGGGTGCACATGATATTAGCCACAATTCACATCTATCCTATTTTTTCATATGAAATACAGGGGTGTGCGTGTGTGTGTCCATCCCACTTACACAGGGTTACGTTCCTGGCCTCTATGCATGTACATGAAACCATGTCTTGTAGGGAAGCCACTGTTGAGAGAGAGATCTCTCAGTAGATCCTGTCTATCCCACCAGCCTTCCCCGGGAGGGATGCACCTTTGCATGCATGCATCCTGCTTGCCTCCAGTGACCAAAAATATTGAGCTGGGGGGGGGGTCCAGTGGGTCGGTGGCTGGGTGCCCCACACCGCTGCAGGACCTGTTAGTCTTGGAAGTTGCTGGAGTTGGCTTCTTTTTCATCCCCACCCCCAGGAAATAATGTTGCCGCCTGCTTGTTTAGGGTGGCGAGGGAGAGGGCAATGGTGATAGGAGGGCAGAGGGACTCTTGGATCTTGCCCAAAGGACAAAATTGACAAGCAAATGACGGGCAGGTGGACAGAGGGGCTGAGGACACTTTGCTGTCCAGGAAGAAGAAAGCATAGGAGGGTGAATGGGGGCAACGAGACAATCAGAGCGACAGTGCAAGCTGTTTTCCCCCAACTCTCCAGCTCTCTCCCACTTTTTTGTGCTGTTTTGGCACGATTTCACAAGTTCAGATCCTTTATTTATTTCACAGCGATGTGCATAAACATGGCCGTAGGATGCGTGTCAGTGGGGCTGCATGCCTGCACTATGCTTGATTTGTTCCCACCTCCCCAAACCAGCTTCAGTCTGAATTGAGAAGAAGAATGACCTTGTTGTGTGTGTAGTCGGTAATGTGAACACAGCCTGAGGCCCCTGATGTTTCTTTGCAGCCATACCTGCCCCACACCTGATGGGCAGGGCTTTGGGGAAATGGCCTGCGGGGCTGAGGTCTCCCACCACAGTTCTAAGGAAACCCAGCCTATGCGCTAACACCCCTCGTTGCTTGGAGACTGGGTTGTGGGGAGAACCATTTTCCCTGTAAAGCTATAGGTTCTCACAGATGCAAAAGGCATGCATCTGGCTGGGCAACACCAGAAGAACTTTGATTAATTCCACATTCAAATTTATTTTTGGGGTAAGAGCTAATGCATTTTAAAATCACAACCGAGCAGCATAAAGGAAGCATTTCAGGATTCATGAACAGGAGTCCTACATTCCCCTCCAGTTCCGTCCTCACCTTCAAAAGGAATATTGTCAGACAGAGTCCCTGAAGCATATCGGAGGCATTGCATCCAGATGGAGCCCATGTTTGTATGAGAGACGCCTTTACCTTGATGTGGAAACTATCAGTTAATAAAGGAGGGAATTAAAGGCATTCAGGACATTTTTTTTCCCAGATGAAAAATGCATGCCGTAAACCCATGGGCTTGAATGAAGCCCGATACCCATGTTTGATTAATTGACGGAAAATGTCTAGGATGAGAAACATCTGTATAGTAGAATAACACATTTTGTGCCCATGTTTTTAAAAAAACTGGTCCAAGAAAACTGCCAGTATTTATTTATTAAGCTTATTGGTTGCTTTGCACAAGTGTCTCAATTTGACTTACATTTAAACACACACACACACCACTTTATGAGGACCTAGGGTGCTGACAGTGGGTTGCATCCTGCACCAATTCTACTCAGAGTAGACCAACGGAAATTAATGAACCATAGAATATTGAGTTGGAAGAGACCACAGGGGCCATCCAGTCCAACCCCCTGCCAAGCAGGAAACACCATCAAAGCATTCCTGACAGATGGCTGTCAAGCCTCCGCTTAAAGACCTCCAAAGAAGGAGACTCCACCACACTCCTTGGCAGCAAATTCCACTGTCGAACAGCTCTCACTGTCAGGAAGTTCTTCCTAATGTTTAGGTGGAATCTTCTTTCTTGTAGTTTGAATCCATTGCCCCGTGTCCACTTCTCTGGAGCAGCAGAAAACAACCTTTCACCCTCCTTTATATGACATCCTTTGCTATATTTGAACATGGCTATCATATCACCCCTTAACCTTCTCTTCTCCAGGCTAAACATACCCAGCTCCCTAAGCCGCTCCTCATAAGGCATCGTTTCCAGACCTTTGACCATTTTGGTTGCCCTCCTCTGGTCCACAGCCATTAATTTCAATAGGTCTACTCTGAGTAAGATACAGCCCTATATATGGCAACATGAGAAAGGACTTCCTTGGTTTCTCCAGCACGCTGATCAGGTGATTTGGGCATCTTCCTGTAGGAAGTAAATGACACATGCTCTGGTTCATATTCAATGTTCTACATGCCCTGCTTCCTTTGGCTGTGTGCTTCCCCTGACATCATGGCAACATCAGGGGATTAATAGCTGGGTGATGCCTGTGATCCTCCAAATAACCCCATTGTCCCTGCCCGCCAATCATGCTGGCTGGGGCTTATGGGAGTTGGAGTCACCAAATAGGTCACCACATAGATATATAAACTTACAGCCAAGCCCAACTGCGGTCTACTCAGAAATAAATCCTAGTGAATGTAACAGGCTTTACTCCCAGGTAGGCAAGGTTACAAGTGCAGCCTTCCAGTCAGTTATCCGACCCCTGAGCCATCTGAAGGCAGCTGTGTGTAAAGGGAAGTTTTTAAAATGTACAATGTTTTATTATGTTTTCATATAGGTTGGAAGCCACCCAGAATGGCTGGGGCATCCCAGTCAGATTGGTGGGGTATAAATAGTAAAACTGATGGTGATGATGATGATGATGGAACAGGACATTCCTAATTTCATCAGAGAAATGAGGTTCTTCTACAAGATGCTGATGGAGGCGGACAGCTGCTTAAACAAAGGATGTTGTTGCCAGACCAGAATGCTGGATGCCAAGCAGGGGAGGGAGCCTTTTTCAGAATGAACGCCGGGCCAGCAGTTCTGGAGCCATTCCAGAAAGAGTCAGAGGCCTCTGGCATAGCAAAGGTTTCACCCCCTAATGCTGGGGTGTGCGTGTGTCTCAGGCATACAGGGTGGGATCCTAACATGGCCTGAGGATCTTGCTTACATGGCAAGAAATCTCCAACCCAGACAGGGGTCAGAGCTATGTGAACATACCCTAATTCATCTATCATCACAACATGTGAGCATATAGCTCCTAGCAGCTCTTGCTAACCAGATCAAGCTAGCGTGCGGAGAATTATATGCAAACAAAACTTGTTGTGCCTAAAGTCTCACGGACCAGGGTGAGGGGAGGAAAGCCTTCAGCACTACAATTTAAAATATCGAAGGACGAGAAACAAAAAAACCAACATAGTTTTATAATATTGCCCTGGCCCTATAGTGTATATAGCACAAAAAGGCCTCAGCAGGGCTGGCGCAAGACATTTTGGCACCTGAGGCGAACCACAAAATGCTCCCCCTGCCAGGGAAGAAAGGGTGAGTGAAGATCTACATCAGGAATAAAGAAGGAATACAGACCTACATTGGGAACAAGGGTGGGAGAAGACCAGTGGTGCTTCCTATTCGCTGAGAGGCCACTGTAAAAGAGGCAGATCCAACCTCCAAGGAGCTGTTGCTTCCATTGTGGATCCTGCCTTCTGAGGCAATCGCCTCAACTTGCCTGATGGGTGGGCTGGGCCTGGGTCCTGTGTATTAAAAGGAATCTCTCTTCCCGAATGCTTTCTGAATTGAAGTAAGGTCAGAGGCAGTCCCTGCTCATTCATGTAAGCACAAACTGGTTCCGAGGCCTTTTCTTTTGGGGCACCTTTTCCTCGGCACTCCCTGTTCTGGAAAAGTGTGACTCCCCTCTCCCTTGGAAGCTCTTCCCATCACTGGTGACCCTCCTTTCCCTTATTAGAAGTGTAAGGTTTCGTTTGTTTGAGATGGGGGGCAGCAGAGATACACCCATCTGCTCACTTGTTTACTTTCAGCTGTCCTCACAAGGTTTTCTCAGGGAAGTCACTCATCCTCACTTGTAGGTAAGCTTTTTGTTGGCAAAAGCCAGGCGTTCCTCCACCCCATCCAATGCAACTGTAGCCCAAATATTTTACTTTGCAGGATCAAAGCCCAGATGCATCGTGCAGAAGAAGTTGCTACCACATCCGCAGAGTGCTACTGCAGTCCCTAACTCACAGGAAAAGCCTCGCCATCCCTGAGGATCACTACCCTTACCTCTGCTGTTCTTGTTGCTGGAGTATCTGTCCTTGAGGTCAATGGTAGCTTATCCACATCCCGTCTCCCAGAGGCCAATCGCTTCCATGTCCTTCACGCACCTTTGTCTCTCGGTGCCTGCAAGTTCTGATTGCCATAGTATCTGTCGCCCTGACACATAAGTGATTAGCAGTTTACTGATTGCTGCTTTGATTGAGGCAAATTGAGAAAGACTTTCGCTAACATCACTTATGCCTTTGAAAGGCTTCTTGCTTTGAAGTTGCTAAAATTAAGACTGTCGAAACACACAGCAAAAATTAACAGCTGACGGATTTCTCTCAATACTTTGCACAAAGTTTCGTTGCTTGGTTTTTACTCCTATATCACTTCCTAAAGCCACTATGTGGTTGAATCCTAGGGGTCCCCAAAGCATTATACCTTATTTGAGATTGTAGGACATAAGCAATAGCAAAACAGTTGTTTTCCTGGAAACGATTACAGCCGCTATTCAAAGTTATCTTTCAAACTTCTCTTTCTCTCTCTCTCTCTCTCTGCATTCCTCCTACACTTTAGAAATGTACAAACGCTCTAAATAAAAACAAAAACAGCAGCTCCAGACTATGAAAGTGAAGGGTAAATTTTGGAAAACACAACTGAGGGTCACAGACCATCTCCATTTTTGTTTATTAGTTTAAGTTTATTTAAAATGCTACCCTTTTTTACAAAAAAAATTATCCTGGGACACTTCACAAATAAAAATGTAAAATAAAATTCAGTTGCCTAATTAAAATACTATGAAACCACAATAAAAGCAAAAAAGGGGATGTTACTGTTTATTTACGTGCACTATAATAGAAACAACTGTAAATATGAGATGATGCTGTTTTTAACTTTCTAAGTCCCACAGCACTCAGTTGGACTTACTTCTGGGTAGATATGTACAGGATTGCATTGCACTGTTAATTAATTCATTTGTAGTATTTATGTCCTTCCCTTCACCTGGTTACAAGATAGTAGGCTGCGTTTAGTTGATATGCCCACACAGGACTCAGGCAGATCATTACATTCAGTGCATCAGGTATCCACAAATTGCAAAGCACCTGTGAGTAGCTCCCACCTGTCTTTTATACAGGCAGCAGGATAAACGCTTCCCTCTGTGGTCATTGGAGACATCGGAGGCCTGTTTATACCTCTGAACATGTTCAGTATCGATAGATGGCATGAAGCATGCATAGAAACATCATCCAGAGTAAAGCATGCATGTAAGCACACTGCTGTGTCATTAAAGGCATATTAAATACCCAACAGAACAACACAGATTGCAAAACTACAATGTCGGAAGCAGCTGAGCATGTGGAGGTTTGCTATATTTTCATTCATTCATTTCATTTACCATATTTTTCGCTCCATAAGATGCACTTTTTTCCTCCTAAAAAGTAAGGGGAAATACCTGTGCGTCTTATGGAGTGAATGGTGGTCCCTGGAGCTGAATTGCCCAGGGGCCAAAAGAGGATCATGCTTTTTATTTTACAAAGAGAAAAGGGAGTGTTGAAAGGACCCCGCTCAGCAGCTGATCAGCAAGAGATCAGGAGAGAGATAAGAGTCCTGGCTCCCTTTCAGCCCCGCCCTCAATTGTTGAATGTGCTGTAGAGGGAGGTTGTTTGTTTCCCCAGCGACTGGCTGATTAGATTATCTGTCTGGAAACTGTAGAAAAAGCTCCCTTTCCTTTAGAAGCTGCAGAAATGTGAGTTGAACCCCATAAAAATGGGGATTTTCCTCTTTGCTTTCCCCCCCTTTGCAAAAGGAGCTTTGCTTTTCCCCCTTTGCAAAAAAAGCTGCAAAAAATTTAGCTGATCCTCAAAAAAACAGGGTTTTTCCCTTTGCAAAAAAGCTGCAAAACTTTGAGCTGATCCTCAAAAACCCAGGGTTTTTCCATTTGCAAAAAAGCTGCAAAACTTTTAGCTGATCCTCAAAAAAACAGGGCTTTTAGAAGAGGAAAACCAGAAAAATATTTTTTTCTTGTTTCCTCCACTAAAAACGAGGTGCACCCTATGGTCCGATGCGCCCTATGGAGCAAAAAATATGGTATTTATTAAATTTCTACAACACCCTTCATCTGACGATCACGGGGCGGTTTGCAAAATAAAAATCACCAAGCATTCAATTTATAAAATACTTACACGTTGCAATTTCATTTTTAAAAACACAAAAGTTTACCACAATTATATATGCACAAAACGTATATATGCACAATTCTATATGGCACAAAACTTACCTCTTTAAAAAAAAGCAAGCAAGCAAATCACCACGTATTGCAGAATATGATTCCCCCCCCCCCCGCCAAAAAAATAATAATGTTTGCATAAGCCTGGCAGCAAAGAGAAATTTTCAGCAAACGTTTAAGGTGAATATAGAAAACGCCAACTGAATCTGTATCAGAGGAGTGTTCCTTATTAGCACCTTGCCCTCTCTTCCAAGGAGGTCAGAGAAATAATTTAGCCCTACAGCTTTTCTGTGCACCAATGCCCCACAATGAACTTTTGAGTCTGGATTTACCCACACCCCAAATCGATGCTCGGAGGCCACTGTGCTATGCTGGCCGCACTCTTTTTCATGGCAGTGCTGCTGTAGAGCTGGAAGGCTCTTCTGCAAAAGAATGGGAGGGGGGGTTACATCTACATTAGCTATATAAGGGGAAAGCATTAGAGTTAAGGCTATAGGGTATATTCTGTATTTGATTTCTCTATGCGTGTGGATAAGTAAAACATTTGTTTCCTAGGCTTTGCAGACTGGGAGTCGAGTATGATATAACGAGACAGGCAATAGATTATTCACAATAGCTTATTCGGCTGGGTGTGTTACGCTGATTTTCATAAAGATTTACATACCCAGCAGCAGCACTGGGGATTTCTCATTTCAGTACTGCAGCCTCTAAAGGAGTGAAAGAAGGCAAGCACTCCTGATGCTCTACTTCCTCTGTCCCTCTTTAAAATAAAAATAAAAATACCCTGTTGAAGTTAGAATTGCAGTCGGCATAGTACCGGTATTCCTTCTTCCCTCCCTCCCTCCTCCTCCTCCTTTCTGTTGTTGAATGAAGATTAAGAATTTTGGAGATGATGTGCAACAGCGCCACCTGCTGATACCTGGCAAAACAAGGCACGTGTTTTTAGTGATGTGTGCCCTGCCACCTTATTCATTTCAAAATGGGGTTTTGATTGGATGGGGGAGGAAAGTGCATGTGATTTGTGCTTCCTGTTTGAAAAGGAACTGACACGGGGACAAGGGTAAACCTGTCTCCCCCTGCTGTGTCCCTTGATTGTAATACTATGCACCCTCCAACATTTTAAGTCCCAAAACAGGGATTTTGCATTTTCACTCCCGTGTGAGTCATGTGACCCGCGTGAGTTCACAGAACCCAAAAGACGCGCTTTCTTCGGGGCCGTGCTTGCTAGATCACGGCATCCAAAATGGCCGCTGTGCCCTTGCATAAGAAAAACGGGATGGCCTGCTTTTTTATCTGGGACACTTGCGGGGTATGTGCTATGTAAAGTGCATGTAAAAAATAGGAACACCTTTACACAGCTGCTCACTCTGGACCCAGATAATGTGTGAAGCCTCTCTGGTCTTGGCTGGACTTTTACAACCGGCGCTTAAGCCGGATTCTGCATTTTTCATGTTGGTAAAATAAATGGCTTGCTTACCTTCCCTCTGATCCAACTGGGTGGAAGCAGGGCATCCTGAAATGTACCTGTGCGGCCCTGTCAGAAAAATCAGCTGTGGGCAGGAAATAATTATTTCAGTTATGTCCCCTGAAGAACAGCTGATTGACAGAGTGTAGATTTCCTGGCTGGGGCTACACAGGCAAAGCCCAGATGCTGCACATGCCCACAGGTATATAGCTGTCAACTTTCCCTTTTTTGCGGGAAATTCCCTTATTCCAGCGCTGTTTCCCATTGCAAAAAAAGGGAAAGTTGACAGCTATGGCCATTTCCCAATGCAATAAAAAAAAGGAAGGTTGACAGCTCTCCACAGGTAGTTCATAAGGATTGCAAACCACTCTGCTGGCTCAGACTATGCACTCCCTGGGCTGTCAGGTGAACCAGCGGAGGACCTGTGTGTGCAGTGCCTGTTTGTGCAGGCTGTCCCTCATCTAGTGAAGACAGCTGCTTCCCTGCACACCTGCCTCCTAGCTAGACGAAAGCACTGACTAGAACTTAACTTTGATTTAAGGATAGGGCTCCTGTGATTTCTGCTGCAGTAATGAAATTCGCAAGTGACGCAGTCTAGACTAAAAGGCATTCAGCATCTTTTAGCCTTAGGCTGTGCCAGATTATTATTATTATTAAAAAAAAAGAAAGCTTAATATACCTTGATTATTAGCATGACTCATCAGTACAACAGGATATATAACCAAAGTTCTTGATCCATTGAGGACAGTTTGCATGCAGCTGACAAACCACCTATGCACCAGTTCACCCCATGGGAATGAATCGCCTGCATAATCTGTATAAATTATTGCTCATTTCATTGGTAAGCACTGCAGGCAAAACGCCGGTCTCCTTTCTCAGCTGCATCGTCAATCCTCTAACGAGGAATTACAGCTGGCTTTGGCCTTGCAGAACCCGATGCCTGCCTGTGTGTTCAGAGAACAGCTAACATTTCCATTTGTAAATGAAGCTCGCAGTTTGTTAGTTTAGAAGCCGAAACAGTAGACATGCTTTTTTTTAAAAAAAAAGAATAGCTCCAGGTTTCTTCTGAATTTTTAAAGCAAAGCTCCCCAGAGAGAAAGGCAAGCATTGCTTCTTAAAGATTAAGGGAGTTTGCAAGGGAGTGTGTGGTCCTTCCAGGGTTGGCTTGAGATGAGCTGGCCAGCACTGCTTCTCTTGCAGTTGAAACTACAGAAGATGCTGCTGCCTGGGGCTGCGGCCACATCCGTACCATGCATTCAAAGCACTGTGACACCAATTTAAACAGTCGTGGCTGTTTATCCTGGGATATTATCATTTGTTAAGGGTGCTGAGAGTTGTTACGAGGCCCCTTTTCGCCCCACAGAGCCACAGTTCCCAGAGTTCTCTGTGAAGGATTGATATATGATGAGCTTAAGTTGGGAGGGCTCACAGAATTGCCAGCCTAGCAGATCCTTTTCCTCCATTTGGTTTCTATGTGGCAAGGCCTTAGCTTTGGATTCAAGCCTCTGGGTCTCCTAACTCCAACACAACGCCATGGCCCTTGCTCTAAGCTATCTTTTACACTCCTCAATTACATCACATCCAGTCAGTGAGGAAGCCTGCCTTCTGGAAACATCTCCAGCTGTTCTCTTTAGTGGCTTGACCATTCAAATCAGTCTCTTCCTCTACAGAATCCAATCTTATTGGTATAAAACCACAGGCTGTTTGGCCAGGGGAGGGGGACTTCCCCAAAGATGACATCTAGACTAAACCGCCCGCCCCCATCCACAACCTACTGTATAATAATATATTTAGGTAGAAAATACCCATCTCATTGGGTCGGTCACTTCCTGTTTCATATTGATAAGCTATTCTTCAGTATCCCCTGAGGTGGCAGAGAGCTGGCCAATGAAGACATTTAATGTAGCTGGCACTGGGCACAATTGCATCCATCCTACACAGTAAAGGTCCCCACATGGAGAGACAAAAATCAGCATAGAGCCCATTGAGGACTGAGCATGCTCAGTGGGCACAGAATGCTGACTGATTGCAGAGCCCATTGAGGACTGAGCATGCTCAGTGGACACAGAATGCTGACTGATTACAGAGCCCATCAAGGACTGAGCATGCTCATTGGGCACAGAATGCTGACTGGTTAAACCTAAAGCACACACAAACACAGCCATCCATCTACATAACTGATGCCACATTATCCTCCGAGCAATGGGATTTATGGACCGTGTTTCTGCTTTATCCAAAATTATACTCAGGGAAGATGCCCCTGTCATGCTCTTTGCAAATCATGTTTAAAAACCGCCTTCCTCATGCAAGCACTGTCTCAATTTGCTGTAAGTTTGTATTCTGACCCAATGCCATAGGAACTCAGCCTTGTGGAATCGAAGATGATTGAAGGTATACTCCTGGGGTCCTTTTTGAACGGTATGTATGCAGAGGTCTGGTTAATATGAAGAAGAAGGTATCAAACTACACGACTCCCAAGCCACTGGTGAAATCAATACCCATACATGGCCGAGAGAGGGAAAGGGCCATAATGAATTCAATCTGACACACACTTTAATTACTGTTATGAGTTTGGGGTAGGGGTGGGGTTAGAGTGAATGCCTGGACTCCTTTCTAATTCCTGGAATAGCCAAGCTAGCCTCCTGGTGATAGGGAACAAAGGAAGGGGCACTGTGCGAGATGACAAATGGGTAAGGTCCCTGTCCCCACTGAGTTGAGGGCAGCGAGTGGAGTAATGTGAGTGAGTGGGGGGAGCAGAAAGCTGGGGGCCGTGGGAGACACAGTGGCGTTTGATTTCTGTTTGAATCCAAGGCTTGCGGGTATGGGGGAAGCAAGAGCCCTCTTGGTGTATTAATGTTGCGAACCCCTCCACCATATGCTCAGGCTGTATATATGTGTAAATAAACCATATATCCTAAAGACACCGCAGTCTCCACTGTGCCTCATTGTGAAGGAAACATGAACCCCAGTTAAGTGCGTAGAATGCCCTGGAATCTCTTGCAGCTTGGAGATTGGGCTGGCATGAAACATTACGTTCTCTTTTATTAGGAAAGTAACTTGCCAGCGCCTGTGCCTTCTAAGGTGTGGGGTGTTTTGGGAGATTGTGTACAAGATAAAAAGCACACATACTCTGCACACAACCAGTAAAAAAAAAGAGGCATTGATAAAGAGAGACACTGGCTGCTGATTTAGGGTTTGGAGTGTGGTGTGCTAACTCTGTCCTTGCTAAAGCCTTTCAAGAGACCACGTCTAGGGCTGTCCTCTTTAAGAAAGATAAGAGCAAGATAACATGAAAGGGCATGGCATGATAAAGATGTCACAATGACGGGCTAGAGAGTGGGAAATGCGTATTGTTTTGAGTTTGCTGGGGGCGGGAGTTAGGGTGAGACCCTTCTAAATCTTGGATCCAGCAAGGATTCGATTGTTGAATCAGCCAGGTAAGGGGCATAAAAGCCCCCTAAGTATGGGCCATTAAGGAAACAAAGAAAATGGTTCTGTGCTAGAGAACCAATGGATGGGACTCCCCTTCCTCACCTGGCTGTTAATGAGAAGGACAAAGCCCAGAGAGTTGTGGGTGAGAGCTAGAAGCAGGCTGGGCAGCTGAGAGAGTCATGCCTGATTTCTCCTGAAATCCAAGGTTGTGGCTATGGGAGAAGCAAGACATTCTTGGGATGTTAATGCTGTGAGCCCTTCCACCTTAGATTCAGGGTTTATATATGTGCATATAAACCAGATATCCTAAAGATACCACAGTCTCTGCTGTCCCTCAGTCCAGGGAAACCGAACTTTGTGTTAAGTGCCTGGAGCACCTGGAATCTCACAAGACACTCAAAACAATTTGGGGGGGGGGGGGAGGGCGTGCAACAATATAATATTATATATATATATATATGATCGGATGCTATAGCAACCCAGCATAGAAGAGATATCATATCATGTTAAATACAGTGGAAGGGAAGCAGTGATGTCACAAAAGTTCATTATTGCTCCAAAATGCAAATTGTGAGACAAGTTCCATCCTCTGAAGTTCCATCTCTAGCTTTCATTGTAATTATAGGTCATATGCACCCCCTCCTTGGCAGCTCAAGCACACAATATGCACAATTTAAAACATAAAGTAAACCTAAAAAAAATTTAAAACCTCAGAAATTTGGAACAAAAACACCAGAAAAAAAATCGGAGAAGCATTCATGATGCAAAGGCCTCTCGAAACTAAATGGTTGTAGGAAGGGCACCTGAAGCTCAGCAGGAACAACGCCTGGCTGACTTCTTGTGGGAAGGAGTTCCACAGAGTTGGAGCTACAAGACTCAGCTCTCATGGACAGAAGTCGTTCTTCTGGTCCATGGGGGACCTGTAATAGTGTGCCACCATTGTGATCAACTGTGGGACATAGAGGGTATGCTTTAGCATTGCCTTTCACTTTGCTCTTTGAATTTCTTTTCTTTTCTATTCTTAAAAAAGCCACTCTCTGTCCACTTGGCCAGCTTTCCCCTCCCCTTATTTCCCATTGCCTATTGCCTCATTTGGCTCTCAGTATCAACAGCGCCTTGGGAGCTCCAAGGGCAAGCCGCAGTGACCCTGCCACGTCCCTTGCTCAGAATTAGCCCGTGATGTATAGCATAGCATTTCTATTAGTGTCTTAGCAGCCTTACTCTGCTAGGAGATGTGTCGTTTCCCAAGGCTGTCTGGCTTGGGCTCTGCAAACTGAAATGTCACATTCGAGGAGAGCATAAAGCCATAATCCCTCACAGAAATTGCTCATTACCACCCATTCTCTTTAAGTAATCCATTTGCGAGCAGGCAGATGATAAGGGGCTATTGCTATCATTACCTCTGCTAATTTAAGATAGTAACTGAGTGTTTTCCCCTCCAAGTGCGGATGTCTGTAATGAGCTGCAGAGTCCAGCCCTCCCCGATTCCTTCCTACTTTCCTGTACCATAGTATGCGTGTGAGTTCTGTTGTGCAGTTTGTGGGAGAACAGCTGTCCCCCCAAAAAACCCTGTTCTTGGAAGAGAGTCACGGCAGAGAGAAAAAGCAATACATTTCTGGGGTTCTTTTTAAAAATACAGTACTGCATTAAAACAACAACAACAACAACATATAGCTATATCTGCACAGGACAAACAAGAATTTTGGTTGCAAGCAAAGGAATTTGTGCATTTGCCATGTATACCTAAGACTTATATAGATCCCCCAAAGGACTGCTGAAGTTCTCTCTCTCTCATAGAATCATAGAGTTGGAAGAGACCACGAGGGCCATCCAGTCCAACCCCCTGCCAAGCAGGAAACACCATCAAAGCATTCCTGACAGATGGCTGTGAAGCCTCCGCTTAAAGACCTCCAAAGAAGGAGACTCCACCACACTCCTTGGCAGCAAATTCCTCTCTCTCTCTCTCTCTCTCTCTCTCTCTCTCTCTCTCTCTCTCTCACACACACACACACACACACATTCCTTTTAATATTTTATTTTATTCCAAGATTCAAAGTAACACTTTGTCACTCAACAGTTATAATCCTTTTCTACGATACGAATGTCTTCCTGCTGCTAAAGGTGTCTCTGTGTTTGAAAACGCAACTGCTCTCAATGGTGCAGAACAGGACTAGGGCACCCATGTTCTGCCCAAAGGCCACTTTTCCTCATGAGCAACCATTAAGGGCCATTTGCCTTGATGGGCGGAGCCAGAGGCAAAAGTGGGCGGGGCAACAGGTCGAATAGTAGGCTGAATGCCAGCAACGCAAAAAGCCTTTTTTTTTTTACATTTGTGCAAACACACTTATCCCTACCTCTATCCAGGCAAGGAAGAGGCATGAACATAACTGAAGGACAGATTCCAGACAGGCAAAAGCGCTTGAGGGGAGAGAACAGAGCAGGGCATGGTCTAAGGACCACTTCACAGGCTAGATAGAGAGGTCTAGAGGGATGCCATTATGTCTGAGGTTTTCTACCCCTAATGTAGAAAAAAGGGAAGTGGGAAGTCTGGTTTCAACAGCAGACCATTCCCACCCACCCCCTAGGGCTCTGTGCAGTATCTCTGTTCTGCCACTTGGAGAAAACTAGGTACCAACACTGCAAAGGACCACGGCTTGATGAAAAGCATCCAACCACCAAGGATGGAAGCTTCTCACGTGCAATTCTTTTGCTGTTAAAATTGGACTCCAGAACCTCCTCCTTTCTATCTAACTGGGACGGTTCTAAGTTTAAGTAGGTGGCTCACCCGCCACCACATCTATTCTGGGCAGCTGTTAGCCAATGCGCTGTCCTCCAGATGCGTGGGTCTACAGTTCCCATTAACCCCAGCCAGCATCAGAGGTGTTGGGAGTTTTAGCCCTGCACATCTGGAGAACACCACATTCGCTGTATCCTGATAAAAACAAGTGGACAGGGCTCCTACGGCTTTAGCCGACGTGAAAAAGAGGGAGTTCTAGCAGGTACGGCTACACAATGACCAAAGTTGAAGGTTCTGCCGTTTGCATTTGGCCAGCCTACATCCACTTCTGATGCCAAAACTGGACAAGAAGTTACATAAGGCAACCTGTGTGGTGCCAAATCTCTCTAGAGGTGGCAGCGGAGGAGTGATGTTTGCTGCCAAGGTACTTAACACACATGCATCTGAAATCCTATCTTTGATAGTCTTTCCTTCCCCCACCCCAACCCTCTTTTCTCTTGTAGCCTTTTTTTTTTTTTAATACATATACACTATTGACTGTCAACCTTCCTGCAGCTAAGCATCGAGTGCGGCCCTACAAGAATAAAAAGATAGGCTGGTAACAGTAACAAGGTTTGCGCAGATGTGGGCAGCATACGAAACAAACTGCTGTAAAAGTAATCAATAGGAAGGAAAGGGACTTGCGAACAACATCAACACAGGCCTGATAATACCACTTGATTTATGAGTCCAGTTTTAACATCACCCTCACACCAATCTGTTTTTTCCCCCCAGGAAGGCAAAGTGGAAATTCTAACTTGGGAACTTTTAATTTGCTTTCAATTTAAGATAAGAGGCACGATCCACCAGCAGGTGCCTCAGCTCAGCAATGGGGAACCTATTGCCTTCCTGGTTTTTGTTGGACTACAACTCCCATCAGCCTCAGCCAGCATGACCTGCGGTCAGGGATGATGGGAGGTGAAGCCCACCAGCATTTCCCCAACCCTGCTTAGAAAGTGACAGCATGATTTGCCACAGAGGCACTTTGTGGTCTCAGCTCTGTGGACTCAGCTGTCCAACAGTATGTGAAGTGGCCACTGGTACCACAACTTGGGTCCACAGCAGGTCCTAGATGAGCTTCAGTGATGTCAAAGAAGGATTCAGATTGCAGTGGCCAATGAGAGAAAGAAACAGCCAGACCTGCAAGGAAACCTCTTAGCTACTATAAAGAGGCCTCTCTATGTGATCCAGGACTGGCCCATTCACCATAGAAATTGTCAGACCTAGCATGCACAGCTACCTAAATAACAAGGGGACTGTGCTATGGCTCACAGTGGTGATACGTGCAGTAGGAAAGATCCAAGTCCTGTCCAGGAATACAGCTGCCATTATTAGCAAGGTATGGCGTTGGATGTAACAAGTGGGATCTGCAACAAAATGTTGCAAGGTGGAGTACTCCCCTTCAGGATTTCAGTCAGTCGTGCATTTATTTATTTTTAATAGGATATTCCATTCCTTTCCCCTTTCTGGACCACTCCCCCATTTCCTTCTTGTATTCATTGCACTTCTGCAAACCTTGGAGTTCCTTCAAGTCTGCTGATATGTCCCTCTTTGAGTCTGGATGGAGCTGTTTTGACCAACATTCAGAGAATGAAGTTCAGTCTTAGTATAAAGAATAAATCACTTGGAGAGGCAAATCAGTCTTAGTGCTTCTTCTTCTTCTTCTTCTTCTTCTTCTTCTTCTTCTTCTTCTTCTTCTTCTTCTTCTTCTTCTTTTGTACCTCACTCATCTGACTGGGTTGCTAGCATGGAGCTCCAGTGAATATTCAGGGAAGTAGTTTCTCTGTGGTTTTCCAAAGTGTAAGAATCAGATCAGATTTTACTTGTTCACTGCCAAGATCCTAAGGCACGACGCTGAAATAATTTCTCAACAGTTGTTATTTTAATCATTTCCTAACTTAAGAAGTTCTCTTCCTTCCTATATATCTATGTAGATCTGTATTTGTCAGAGACAGTTTTTGTAAGATGAATGCCCTTGACTGGTTTACTTTGCATTCCTTGGAATGTGTGGTACTGAATAAATTTATTTATTAGAAAACCAATTCGCAACATATAACACTTTTCCTCTTCAGCCTCTCATTGGTTGTTCAAAAGCTGTTGGGTGTGTGTAGAGTGCCTCTTTAGTTTACCAACATCTATTTCAGTCAAAATCCTTCCTTTTAAAAACAAAACACTTTCCCCTTCTCTTTCCTGTTGTTTTCCTTCTACTATTCCTTCTGCTCCGGCTGCTGTGTATTACTGCCCTTACAGCAGTGCTTTGTGGCAGAATATTTTATGCCAGCAGTACTGAGTTCAACCACTTTTACAGCAGCTGATTGCATAACAGATGTGTGGCTTTCAGGCTATAGCAGTTACTTGCTGCATCATCATCATCTAAGAATGGATAGGTTTGATCTTCTTAGAGTCCCATGGACTGCAAGAACAAACCTATCCATTCTTAAGGAGTGCTCACTGGAAGGATAGATCCTGTAGCCGAGGCTCCAATACTTTGACCACCTCATGAGAAGAGAAGACTCCCTGGGAAAGACCCTGATGTTGGGAAAGATGGAGGGCACAAGGAGAAGGGGACGACAGAGAATGAGATGGTTGGACAGTGTTCTCGAAGCAACTGGCATGAGTTTGGCCAAACTGCGGGGAGCAGTGGAGGATAGGGGTGCCTGGCATGCTCTGGTCCATGGGGTCACAAAGAGTCGGACACAACTGAACGACTGAACAACAAAAGGGAACCCTGTGGCCCATGAGATGCTGCTGGACACCCAGTTACCATCCATCTTGACTACTGGCCCTGCTGTGTGGGGATGATGGGAGCTGGAATCTAAAAACACCTGTAGGGTCATAGGTTCCCCATCCCTGATCTAAGAAGTTGTTCAGCTAAAAAGACAAGCTTAGGTGTGTTTTCTTGTTCTGTTACACCTAGGTTTGCTACAGATTTTCCAGGCAGCTGTTTGCTACAGATTTTCCAGGCAGTACTAGTCGAACCCTGGAGTTCCATGGATTGCTGCAAGCTTCCCATAATAACTCCCAGGCTTAGCACCACAACCAGCCCTACCATTAGGCAGAGTAAAGCAGCAGCCTCATTGGGCGGATGCTGAGAATGGGGAGCAAAATGTTGGAGAAGTGTGGTGACTTTTGTTGCAGGACAGAGCTGTGTTTTCCAAGCAACCTGCCGAAGCTAGCCTCCTGCTCCTAGTTATAGTGACGGGTGCTGCTGCCCCATTACCAGTGTGGAAGATATTGTCACCTGCCATTCCTGTTGGCTTCTGTGCATGTCATGGGAGACCACTAGGTCTGTCCTTTGCCTCAGGCAGCAAAACATATTGGGCAGGCCCTTCTCACTACATATATTTGTCACAGCTAGCATTCGAACAGAGCTTCAAAGATCATCTTCACCAAGGCCTCCCTCTTTCTCAACAGCATGACAGGAGCTGGGTCCAGCCTTGAAACTAGGACACTATCTCACCTCATCCCAATCAGTACAATGCTCAAGTTGAAGTGATTCTGCTGATCTGAAACGACACAACTTCTTGCTTGCTTAAAATACGCTTTTGGGCACATGTGGCTCTGCTCCTTCTCTTTAATCTGTTTTGAGCTCTACCAGGCAAACTGTTTTGTTTATGCTTGCAGAGGCTTGGACAATGGACCAATGGCTTTAACTAGGCTTTCTAAGCCCCACGACACCCCATTATCCATGTGCAAGCTCTCCAAGTAAATTAGTCCACATAGCACAGAAGCAAAATACTGCACATATCCTTATTCCACATTATTTTAAAAAGAAATCCTAGCTCACCTCTAGACTATCAGGGATTCAAGTGCATACTAGAAATTTAGGTTTCCACAATTAAGGTGGATTAAAGTGCTCTGTCAAGGGGACGTGGGTGGCGCTGTGGGTTAAACCACAGAGCCTAGGGCTTGCTGATCAGAAGGTTGGCGGTTCAAATCCCCGCGTGGGGGTGAGCTCCCGTTGCTCGGTCCCAGCTCCTGCCCACCTAACAGTTCGAAAGCACGTCGAAGTGCAAGTAGATAAATAGGTACCACTCCGGCGGGAAGGTAAACGCCATTTCCGTGCGCTGCTCTGGTTCGCCAGAAGCGGCTTAGTCATGCTGGCCACATGACCCGGAAACTGTACGCCGGCTCCCTCGGCCAGTAATGTGAGATGAGCGTCGCAACCCCAGAGTTGGACATGACTGGACCTAATGGTCAGGGGTCCCTTTACCTTTTTAAAGTGCTCTGTCACACTACTGCAAAAAATCTATTTAAAAAGTCTTGTGGTTAGGAAAGTGGAAATGCACTGAAAAATGTGGGGTGAACAAATGATGACTGAGAAGATGTATGAACACTGCGCAAGCAAATCAGGATGAATGTGTGTTGTTGCATAACCACTCTGCAAATAACTCAGAATGAAGGCTCAGGAAAAACTGGCCGTAGTCTAACCTCAGTGCATGCTTTGTGTGAGTGAATCAGAATCAATGCTCAATAAGGAGGTCGTCTGAAAAAGTCCCTTTGGATGCAAATGCTGCCATGGCTCTCAGTTCTACAGAACACTGAACATGCCTTCAGTGGTTGTGCCTCCATTGCTACTTTATAAAAGTCACCATTCGCAAACAACGATTCAAATATTCTTAATACCTGCTTGCATTGCATCTTGACCGAGCAGAACAATTTTCAACAACTTTAAAATCAGTAGCTGCCCTGGAGATAATAAGCCAACAAGTGATTTAAAATAAGACACCGGGAAAGGGATGTAACCCTGAAACAGAAATGAGCAAAATTCCCATAGTATTCTGCAACATGTTTTTAAAATGTACCAATGTTTTAAGCAAAACAAAAAAAATGACACTGTTGACACATAATAAATATGAATAGTAATGCCAAATGCTGGAAACATACTGACTCAAGTGTCTGCTTACTGACCTGCTGGCAAGACTTAGGTAGGAGCCCTTGCCATTGCCATTATAAGAGAGAAAGGGAGGCATTCATGGTGAGTACCGACACCTCTTTTTCTAGAAAAAATAGCACTGACTGTATTCATGTTAATACGGAATACATTGCTATATTTTAAGAAGGCTTAAAATATGTTTGTGTGTTACAATGTGACTGTCATAATACAATATGATTACCCCAGCCTCACCTGCAAATTCTTTGCTATAATGTAGACTCAGTCAGTTCACCACGATAGAAGAAGAAGAAGAAGAAGAGTTTGGATTTGATATCCTGCTTTTCACTACCCGAAGGAGTCTCAAAGCGGCTCACATTCTCCTTTCCCTTCCTCCCCCACAACCAACACTCTGTGAGGTGAGTGGGGCTGAGAGACTTCAGAGAAGTGTGACTAGCCAAGGTCACCCAGCAGCTGCATGTGGAGGAGTGGAGACACGAACCCGGTTCCCCAGATTACAAGTCTAGCACTCTTAACCACTACACCACACTGGCACCACATTTGAAATAGTTTTCTTTTAATAGCTTTGTTCGAAACATGACGTGTGTGTCTCTTCATATTGCCACTTCTGCTAGCCTTGAAGCAACCAAAGTGAGGTTGTACAAGGAACCTCATGCCGCCATAAATAAACAATGACCAATGGGACCATTACCTTAGATGGCTTAAGTACGTATTTTACATGGTTCACTAGGATGCCCCCTTCCACACTGCCAAAAAGAGACATTTAAAGCCTTAGCAGCATTACAGAGCCATTGATTTACCCACTTGATTTATCATTCTGTGCAAGGCATGTGACCGCCAGGTCAGGGCTAATTAATACATGCAGGGGCGGATGCAGTAACTTGGCTCAATTGCATATCTATTAAAAAGCCACAGAAGGCTTTTGGCAAACAGGATAGCTCTAGTTCAGAACATGGAAAGGATATTTGCCTGAAGTTGGCAAGCCAGTTCAGTCAATGCTTATCACGAGCTCATTCACACATGGACGCCTGTCATTTGACGGTTCCAAAAGTCACGTGGCGATGACTGATGCAGGAACGAAAGTGCGCTCCCAAAAATGCTGCATTGAAACCTTTGAACTGTCTCGGTCACAATGCCTTTGACTGCATTCAGTTGACATGTGCTGCTGTCAATATCAAGCGTAAAGATAGGGAAGTTTTTAATGACTGATGTTTTAATGTATTTTTAATCTTTTGTTGGAAGCCACCCAGAGTGGCTGGGGAAACCCAGCCAGATGGGCGGGGTATAAATTTTATTATTATTATTATTATTATTATTATTATTATTATTATTATTATTACCAAAGTGAACCAATGTATGATCCAAGCCAAGTCCTCAAAAGATTTATTTGTAAAAAAAACCAACACCTCTATTTGAAATGATAATGTAGCCAGCCATTTGTGTTCGTGTGTGTGTGTGTGTTCGATAATGGCACATTAAACACTCAGTATTTAATAGTCAGACAAGGGTTTTCATAGCGAGTATGGACACTGATGACTGCATTGGTCTATGTATATGTTTCTGTATATACTGTATACTCTCTCTCTCTCTCTCTCTCTCTCTCTCTCTGTGTGTGTGTGTGTGGGGGGGCTATAACTTGAGTTCAGTCAAGCCTAATAAAACACCATTGTGAAAACCAATAATAATTAAGGGACCGCTTACCTGACAGGGTTGATAGATCAAGAGTAAATTTAATGTTCTTTTCATTCCCTTGGACCCCTTCCCTCTGACAGAGACTATATATATGGCCTATCAATTCATTTGTCATCAAACTTGATTTAGGTTATTTCTAAGCTTTCTATAAGGGACCCAGGTGGCGCTGTGGGTTAAACCACAGAGTCTAGGGCTAGCTGATCAGAAGGTCGGCGGTTCGAATCCCTGCCACGGGGTGAGCTCCCGTTGCTCGGTCCCAGCTCCTGCCCACCTAGCAGTTCGAAAGCACGTCAAAGTGCAAGTAGATAAATAGGGACCGCTCCGGCGGGAAGGTAAACGGCGTTTCCGTGCGCTGCTCTGGTTCACCAGAAGCGGCTTTGTCATGCTGGCCACATGACCCGGAAGCTGTCTGCGGACAAACGCCGGCTCCCTCGGCCTATAGAGCGAGATGAGCGCCGCAACCCCAGAGTCGGACACGACTGGACCTGATGGTCAGGGGTCCCTTTACCTTTACCTAAGCTTTCTATACTAGTGGTAAAAAAATACCCTCCCTCTCTAGCTATTGTATAACTCTAGAACATTTTGCCAGCAGTACATTCATTGGTTTCCTAGATGCTTCCTACTGGCATATTTGTGGCCTACACATGCTACCCAGATGTGCAATCGCTTCTCTTGAGCTTGCTCACAGAGATTTCATTTAAAATGCATAGTCATTGAAAAATGCCACATTATTATATTATATTAGTCATGAATTGTCAAATTTTGCGCAAATCCATGCACAGATGCTGACAATCAGGTGGATTTCAGGAGTGTCTGGAAAGACACACATCCCCACCACCAATGGGCACACAACAGTGATTATTGCATTTACCTGATGGTCAGCACCCTTCTCAGATAATCACAAAATTTGCTTTCGATTGCAATATTCACAAGTGCATGCTAATAGTCGCCAACAATGCAACTCTAACCCTGTTGACTTAGAAGTCCTGCTGAATCAATAGGGGCTTACTCCAAGGTAAGTGGGATTAGGATTGCAGCCTAAATGTTATATGTTCACTGTGGCACAGAGATAGTCATTCATGAGAATAGCCTGCTCTTCCTCCAGGTGTCTGAGAGCAACTAAAATCCTGCAATGCAGGTGAAGCTAAGAGGGGCTTGTCTGCAATCATAAAGTGAGCTTTCTGGATGAATGGGGGAGCTAAACCTGGATTTCCTACTCTGAAGTCTGACACCATAGCCATATATCACTGGCTGTCTTGTATCCAATACCAGAATGCTGTCTCAACACACGATCCTGCCATTAACATCTAATTCAGAAGACAAAGAATCCCACTTTGAAATTATACTGTCTTATATCTAGTAAGAGCAATTGCCAATTAGCTACTGAGCACAATTCAAGCTACTGGTTTGAATGTCTAAAGTGCTTAAAAGATAGTAAAAAGTCCCCCCCCCCCGCATGTGTGCACAAATATATCTTAAGATTTAGTGTCAGGAATATAACGTAGTCCTGGACACAGCAGAGTTAACCGCAGGTTTTCTTGAAGCTTCTGGCTATAGAGCATTAACTGGACAGCACAACGCAGGAACTCAGCAACTCACTTGGATAACTATATACAGTATTTATTGAAGCAACTAGTATCCATAAGTTACTATGTACAAACAAAAGAAAACAAAACATAAAATCTCTCCTCTCTGTCTCTCTCTCTCAACCTTCAGTACACCACTAACAACCAACCACACAGCTCTCACACAGAGCTCATTCTTTAGGAACTCATTGACCAATCACAGGTCGTTGCTAAGGGTCTGAAGAGAGAGCAGATCTTGGCTTTCTGCCAACTGGTAATTGCTACAGAGGTGATAAGCTGACTTTCTGCACGTAGGCACTTTGAAATCTCTAACAATATAAACAAGGATCCTCCTTTTAACTAAAAACCAATCACTTTCAATTTCACCTACATAAAGTGGATATGACAATGACAGCATATTCAACACCTCCCACACCTTAGCCATAAATTAATAGCAGATTCTGGTTTATAGAATTCAGTGATCAGTATCTTTTACCTCCAGAATACTTCAGATTCCCTTTTGCTGTCCTTCCTGCTGTGCAAGGAAACCTGGGCACACTTCAGAGAGTGCCTGAAGGATCCTCCCGCATGTTCCTGGCATCCATATGTCTTGAGAGACAATGGAGTGCGCCTCTGCGGGTGAAGTCAAACTGCTGCATTAGCAGCACCAAAGTGACCTCCCTGGGGTGCAAATCTTGGTAGTGTGTATGGAGGTCCTGGGCTGCCCAGACGACAAGACTCACTTCTCAGCCTTGTTGATGTGGTCCAAAGGGGGGAAGCAGAGCAAGACGTTTCTTACCAGCTTGGCTGCAGAAGGAGGAGTACAAGGCACCACCCAACCATCTTAGGGACTCTACTCCACACGAAGCATGCCTACAAGTGTGGCAGGACCTCCCCATAGGATCTAAAAACCCAGGCAGTTCATATGAGAGAATACGGCATTTCAGATAGTCTGGACCTAAGCCGTATTGTGTTTGATTTTGCAGCAAGCAATTTTATTAAGAAAACATATGCACCTCGCTTCAGACATCTTAACATGCACTTTAAAACGAGGAAGTGACAACAAAACAGTAGCCAGCCGCATAAAAACAGAAGCAGCAGAAAGCAATAATAATAATAATAATAAAAACAGATTTAAATAACGCTGGAAACACCCTGGACTAAAAACTAAAGTGTCTGTGTATATAAAATATCTTTAACCTATGCCCAAAAGGCATGGGCTAAGTGCCAGGCCCGCCTTCTTGGCTCCAGCATCTCCAAATGAAAAGGCCCAATCGCAGATGTCACTTCCACACATGCGAAAAGGCCCTAAGAGGGACTCCATGGAAAGTTTTGCCAGCCAGGCAGGTTCTTGTGAGAGGAAGCAGGCATCAAGGACCTTGCTTTGAATCCATTTAAGGCTTCAAAAGCTGGGGTGGGGAATCTGTTCCAGCCCAAGGGCTCCATTCCCTCCTGGTGATGGGTTGGGGCCAGAAGTAAAAGCAGGTGGAACAACGAATGCTCATTTTACCTTTGTACAGCAGGCTTCTTTCTTTCTCCACACACCCCTCTTCATCCAGACAGGCAAGAAGAACTATCAGAGCACAAGGGCACCTTCCAGCTAGGCAAATAACTATCAAGTTGGGTACAAAGTGAGGCCAATGAGGTTATGTATGCCACAACAGCAGCTAGAAAAAAACCGGAAGACAGAGGAATTGCCAACGATTGAAGAATGGCAGATGAAAATGATGGACTATATGGAACTTGCTGAGATGACCGGGAAGCTCCGTGACCAGAGGGATGACGCAGTGGGAGAAGAATGGAAGAAATTTAAATTGTATTTAAAAAAAATTATAGTAAGATTGAAATGTAGATGTAACTTGGAAGAAAAGTTAGACTGCAGATTTAGAATTATGTTAAGTGTTAAGGAATTTGGAGATAATGAATTAAGATAATAGTTTTAAAAATTGGATAGGATTTTTTGTAAAATAAGGTTTATACAATGTAAAGAAATTACTAAAGATGTGAGACAATGAACACAGGAAGGGCAGACGTGAGGAAGTCAATCTACAATGTTAAGGAAAGTAGCAGTTTAAATGAATAAGTTTCTGTTTTTTTTACTGTAGTTTGTTTGTAATAGTTGTATTATAGTGTATTTGTTTGTTGTTTGTATTTTGTTGATGTTTTGAAAAAGTTAATAAATATATTTTAAAAAACAAAAAAAAAACCAAAGTGAGGCCAATGAGGATGTACCCTGGGGAAAAGAAGTGTGGGCTGGGCCTAGAGAGGGATGGAGGGGTCCCCCTGGCCCTGAGATCCCACATCCTTGGTTGAAACAGGCATCTTGTATTGATCCCAGAAGCAAATCAATCACCAGGCAGTGAAGTCTGCTTAAGGCTGGCAAGATGTGGTCCACAGAACCAATCGTACTTTGCAGTCCAACTTCTGTACTTTATACTAGCTACATTTTCAGAGCAGTTCTAAAGGGCAGCCCCATGTACAATGTTCTTAGCAGAAATCCAGAGGTATCATGAGAGCATGACTTACAGTGGCCAGGCTATCTTGGTCAAGGAAAGGCTGTTGCTGGTACACCCAGCTAAATTTTTTTTTGGTGCCACTGAGGTCAAGGGCAGTGCTGCAACCCCAGATTGTGAAGCTGATCCTTGAGGGCACAGGATTCCTGCTCAGATTGCGCTCACCCAGTTAACGCCTTATCTTTAAGATGTTAGAAGCCGTGCTGGTTTCCTAAAGGAGGGGAATGACAGAAATAAATGAGAAAAATTAATGCTCTTACCGCCTTTGTTGATGCAGATGAACGTGAGTAGTAATGTGGCGACATTTTGCTGTTGAAGAGACAAAGCCCAGCTCTTTTACATACTATTTGAGCGCATCTGGCAACAGGTTTTGAAGTGTTCAAGCAAATTTCGGCAGATGCTTGAGAAAAGCCATGGATAACTTCGTCTTCCTGTCCAGTGGAAACATGCTTTGGTGTTGGATGTATCAGGTCCGCTCTGTGTGTTCTCTTATTTTGCTATTTCACCCCTTTTCTAGAGAGGGAAGTGGAAATATGGGTTACGGTTGCTTTTGATGGAAACCAGAACACTTTCCCCCCCCTCATGAAAGCATGCTGCTGGGATGTGGCCTCTCTAATAAAAGGATATTGTTTCACCGAAACAGAGGTTGGATGGTTTCATGCTGTCTGTGTGCTCCTCCTGTCTCTCGTGGATTCTCACTCTGCCCCCCCCCCCCAGCATGGTCCAAGATACACATGAAGACAAATTCACAACTTAACTTTTGTTCTGTTTTAGTGTGAAGATGCAGGGGTCGTTCCATTGAAAGTGTTCATTAGGCAGCAATTAATGTTTTCTCAATCTGGACTAATGCACTGAAATATTCATGTGGTAGATTGTTTTTTTTACTGCAATACCAAGAACCCTATTACTGCAATCCCGCTATAAAGATTAGTAAGGGGGAAAGCTGCAATTACAGGAAAAAAATGTGCATTTTCATCAAACAGAGATAGATAGAGAGATAGATGATGATAGATAGATAGATAGATAGATAGATAGATAGATAGATAGATAGATAGATAGATATGGGTACCTAATATGCTGCCATCAAGATGTTATGGACTACAACCTTGATAGACAATTCATAACCATAGCTAATACAGTGGTACCTCGTTTCTCAAACGCCTTGGTACTCAAACGACTTGGAACCCAAACACTGCAAACCCGGACAAACCAGTACAGGACAGAACAGAAAACAGTGGCTCCTTATGCCACCCGTGAGTTTCTGTTTTGCTCTTGGATAAGTAAGTGAAAGGCTAGCTGGTAATTCTCCAAGGGTCAGCCTTGGCCCAGAGGCATCCAGTTGCTAACTCCTCCTCTAGAAGCTCTGACCTGTGGAGATTTGACCCACAGGTACCTTCAGGGTGATGAGGAAGATGGGACCAACAACATTTTTAGTGCTGAGGGACCTGACACAATTTTTGCACTGACTCATAGTAACTTGATCTGCAGTGTGACAGCAATACATCTGCAACTTTTCTCTAAAAAAATAAGTCCTTTATGTTGTTGTTGGGTTTTTTTTAAAAGTGTAAATTGTGATGTAGTTTCCCCTAAAGGTCTGCAACTTATGGTTTTGATTGAAGTGAAGAAAATGATTTACTCTCAACATTTGATTTGTATTATATATGTCAATGCCCCTAGGTGGGAAGGAGTGGGCACTCAGGGCTTGCTAATAGATTCCAGAACCTTTTTCTTGACAGTCACCAGTTCAAATTAAACCTGAGCTGTTGTTACTTAGGACTACTTCAGCTGCTGCATTTTTCTCTTACGTTCTTTGTGTAGAAAACAACCGCTGGCTTGTATGAAATGCAGTTTCTTTGCGAAGAAACATGTGCCACATTTCTTATTTGTTAACTTTAAGCACTTTAGGTCCTTTCAAGGCAGCAGACGGCAGCAAATTATTGGTATTTATATTTCTAACCCACGCTTCAGTGGGAAGGTTCACAAACAATTCATTAAAATGCAACATATCACATAAAAACCCGATGAACATCATAAACCTAAAACAACAAATCAAGTAGAAGGAACAAGCTCTTAAAGCAACCACCTCCATAAGCTGGAAAGGCAAACTAGGTCTTAACTTGATATCTGAAACCAATAATGTAGGGATAGCTGCATCTCCACTGGGAGGGTGTTCCACAGCCAAGGTGCCATGACCGATAAGCCCCTGCTGTCGCATAGGAAATTACAGCTGTCGGTGGAGCTACAAACAGAGCCTCTCCTCTGGCACATGTTGGCAGGCAATGGGTGAGGCGCTCCTTCAGATACTTGGATCCCAAGCTGTAGAAGGCTTTATAGACCAAAGTGAGCATCTGAAATTGTGGCTGGTAGAATCAGGCAGTAATTGCAGAGCCTTAAGGGTCAATGAAACAGGATCCCACTTGGTGGAACCAGTAAAGAAACTGGTTGCTGCATTCTATATCAGCTTAGCTTCTGGAAAGTCTTCAGCGGCAGCTCTATGTAAAGCGCATTGCAGTAGTTTAACCAAGAGGTCTCCTGAGTATATGGTAAATGAATTGCAAAACGGAACAAGAAAGCATTATTAACACTTTTAAATTCTTGCAAAATTCACAGACAACCAACCACATTTAAAAATAAAGAACTGCCAGCAAAAAAACAAACCACAACAGTGAAGCAGTAAATCAGCTGTGTAGCCAATAAAATCTTATGAATTAAAAATACACTTGGCACCAATAACTATTCAAAGCCTCTTTGAAAACCAAAGGTGCTTCCCAATGTGGGCAATTTCACAACTTTCAGTCAAGTATAATAGCACCCCTTCTTCCACGTAAGTCCAACCCCTAAGATGCACAACAGCCCATTTGTACCTGGGGAAATGGCACAGCTGGTCCAAAGATAGATTTTCTGATCTCTGAGAAGAAAGAAAAAGGGAATGGAACAAGGGGGGGGGGGAAGAGCAGCATATTTTGATCATGACTTCATGTGGAACCCCATAAGAAGTGAGTGAACAAAGTTTGGTTACTCCACAGTATATGTCCAGTGTGGAAAGAGGACAATGTGGAAGAGGCTAGTTGGGGAGTCCCACAGATTCTGGGCCACTGCTAAGAAGGCCCTGTTTCTAGTGCCTGACAATCTTCAAGGTAGGCCAGCAAGGAGGACCTGTGATGCTGATCTCAAGGCACAGTTGATATATTCAGTACAAGATGGACGCATACACATATATCAGAGCTAGGAAATGTTAATTTAAGAAGCTGGCTATGACTGGGTTTTCAGGTGCATACTCTACCTGTAATGACTGGGTTTATATTCTCTGTGGAGAAAGGAATCTATTCAGTGGCTGACAGCATTGGGCAGGGGTCCCCAAACTAAGGCCTGGGGGCTGGATGCGGCCCAATCGCCTTCTAAATGTGGCCCGCGGACGGCCCGGGAATCAGCGTGTTTTTATATGAGTAGAATGTGTCCTTTTATTTAAAATGCATCTCTGGGTTATTTGTGGGGCCTGCCTGGTGTTTTTTACATGAGTAGAATGTGTGCTTTTATTTAAAATGCATCTCTAGGTTATTTGTGGGGCATAGGAATTCGTTCATATTCTCAAAATATAGTCTGGCCCCCCACAAGGTCTGAGGGACAGTGGACCGGCCCCCTGCTGAAAAAGTTTGCTGACCCCTGGCATAGGGCTTAAGCACTACAGATGAAATCAGTGGGGCCTAATGTGGTTAGAAGCACGGGGCCCCATATTGTTCTTGTTATGAAAACTTCCCGCGGGGGCAAGTTGAGAGACTGACCCCAAGGCGGACGAAGCTTCCGTGCCCTCTGGCTTCTGGAGTCCAGGGGCACAATTGTAATATGCAGTTGTTCCCAGCTTGAAAACAACATACACAAGCCATTTGGCTAAGATCTACTTTATTGTAGAATTAGAGCAGAATGTCTCTGCGTAGCAGCTCATAATTCAGAGCTGTGTCTTAATGCGTCTTGCATCTCCTGATGCAAAACAGAAAGGAGAAAGTACAATAGT